>NW_026988484.1:1787500-2422500 GCF_030222135.1 Aotus nancymaae | reverse complement strand
CACATATGTATATATGTATATATATGTGAATTATGTACTTACATCAAGTTTTCTAATTTCCATTTATATGAAATGTCCAGAACACGCAAATCCACAGAGACAGAAGATCAGAGGTTGTCAGGGGCTGGGAGAAGTGACTGCTTAATGAGTGTGGGGTTTGTTTTGGGCTGTTTCACTCACTGGATCTTTTACCTTGGATGCACATTGTACTTCTGTGCCCCAAAAGAGAAGAAATAAACCCACCAATCTGATATAGAAACTCTCATTTCACTCACTTGGGATGTCTCTTTCCATAGTCCATGGGTCCTCCCACTGCCCCAGCTTAGAGATCACATCTGGTTTGGAGTCAGGAAGTCCTGTCAATGGTGAGAAAAGAGGAAGAAAATGTGGATGATATTGTTCCAAGTCAGCCAGGATCAGACGCTGCAGCATATAAGCCAAAGAATGGAAAAAGTCTCTTCCTGGTGATACGGGATGGGATGTCAGTCTCTCCACAGAGGGGACCCGGCTAGGGAACACAGGACACATAAACATGTGAGTAACTGAAGACAAGGCAGGGGATAAACACACATGAGTGACAAGGATGAAGAGACAGAGGCCTCATCCACAGACAGCAGGTTGCTGTAGTTCCTTAGCATCACATCTCAGTACAAGATCCCCTGCATTGGGCCCAGCAGCCCCGACTCCTCCCTTGTGAAGTCCACAGACACATCTTTAAAGGCCACTGGCTTCTGAAACATCACACGTGGTGGCTTAGTCATGGACCATGTTTGACAAGGGTAGTCCCATGGGGAATGGCAGTAGGTTAATATTCTGGAAAATGCCCTGTTGTCTTGGGGGAGGCTAAGTGGCCTAATTAAAGAGGGGGTGCTCTTATCACCATGATTCTGTGCTGGGTGCTGTAGCTTCCACCTTCACGGTGTGTTATGGACTGTTGCATGCCCCAAATCCATATGTTGAAGCCCTAATCCCCAGTGTTATAGTATTTGGAGGTGGGGCCTTTGAGAGGCATTTACGTTTAGGTGAGGTCATGAGGGTGGGACCCCCATGATGAGATTATGCCCTTAAAAGAAAAGGAAGTGAAACTAGAACCCTCTTTCTCTGCTCTTGGTGAGATGGCTACACCAAGGTAGCCATCTGCAAGCCAGAAAGAAGGTCCTTACCGGAACCCAATCATGCTGACACCTTGATCTTGTACTTCCACCCTCCAGAACTGTGATATCTGTCATCATCGCCCCTAAGTGCTCAGCTTTGTAGACTCTAGAGGGACAGCTGGATAGCCCTCATCAGCTCCCTCTACCCCCACCGAACTGATGATGTCACTCCTGTGTGATCCCCACCTCCTTCATGACTTGGTAGGGGAGGCCTGAAGGCCAACAGCACGTCTGCATCATCTCTGACGTGTGCCCCAACCAGACCCTTCCTGCCACCATAGTGGTGTCCCAGCAAGCCTTCAGAGATCTGACCCGGGGTTAAGGTCCCAAGCCTAGCTGTATTGATGGTCCTTTCGCCTGTGTGGTGTCTCCCTGGAAACCCCAAGGACCAGGGACCTGTCATGTGGCAACATCAATTTCAGAACCCCAACTTTCCATTCTTTTTTTTTTTTAATTTACTTTTTTATAGGGATGGGGTTTCTCCATGTTGTTCAGGCTGGTCTAGAACTCCCGACCTCAGGTGATCTGCATGCCTTGGCCTCCCAAAGTGCTGGGATTACAGGTGTGAGCCACTGCGCCCAGCTAACTTTCCATTCTTTAAAAGATATGTGGTCTTGGCTGGGCACAGTGACTCACACCTGTAATCCCAACACTTTGGGAGTCCGAGGTGGGTGGATCATCTCAGGTCAGGAGTTCAAGACCAGCATGAACAACATGGTGAAACCCCATCTCTTAAAAAAAATATATATATGTGGTCTTGCTCTGTCACCTAGACTGGAGTACAGTGGTGCAATCACAGCTCACTGTAACCTCGAGCTCCTGGGCTCAAGTGATTCTCCTGCCTCAGCCTCTCAAGTAGCTAGGACTATAGACACATGACATTACACCTGACTAATTTTTTTAATTTAAATTTTTATAGACAGGGTCTCACTATGTCATCCAAGCTGGTCTCAAGCTCCTGATCTCAAGGAATCCTTCCACCATGGCCTTCCAAAGTGTTGGGATTACAGGCATGAGCCCAGCCCCAGTGTTCCATTCTTAACCCCCAAAGCCCCTACCCTCTATCCAGATGCCAGCTGCAAGGCTGGCTCAGTGCCACTATTCACTCATTCATCCACTGCTATCTCTCATGGGTCCAAGCACACATGCCAGGCTCTACTCTGTCCCTGTCCTGGGTATTGACTGATAAGCAGTGCAGTCACAAAGAACCCATATGCCCCAGATCTGCTCAGATGTGAGTCCCTCTACCCATTTTCTCATCTCTAAGCCCCAACCAGGGATGAGAGGGAGGAGGAGGAGGAGGAGGAAGAAGAGGGACTGCGGTTAAAGAAGAGACCTTACCCTGAGATGTGCACACCAGGGCTTGTGTGGGTATTAGAAGTGCCACAGGAAGGGGATGGAAACGAACGTGCATGCTGAGCCCATCTGGGGAAACTCACATGGACAGCATCTGCCAGGAATGCAGTGTCCTGGGCTTCCTCCTCATCCTCTTTGATGCCCCTCTGAGACAGAAGAGGTGGGGGAGTAGAGGGATTATGAGGGTGGCTAGACCTGCCCTTAGGTCCCAGAGACCCTAAGGCCCCAAGGCCCTGCCAACCCAGTAGACCTAACCTGGGCCTGCTTCCTCTTGCTCACCCTTCAGGGCTTGACTGAACCACGGCCCCCAACATTTACTTATATGCCAAGCATGCTGTGGACACATCAGTTCACTTGATCTTCACTCTGCCCCTGAGTGAGGCAACACAATGAAACCAAATTTATGGGAAAGATATGAGGTACTGAGAGGGTATGACGCTTGTCTGAGTCGAGCTTCCACAGCAAAGCATGTGCCCCACCCCAGCATCAGACCTCTAGCCAAGAAGGTGGGGCCTGAGGAGAAGGCAGTATCCATGTTGACTGATGAGGTGACTTGTGCCCTTCACGTGAAGAAGGCATCTGTACGGGTAGTGATGGGGTGACCCATATTCCGCAGAATTAGCCTGGGGATGTGGTGCTGCCCTGGGCACTAGCGTAGAGGTACATGCAGCCTCTGTGGATCTGGGGTGACCCAGGGAGGATGCAGCCTGGGAGGCAAAGGCCCGGGACCTGCGACTCCACCGCATGCCACCGACTGACTATATCCAAGCTCTCAGCCTGTTTCCTAGAGAGTATAATGAGGACAGACTCCCAGGAGGATGGAACGGCATCACTCTGTGGAAAGACTAGAAACAGAACACGAAAACCTCATGGCATCCTTACTGCCTAGAGCCACGCCACTTTCACACCCTCCTTCCCCTCCTGACTCCCAGGAAGGGCAAGGGAATCACTGGGCTTGGGGCTCCACAGAAAAAGACTTCCTGATTTGATGCTTAACAGCTGTGCCTCAGACGCCTGCCTCTAAAACATAAAGCCCTCAACACAGAAACCTCACTTATCTGGGTACCTCCTCTGGACCTAGGCTGGGTGCCCGCAGGCAGCCATAGCCACCTGTGCTGCTGCCCCTACACTGCCCCTGGCTGTGGGCTTCTCAAGGGCTTGCTGTGTGATGCTGAGTTCATTAACATGGGGACAATGTGTTGGAGTGTGGCAATGTTCAGGCACTGCTAGCCAGATAAGGGGACCCTCTTCCACCAGATGACAGCAGTTCCCCTCTCCTGAGCACCTCCTGCAGGTCAGGCTGCCCAGCAAACACCTTTGGTGGTACTCCCAACAAATCAAAAGGGATGTGTCATCATTACCCGCTTTTCCCCAGGTGGGGAAACCGGGGCACAGAGAAGTTAAACCAAAGGTTGTTTGGTGAGTGACTGGCAGGCAGAGGTTTGAAACTTTGTGCTTTCAAACATACATATGCATTTTTTACAGACATACAAGTGCTCAGGTTAGTGAATTTTGTAAAGGCACAGGACTGTGTAACATTTAAATGAAACTCTAGAATGTTCTGTGAGGATGGAAAAGCTCTGAAGTTGTGCTGTCCAATATGGCACCATCAGCCCCATGAAGCTCCTGAGTACTAGAAACATAGCTGGTGTGACTGGGAAATGGAACTTGCTATTTTATTTGAATTTAGTAACTATCATATCGGACAGTGCAGGTCTAGGACATTTCAGTACCTTATACAGCTCCCATGGAGTAATTAGTCCTTCCAGAAAAGGTGTCCCAGTTTTTTTTTTTTTTTTTTTTTTTAAAGATAGTATCTTGCTCTGTTGCCCAGGCTGGAGTACAGTGGCACGATCTCAGCTCACTGCAAACTCTACCCCCCACCGGGTTCAAGCAATTCTCCTGCCTCAGCCTCCCAAGTACCTGGGATTATAGACACCTAGCACCATGCCCAGGTAATTTTTGTATTTTTAGTAGAGGTGGGGTTTTGCCATGTTGGCCAGGCTGGTCTTGAACTCCTGACCTCAGGTGACCTACTCACCTTGGCCTCCCAAAGTGCTAGGATTACAGGCATGAGCCACCACGCCCAGCCCAGCCTATTCTTGAACTTTATACAAAATTATGTGCGCTGTTATTACAGTCTGAGGCCTCAGCTCCATGCTCTCAGGCTTCAGGGACAGCAGCCACAGGATACCTCTATGAGGACTATGTGAGAACAAAGTGAGATATCAAGTGGATGAGTGCTCTAAAGAGAGAAAAATTGGTCATTGCAGCTGTACCAAATTCAGGTCCTAACAGATACTCCCAGGAAGGAAGAGCAGATGTGGGGCCTTTTGTTCCTTCCTACAGAGGTAAGAGTACTGAACAGACTATCTGGGCCCTGATTTGCCCAGTACCCACACCTTCCTCCCCATCTTTTTCCTAAGCTGAGAATGGCAAGCATAATGGTAGAGTCTGTCAGATCTAGGATCCAATCTTCACTCTCTGCCATGATTCTGGGCTGCTCACTTCCCTTGGGGTCTGTTTCATATCTATAAAATGGAACTACCTGTGAAAAGCTTTTTGCTCATTCATTCATTGAAGGAATGAATTATATTTAACAAAGTTTTGGAGTTTTGGATTTATTAATAAAACGTATGGACGTGTTTTTCTCTTGTTAGGTATGTACGTTCATAACATCCTTGGTTTTCCCTCTGAGCCTACAAAGCTGACATTTGCTGCTTGTTTTACAGAAGAGTTTGCCAACCATACTATGATGGCCTGGGCAGTGATGGAGAGTTTAAAGTGAAGGGTGGCCGCACCAGTCAGGGGTGAAAGACCCTCTCTACCCAATGCTGAGTGGACAGTGATGAAGGGGGCAATGGGAGGCAGGAGTCCCATTAGGAGGTAGTGGCCTAGAACGGGCTGAGGAAGGCAGGGCAGTGGAATAAAGGCAGCAGAGGTAGGGTGTGTTTTAGAGGGATATCTGGTTTCTGAAAATATCTAGCCCTGTATCTGCCACCTGTACCACTGTGACTACCACCCCACCATGTGCCTCACCTGGGACCTCAGGCTCCATCACCTCTGCTCTGTCTCCACACTGCTTGGGCTCAGCAGCTCCATGGTAGGGAGCGCCTGAGGTCTCAGTCCTGGGCAGAGGTCCCAGGTTGCTAGCGACTCTTGCAGAGACAAGTTTGTTTCCAGGGTCACTGCCGCCTTCTCTCTGATCATACACACCAGTGCAGCCCTAGGCTCTTGGCTTTGACTTCAGGGGTCCAGGCCTGGGATTCTGGAAAATGAAGTACGGCTAGTGAGCAAAAGCAGTAAGGGGCAGGTGTGGTCATGGCCACGCACAAAGGCGCTCCTGGGACAGACACAAATACACCCAGGCGAGGCTCTTCCCAAGCCGAGGTCCCACCAATGGCTTCCCCTTCCCAAATTACGAATATACATCCACACGAATACCTGTACATGAATGTTTACAGCAGTAGCATTTATAATATCCACGACGGATATATCCATATAACGGTATATCCACATAACGGAGCATTATTCAGTCATAAAGAGGAATGAAAAACTAATACATGGACTCTGAAAACATGTTCAGTGATAAAAAGCCAGACACAAGAAACCACATATTGTATGACTCCATTTATAAGAAGTGTTCAGAACAGGCGAATCTAGACACATAAAGTGGATTAGGGTTTGCCAGAGGCTGAAGGAAGACGGAATGGGGAGTGACGGTAAGGGGTATACGGCAAACTCACACAACTGAGGTCACACCTGCACAGACAGATGGCGTCAACACATGAAGGACACTCCCCTCCCACGGGCGCATAAGCGGTAAACACTTGGCCAGACACGGGAGATCGAGCCCACACACACCGCGCGCACGCCTCTCTCCCCGCGCCGACCCCGGGTCCGCGTTTCACTCACGGGTCCTACGCGCCCACTCAGTCACACCCACCGCCAGCACACTCAGGCCACGAGCGCCTCGCTGTCCCTGACAGTCACCCTCGCCGCGCCACCACACCCGCGGACTCACCAGTGCGGCAGCCTCCTCAAAGAGGCAGACCACGCGCGCGCGCCCAGCCGCGACTTAAACACCCACCGCCGGCACTTCCGGTACGCACTTCCGCCTGGTGGCCAACGACCGCCCAGGACTTCGCCTCCCAGAAGGCCCTGCGCGCTACCTGCTTGATAACGGCCATGCACGGGATACAAGGCCTTCTGGGAAATGGAGTTCACAGCGTGGCGGGACCGGAAGGGGAGCGTGGGAGCTGCAAAGCGTGGGAACCTGTCAGCACTAGAAGGGAAGTATATTGACATCCAGTTTCGTATGTTCTTTTAAATATATAGCATGTTTACTTTTTTTTCTCTACGCGCACACATGTACACATATAAAAGTATATCAGAGATATTTTCCCCCGAATCTTGTATATGATTAAGCAGATGTCCCCTATGAACACGTACATTGTTCCACTCACCCAAAGAACATTGAAGCCTGTAACCAATTCAGTCCACATGCTAAACTCTCCAGTTGTCCCAATACCTTACGTAGTTTTCATCTTTTATCCAAGCACAAGCTAAACACGCATTACACTCTACTGTCTCATTTCAAATTGCTTTCAATCTAGAATGGAGCCTGTTGTTTATAATGATCTTGGCAGTTTTCATGTATCCAAGTGAGATTTCCAAAGTGCCCTCCAATTTAGGTTTGTCCGTATAGAGTATAAAACAATCATAATCTAAGGCCGGGCGCGGTGGCTCAAGCCTGTAATCCCAGCACTTTGGGAGGCCGAGGCGGGTGGATCACGAGGTCAAGAGATCGAGACCATCCTGGTCAACATGGTGAAACCCCGTCTCTACTAATACAAAAAATTAGCTGGGCACGGTGGCGCGTGCCTGTAATCCCAGCTACTCAGGAGGCTGAGACAGGAGAATTGCCTGAACCCAGGAGGCGGAGATTGCGGTGAGCCGAGATCGCGCCATTGCGCTCCAGCCTGGGTATCAAGAGCGAAACTCTGTCTCAAAAAAAAAAAAAAAAAAAAAAAAAAAAAACAATCATAATCTAATTTTACACACTCATTTTCTTCCACTCGCCCTGGACATTTCTCCACTAAATTAAACATTTTTTGAAAACTTTTTGAAACATGAATAGTATTACACCACATGAATACCATTTCTTTATCCCCAACCTCCAGCTATTTCACTAGAAATTGAGCAACATGTGTATGCAGTCCCTATACATTCCTATTTTTGTATGTCCAGGAGACTCCCTAATAACAGGCAGGCCCTGTATGATGCAAATCATTTTAATTGAGGGAGGTGCCCGGGACAGTGTGGGACATAATTCAATCTATACACAGAAGGCCTGTATGACCTAGTGGAGAAGGCTCCCAATGTGCAAACTAACTCGGCCTACTCCTCCCTATTCCCACTACAGTCAGATCATCACAGGGGGACTTTAAAAGTTCTATCATCTATCTACCTTTACACCACCATCCAATAGAACTTTCTGAAATTATGGAAATGTCTTTTAACTAGTGAAAAGTTAAATATGGTTAGTGACTGAGGAACTGAATTTTGTTTTTAATTTTCATTAATTTAAATTTACATCTAGGCCCAGGTGTGGTGGCTCATCTGTAATCCCAGCATTTTCGGAGGCCACAGTGGGAGAACCACTTAGGCCCAGGAATTCAAGACCAGTCTGGGGAACACAGTGAGTCCCTGTCACTATAAATAACAGTTTTAAATAAAATTTTAAAAAATTACATCTAAATAGCTATATATGACTGGTAGCTACCATGTTGTATAGTGCACTCTGGAAGATGTTTATCTTGGATCTCCTTACAAGAGACCTATGGGAGACTGCTTTTCAGACTGGATGCAGATTTCTTCCCAGTAACCTATTACAGAAACAACTTGAATACCTTGGAAGACATGCAGATAACACTGGAAATGGGGGACTTGGCAGTTCGATCCAACTTGTATGTAGGGGACTCTCATAATTGGGGCTTATTGATACAGGAAATTTAATAAAGTAACTTGGAAATTTACGTGTGCTACAGCCACCTTCCAGGAACCTTTATCTTACCTTACCTCTTTGGTATCATCGAGTTAAAGCTGTTTTACACTCACTGGTTCTGCTAACTGCACACACACACACAAGTATATGTAAAACAAGTATGAATATGACCAAGACACACAGTCTCTGCTCATGTGAACATTGTTGCGGGGGGAAGCAGACAGTAAACAATGAAAGAAATTATCAAACTTACTTTAATTTGAAAGAATTCAGATTTTTGTTTAATTTATTTTTTGAACTGGTAGTAATTTTACATGTTTCAAAATTCCAAAAATATAAAAAGATAAAGAGTGAAAATTATTCCTCATCACTGTCCTCCCAATTCTCCTGACCAACCCGTATGCTTGCTACTTTTACCCTTTCAGAGATTATGTGTGTACATATAAGCAAATGTTTATTTATTTATTTTGAGACACAGTTTTGCTCTTGTTGCCCACACTGGAGTGCAATGGCACAATCTTGGCTCACTATAACCTCCACCTCCTGGGTTCAAGCGATTCTCCTGCCCCAGCCTACTGAGTGGCTGGGATTACAAGTGTGCGCCACCACACCAGGCTTTTATATTTTGATTAGAGATGGGGTTTCACCATGTTGGTCAGGCTGGTCTTGAACTCCTGACCTCGGGTGATCCACCAGCCTTGGCCTCCCGAAGTGGTGGGATTACAGGTGTGAGTCACTGTGCCCACCCCGTTTCGTCTTTACATACATGGAAAAGTACTCTACAGTTTTATACCTTGCTTTTTTTCTACTTAACTATCTTGGATGCCTTTGAATATCTTCAAGGTTTTTCTTGCATTAGTATAGTTTGAGCATCCCTAATTCAAAAATCTGAAACATTTCTGGTCCCAAGCATTTTGGGTAAGGGATACTTAACCTGTAAATAAAGAGTCTTCATTTTTAAGGCTATGATCTCCATTCCACTGTAAATGACTTAGCTAGTTCCCCATGGTGGACATGGAGGGTTGTTTCCAAATTCTGCCTTTTTTTTTTTTTTTTTTTTTTTTTTTTTGAGACGGAGTTTTGCTCGTTACCCAGGCTGGAGTGCAATGGCGCGATCTCGGCTCACATCAACCTCTGCCTCCTGGGTTCAGGCAATTCTCCTGCCTCAGCCTCCTGAGTAGCTGGGATTACAGGCACGTGCCACCATGCCCAGCTAATTTTTTGTATTTTTAGTAGAGACGGGGTTTCACCATGTTGACCAGGATGGTCTCGATCTCTTGACCTCGTGATCCACCCGCCTCGGCCTCCCAAAGTGCTGGGATTACAGGCGTGAGCCACCGCGCCCGGCCCCCAAATTCTGACTTTTAAAATCAATAGCATATTGAAAACCATGTACAAACAGTCTACACACATACAAATATATCTGTAGGATTCATTCCCAGCAGGTTTGCTTAGACAAAGAGTTTATGTATTTGCAATTTAGATAGTGGCTGATAAAATGCCCTCCACAGAAGTCATATCAATTCACATTCTCACTGGAAATGTGTAAGAAACCCTCTAATGCCCACTTTGAGAAAACTCAAGGCTGGTAAAATACTGAGTGGAGAGCACATTGTTAGAATCCTCCGGAAAGTTAATTTAAAAAGCTACATGAAATTCATAGAAAAAATCCTCAAAATACAGTAAGCACATGTTACAAGAGAACTAGAAGGGACTGCAAATTTCTAAACACGAGATAACTATACACATATATATTCCTGTGTATGCAAAATTTAGTGTACACTACATGTATGTGTAAACACATGTGCATATTTTAAGAAAAAATTGCAAGAAAAATTAATAAAATCCTAATGGTAAGGACCATCTATGGACAGCTAAAGTATGAGGAATTTTACACAAGTTTTCATACTTTTTTTACTTTTATGCATTTTTCAAGTTTTGCTACAAAGAACTCACATTACTTTTATGAACAGAAAAAAACATGTCTTTTCCCTAGTTAACAGTAATTTCCACTGAGGGAGTTTCTTATCTGTTTCAAAATAACTACAAGGAAATCAGCAGGAATATCATGCTTAGAAAATGTGAACTGAGAAACAGAAAATACGCAAAGATCTGAAACACTTCTGGTCCCAAGCATTTCTGATAAGATATACTCAAGCTGTATATAAAGTCTTCCTTTTTAAGGCTATCATCTCCATTCCACCATAAATGACCTAGCCAGTTCCCCATGGTGGACATGGAGGTTGTTTCCAAATTTTTAGTTTTAAAATCAATAGCAAAATGAAATCCATGTAGCCTGCACGCATACAAGTATATATATAGGATTCATTCCCAGCAGGTTTGGTAAGACAAAGGGTTTATGTATTTGTAATTTAGTGACTGATAAACTGCCCTCCACAGAAGATGTTTAAGAACCCTCCCATACCCGCTTTGAGAACTCAAGGCTCCTTGAGTTCCAGTTCATTGCTTAATCCCAGCTTACCACCCAGTGAGGCTGCTATAACCTCAGCCAATCCAATGTTCCCTCAGAGAAGTATCAACGGTGACCAGTTCAGGATGGGCTGTTTTGGGGGTCAAGGTGGAGGGAATGAGACAATCACAGGCCTGACTCCAGAGCTGTCTAGAACCATGCTGTTACTGTTGGTCCCAACTCTTCAGAGGAGAGGAGCTTTCCTGTCTGGATTCCCAAGCCTGTGCCCCAAACTGCTGGAGGAGCAGAAAGGAGGAACGATCGGGAGGAGGGTTTTGGTACCAGACCCTTTGGTTCACAGTCCGGCTGGCCTGTTTGGCAGCACGTTACTTCTCCTCTTTGGGCCGTCCTGCACTGTTGGCGGCAGTGGGGATGAAATGAAGTAAGCGGATCCGAGATGTTTACGTGGCAAAATCAACAGGACTTCTAACTCCACAGGGCGAGGAAGGGGAGAGGTGAAGACGACTGATTTTCTGGCTTCCATGATAGGATGGTGAGTGGAAACAGCCCCTAGGAAAGGGATCAGGGGAGCAGAGACTGGTCTGTGTGGAAAATGAGTTTTGTTTGGGGTAGGCTGGGTTTGGGGAGCTTGCAGCACACCTGGGGGAGCTGCCCAGCACCACACAGCAGTTGTTTGGGCCTGAAGCCCAAATCTCAGAAGCACCAGACTGATTTGGGAGTGAGCAGCACAAAGGGAGTGATGTGGATGACACCTTGGGAGGGCGTGGAGCATAAGGTGGGCTCTGGGACAGGACCCCAGGGACCCCAACATTTAGGAGGGGTGATGGGAGGTCGAGAAGTCTCTGAAGAGTTGGAAGGAACCCCACAGTGCAAGGGGGTAGAGGTTTGCAAAGAGGTCAGCAGGCTTCACAACCATGGTGGTGGCACCCTGGACATTGGTTGCAGTGAGTTCTGTGAAGCAGTCGGGGTGGACAGAGGGTCTGAGGTGTGAGCGGTCACCAAGGGAATGGGGAGCACAAGCAATTCTCCCAAAAGCCTGAAGAAGAAAAGCAGCAGATATTGCTAGTTGCCTCCATCATCCACTTTCCAAGACTTTCTCTCCTACCTGTGTCCACCACAGAGGTCATAAAGGTAAACATGACCTTTCTAAGCCCCATTGTTATTAGGGTGGCCCCTGACCCAGCCTTGGCCCATGAGACTTTGGCGGCATGTGCTGGAGGCTTCTGGGAATGCCTTTTCTTTGAAACACCATCAGAGGTAAGTGTTGGCCTGCCCCTGCCCCCTTCTTTCAGTCTCGACTGTAGATGCAATGACTGGAGCCATCGTAGTCTCCCTGGGACCACAATGGAAAGGTTAAAAGAACTGCGGAAAACACGGGTTATGACACAGCTGAGCCATTGAAGACAGCCTTTGAACAAAGTCTAATCTGTTTAAGCATGGTCAGCTGGGTGCTGACATCAAATTCTAACTCTACCACTTGCTAGCTTGGGCTAGTTACTTTTGCTCTAGTTACTACTAATGTTTGTCCTGTGCCTAATTTTGCCTGTCTGTAAAAGGGTGCTAACTTTCAGAACTATGACTGTGGCACGGTCTGAGGATGCACCATTTAGCTATGCAAATGGAAGTTTATCTAAGGAGAGAACAGGTGCCGCAGGGTAAAGTATGAGGCCAGAGTTGCTGTGAAAAGTCAGAGCTGACACAGGAAATGTCTTGAGGACAACCCCGAAGAAGTAAGTGCAGAGAAACAAACCTGGCCATTGACAGGGTCGTGCTGAACCTCTAGAGATGAACCCCAAAGCTGGCTCTGTCATCCTGGAAGCCAGCACTGCTCCGATTGGATAGCTGAGTCGTGACACTCCCAACATCCAAAAAGCAAAAATGCACACAAGAGGCTCTGATGCTAAGGAGTTCCAATGCTCAACCATTCCAACACGGTTATTCCAATTGCTGTTTGGCAGGGTGCAGTGGCTCACACCTGTAATCCTAGCACTTTGGATGGCCAAGGTGGGAGGATCGCTTAAGTCCAGGTGTTTGAAACTGGCCTAGGCAATGCAGTAAAACCATATCTCTACAAACAATTAAAAAATTTGTTCAGTGTGGTGGCACACACCTGTAGTCCCAGCTACTGGGGCAGCTGAGGCAGGAGAATTGCTTGAACCTGGGAGGTTGCAGGGAATCAGGTGACAGAGCAAGACTCATGACTTTATTAAAGAAAAAAAGAGAGAAAAATTCCAACCAAATGCACTGTGTAGATCTTGTTTAGATTATGATTACCACAAAACAAATAGAAAACAAAACAAAATTTATGAGGCAACCCAGAACATCTGAACACTAGATATTTAATGTTATCTGTTTAGATGTGAAAATGACAATACAGTTCTACTTGAGATTTAACAAAATTAATTAGGTCAGGCACAGTGGCTCACGCCTGTAATCCCAGCATTTTGGGAGACTGAGGGAGGCAGATCACTTGAGGTCATGAATTTTGAGACCAGCCTGGCCAAGATGAAACCCCATCTCTCACTAAAAGCACAAAAATTAGCCAGGCATGGCAACGCACACCTGTAATCCCAGCTACTCAGAAGGCTAAAGCATGAGAATTACTTGAACCCGGGAGGTGGAGGTTATAGTGAGCCAGGATTGCCCCACTGCACTCCAGCCTGGGCAACAGAGTGAGACTCAGTCTCAAAAGGAAAAAGAAAGAAATTAGAGTGAAATTAGCTTTTTTCTTTTTGCTTTACTGCAATGCCCAGTGGGGAAGAATATTTTACAACCTCAGGACCACTGCCCTGCTTTGAACTCAGGCTCGGCAGTTTTACCCACCATTGCTTTCACACTATCGGTACACAGCAAAAATGCCAAATGGTTTTGTCTCAGTGGACCACGTAGTTTCATATATATATGTGTGTGTGTGTATCTAGGGCAGGAGAGCGGGGGAGGCGGGTGGGAGTACCAGCAAAAATGTATTACTCATGTTTGAAAATCTCCACAATAAATCCTTAAAGATTATTCAGAAAAATAAGTGGCCGGGCATGGTAGCTCATGCCTGTAATCCCAACGCTTTGGGAGGCCAAGGTAGGAGGACTGCTTGAGCCCAAGAGTTCAAGACCAGCCTAGGTAACACAATGAGATCCTGCCTCTGCAAAAAATAAAAAAATTAGGAATGGTGGCACATGCCTGTGGTCCCAGCTACTTGGGAGGCTGGGCTGGGAGGATCACTTGAGCCCAAGAAATCAAGGCTGCAGTGAGCCATGATTAAACCACTGAACTCCAGCCTGGGTGAAAGAGTTGAGATCCTGTCTTGGCCAGGCGTGGTTGCTCACGCCTGTAATCCCAGCACTTTGGCAGGCCAACGTGGGCAGATCACAAGGTCAGGAGTTTGAGACCAGCCTGACCAACATGGTGAAACCCCATCTCTACTAAAAATACAAAAATTAGCCAGGCATGGTGGCATGAGCCTGTAGTCCTAGCTACCCGGGAGGCTGAGGCAGGAGAACCCCATGAACCCGGGAGGTGGAGGTTGCAGTGAGCTGAGATCATGCCACTGCACTCCAGCCTGGGCGACACAGAGACACTTCATCTCAAAAAAATAAAATAAATGGATAATCTTCCTTATTTCATACCAACTATGAATACTGCGAACAGTGAAGGGTATGCTAAAGAGTACACCATGTATAAACTAGCTAAGGACACTATTTGTTAAAATCGAGCTTATATAGTCCAGCCTGATCGATCAATTTGAAGGTTGCGTTTTTTTATGTTTTTGTTTTTTGAGATGGAGTCTTGCTCCGTCATTCAGGCTGGAGTGCAAGGGTGTAATCTTGGATCACTGAAACCTCCATCTCCTAGTTCAAGCGATTCTCATGCCTCAGTCTTCCCCAGGTAGCTAGAATTACAGGTGTATGCCAGCACACTCGGCTAATTTTTGCAGTTTTTTTGTTTTTGTTTTGAGACAGAGTCTCACTCTGTTGCCCAAGCTGGAGTGCAGTGGAGTGATCTTGGCTCACTGCAACCTGTGACCCCATGTTCAAGTGATTCTCCTGCCTCAGCTTCCCGAGTAGCTGGGATTACAGGCACCTGCCACGGCATCCAGCTAATTTTTATATTTTCAATACAGATGGGGGTTTCACCATCTTGGCCAGGCTGGTCTTGAACTCCAAACCTCATGATCCACCCATCTCAGCCTCCCAAAGTGCTGGGATTACAGGTATGAGCCACCACGCCCAGCCAATTTTTGTATTTTTAGTAGAGACGGGGTTTTACCACGTGACCCAGGCTAGTTTCCAACTCCTGACCTCAAGTGATCCACCCTCCTCAGCATCCTAGAGTGCTGGGATTACAGGTGTGAGCCACCACGCCCAGCTTTAAGTTTTTAAAATGTCAGCTACGTTGCTGGGCTGGATGTATACCCAGGTGGATTCTCCATTTTGGCACTACTGACATATGGAGCTAGATAATCCTTTGTTGAGGAGCTGTCCTGGGCACTATAGGATGTTGAGCAGCATTCTTGGCCTCTACCCACTACATGACAGGGGCACAGCAACCAAAAATGTCTCTAGATGTCACAAAATGTACCCTGGAGTCAAAAGCACCAGTCACAGCAACCAAAAATGTCTTTAGATGTCACCAGATGTACTGGAGGCAAAACCCCACCAGTTAAGAACCTGTGGCTTGGCTGGGCGCGGTGGCTCACACCTGTAACCCCAGCATTTTGGGAGGCCAAGATGGGCGGATCATGAGGTCAGGAGTTTGAGACCTGCCTGGGCAACATGGTGAAACCCCCATCTCTACTACAAATACAAAAATCAGCCGGACGTGGTGACGCGCTTATAATCCCAGCTACTCAGGAGACTGAGGCAGGAAAATCGCTTTAACCTGGGAGGCAGAGGTTGTGGTGAGCTGAGATAACGCCATTGCACTCCTGTCTAGGTGACAGAACAAGACTCTATCTCAAAGCAAAAGAAAAGGAACCTGTGGCTCATGGCAATAGCAGATATTTTTCAAGAGGAGCTGTAACACTCCCCTGCAGGGAATGCTCTGAAATGTCATGGGGGCTTGTCACCTAATTAGGTTGGGGATGTGGCTGAAAGGTGGGCAGGAGCCATGCATGCTGCAAAGATGGTGAGGAACAGAACTGGCCCCTTGGACCACATAAACAGATGTAGAATAACCAGTTTTCAGTGTATGAACTGAGAATCTAACTTGACTTCACATGTAAACACAAGCTAATTGCTGCATGCTTGAAATGTACCCATAATTTCCCAGGAATGCACCAGCATACTGTTTTGTTCAAAACTTCCAAGTGAGTCACTAATCTGAAAGTCACGTTCCACACAGGAGGGCCCCTCGCAGTATTTCCATGGCCAACATCGTGCCCTGTACCAGTCCACAAGCAACATGTTATTGTCCCAGGCCTCCCGGCAAAATCAGGCCCACACACAGTGACGAGGAGAAATACCGCACCCACTCGGTACACATTACTCTACAATTTACTCCACAATAAATCACTTTCACTTTAATGATCCTTTACAAATGGGGCCGCATGTTGATTTTTTGATATTACACATGTGGGTAGGTTATATTACCTGTGAACTCACCGTGGTGTAATGGACGTTATGTCACAAAATATATCGTTAAAGAGGGCACTGAGTTTGACAGATTTGGGACCAACCAATCTCAGGTGCTTGCGAAGCATCATTTCCTTAGAACGTCGGAAGTCACCAGTGACTACCCCCAGCCTGTCCTCCCATGAGTACACTATGGGGACTTACCACATTTTTGTACCTGTGGTTAAAAGTCATCAGCAAAGTTTCTCTCCTATGTGGATTCTCTCATGTCAAGTACCATGGAAGCACCCACAGAAGGCTCTTCCACCCCAATAATGTGCACAGGGTTTTTCTCTTGCATGATTTTTTGGATGTCAAACAAAGCCAGGGCTCTGCTTTCTGGCTGCCCTGCCTTTGCTCCACCTGCAGAGCTCTTCCTGGAGTTTGAGTGCTGATGCTGAACCAGGTGCGAGTTCCTGCTGGAGGACTGTTCACGCCGCCGGTTTCGCCCACGGGGCTGCTCCTCTCTGGTGTGAGTTATCTGGTGCCGGATAAGGTGAGAGCTCTGAATGAAACACTTCCCACACTGATTACATTTGAAGGGTCTGTCGCTCCGCTGAGTCCTGTCATCTTGACTCAAAGGTGGGTCACAGCCCAGGGCTTCTGCCCACTCCTGCTTTGTTAGAGCTGGCGTCTGCTCAAAGATAAGCCTCTGGCGGCACTCAAAGGGCTTCTCCCCAGCATGCTTCCGCTGGTGCTGGGCCAGGGATGAGCTGTGCCTGAAGCCCTTCCCGCAGTGGTTACACTCATAGGGCCTCTCCTCGGTGTGAGTTCTGAGGTGCAGGAAAAGGCAAGTGGTCCGAGAGAAGGATTTCCCACACACACTGCAGGTGTATGGCTTCTCCCCGGTGTGTGTCCTCTTGTGCCGGCCCAGGGATGAGTTCTGGTTGAAGGCCCTCCCACAGTCCTGACACTCGTAAGGCTTCTCCCCAGTGTGAATCCTCCGATGGACGGTAAGGTGTGTACTGTGGCAGAAAGACTTCCCACATTCGGCACACTTGTAGGGCTTGTCTCCAGTGTGGATTCGCTCATGCTGCACGAGGGAGGAGTTCTGGCTGAAAGCTTTCCCACACTCTTTGCACATGTAAGGTCTTTCTCCCGTATGAATCCTCTTGTGCACCGTGAGGTGTGCGTTATGGTTAAATGACTTCCCACAGTCAGTACATTTGTAGGGTTTGTCCTGCACCTGGCTTTTTGTGAGTTCCATAACTGGAATAGCCTGACTGGAAGCTTTGAGACAGTCACTGTTTTCACTGGGCTGTTTTCCTGGGGAGCCTGTCTGTTGATTGACTAGGCTTGAGTCATGTTCTGAGTCTGTAATCTGTGAGTCATAAGTATAGAAATATTCTCCTCTAGAGATCTCTGGGAATGGATTTGGGTTTGAACTCAGGGCACAGTTTTCCCCAAGTCTGAGAGTTTTATAGCCTTGATCTTGAACTGGTGCTTCCTTGAGGCCGAATTCTAACTGCTTCAAGTTATTCTGGTCCTTGAGTGCTGAGCCCTGGCTCTGACACTCCCAGCCTTTCCCCAATGTGGTCGGATGAGGAACACCTCTTGGGAATCCCTCCCTTCCTGTGACAGGGGAAGGCTCCTCTTCAGGAAGGCCCTGTTCCTGGCCTGATGCTTGGCCTTCGGATTGAGGCTCCCAGCCTGAAAGAAAACCCAAAGATCTCTGAGCTGTTGGGAGATAAAAAAGGAAGATGGACAGGCGGCCTCCAACACCTTAGGCCTATGTTATTGAACTAGTATCCTAACCAGCTGCCCTGGCAAGTCCCCTGATTCTCCTCTTATTTCAACATCAAGTGCCCTCAGTCATGGCTTCACGCATTTGACAAACATTTATTGAGCACCTGCTGTGGGCCACAGACTGGCGATGAAGCAAAGGTATATTAGTTCCCTGTTTACTGCTGTAATAACGGACCAAAAACTTTGTGCCTTAAAACACACACTTATCTTATAGTTCTGGCATGCAGAAGTCCTAAAATCAAGGTGTTGGCAAGGCTGCTTTCTCCTCCGGAGGTTCTAGAGGAAAATCCTTGCATCTTCCAGTTCCCAGAGGCCGCCTGCACTCCTGGCTTTCTTTTGCCTCCGGAGCCAGCAGCACAGCATCTTCAAATCTCTCTCGCTGACCTCTGCTTCTGTGGTCACACCTACTTTTCTAATTCGACCCTCTTGCTCACCCAGTATCTGAGATAACCAGTTCTGGGGATTAGGACAGGGACTCTGTCATAAGCCAGGCTCCCCTGGTTTCTCCAAGCCCTCTGAAGCCCCTGTATCTGCTCGTCTTTACTACCACACAGGCCACGTGCTCATTCATTCAGTGTCCACCTCACCACACTAGACTGTTCACAGTCAGTGCCTAAAATGACTAGTAGAAGAAGCTCAAAAATATCTGTCTCAGTGAATGCTGAAGGAGCTTATCGAGGGAATGAATGAACAAGAGCTTGACAACAGGAGAGGTGCTGGAGGAACTGAGGCCGGCCAGGTGCCAGGCTCCCTGGTCCGTCACCTCTGGCCCCCAAATTTGACTCTCTGGCTAGGAGTGGTGGCTCACACCTGTAATCCCAGAACTTTGAGAGGCCAAGGCAGGCGGATCACTTGAGATCAGGAGTTCAAGACCATCCGGGTCAACCCTGTCTCTACTAAAAATACAAAAGTTAGGCAAGGTGGTACATGTCTGTAGTCCCAGCTACTCAGGGGGCTGAGGCACAAGAATCGCTTCAACCCAGAAGGCAGAGGTTGCAGTGTGCCAAGATCACACCACTGCACTCCAGCCTGGGCGACCAAGAGAGACTCTCTCTTGGAAAAAAAAAAAATTGACTCTCTGCATAGCACCCAGAGGTTTCTTCTAAAATACAAGTCAGTCCACACAAAAATGTATATACGAATGTTTAGAGCAGCAGTATTAATTAATAGCCAAACGTGGAAACAACCCAAATGCCCCTCAACAAATGGATAAACAAAATAGAGTCTATCCATACAATGGATATTGTTTAACCACACAAAAAAAAAGTACCTACATATGCTGTAACACTGATGCACCTGGAAAACGTTATGTTGAGGTAAAGCAGCCAGACACAAAGGTCACAGATTACAAGATTCCATTCATATGGAGTGTCTAGAACAGGCAAATCCATAGAGACAGAAAGTAGGTGACTGCTTGTCGGGGACAGGAAACATGAAGAGTGACTGCTAATAGGTGACTTATGGGGTGACTGCTATGGACTGCTGATAGCAAAATTCCTATGTTGAAACCCTAATCCCCAGTGTGAGGGTATTTGGAGGTGAGGCCTTTGGGAGATAATTAGGTCACGAGGGTAGGGCCTTTAAGAATGAGATTAGTTGGCCGGGCGCAGTGGCTCACGCCTATAATCCCAGCACTTTGGGAGGCTGAGGCGGGCGGATCACGAGGTCAAGAGATTGAGACCATCCTGGTCAACATGGTGAAACCCCGTCTCTACTAAAAATACAAAAAATTAGCTGGGCATGGTGGCGCACGCCTGTAATCCCAGCTACTAGGGAGGCTGAGGCAGGAGAATTGCTTAAACCTGGGAGGTGGAGGTTGCGGTGAGCCGAGATCGCGCCATTGCACTCCAGCCTGGGTAACTAGAGTGAAACTCCATCTCAAAAAAAAAAAAAAAAAAGCATGAGATTAGTTATAAATCGTTCTACTATAAGGACATATGCACATGAATGGTCATTGCAGCACAGTTTACAATAGCAAAGACCTGGAACCAACTCAAATGCCCATCAATGATAGACTGGACAGGGAAAATGTGGCACATATACACCATGGAATATTATGCAGCCATCAAAAACAGTGAGTTCGTGTCCTTTGTAGGGACATGGATGAACCTGGAAACCATCATTCTCAGCAAACTGACACAAGAACAAAAAATCAAACACTGCATGTTCTCACTCATAGGCGGGTGTTGAACAATGAGAACACATGGACACAGGGAGGGGAGCATTATACACAGGGGTCTGTTGGGGGTTAATAGGGGAGGGACAGCGGGGGATGGGAAGGTGGGGAGAGATAGCATGGGAAGAAACGCCAGATATAGGTGAAGGGGAGGAAGGCAGCAAATCACACTGCAACATGTGCACCTATGCAACAATTTTGCATGTTCTTCACATGTACCCGAAAACCTAAAATACAATTAAAAAAAAAAAAAGAGGGCCGGGCGCGGTGGCTCACGCCTGTAATCCCAGCACTTCGGGAGGCCGAGGCGGGTGGATCACGAGGTCAAGAGATCGAGACCATCCTGGTCAACATGGTGAAACCCCGTCTCTACTAAAAATACAAAAAATTAGCTGGGCATGGTGGCACGTGCCTGTAATCCCAGCTACTCAGGAGGCTGAGGCAGGAGAATTGCTTGAACCCAGGAGGTGGAGGTTGCGGTGAGCTGAGATCGTGCCATTGCACTCCAGCCTGGGTAACAAGAGCGAAACTCTGTCTCCAAAAGAAAAAAAAGAAAGAAGTTTAAGAAAAAAAAAAAGAATGAGATTAGTGACCTTACAAGAAGAAATGCCACAGGACTTGCTCGCTTCCTCTCTCTCTGCCATACGAGGACATAGCGAAAAGGCAGCCTTCTGCAATCGAGAAAGGGGCCCTTATCAGGAACCGAATCAGCTGGCACCGTGCTCTTAGAATTCCAGCCTACAGAACCATGACAAATAAATGTCTGTCATATAACACACCTAGTGGTAGTATTTTGTCATGGTAGCCCAAGCTGACTAAGATGGTGATGAAATGTTCTGGAATTAGATAGTGAAGATAGATGCACACAATCTGTAAATGTACTGAAAACCACTGAATGGTACACTTTCATAGGTAAACTTAAGGTATGTGAATTGTATCTCGATAAAGCTATTATGCAAAAGCAAACAGACCAGGCCAGCCCTGGTAACTCCTCCATTCGCCCTGCAGTCACTTCTGGGGATGGACATGACCCTGTGCCCTTCTCCACCATGCCCTGGCTTGCCTCATCTCCTGACTCTTGCCCCAAGCCCACTCTGCTCCACATGGCTCCTTACATCCCTCCAATGCATCCTCCATACTCCTTCCTGGGGCCCTTTGCACCTGCTGCTCCCTCTGCCAAGAACCCTCATCCCTAGACATCTGCCCACCTTGCTCCCTTGTGCCCCAGCTTGTGTCACTTTCTCAGAGAGGCCTCCCTGCCAGCCCTGGGGCATAAGGCTCCCACCTCACCCTTCCCAGGTGCATTTTCATTTACAGCCTCATCACTCCCTGGCACTGGCATCCATTTCTCAGACTTCCATCTCCCAGATGCGTGAGGGCTCAGCCTTTCCTGTCATTTTCTTTGCTGCATCCACAGCACAAACAGCAGTACACAGCAGGTCCTCAGGAACATCTGTGAACAGGCCCATGAGCCAGGAGACTGGCCGAGAGACAACACAGACGAAACACACAGACTGAACACAACACTGCTGACCCCGGCCAAGACTAACGCCGCCTACTGGAAGAGAGTGGAAGAACATCTGGAGGAGGGGGACTTGAGAACACTAGTGAACTGGCCTGGTGAGGTTGGGCCAGGCTCCAACTCCAGCCTGACTCCCGGGTACCTCCACTGATCCTGGCACTTGGGAAGTCACGGAGTCTCTGAGAGAGAAGGTGAGCAGTTGATGAGGAAAGGAAATGGGAAAAGAGACTCAAAAAAAAAAAAAAAAAAGTAATTTGATCAAGACAGTTGCAGGTGGGAAAAAAAAGAAAAAACAAGAGCTGGGACTGCAGGCAGCCAGGAAGTGACCTGCAGCAGGTGAGGCCGAGCAACCGCAGGAGGGAGCCAGTGAGGAATGATGCCAGATGAGTGACGGGGCCAGGGCGGGGCTCAAGACTGCAATGCCTGTGGGTGCACTGGGAGTGCGGATATGCCTGGACAGGGATTCTTTACTACTATTTCATTTCTGAGACAAGGTCTTTCTCTGTCACCCAGACTGGAGTGTAGTAACATGATCTCAGCTCGTTGCAACCTCCACCTCCTGGGCTCAGCCTCTCAAATAGCTGGGACCACAGGCATACACCACCACACCCAGCTAATTTTTTTGCATTTTTTGTAGACATACGGTTTTGCCAGGTTGCCCAGGCTAGTCTTGAACTCTTGGACTCAAGTGAACCACCGGCCTTGGCCTCTCAAAGTTCTGGTATTACAGGCATGAGCCACCATGCCCGGCCTCTTTTCCTTTATTTTTATTTTTTATTTTTTTTATTTTTTTGAGACAGAGTTTTGCTCTTGTTACCCAGGCTGGAGTGCAATGGCGCGATCTCGGCTCACCGCAACCTCCGCCTCCTGGGTTCAGGCAATTCTCCTGCCTCAACCTCCTGAGTAGCTGGGATTTCAGGCATGCGCCACCATGCCCAGCTAATTTTTTTGTATTTTTAGTAGAGACGGGGTTTCACCATGTTGACCAGGATGGTCTCGATCTCTTGACCTCGTGATCCACCCGCCTCGGCCTCCCAAAGTGCTGGGATTACAGGCTTGAGCCACCGCGCCCGGCCTTTTCCTTTATTTTTTAATGCTCTGTCACTCAGGCTGGAGTGCAGTGGTGCAATCACAGCTCACTGCAGCCTCGAACTCCTGGGCTTTAGCAATCCTCCCACCTCAGCCTCCTGAGTAGCTAGGACTACAGGCACGTGCCACAGCGTTGGATAACTTTTACATTTTTTTTTGTAGGGAAAGGGTCTTCTTCTATTGACTAGGCTTCTTTTCCTTAAAAATAATTTAAAAATGTACTCTCTCTTTTAATCATGTGGTATACTGACTAATGGCCCCTAAAAGATGTCCCCATCCCAATACTTGGGAACCTTATGCAACAAAAGGGATATTGTAGCTGTGATTAAGTTAAGAATGTTGAAACGGGAGATTATCCTGGGGCCCTAAATCTGACCAAAGGGCCCATATAGGAGGGAAGCAGAAGGGTGTGAGTCAGGGAAGGGGTTGTGATAATGGAAATGGCTCAGAGTGAAGCAGTCTGAAGATGAAGGGTCCATGAGCCAAGGAGTCTGGGCAGCCTCCAGTAGCTGAGAAAGACAGAAATGCATTCTCCCTGAGAGCTGCCAGAGGAACTAGCCCTGATGAACCATTTTGAACTTCTGACCTCCACAACTGTAAGAAAACAAGTCTGTCCTTCTTTTGAGACAGAATCTTGATCTGTCATCCAGGCTAGAGTGCAGTAGTATGATCTCGGCTCATTGCAACCTCCACCTCCTGGGTTTAAGGGATTCTTATGCCTCAGCCTCCTGAGTAGCTAGGATTACAGGCATGCATCACCATGCCTAGCTAATTTTTGTATTTTTTGTAGCAACAGCATTGTGTCATGTTGGCCAGGCTGGTCTCAAACTCCTGGCCTCAAGTGATCCGTCAACCTTGGCCTCCCAAAGTGCTGGAATTAGGTGTGAGCCGCCACACCCAGCCAAATCGGTGCTTTTTCAAGGCACCTAGATTGTGGTGCTTTGTTACAGGAGCAACGGGAAATTAATACAAAGCATTACATGGAAAATATATTTCTGTCTTAACATAAAACCCTGAACACCTTCTGCTTCTGGAGTATTTATAATTGTCTAGATATTAAGTTACTGAAACTGTCCATCATGATTTTGACCCCATACTCCTCATCTGTGCAAGCATGACATTCTGCTTAATATTTATGGGCATGTTTTAGATCCTGGATTTGGTTATGGCGTAAGATTTGTGAGTGACAGGCATATATTCAGGGTGTTAAGAATTTGCTTCTGACATACATGTTTGAAGTAACAGCAGTGACAACCAATGAAAGTGGCAGGAATACAGAGTCTGCAGCAGAGTCACCCCACTCCAGGTTGATGGGTCACACCCCATCAAGGAGGCACGTATGTTTTTCTGCAGAATCAGAGAGTCCTGGGTGACATCAGAAGTATTTGGGTGGGAGGCTAATCTGCAGGCATTGCTGGTTGTACAACCATGGCCAGATCCTGTTTGTTCTAGAATGTGGTCAGGGTACCAATGTACCAGCCACAGTAAAGAGATCATGCCTTGCCCAAGCCAATTATGACAATCCAGACACCCCCGCCCCAGCTTTCTAGCATCCCTAGCAACTAGGGTCAGTGCAAGTGGAGGTGACCTAGTTCTGGCTAAAGAGACCCTAATAGGTGACATGTGGAGTTCTGTCAAAAGGGGACAGATGAGGCTGGCACCATTCTTCCTACCTCTTCCCCTCCTTCCTGCATGGAGCACAATTGTGATGGCGGAAGCTGCTGCAGCTGCACTGTGATCCCCAGGACAGCCTGGGAAAATCATCTCTGAGATGCCAAGACAGTGCCAGCAGACTCAGGGCTCCTGTTTTGTGAGAAAAATGCTTCTCTCTCTTTTCTTTTTCCTTTTGAGCTGTTCCAACCCGGTTTTAGGATATCTATAGCTAAACA
This sequence comes from Aotus nancymaae, assembly GCF_030222135.1. Lineage (NCBI taxonomy): Eukaryota > Metazoa > Chordata > Mammalia > Primates > Aotidae > Aotus > Aotus nancymaae. Next base: position 2,397,524 of record NW_026988484.1, on the reverse strand, counting down.
CAATTCTTACTATAAAGAAGGGTGTGGGGAACAAGTTTACAGAATCTAGACACTTGGCCAGGTACAGTGTCTCACACCTGTAACCTCAGCACTTTCAGCAGCCAAGGCAGGAGGACTGCTAGAGCTCAGGAGATTGAGACCAGCTTGGCTGTGTAGCAAGATCTCATCTCTACTAAAAGAAAAAAAAAATCAAAGTTAGGCATAGTGGCTTATGCCTATAACCCCAGCACTTATGAGGTTAAGGGAGGAGGACTGCTTGAGCCCAGGAGTTAGTTTGAGCAGCCTGAAGCCTGTATAAGATGGCAAGACCCTGTCTCTACAAAACAAACAAAAAAAGAAAGTAAAATAATTTTTAAAAAAGAAAAAAAAAATTTTTTAATTAGCTGGGCATGGTGGTACACATCTGTAATAACAGCTACTAGGGAGGCTGAGGTAGGTGGATTGCTTGAGCCTGGGAGACTGAGATCACGCCACAGCACTCCAGCCTGTGCTACAGTGAGACTATCAAAAAAAAAAAGAAAAAGAAGAAGAAGAAAAAGAGGCAGGTGCAGTGGCTAATATCTATAATCCCAGCACTATGAGAGGCCAAGGCAGGAGAATCACTTGAGCCCAGGAGTTTGAGACAAGCCTAGGCAACACATGCAACTCTGTGCCTTTACACAATAATAATAACAATAACAAATTAGCCAGGTGCGGTGGTATGCACCCATAGTCCCAGATATTCAAGAGGCTGAAGCAGGAGGATCATTTGTGCCAGGCAGGTTGAGGCTGCAGTGAGCCAGGATCACGCCACTGCACTCCAACCTATGCAACAGCGACTGTCTCCAAAAAAAAAGCTGGGCACGGTGGCTCATGCCTGTAGTCCCAGCACTTTGGGAGGCCAAAGTAGGTAGACTGCTTGAGCCCAGGAGTTCGAACCCAGCCTGAGCAACATGGCGAAACCCGATCTCTACTAAAAATACAAAAATCAACAGGGCGTGGTGGTGTGCACCTATAAGTCCCAGCTACTTGGGAGGCTGAAGTGGGAGGGTCGTTTGAACTAGGGAGGTCAAGCCTGCAGCGAGCCGTGATAACACCACTGCATTCCAGCCTAGGCAACAGAGTGAGACCCTGCCTTAAAAACAAAACAAAAAACACAAAAGGATCTGGACATGCAAGAATGAAATGGAGAAGCTAAGGGCAGGTTCACTTATCAGAACTGATCCCACAGAAAGGGCGTGCTGAGAAGGATGGTGAAAGAGGGAATGACCTGGAGTCTAGAAAGGAAGATGAAGCAGAGAGGGAGGAAGGGGTGGGATTCTGACCACTAGAGAGGAGGTGAATGACCTCTGAGCACAGGTGAGAAGGATGGTGAGAGAGGGAATGACCTGGAACCTAGAAAGGAAGATGAAGCACAGAGGGAGGAAGGGGTGGGATTCTGACCAGTAGAGAGGAGGTGAACGACCTCTGAGCACAGGTGAGAAGGCTGGAGCACTGCACAGAAAAGACTGAACAGGGCAGGCCTGAGACCACCCTTCTTAGGAGAGGCCTGTTCACAAGGTTGGCCCTTGGCTGCAACTGGGAATTTGGATTTGGGGATGGTTCCCCCGCACCCTAACTGATGAGAGTGGTTTACTGCACCCACACTGCACACGCTATGTGGTTTATTCCAAACACTGGCTTTCTCCTGGTAGTCTGGAACCTTCGTCTGTGCTAGGCAATCGGTGTCTATATGACCAGCCTCAGTCAAAATTCCTGGCACTGAATATCTAACAAGTTTCCCTGGCAGAGTTCACGTCTCATGAGGTGTCACAACTGAGTGCTGGGGGAGCCTGGTACGTCCCAACTGACCCACAGTTAGGGAGCTCTGGAGGCTCATGCCTGGCTTCCTCTGGACTCATCCCCATGCACCTTTCCCTCTGGTGGTCTCACTACACTCAGAGTTGTCGGCATGACTCTATGCTGAGTCCTGTGTACTCCTCGTGAACGGGTGCTCTCGAGGACCACCAGCCACCACCCTTTCCATGATCTGCTGGGCTGCTCCCATTAGTTGCTCCCACATAGTGGGTTCTTACCTGGAGAGCAGCCCTGGGTGGTTCCTCTCTCTGTCACCCATGGCTCAGTCCCTTGCTCCAGGTGGGAGATGACTTCAGGCTTCGGAAGCTCAGAACCTGGAAATGGGGAAAAACACAGGAGGTAGGGGTCTGCTCTGGAGAGAAAGAACCAGCTCGGGCTCTAGACCAGACTCCTGACTGTGAAGACATGTGGGCACCTCACAACACGGTGAAGCTCTACACTGGCATGGAAAAGGGCAGATGTCCCTCTTCATGCATGCCCCATAGGGAGTGAGGACCCAAGGCCACATCCTCACACGGAGGCCCCATGACTTACAACCCAGGAAAAATCAGTTATCACAGCTCGCAAAGCAGGTCTTACCTATGGAGAGCAGGTGCCCAAAGGTCTCCAGCATCACATCACGGTAAAGGATCCTCTGGGTAGGGTCCAGCTGCCCCCATTCCTCCTGGGTAAAGTCCACAGCCACATCCCGGAAGGTCACTGGTTCCTGAAACATCACACACATTCTCAATCAGCTGGACTATCTCCATCAGTGCTTTCAGACAGAAGAAGAATGGAAAAGGAGAAAATAAGCAGGCCGGTGTCACGAGAGACTACAGGTTATGCATGATGGGAGTCGGTCTCACTGGGCACCTATTAGGCTACTACACATAATTGTGTGTTGTACGGTGAGGACACGTGAGAGGACTCACCAAGATCAACACAGCCAAGCAGCAGTGAAAGAGGAGGGTACCGGCAGAGACTGGGCTAAGCTACTGATTTGAAGGTTTGTGAGCTAAAGAAACAGTTACTGTTTTAAATTAAACAGATACTGTTTTAGGATGGTGTGTTACAGAGCAGGAGCTAACTAAATACACTGACTAATCCTTAGATACAAAGTGAAATGCCTGTAATCCCAGCTATTTGGGAAGCTAAGGCAGGAGAATTGCATGAGTCTGGGAGGCAGAGAATGCAGTGAGCTGAGATTGTACTACTGCACTCCAGTTGGGGTGACAGAGACTCCATCTCAAACAAAACAAAGCAAAACAAAACTGTGAGGTTCACCATCCTTCCTGAAAAGAGGAGTTCAAGGGGTTGGGATCAGAAATTCACCTGTATTCAGGGTGAGGCAGGCTCACATGACAGAAGTGGGCCAGTTTAAGAGCCCACAAGGGTACTTACGCTGTGAGTGGTGGGACTGGGGGTGATAGGGAGTACGTACCCTGTCTGAAGGAGCAGCTGAACTGACTGATTATGGGAAAATACAGGGCCCTTAGTCAGAACTGCTAATCTCTGAAGAGAAGCTGAAAATTAGGTCAGATTTTTAAGTAAAAAATTATTTTTCTTTTTCAGGTAGTCTCACTCTGTCACCCTGGCCGGAGTGCAGTGGTGCCAACTCCGCTCACTACAACCTCCACCTCCTGGGTTCAAGTGATTCTCCTGCCCCAGCCTCACAAGTACCTGGGACTACAGGCACGTGCCACCACACCTGGCTAATATTTGTATTTTTAGTAGACATAGGGTTTTACCGCGTTGGCCCAACTGGTCTCGAACCCCTGGCCCCAAGTGATCCACCTGCTTCGGCCTCCCAAAGTGCTGGGATTAGAGGCATGAACCACCGCACCTGGCCTCTATGTGAAAAATTCTAATTTTTATAAGTTGATCCAACGTTACCTAAAATGTGTCCCATAAACAAAGCCCTTCTGCAGCCATGCTTGAAAGCCAGGTACTTCCGGATCAGAGTCTTGGCTCAGTCACTTTGTCCTCAAGAAGCATTTTTGCCTCCCAGTTTCCATGTCAACAAAGCATCAACCCTTGAGGGCTGTATAATGATTAAGTGGTTTACAAACACTTCCTACAGGACATCTGGATAGCCACATGGAAAGAGTAAAGATAGTGCCTGTCTTTGTCTGTTTTCCGTTGCTATAACAGAATACCACTGACCAGGTAATTTATAGTTTTTGTGTTTTGTTTTCTCAAGATGGAGTCTCACTCTGTCCGCCAGGCTGCAGTGCAGTGGTGTGATTTTGGCCCACTGCAACCTCTGTCTCCAGGATTCAGTTGATTCTCTTTCCTCACCCTCCGGAGTAGCTGGGACTACATGTGCACACCACCACATTTAGCTAATTTTTGTATTTTTTAATAGAGACAGGGTTTCACCATGTTGGCTGGTCTGGTCTCAAAGCCCTGGCCTCAAGTGATACACCCACCTCGGCCTCCCAAAATGCTGGGATTACAGGCATGCACCACCACACCCAGCTAATTTTGTACTTTTTGTAGAGACAGAGGTTTCTCCATGTTGGTCAGGCTGGTCTCAGACTCCTGACCTCAGGTGATCTGCCTGCCTTGGCCTCCCAACGCGCTGGGATTATAGGCATGAGCCACTGTGCCCGGCCCACAAGTGTCTTTATAAAAGGTATACAGAGGGAGATATGACTACAGAAGACATAAGGCAATCTGATCACTGAAGCAGCATGCTACGCTGCTGGCTTTGAAGATGAGCAAAGGGCCACGAGGCAAGGAACAGAAGGTCTGTGGCTCTCATAGCTGGAAAAGGCAAGGAAACAGATTGTACCCTAGAACCTCAGTGGGGAGGGTAGCTCTGCTCACACCTTGATTCCCGCCCCAATTTTTGACTTCTGACCTCCAGAACCGAAAGAACAAATGTTGTTTTAAGCTACAAAATTTGTAGTGAATTGTTACAGCAGATACAGATAACCAGATAAAACAATGGACCCTGAAGCTCTCCATTCTGGTCCTTGTCTGCTGTGATGGACAGCCTACAAGATGCTCCCCAACCATCTGTGCCAAAGATCTCTCGCCCTTGCGTAGTCCCCTCCAACACTGAGCAAGGCTGACTTGTTTAGTGAGACACTGTGGAAGTGACAAGACTGTGAATTCTGAATCCAGGTCACGAAAGGTGTTACGGTTTCAACCTTGCCCTCTCCTGGATCACCTGTTCTGTCAGAAGCCAAATGCTACGTTGTAAGGATACCCAGCAGTTCCAAAGAGAGGCCTACACGGAGAACAACTGAGTTCTCCTACCAACAGACATGTGAGTGAGCCATCCTGGAGGTGGATCCTCCAGCCTCAGTTAAGTCTCAGGTGACAACAGCTATGCTGACATCTTCACTGTAACTTCTTGAGCCTGGACCAGAACCACCAGCTAAGTCATTTCAGCACTCCTAACTGTCAGAACCTGTGAGATATTTATTGTTGTTTCAGGTCACAAAGTTTTGAGTTACATAGCAACAGGTAACTAACACACTTTCTCTCAAGCCTTTCTTATGCTCATTCCCCGTCCCCCATCCACCGCAAGAACAAACTGAAACGTGGAAGCATTTCACGCAAATTTGCAGTAACACACATCTGAAAGCCTGCAATCTAAGATTATCAGTAGTGTCCCTTTGTGTACCAAATCTGAAATAGTGCAAATCCCCATAAACAAACCAACGACAACAAAAAAGTACATAATTTCAAAGTTGCAGAGCTTGAGAAAGTATGAATTATTGCTGTTTCCTGCCACGCGAGGCGGCACTTTATGGAGAACACAGGCAGCAGTCACTTTGTCTAGAAGCGCTGGAGCTTTGAAGGCCAGATGGCCCTGCAAACACTGACCGCCCTGTACTGCGGGTTTCCCACAGTTTCCCAGGGGATGACCCTGCTAGTCGCTCCCGTCACACTCAGTGCCTAGTGACCCATTGCTGTCCCCGGGGACGACCCCGCTAGTCGCTCCCGTCACACTCAGTGCCTGATGACCCTTCGTTGTCCCAGGGGACGACCCTGCTAGTCGCTCCCGTCACACTCAGTGCCTAGTGACCCATCGCTGTCCCCGGGTACGACCCTACTAGTCGCTCCCGTCACACTCAGTGCCTGGTGACCCATCGCTGTCCCAGGGGACGACCTGCTAGTCGCTCTCGTCACACTCAGTGCCTGGTGACCCATCGCTGTCCCCGGGGACGACGGTACTAGTCGCTCCCGTCACACTCAGTGCCTAGTGACCCATTGCTGTCCCCGGGGACGACCCCGCTAGTCGCTCCCGTCACACTCAGTGCCTGGTGACCCATCGTCGTCCCAGGGGATGACCCTGCTAGTCGCTCCCGTCACACTCAGTGCCTAGTGACCCATCGCTGTCCCCAGGGACGACCCTACTAGTCGCTCCCGTCACACTCAGTGCCTGGTGACCCATCGCTGTCCCAGGGGACGACCCTGCTAGTCGCTCTCGTCACACTCAGTGCCTGGTGACCCATCGCTGTCCCAGGGGACGACCCTGCTAGTCGCTCTCGTCACACTCAGTGCCTGGTGACCCATCGCTGTCCCAGGGGACGACCCTGCTAGTCGCTCTCGTCACACTCTGCCTGGTGACCCATCGCTGTCCCAGGGGACGACCCTGCTAGTCGCTCTCGTCACACTCAGTGCCTGGTGACCCAACGCTGTCCCAGGGGACGACCCTGCTAGTCGCTCCCGTCACACTCAGTGCCTAGTGACCCATTGCTGTCGCCGGGGACGACCCCGCTAGTCGCTCTCGTCACACTCAGTGCCTGGTGACCCAACGCTGTCCCAGGGGACGACCCCGCTAGTCGCTCTCATCACACTCAGTGCCTGGTGACCCATCGTTGTCCCAGGGGACGACCCTGCTAGTCGCTCCCGTCACACTCAGTGCCTAGTGACCCATTGCTGTCGCCGGGGACGACCCCGCTAGTCGCTCTCGTCACACTCAGTGCCTGGTGACCCAACGCTGTCCCAGGGGACGACCCCGCTAGTCGCTCTCATCACACTCAGTGCCTGGTGACCCATCGTTGTCCCAGGGGACGACCCTGCTAGTCGCTCCCGTCACACTCAGTGCCTAGTGACCCATTGCTGTCCCCGGGGACGACCCCGCTAGTCGCTCTCGTCACACTCAGTGCCTGGTGACCCATCGCTGTCCCAGGGGACGACCCTGCTAGTCGCGCTCATCACACTCAGTGCCTGGTGACCCATCGCTGTCCCAGGGGACGACCCTGCTAGTCGCTCCCGTCACACTCAGTGCCTGGTGACCCATCGTCGTCCCCAAGAGGTTGTGCCCAAGCCCCAGGGCAAGGGCTCCGCGGTGCTGGGGTCCCTATTTGAGGATTCTTGCCACCTGGGCACCCGGCCAACGCTACAATTACTTATCCGTCAACACGAGGACAGCCCTTCCTGGGACTGGCGGCGCCGAGCCCGGGAGCTGGACCTGCCGGACTCCCTCGGGATGACCGGCCCCCGCCTGGGCAGGACAAGGCCGCCGCGGAGCATGCGCGTTCGGGAGCCCGGCGCCTGTCTGGAACCCCGGCCCCCTCTCTGACCAGCCAGGCCGTCACCGCGCCCCGACCCGGGCCTCAGTTTCCCCACGTGTCGAAGGCATAACGGTGGTGCCGCCCTCATCGCGCGGCGACGAGAGTCAGTCTCCGCGGGAGACGCTTGCCCGGAGCCCGCGGCCGTCGTTACTGTTGTTATTGTTACCTGAAGCTGGGCCGCCGCCGGCCCCACAGACATCACCGCCGCTGCCGCTTCGTCCTCGGGGTCCATCCTGGATTGACCAGTGTAGAATAGCGCCTGAGGTGAACCCCAGACCAGAGGGCCACTACAGCCAAAGGGACCACCCGACCCGCCGAACGCTGGACAATGGCAGCCGCACCGGCGACGCGGCGACTACAACTCCCAGGAGGCCGTGCAGCGAGCCGCAGCTCTCGGCCAATGGGAGTCTCCGCCGACCGCGCCTTCAACCAATGGAAGCGTTCTAGCTGCTGGCCAATGGGAGCCTCCACCCGATGGCCTCTGGCCAATGGGAGCGCTCAGCTGGGGCTGATGGGAGATGTGGTTGCTCCCCGCTGCGCTGCCCGCTAGTGTGCGGGCAACTAGAAGCCTCAGTCGTGGGGCAGGGAGCGGGGGCAGGGAGCGGGGGCAGAACCGAGAAATGGCGGATCGTGGGGGCGGCGATCGTCCGCCCCTCCTGATGCTGGGGCCTTACCCGTACGCGTCGGCCGGGTCTGCTCTTTCCGGGAAGTTGGGCTGGAGGAAGCCCGGGGCTGTTCCGCCTTACCCTCTGCTCCCCAGTGCCTAAAATGCACACGCTTCAAAGTGTCAGGAAGACTTAGCGGTTTGTTAATATAATAGACTTTGGCGGTAGCGGCCGGAAGGGGGCTTGAGGCTGGGAGCGCTGGTCCTCTGACATGAAAGGAGTCCCGATTCAGACCCCAAGGGAGGGTTCTTGGATCTTGCACAAGAAAGAATTCAGGGCGAGTTTATTTAGAAAGTAAAGTTGGTTCCTTCTGAGGGACAGTGTACGTTCCATCCCTTTCCTTAGCTTTGGCTGGCAATCTCTGGCATTCCTTGGCTTGTATATCTCTGTCTTCACGTGGCATTTTCCCTGTGTGTGTGACAACTTGTCTGTCTCCAAATTTCTGTTTTTATAAGGACAACAGTCATATTGGACCAGGGGTCACCCTAATGACCTCATTTTAAACTCTTTAAAGACCCTGTCTCCAAATAAGGTCTGAGGTACTATAGGTTAGAACTTAAACATCAATTTTAGGGAGACACAGCTCAACCTATACTTAACATATAATGGATTTATTTTGAAAAATGATCTTACCGGGCGCGGTGGCTCACGCCTGTAATCCCAACACTTTGGGAGGCTGAGGCGGGCAGCTCACGATGTCAAAAGATTGAGACCATCCTGGCCAACATGGTGAAACCCCGTCTCTACTAAAATTACAAAAATTAGCTGGGTGTGGTGGTGGGTGCCTGTAGTCTCAGCTACTCCAGCCTGGGCAACAGAGCAAGACGCTGTCTCAAATAATAATAATAATAAAATATATTAAATTTTTTATCAGTTTTAATGCCTGATACAGCAAATATTGATAGAATCTACATAAACAAATACTGAGTAGGGTCTTCAGTGACTTTTAAGAGTGTGAAGGGGTCTTGAGACAAAAAACTTGAAACATACTTGGCTATAAAATAGACTAGGCTTTTGTTGTCGTTGAGACAGAGTCTCACTCTGTCACCCAAGCTGGAATGCAATGGCCCATTCTCGGCTCACTGCAACCTCCACCTCCTGGGTTCAAGTGACTCTCCTGCCTCAGCCTCCTAAGTAGCTGGGATTACAAGCACCGGTCACCATGCCCGGCTAATTTTTCGTATTTTTAGTAGAGACAGATTTTTGGCCTGTTTGCCAGGCGAACTCCTGACCTCAGGTGATCCACCCCCACTCCCTAGCCTCCCAAAGTGCTGCGATTACAGGCATGGGTCCCCATGCCCTGCTGTAGCTTTAAGCAAGCTTTGATATTTTGTATTCATGTTGATCATTTGATACAGAGTACTTATTTTTACTTAAACAAATTTAGTTTTTTAAATTTCTTCTTTGATCAAATAGCTGTTTCAAAATATATTCTAAAATATCCACAATTATTAATTTGTAATTTTGTTGTGCTATTAAAGAATATGATAATATAAATTGCTACTTTTTTTTTTTTTTCTTTTTGAGATGGAATTTTGCTCTTGTTGCCCAGGGTGGAGGGCAATGGCGAGATCTCAGCTCATCACAACCTCTGCCTCCCGGGCTTAAGCAATTCTCCTGCCTCAGCCTCCCGTGTAGCTGGGATTACAATCCCCTGCCACCACGCCCGGCTAATTTTGTATTTTTAGTAGCTACAGGGTTTCTCCATGTTGTTCAGGCTGGTTTCTAACGCCTGACCTCAGGTGATCTGCCTGCCTCAGCCTCCCAAAGTGCTAAGATCCCCTTGATTAAAAAACCACCTAAATCCAGCCCCAAAACATCAGCCTAATGACTAATGTCAGCATAAGCAGAAACATTCCAACCCTAAATGTCGAGTCCAACCCTCAGACACTGACCCAGCGACAGATGAACAAATGCATTCAGACACAGATATCCAGTGAAAGAGTAGGGTTGCTCTTCTCAAGGAGTACCTTACTGGTGTTCTCTGTATTTCCTGAATTTGAATGTTGGCCTGTCTTGCTAGGTAGGGGAAGTTCTCATGGATAATGTTGGTCCTGATGGCCAGGGGGAGACTTATGTTAATTCTATCTATATAATTATAATCTTGCTTGGCTCAGAGTACACTGAAGTTTATACACCTAACTAAACTATATTATTGGTGCAGTTAATTAAAAATCAAGCAGCAACAGGAGTCCTCAGGTAAAGACCACCTGAGAGCATAGTTAACACTGGGGAACACCTCGGCGTGGCTGCAGAGCAGGGAATACTGCTCTGGTCCCAGGAACGCCTTCTCAACATGGAGGCTGTATGAGGGCCTTGTAAAGAGGGCTTATGCAAAGATCTCTGAGAAGGGAGGCGACGTCTGCTCACAAGATCCAGGAGGGTGTTTGCAGATGGGAGCTGGCAAGGAGAAAAGCCTTGCAGGGCAGAGGCTCTGCCTAGATTCTCAGAATATGGAGTGATTTTAATTGCTCTAAGTCCTCAATGCTCAGGAGATAAAAGCCGCTTGATGTATCAGGTATGGTTCCTAGTCCACTATGCTTCTGCTGCACCCTGATAATAATCAGTGATAAACTCAAGAGTACTAGTTAGCATGTCTTAGAAGGGTCTCAAGTGCTGTTAAATGCTCAGAGCACTAGTTGACCATATCTTAGAAGGATCTCAAGAGCTCTCTGCCCAGCTACCTTACCCACTCCTCTACCCTTCCCTTCCACGCCCCTAAGATCAATGAGATGATGCACACAATAAAAGTGTTTGGAGCCCAGTGGTCCGGGCCAACTTGGTTCCCATGAAATTCTACTCTTGTATCTCTGTCTTTATTTTCTTTTCTCAATCCCTTGTCGGGACTAAGGGCACCCGCGTACGGGGTTGGGGCTGGTACCCAACAGATAACATCCTGAAGTGTGTTTTCCAACTTGGTTCCATTCTCCCTGTCACTTTTAGGTTTGCCAATCAACTACAGGTTTGGTCTTGGGGATTCTAGGAAGCCAAGGAACCTCCCTGCCCTGCCTGCTGAAATCAACTCAAACTGGCCAAATAAACAAGTCTGACATCTTTTCTCTTTGCACTTGCATTTTTTTTTTTAGAAGGAGTCTCACTCTGTCGCCCAGGCTGGAGTGCAGTGGCGTGATCTCGGCTCACTGCTACCTCCATCTCCCCGGTTCAAGCAATTCTCCTGCTCAGCCTCCCAAATGGGTGGGATTACAGGTGCCCGCCACCACGCCTGGCTAATTTTTGTATTTTTAGTAGAGACGGCGTTTCACCGTGTTGGCCAGGCTAGTCTCAAACTCCTAACCTAAAGTGATCCACCCACCTCAGTCTCCCAAAGTGTTGGGATTACAGGTGTGAGCCAACACACCCAGTCCTGCCATCTGTCATTAATCGTGGTGTTCTCAATTTTCCATGACGCATGGGTCTTATTAAATCTGATAATACTTGGCATTGCCTGAAAATTTCCTTTCAGCCCCAGGTAAGTTTCCCTTTTTCTTTTTCTAACTTATTTGTTCAACAATCTCACTTGTAATGTTAAAGAGTCTGTTCTTGTTCTCATTGTTCTATTTTCTGAAAGTATCTGTCTTTTTTTTTTTTTTTGAGACGGAGTTTCGCTCTTGTTACCCAGGCTGGAGTGCAATGGCGCGATCTCGGCTCACCGCAACCTCCGCCTCCTGGGTTCAGGCAATTCTCCTGCCTCAGCCTCCTGAGTAGCTGGGATTACAGGCACACACCACCATGCCCAGCTAATTTTTTGTATTTTTAATAGAGACAGGGTTTCACCATGTTGACCAGGATGGTCTCGATCTCTTGACCTCGTGATCCACCTGCCTCGGCCTCCCAAAGTGCTGGGATTATAGGCGTGAGCCACCGCGCCCGGCCTAAGTATCTGTCTTATTTGTTATTTGTAACCCCTTCTTGACTCACTTTTACATTAACAAAATGCATTAACTATTTGGTTCTGCCGGGTGCATTCGCTCATGCCTGTAATCCCAGCACTTTGGGAGGCCAAGGTGGGCAGATCACTTGAGCTCAGGAGTTTGAGGCCAGCCTGGCCAAAATGGTGAAACCCTGTCTCTTTTGAAAATACAAAAAATAGTCAGATGTGGTGGTGCATAATCCCAGCTATTTGGGAGGCTGAGACAGAAGAATCACTTGAACCTGGGAGGGGGAGGTTACAGTGAGCCGAGATTGTGCCAGTGCACTCTAGCCTGGGCAACAGAATGAAACTCTGTCTCAAAAAAAAATTTTTTTTGGTTTCTCTGAATATCTGTTTTATTCTGCTTTATCTTAGATTCTTTCTTTCTTAATGGAGGCTTTTTTTTTTTTGAGATGGAGTCTTGCTCTGTTGCTAAGCTGGAGTGCAGTGACGCAATCTCAGCTCACTGCATTCTCCGCCTCCTGTGATCAAGTGATTCTCCTCCCTCAGCCTCCTAAGTAGCTGGGATTACAGGTGTGTGCCACTACACCCAGCTAACTATTGCATTTTTTGTAGAGGCAGGGTTTTACCATGTTGGCCATAATCTCCTGACCTCATGATCTGCCCACCTTGGCAGCCCAAAGTGTCGGGATCACAGGCGTGAGCCATCGCAGCCAGCCAGCTTCATTTTTTGCTCCTTGCCTCCCACCATACTGAAGAGACTATCGGAAAGCAAATGGGAATTTCCACAGACAGGTGGGGCTGCTTTAACAGTATGCTTTGCTCTAACAACCAGCTATCAGGTAAAAAGTTCTGAAATGCCAGAATAAAGCAGCCCTTGCCGCACAGCAGAGTACATCAGATTCCCTAGTCCTCTGAGCTATCTTTTAGCATGTGACTCCTTCCCCACTTACTTTTTGCTGACCCACAGCCAGATACTATTGCCAGGCAGGAAAAAAAAATGGGGGAAGTCCGAGTTTGATGGGCAGAACTTCAATTAACCCACTTTCCTGTCTGTCAGTCTATGGCTCTGCTGGGGGCTGCCACGTCTGCTTCCACAGCCTCTCCTCACCTGTCCCTTTCCAGCCTCCCTCATTCTGTATCTTTGGCTATGCTTCCATCTGCTCTTTTTTTTTTTGAGACAGAATCTGGATTTTTTTGCCCAGGCTGGAGTGCAGTGGCACAGTGTCAGCTCACAGCAACCTCCACCTCCTGGATTCAAGTAATTTTCCTGCCTCAGCCTCCCAAGTAGCTAGGATTACGGGCACATGCCACCACACCCAGATAATTTTTTGTATTTTTAGTAGAGATGGGGTTTCACCATGTTGGCCAGGCTGGCCTTGCACTCCTGACCTCAAGTGATGTGCCCATCTCAGCATCCCAAAGTGCTAGGATTACAGGCATAAACCACTGGGCCTGTCCTCCCATCTACTCTTATCCTGCTTAAATGTGCAGTAATAGCCATACACCGTGGACTTTGGGAGGCCGAGGCTAGAGATCACTTGAGCCCAGGAGTTCAAGTCCAGGCTGGGCAACATGGTGAGAGCCTGTCTCTAAAAAAAATAAAACTAGCTAAGCTTCATGGCACATGCCTGTGGTCCCAGCTACTCAGGAGGCTAGGACAGGAGGATCACTTGAGCCAGGTTGAGGCTGCAGTGAGCCGTAGTTGCATCACTGCACTCTAACCTGGGCGACAGAGCAACAGTCTGTGTCAAAAAATAAAAGTAAACGTGCAGACATGGGCTCTTTCACTCTCCTCACTGCTGTCAATTTACACTTTTTTTCTTCTAGGACACATGTTGCTAAGTGGACCAACCTAAATTATGTGCTTGTCATCTTCTGTGAACATACTATTTGGACTCCTGTTTTCCTATCACCTGTTAAATACTTTCTATATTAATACGCTACCAGTTCTGATTGCAAACCAACTGAGCAACAAAGTGAAAGCACAACAGAATCCCTGAAATATTCAGTCCATTTTTGTTGTTTTGTTTTAGAGATAGGGTGTTGCTCTGCTGCCTAGGCTGGAGTGTAGCCGTGTGGTCTCAGCTCACTGCAGGTGCGACCCCTCCAGGCTCAAGCAGTATTTCTGCCTCAGCCTCCTGAGTAGCTGGGACTACAAGTATGAAGCACCATGCTCAGTTAACTGTATTTTTTTGTAGAGATGGGATCTCAACATGTTGCTGGCCTGGTCTCAAACTACTGGACTTAAGTGATCTGCCTGCTTTGATCTCCCAAAGTGCTAGGATTACAAGTGTGGGCCATTACCGCCAGCTCAGAGTCCTTTTTTTTTTTTTTTTTTTTCTTTTTGAGACAGAGTCACTCTGTTGCCCAAGCTAGAGTGCATGATCTTGGCTCACTGCAACCTCCCCCTCCCAGGTTCAAGCGATTCTCATGCCTCAGCCTCCTGAGTAGCTGGGATTACATGCATGTGCAACCATGCCTGGCTAATTTTTTGTATTTTTAGTAGAGACAGTTTTGCCATGTTGGTTAGGCTGGTCTTGAACTCCTGTCCTGAAGCAATCCGCCCACCTCAGCCTCCCAAAGTGCTGGGATTACAGGCATGGGCCACCATCCCTGGCCAGAGTCCATTTTTTTTAATTGCAAAAATGAAACCATTTTGGAACAGTTCCAAGGCTCGTGCTCCTTTGGTTTGTGTTAACTGCTGAGGTACATCAAAGATGACTGACTTTATATTTCATCGCTCAACATCAACTTCCTCATACAATTGTTTAAATTTGAGTGTTCAGGGCTCTAAATCAAAGAGTATCTCCCACTCCACCGTCATTTCCAGGAATGTGTTATGGGGACAATATCTGATTATGCTTGGGTAGTTGTTGCACCAGAAAGAGGAGCCAAAGAGTACAGCTCCATCCTGAGTTTCCTAATTCCTGCTAACAGCTCTGATTGCAAGCTTTTCTTCAGTGGTCATAGCCATGGCTTCTCACCTAAATGCAACAGTATAGACACATTTTTATGTGCACAGAAATCACCTGTGTGATTTTTTTTTTTTTTTTTTTTTTTTTGAGATGGAGTCCCGCTCTGTCACTCAGGCTGGAGTGCAGTGCTGCAATCTCAGCTTACTGAAACCTCCACCTCCCAGGTTCAAACAATTCTACTGCCTCAGCTTCCCGAGTAGCTGGAACTACAGGTGCAAGCCACCATGACTGGCTTTTTTTGTACTTTTAATAGAGAAACTTCTGCTATGTTTGCCAGGCTGGTCTCAAACTCCTGACTTGGGGAGATCCACTCACCTCAGCTTCACAAAGTGCAGGGATTATAGGAATGAGTCACTGTGCCAAGTTACCTGCTTGATTTTAGAAACTGCACACTCTTGAATTTTACTGCCAGACTTTTATTTATTTGGCTAGAGTGAGCTTGGGAATACACAGTTTCAGTGCTCACTCTAGGCAATTCTCTTTTTTTAAAATTTGTACCTGTGCATGTCAAGAAAAGGCAATTCTGATGCAGATGGTCATGAAGCCCCACTAGTCATGTTTTGGCCACCTGATTTCTAGTAACGAGGGTCTGGCAGGGAAATTTCCCATCTTGGTTATTATCTGTTTATTTAGAGAGTGTCTCACTCTCTCACTAGGCAGCAGTGCAGTGGCATGATCACAGCTCACTGCGCCCTCCGCTTCTGGAGCTCAAGTGATCCTCCCACCTCAGCTTTCTGAGTACCTGGGACTACAGGTATGCACCACCATGCTTGGCTAATTTTTGTATTTTTTGTAGAGACAGGGTTTTGCCATGTTACCCAGGCTGGTCCCAAACACCTGGACTCAAGCAATCCACCAGGCTCAGCCTCCAAAAGTGCTTGGATTACAGGTGTTGGCCACTGAGTCTGGCTCTGTCTTGGTTATTTACAGGGTTTCTCACCTGTGAGCTTTATCATATTGAATAAGGGAAGTATTATAACTGGAAAGTTTTCCACATTTGTTACATTCATAGGGCTTCTCTCCAGTATGAATTCTCTGATGCCTAGTAAGTTGGCATCGCTGGCTAAAGGCTTTCTCACAGTGCTCACATTCATAGGGTTTCTCTCCAGTGTGTGTCCTCTCGTGTTTAGTAAGGGTTGAGCGATCATTGAACGCTTTCCCACAATCAATGCATTCATAGGGCTTTTCTCCAGTATGCGTTCTCTGATGTTCAATGAGTCGCGACCGCTGGCTGAAGGCCTTAATACACATGTCACACTGATAGGGCTTCTCACCGACATGCGTCCTCTGGTGCACAATGAGGGGAGACCTCTGGCTGAAAGCTCTTCCACAATGACTGCATTCATAAGGTTTCTCTCCAGTATGTGTCCGCTGATGCACAACAAGCTGAGATCGCTGCCGAAAGGATTTCCCACAGTCACTACATTTGTAGGGTTTCTCTCCAGAGTGAATTCTCTTATGAGAAAGAAGGTGAGAGCTCCCTGTGAAGGCTTTCCCACACTGACTGCACTCAAAAGGTTTCTCTCCAGTGTGAGTTCTCTGATGCTCCACAAGGTGGGAGCTCCTAGTAAAGGCTTTATCACACTGATTGCATTTGTATGGCTTCTCCCCAGTATGAATTCGCAGATGCCTGATGAGCTGAGTGCTTCGAATGAAGGCTTTTTCACATCGGTTACATTCATAGGGCTTTTCTCCAGTGTGAGTTCTTTTGTGTGCAACAAAGTCAGAGCTCTGGCTGAAGGACCTTCCACAGTGAGTGCACTCGTACGGTTTCTCTCCAGTATGAATTCTCTGATGTACAATGAGGTTAGAGTTCCACCTGAAGGATTTTCCGCATTCAATACAATGATACGGTTTTTCTCCAGTGTGAATTCGCTGATGCCTAATAAGTTTGGAACCCTGGGTGAAGGATTTCCCACACAGGCTGCACTCATGGGGTTTCTCTCCAGTGTGTGTCCTCTGATGTATAACAAGGTCATAGCTCTGGCAAAAAGATTTCCCACACTGTGTACATTCAAAGGGCTTTTCTCCAGTGTGTGTTCTCTGGTGTACAATGAACTTAGAACAACAGCTGAAAGATTTTCCACACTGATTACACATAAATGGCTTCTCTGCAGTCTGAATGATGTTACAGTCAGAAAAAGATGAGGCCATGGGGAAGGCAGCACCTCCTTCCTCACATCTGAAGGGGGACTCTCCAGGGTCACTTCCTTCTGTCTGTACAAGGCACAGACTCTCAGAACAGGCTTCCCTGCACTCATCACACTCATACTCACTTTTTCCAAAATGCACTGGCTTGTATTCATTCAGAGACACACTGTGACTGAAGAGGTTTCCATAATCCTTACAGTTACTACTTTTCTTTACTGAAAAAATTCTACCATGAAAACAAAGGGAGGAATGATAACTGAGAGAGTCACTACTGACAAGATATTCATAAGGGTTTTTATTTCTTGTTTCAATGTTCGCAAGTTTACTCAAGTAAATGTTCTGACAGAAGGCTCTGGCACACTGATGATTTTCACAGTGCTTCCGATCTGTTCCATTTTTCTCATGATTAATAAAAACTGAATTTCTTTTCAACTGTTTAACCTGTGAGTTGGGCTTATGGAAATCTGTACTTGTAGGTAATGTTGTAGGTAGAAGGCTTAAAGCAGAAGGTAGAGAATAACATCCCCCACGTTCAAGCTCACAATGTTTCCTTTGAGCAAACGGTCTCTTTGAGGTGAGTACCGTCAACCTCAAGGAGTTCTCCTGGTGTTCCCTTAACCAGCTGCTCTGATCTTGCACTTTTCCTAATGACACCAAACAGGGTGGCTCCTCCTGTACACATTGTTTCACTTCCACGTGGTGGGATATTTCATCCCAAGCTTGATCTTTTCCAGAATTCAACCTATTCTTTTCAAGGGTAGCCTTCCAGTCTGAAAGAAATCCAAAATGCCTGAGTTACTGGAAAAGCATCAGAGAAGGAGGGGGAGATGAAGGAGACAGCTGTTGTAAGGGAGGTGTCTCTGGTCTGTTTCCAAACTACAAACTGTAACCTGTATGCAGGAGTGAAATGGCATGATCTTGGCCTCAGCTTCCTGAGTAGCTGGCAATACAGGCATCTGGCACAATGCCCAGAAACTAGGATCAGCAAACATGGTATCAGTGGTAAAGTGCAAAATACAAGCAAACATAATAAAGAAGTGACTAAGTAGGGCCGGGCGCGGTGGCTCACGCCTGTAATCCCAGCACTTTGGGAGGCCGAGGCGGGTGGATCACGAGGTCAAGAGATCGAGACCATCCTGGTCAACATGGTGAAACCCCATCTCTACTAAAAATACAAAAAATTAGCTGGGCCTGGTGGCGCGTGCCTGTAATCCCAGCTACTCGGGAGGCTGAGGCAGGAGAATTGCCTGAACCCAGGAGGCGGAGGTTGCGGTGAGCCGAGATCGCGCCATTGCACTCCAGCCTGGGTAACAAGAGCGAAACACCGTCTCAAAAAAAAAAAAAAAGAAGTGACTAAGTAGCAGTGGTCCTCAAATAGAGGGCAGAAGAATAAGAATAAGGAAGGAGGGGCAGGCGCGGTGGCTTATGCCTGTAATTCCAGCATGTCAGGAGGCTGAGGCAGGTGGATCACCTTAAGTCAGGAGTTCGAGACCAGCCTGGTCAACATGGTGAAACCCTGTCTCTATTAAAAATCCAAAAATTAGGTGGGCATGGTGGCAGGCACCTGTAGTTCCAGCTTCTTAGGAGGCTGAGGCAGAAGAATCACTTGAGCCTAGGAGGTGGAGGTTGCAGTGAACTGAGATTGGGCCACTGCATTCCAATCTGGGCGAGAGAGTGTGACCGTGTCTTAAAAAAAAAAAAAAGAGTAAGGAGGGAGGTGAAGACAAAAGGAGAAATCCACAGAATGAACTGGGTCTGCAGGGTATAAAGTCCTTAACCACTGCAGAAAATATGTATGTATAAGCCCCTGGACCCTGTCAATGTGACCTTTTGGGAAAATGGGACTGTCCAGATGGGATTAGGATTTTATTATTGTTATTTACTTAGCTAACTTTCTAGAGTCAGGGTCTTGCTCTGTTGAACAGGATAGCAATGGCACAATCATAGCTCACTGCAGACTTGAACTTCTGGGCTCATGTGATCCTCCCCCATTGGCCTCCCAAAGTGCTGGGATTACAACTGAGCCAATGTAGCCTTCTGTGATTAGAATTTTTATGTATTGTATTTATTTTTGAGACAGAGTCTGGGTCTGTTGCCCACGCTGGAGTGAAATAGCACGATCTTGACTAAATGCAATCTCCACCTCCCAGGTTCAAGTGATTCTCCTGCCTCAGGCTTCTTGAGTAGCTGGGAATACAGGCACCTGGCACCACGCCCAGCTAAAATTTTTTAAATGGGGATTTTTTTCTAGATTATCTGGGGGGCTCTAAATGCAATCACAAGTGTTCCTATAAGAGAAAGGCAGAGGGAGATTTGAAACAGAGAGAAGAAGGTGAGAAGACAGAGCAGAAGACATCTGAAGACTGCAAAAACGTGGCCTCAGCCATGGAATGTTGCAAACAACAGAAGAAGGAAGAGACAGAAATGAATTTTCCATTTGGAGCATTGAGAAGGAGCAGAGCCCTAGGGTACAGCCCTATCGACACCTTGATTTCAATCCAGTGACACTGATTTTGGACTTGTGGCCTCCAAAACTTTTAGAGAATAAATTTGCAGTTTTAAGCCACAAGTCGGTGGTAATTTTTTACAGCAGCCACAGAAAACAAATACAGACTAAGTGGTGCTTAGTCATAGAATATCAGTTTCTGCTCCACTTCTCATCTCATAACTGCATCTGAAACATAAACACTAACTTCATATTCTTAATGCACCAATCCTTCCATTTCTTCAGGCTGCAAACAGAGAAAAATGATTTAACCACTCCAGAATTGACCCAATAGACTCTCCAGAAAGACTGCATGGTCTCTGAAGCAGCATGGTCAGCATGACTGGCTGCAACTGGGCTCCACCATTTGCCACTCCAACCAGGTTCATTTTCCTTGCTGTAGCCAGGAGTAAGAATGTTTATCCTACACAGATTATTCTGAGGCATCAATGAATCACTATGTGGGCCTCACACAGTATCTGGCACCAACATTACAAACTATAGTTGATCCTGCCATCCTTGTTATTGTCCTGGTGAGGATTCCTCTCTGTTGAAGATATAAAGCCTCTAAAAACAAGTGGCAGAGGCTCCCAGCTCAGGATGCTTGTCCAGGTCCTAAAGATTCCCCTACTGCTTGTCACTCTGCTCATTATGGTTGCATGGCCACCAGGGCCAACACCACTGAGGCCTATCTTAAGTTCCCATGCCTCACTCTTTGAGCATGTGAGGACACAAGGATCCTTTGACAACTCAATAACCACTCTGTGGCCAATCCTTGACTTCTGAGGGAATGTTTCCCTTCTCTTCCCTCTGGGGCAAGATCCTCACATGCACCTAGCATCCCCACACTCAGGAGCCCTCATACCCAGCACCCTCACACCCGGCACCTTCACACCCAGCACCTTCACACCCAGCACCTTCACACCTGGCACCTTCACGCCCGGCACCCTCACGCCCGGCACCCTCACGCCCGGCACCCTCACACCCGGCACCTTCACACCCAGCACCTTCACACCCAGCACCTTCACACCTGGCACCTTCACGCCCGGCACCCTCACGCCCGGCACCCTCACGCCCGGCACCCTCACGCCTGGCACTTTCACGCCTGGCACCTTCACACCCAGCACCTTCACATCTGACACCCATACACCCGGCACCCTCACGCCCGGCACCTTCACACCCAGCACCTTCACATCTGACACCCACACACCCGGCACCTTCACGCCTGGCACCCTCATGCCCGGCACCCTCACGCCCGGCACCTTCACACCAAGCACCTTCACATCTGACCCCCACACACCCGGCACCTTCACGCCTGGCACCTTCACGCCCGGCACCCTCACGCCTGGCACCTTCACACCCAGCACCCTCACATCTGACACCCACACACCCGGCACCTTCACGCCCGGCACCCTCACGCCCGGCACTTTGACGCCCGGCACCCTCACGCCCGGCACCTTCACACCCAGCACCCTCACATCTGACACCCACACACCCAGTGCTCTCACACCTAGTGCTGTCCTCATCCCAACTCTGTGGTTCCTCTGGGGAGTCACCATGGAATCCCTGATGGCAGAATCTTTTCAAAAGAAACAATAGCCCAATGAAGGTATTTGAGGATGAGAAGCAGGAAGAAGTCCTTGGTGGCTGAGATGCGTCCAGATTTTGCCTGGCCATTGAAAACCAGGTGAAGGACATTAAATATCCTGCAGTGGCAGCAGCATTAGGAGCATAAAATGAGAAAAGGGGTTGACCTCACAGACCAGCCAAGAGGGGTGTCTATGCCAAACAGAAGACTGATAGTAAACAGAATTCAGAATGACACTACTGAGGCACGGCGTCAAGGAGGAGGGTAGATATTGCATGGGTGCACCTTCAGAGGAAGAAATAACAGAGGCTGCAGGCAAGAGAGTTACAAGGAAGGAGGAGCAGGAAGACATGAGACAAATTCAGATAAACTCAACATCTCCATCCTGGGGGAAACATGAGAGGGTGGTGTGAAGATATACATGATGTATGTTGCTTAGTGAAAGCAGCCAGTCGGAAAAGGCTACATAGTAAATGACCCCAACTATGACATTCTGAAAAAGGCAAAACTATGGAGACACGATAAAGATCAGTGGTTGCCAGTGAAGGAGAATAAGGTCTGGAGGCAGGGAGCCTAAGGCCGATTCATGCTGACTTCCTAGAACTGAATCAAAAGGAAAACCTTAAATTTCCATGTCCACCTAACAAAAGGTTCAGAGGCTACTCCCTTTGCAACACCCCCCTACCAACCTTTCTGTTACAGATGAAAAAAGGGAAGTATCTCTGATTGGTCTCCTCCTGCAACCAATCAGACGTTTGCATGGGGCGTAACTTTGTAACTTCACTTCAGCCTCTGCTTGGTCACCTTCCGCAATCAATCAGACTGGTCACAGGCCACTACTTCAAAGGGTGTAAACCAAGAAACAAATGGGAAGCATCCAGAGGGTAAACCCCAGAAAATTCTGTAAACAGTGCTTTTGAGCCTTGTTGGAGCCTACTCCCACTCTGTGAAGTGTGTTTTTGTTTCAATACATCTATGTTTTGTTGCTTTGTGGTTTTGTCCAATTCTTTGTTCAAAATGCCAAGAACCTAGACACCCTCCACTGGCGACATATTTTGGTGAGCCAGCCAGGAGGTATGCCCAAAGTTTGGGATTTTTCTCTCTTTTCGCTTTCTATTTTCCATATAGGGGAACACTTTCTCTCTCTTTTTCCCTTTCCAACTTACGGACCCTTGGTGGACAGCATCTAAACCTGGGAGCAACTGTAAGTTTCTGGCTGGGGACTCTCTCTAGTGAAAATGAAAGACTTCTGTGTGGAAGTGCCTGACCACCGCCACCCAGTTCCGGTGAAGGACTTGAGTCCTTTTCCCTTTTTTCTTTTTCAGTCTTTCAGCAGCAGTTTCCTAGTAGCTCCCTGGTAACTGCAGGCACCTGCCCAGGGCCACCCTCCGATGTTGCTTCAAAGCCAAGGTGTAAATGGGGATAGCTCCCCTGCCCAAAAGGGGAAAAGACTCTTCTGTCTTTTCTGGTTATAGTCCCTGATCCCTATCTGTGATGGAATTGGCAGCAGCAGCTCACCAGGCTGAACTCACGCATGTTTCAGGTGACTTAAACCCTCTTTTTATATGTGAAATTCTCCCATAGGATTAGCCTGTAAGGGCAAAAGATAATATCTCTTAGGCATTTTGACTTACCTTCTCTTACTCAATTTATTTGACTGCCTGAGGACCTTTGGGATCCACAAGCTTTAGCAGACATTCTACATCTTGGACCTTCACTGTGGGGATCCCATAGCTTGATGGTCATTGCTTCAGGATCAATTTGCTTGCCCTGAACCCCATAGAAATTCTCAACCCCAGCCAGGCGTGGTGGCTCATGCTTGCAATCCCTGTCCTTTGGGAGGCCAAGGCAGGTGGATTACCTGAGGTCAGGAGCTCGAGACCAGCCTGGCCAACATGATGAAACCCTGTCTCTATTAAAAATACAAAAAAAAAAAAATTTAGCTGGGTGTGGTAGTGTATGCCTGTAATCCCAGCTACTCAGGAAGCTGAGGCAAGAGAATTGCTTGAACCTGGGAGATGGAGGTTGCAGGGAGCTGAGACTGCACCACTTCACTCCAGTCTGGCAATGAAGCAAGACTCCATCTCACACACACACACACACACACACACACACACACACACACACAAATGATGCCTCAAGATAGGTTTGTGGATTGTTACAGACGTACAATACAGCATAATGGTAACACAGCAGGAGAAACCGCATGTGTGTGCATAGTAGAGCAGACGTGGGAACTTTCTGTACTTTCTCCTCAACTTACCTATAAGCCTAAAACTGCTCTAAAAAGCCGGGCGCGGTGGTTCAAGCCTGTAATCCCAGCACTTTGGGAGGCCAAGGTGGGTGGATCATGAGGTCGCGAGATCGAGACCATCCTGGTCAACATTGTGAAACCTCGTCTCTACTAATACAAAAAAAATTAGCTGGGCACGGTGGCGCGTGCCTGTAATCCCAGCTACTCAGGAGGCTGAGGCAGGAGAATTGCCTGAACCCACGAGGCGGAGGTTGTGGTGAGCCGAGATTGCGCCATTGCACTCCAGCCTGGGTAACGAGAGCGAAACTCCGTCTCTAAAAAAAAAAAACTGCTCTAAAAAATAAAGTCTATTAGCTTGGGCGACATGGTGAAACTCCATTAAAACACAAAAATTAGCCAGGTGTGGTAGCATGCACCTGTAGTCTAAGCTACTCGGGAGGCTGAGGCACAAGAATCGTTGGAGCCAGGGAGGTGGGGGCTACAGTGAGCCAATATGTGCCACGGCACTCCAGCCTGGGTAGCAGAGTGAAACCTTGTCTCAAAAAAATATATAATGAATATATTAATTAACAACAAAACAAATCAAGTAAATAAGCCTAAACGGTTGGGATGATGAACGTGTTCTAAAACTGACTGTACTGAAGGTTCCAGATTCAGGGAAGACACTGCAAGTCGTGAACAGCATACTTTGAATAGGTGAACTGCATGGAATGAGTGAACTCCTTTGAATGGATGAACTGCTGCAGAGAGCACCCAAGGAAGCTTCCCCCAAACGAAGCTCCCTCCTTGGCCCCTGGGGCCCTGTGGAGAGGTCTCTGCCCAAGTTTGTTAACTGTTGAGCTGCTCACCACAAGGTCTGCTCTTACCTTGGAGGGCCACCTGCTCTGCCCTGCACAGGTCCTCTTCTTGCTCCAGCTGAGATATCACATCAGGTTTGGAAAGCAAAAGCCCTGGTCAAAGAGGGAAAAAGGACTTGGCCCTCAGCTTGGAAACAAAGAACCATGTCCTGGGTCCAAGCTTCAGCCCTTAGTGCCATCGCAAGGAAACTCCCCACTCCCGGGACTACAAGTTACAAACCTGCCCCAGAGGTAGAATGAGGGGCAACCCCTGGCACCTGTACCCAAAAGGGAACTGCTTCCAGAATCCTCCAGCCCTTCCAGAACAGCTTCAGAAGTGATACAGCTTTGAGTCCTTGGGGGTAGAACCTCCTTCCATGGGCACAGCCCCTTACCCAGGGAGACAAGATGCTCCCAGGTCTCCAGTGTCACCTCTCGGTACAGTGTCCTCTGGGCCAGGTCCAGTTGTCCCCACTCCTCCTGTGTGAAGGCCATAGCCACATCCTCGAAGCACACAGATGCCTGAAATAGGGCATTTGTCACTGCTCACAGACCCCAGGTCCTTATGCCCTCATGGAGGACCTGCTAAGGTCTAAATGTTGGTGTCCCCCCAAAATTCATACATTGGAACCTAATACCCAGTAAGATAGTGTTAAGAGGTGGGGTCTTTTCAAGGGAATTAATGTCCTCACAAAAGAGGCTTAAGGGAGCCTGTGTTCAGCTTCTACCATATGAGGACACAATAAAAGGTGCCATCTATGAGACAGCAGGCCCAACCAGAGTAAATCTGCTGGCACATCGATCTTGGACTTCCCAGTCTCCAGAACTACAAGCAGTAAATTCTGTTGTTTATAAGGTATCTTATCATAGCAACCCAAATGGACTGGGGCAGCTCCACGTATACAGTCTGTACCATTCCTTTTCTGGGCATCTCACCTCTTGCCAGTCACAGCAGTGGTCCTGATTTCTGGACTGGAAATGACAGGAACTCCACTAGGAGATCCTCACCCATTGTCTCTCTACAAAATCACAGATTTGAAATGAGGTAAAAAAGATGCTCTAAAATAGGGATGGGCAAACTGCAGCCCGAAGGACAGGCTAATGGTATGGAATGAACTGTGTTCCCCAAATTCGCATGTTGAACCCTAACTCCCAAAGTGACTGTTTAAGAAGGTGATTAAGGTTAAATGTTTAAAAAGTGTCTAAGAAGGTGATTAAGATTAAATGAGGTCATAAAGGTGGGACCCTAATCCAATAGGACTGGATTAGGAAAATAAGAAGAGGAAAAGGCTGGGCATGGTGGCTCACACCTGTAATACCAGCACTTTGGGAGGCCGAGGCTGAAGCATTGCTTGAGCCCAGGAGTTCAAGGCTACTGTGAGCCAAGATCGTGCCACTGTATTCCATACTGGGCAAGAGAGGGAGATTCTGTCTCAAAAAATAAAAGAAGAAGAGGCAGAGACACCAGAGGGCATATGTGCTCTTTCTCTCTCCTCACTACGTAAGGACACAGTGAAACCACAACCGTCTGCAAGGCTGGAAGAGAGGGCCCTCACCATTTACAGGGGACCCTGCAGGTGACTACAGTGCTTTAAGGGGACACTCCCCCAGCCAGGGCCTTCTATGCAGGCTGAGGGCCCAGCGTGGCTTTTGGGGTGTGGGGCTTAGCTCCACCCAACCTCAAAGGCCTGAGAAGCAACCAAAAACAAAATGTCCAAAGCACAGACCTGGCCTGGTGGAACAGGCACGGGAGACTTGTGCTGGGTCTAGTCCAGGGAGCTCCAGGCTCGTCCATGCTGGTGACAGGTGCGGCACTTTACTGCGGGGAGCTGAAGTGTTTCACTGGGAAGCACCGGCCAGCACTGCAAAGCACTCCCGTGTGACACCCTGCAGGGGCGGGTGCTAGTCCTCGATCTATTTTACATCTGTGGAGACCAAGACACTGACAACAAAGACGCCCACTCACCTGGGGTGGAACCTGATGAGAACGTGCTTCCATTTCCTCCTTGCACCTCAAGAGGCTGCTATGGAGAGGGCAGAGGTCCTCAGAAGCCAACCTGGGGTGGAAAACAAGCAGGGATTCAGCCCCTCGGCTCCCCCATGCTCCTAGAGCCCACACCCACCCTACCTAGATAACGCGAGGGGCGGCCAGCGACAAGCAGGGCTTCCCAGGTGCAGGAATGGGCCTCGTGCCTGGGTACAGACCTGCGCTACTTCAGGCACAGGACAAGTGCCCAGTCACGTGCTTGGGAACTCAGCTGTGAGCCCAGACAAGCAGCAACCCCCTCAACAGTCAAGGGAAAGGAGGGGTATTTTTCCTGTCATTTTGTGACTAAGTATGGGAGGTGGAGGCCACATGTCTAAGCAATTGTACATTTAGCATATCACAACGGACCATAAGCTGGTTTCAGAAATGATGACACTGGGGGCGTGGGGACAAGGAGGATGTGACACTCCCCAGCAGGGCGGCACGGGGAGCTTCCCTTGGCTCTGGGAGGGGGTACTGTCCAGTCATGCCCTCCCTTGGTCTCAGCTGAAACTGCCAGGATGCTGCCTACTGCCAGGGTGCGCCTGTCACCCTCTCTATTGAACTCAGTCACCAAACCCTTCTTATCTTCTATTGTCTAATCCCTTGGCAGCGGTGACATCACTGTCCCACCAAGAGTTTGGCAAAAACCCTCTTGAACGTGGCACCAAACCCTTCCCCACATCTGACTCCTATCGCCACATTGGCACTGAAGCACACCCCTGCAGGCACCAACAGGTTACTGGAGACTATTGAGCATTCCAGAAACGCACCCCATATCTCTGCCTTTGCTCACGTGACCGCTCGCTCGACCTGATGGTGACTTTCATTTGCACACCGCTTTCTAGTTAATGAAGAGCCTTGAACTCTGACCCCGAAGGCCAGTGTGGTGGCTCATGCCAGGAGTCCCAGCACTTTGGGAGCTGAGGCAGGCAGACTGCTTGAGTCCAAGAGTTCAAGACCAGCCTAGTAACAAAGTGAGACCCCCATGTCTACAAAAACGTTGGCCAGGCATAGTCTGTGGTCCCAGCTACTGGAAGGGGCAGGGGCTGAAGTGAGAGGATCACACGAGCCCTGGAGGTCAAAGCTGCAGTGAGCTGGGATCACACCACTGGACTCCAGCCCAGGCAACAGCAACACCCCATCTCAAAAAAAAAAAAAAGCAAAACAACTCCCATTGGGCTAGAAGAACAGACAAAGGCAGCCCCCTGACCATTTGGGATAGAAGAACGGACAAAGGCAGCCCCCTGCCCATTTGGGCTAGAAGAACGGAGAAAGGCAGCCCCCTGCCCATTTGGGATAGAAGAACGGACAAAGGCTGCCCCCTGCCCATTTGGGATAGAAGAACGGACAAAGGCAGCCCCCTGCCCATTTGGGATAGAAGAACGGACAAAGGCAGCCCCCTGCTCATTTGGGATAGAAGAACGGAGAAAGGCAGCCCCCTGCCCATTTGGGATAGAAGAACGGACCAAGGAAGCCCCCCTGCCCATTTGGGATAGAAGAACGGACCAAGGCAGCCGCCTGCCCATTTGGGTTAGAAGAACGGACAAAGGCTGCCCCCTGCCCATTTGGGATAGAAGAACGGACAAAGGCTGCCCCCTGCCCATTTGGGATAGAAGAACGGACAAAGGCAGCCCCCTGCCCATTTGGGATAGAAGAACGGACAAAGGCTGCCCCCTGCCCATTTGGGATAGAAGAACGGACAAAGGCTGCCCCCTGCCCATTTGGGTTAGAAGAATGGACAAAGGCTGCCCCCTGCCCATTTGGGTTAGAAGAATGGACAAAGGCTGCCCCCTGCCCATTTGGGATAGAAGAAAGGACAAAGGCTGCCCCCTGCGCATTTGGGATAGAAGAACAGACAAAGGCTGCCCCCTGCCCATTTGGGTTAGAAGAACGGACAAAGGCTGCCCCCTGCCCATTTGGGATAGAAGAACGGACAAAGGCTGCCCCCTGCCCATTTGGGTTAGAAGAACGGACAAAGGCTGCCCCCTGCCCATTTGGGATAGAAGAACGGACCAAGGCAGCCCCCTGCCCATTTGGGTTAGAAGAATGGACAAAGGCTGCCCCCTGCCCATTTGGGATAGAAGAACGGACAAAGACTGCCCCCTGCGCATTTGGGATAGAAGAACGGACAAAGGCAGCCCCCTGCCCATTTGGGATAGAAGAACGGAAAAAGGCAGCCCCCTGCCCATTTGGGATAGAAGAACGGACAAAGGCAGCCGCCTCCAGAGGCTGAACACTTGTCATTCTCCCAGGTTTGTACGCTGGCATTTTTCTTGCCCCTTATTCTCAGGAAAAAAATTTTCTTTTCCTGGAATATCAAGTATCAAGCCACACATTACAGAAATTTTGCTTTCTCTATGCCATATTTTAGGCAGTTCTCACTTTTCCCTTCAAAGGCCTGGGAAACTTCTTCCACCAGCATCATCTCCTGCAGATGTAAGCATGCTGGGGACCGACTCCTGGCCAGGAACACAGAACCTAACCCTGGGCCATCTCACAACAGCCTCAACACTTGCAGCTGCTGGGACGTCACCCCAGTGACACTCTCATTTCCCAGGCAGAAGACAAAGACAGTAAAATGCAAAGAAGTGCATTCAACCTCAGTGCCAGGCGAGCACAGACAAGGCACCAACACACACAAGAGAAACGGAAGCTGAATGATTAGAGCTGCTATTAGATGGCAAGTTTGGAAAGGAGTCATTCATACTCTCCTAAGAAAGGTTTAAAGTATAACATAAGCTAAGACAAAATGTTCAACTTGCAGGATTTAGAGCTGGTGTGAGAACATACACATTTACCTGACTCCCAGCATTAAACTTACTGAAAAGAACAAAGTGGGCCAGGCACAGTGGCTCAGGCCTGTAATCCCAACACTTTGGGAGGCCAAGGCGGGGCCATAAGCCCGTGTTCGAGAGCAACCTGGGCAACACAGGGAGACCCTATCGCAACAAAAAAATTTTTTAATAGGCCAGGCATGGTGGTGTATGCCTGTGGTCTCAGGTTCTTGCGAGGCTGAGGCAGGAGGATTGCTTGAGCCCAGGAGGCTGAGGCTGCAGTGAGTAGTGATCCTGCCACCACACTCCAGCCTCAGTGAACAGAGACCCTGTCTCAAACAACAACAACAACAACAAAATGAAAGAAAGAAAAAGAAAAAAATGACCCTTACCCCAAAAAGGTAAAAGCGAAACCCATCATTCCATGATGCTGGAATGGTCACACTGCCACATCACACACACATTACAGGGAATGTGCAGGGCGGGCTTAGCAAGCCTGGGTTGTCCACACCCTGCACATTCTATTTTTCTGTTGTTCTTTTAGATGGAGTCTGACTCTGTCACCCAGGCTGGAGTATGGCAGCATGATCTCAGCTCACTTTGATCTCCGCCTCCCGGGTTCAAGCGATTCTTCTGCCCCAGCCTCCTGAGTAGCTGGGATTACAGGCATATACCACCACCCCCGCATAATTTTTATAATTTTTTAGTAGAAATGGGGTTTCAGCATGTTGGCCAGGCTGGTCTCAAACTCCTGACCTCAAGTGATCCACCCACCTCAGCCTCCCAAACTGCTGGGATTTCAGGCCTGAGCCACCATTATTCTTAAGAAAGGTCTGATTCTTGACCTGCTGCTGGGGGTAACCTCTGA
Source organism: Aotus nancymaae (assembly GCF_030222135.1). Classification (NCBI taxonomy): domain Eukaryota; kingdom Metazoa; phylum Chordata; class Mammalia; order Primates; family Aotidae; genus Aotus; species Aotus nancymaae. Next base: position 2,367,676 of record NW_026988484.1, on the reverse strand, counting down.
GACCTTGGGCTATCCTGCCTGATAAAATGTCTTTGCCTGCGTGGGGTACTAGGCCACAATGTATTAGGCCAATCTCTGGAGGGGCTGAGTAGCCAAAGTAATGTATATAGGCTCCATGTCTATATAACAGATCCCCCAATAAAAAACTAAGGACCAAGGCTTGGGTAAGCTTTCTGGTCCACATCTTCGTTTGGAGAATTAAACACTGTCTACACAACTCCACTGGGAGCTGTATCAGCTGAATGCTAATTTTTTTTTTTTTTTGAGACAGAGTCTCTGTCGCCCAGGCTGGAGTGCAGTGGCACAATCTTGGCTCACTACAACCTCCATCTCCTGGGTTCAAGCAATTCTCCTGCCTCAGCCTCCCGAGTAGGTGGGACTACAGGCGCATGCCACCACACCTTGCTAATTTTTATATTTTTTTAGAAATGAGGGTTTACCATGTTGGCCAGGCTGGTCTCACTCCTGACCTCAGGCGACCTGCCCACCTCGGGCTCCCAAAGTACTGGGATTATAGGCGTGAGCCACCACACCAAGCCTTGTAATTTTAATCTGTATCCTTTCAATGTACTAAACTGTAACTGTGAATATTATAGCTTTTCAGGAGTTCTGTGAGTCCTTCTGGTCAACCTGAGAATGGTCTCAGGGACCCGCACACAGTGAGCACCAGGCTCACGTAAAGAAACAGGCCATCAGGAATTCTGAGAACAGTGGGCCATTTCTTCACAGCAGTGGTCCTCCACCCTGGGGAATCTGGTGGCAGTGGAGGGGGGAGGAGGTGTAGAAGGGGACAACCACTGGCTGCCATCTGGTGGGCAGAGGCCCTGGAAGGTGTAGAAGTTTCTACAGCTCACGAGGCAGCCCTAGAGGATGATCTGACCCCAAATGCTGAGAGGAGAAACTGCTTTACAGGGAGGAAGAACCTTGCGGGCAAGGCTGTGTCAGACACAGGCTTCTTTAGCCTGAGGCCAGCCTCACACATCAGCAGACGTGAAGAAAACGCAGAGCCACAAAGCACCCAGCCCATTTAACTTCACCACCTTCTTCCTGAACACGGAGAACTCAGAGGCCAGTCAGGACAGAGTAACAGCAAATGCTGAAGACTCCTGCCTCCCCTGTGCCAGGAGACGAACCTTGCCCTGACACCACCAAACCTGCGTCCTGTGTCCCCTCCCTTTTGCCTGTCCCTTTGCAGGCTGACCAGGACTTTGCAAAAAAAAAATTTTTTTTTTTTACCATGATTGCAGTGGCTTGAATAATGGCCACATCCTAATCCCTACAAGCTGTGAATATGTGACCCTACAAGGAAAGAGAGACCCAAGTTGAGGATCTTGAGATGGGGAGACTCGGGGCAGGTCTGACGTCACCACAGTGACCCCTACAAAGGGGAAGGTGGGAGTGCCAGCGACAGAGGAGGAGAAGTGACGACAACGGGAGGCTCTTGAGCCAGGAACCGACACCCACTCTGTCCTGAGTGCACCGCAGACCCTCAGCCTGGAAACCTGTGACACGGATCCTCACAGGTGTCCTGAGAACACGGGGCTGAGCAGGGACGGGGGAAGTCCTTCCTGACCTCTGCTGCATGCTCTCCTCTCACATTCAGCCAATCACAAAACCCTGTGTCCCCGCCTTCCAGGCACCATGCACCGCTCCACAAGCCTGGCCCCATGCCTGGCCCAACCACTGTTTCTTTTGGGGGTTACCACAGTGGGTTCAATGGGGTCCTGCCTTTGACTTTCCTCTTCCCTCCCAGGAAGCCGCAGGGACACTACGGAGTAAAGCCCGTGTCACAGAACCCTGTGGAGTGCCAGCTTCCCACTGCCCTTAGGGGAAAGTCCAAATTCCTTCACAATTTCCAGAAATCCCTTCCCAGATTAAAATCTTAGCAGGCGCGGTGGCTCACGCCTGTAATCCCAGCACTTTGGGAGGCAAGGCAGGTGGATCGCCTGAGGTCAGGAGTTCGAGACTAGCTTGACCAACATGGTGAAACCTGTCTCTACTAAAAATATAACATAAGCCGGACTTGGTGGCGCGTGCCTGTAGTCCTAGCTACTTGGGAGGCTGAGGCAGGAGAATCATTTGAATCCGGGAGGTGGAGGTTGCAGTGAGCTGAGATTGCGCCATTGCACTCCAGCCTGTGCAACAAGAATGAAACTCCATCTCAAAAAGAAAATTTAAAAAAATCTCCAGACACTCACCACAAACCTTGTGATGTCTGTCAGTCACATGGAACACCTTCCAGCTCCCTGATCGCACCACACCCCACCTCCAGACACGCTTGCGGGCTTCTCTATGCTCGGGTGGCTCCACACCTCGCTGCCTCCCTGAGCCCTGCCTCCGTGCCGATAACAGGCCATGCCAACAAAGCCCCGGGCTTCTGGCACAGGTTCACACACTGGGGTGTCCGCTCCACTCCAACAGCATTTAAGACACAAAATGAAAACATGAAAAAGACAGGGAAGATAAAAAGCAGCATGAAGTCTCCATGGATGAGTGGGGAAAAAAAGCAAAGTGAGGGTAGATGTGGGGTCCTACCTGTGGCTGCAAGGGTCTAGCTCACTCAGCCCATGAGGGGAGCCACTCTCCAGGCAGGGCTGTGCCTAAGACTAGGCCCCAAGATGAAAGCAGACCCAAAGCACTCTCAAAGGCCGCCAGGACCAGCAAGCTCCTGGCGCAGAGTGGCTCAGCGTCCTGTGGCTCCCGTAAGCAATTTCCACAAAACTGTTGTCTTAAGATGAACAGAAGCCTGAGGCCCCGCGAAGTGGCTCACAAGCCTGTAATCCCAGCACTTTAGGAATCTGAGGCAGGTGGACTGTTTGAGCCCAGGGGATCAAGACCAGCCTAGGCAACATGGTGAAACCTCATCTCTACAAAAGATACGAAAATTAGCCAGGTGTAGTGACACACACCTATAGTTCTAGCTACCTGGGAGGCTGAGGTGGGAAGATTGCTGGAGCCTGGGAGGCAGAGCCTGCAGTGAGCCAGGATCACACCACTGCACTCCAGCCTGGGTGACAGAGTAAAACCCTATGTAGAGGGGAAAAAAAGTATGATGTTCATTGTGGGCAAAAGAAAAAAAAAAAAGAAAGAAAATAAAAAAAGATAAAAAGTTTCATAGAATGAGGCCAGGCACAGTGGCTCACTTCTATAATCCCAACACTTTGGGAGGTCAAGGCGGGTGGATCACTTGAGGTCAGGAGTTCGAGACCCGCAGGGTCAACATGGTGAAACCCCATCTCTACCAAAAATACAAAAAATTAGCCAGGCATGGTGGCTACATGGGAGGCTGAGGCACGAGAACTATCTGAACCTGGCGGGGTGGAGGTTATAGTGAGCTGAGATACTGCCACTGCACTCCAACCTGGGCAATGGAGTCCTAGCTACTTGGGAGGCTGAGGCATGAGAACTGTCTGAACCTGTGGGGGTGGAGGTTATAGTGAGCTGAGATCCTACCACTGCACTCCAGCCTGGGCAATGGAGTCCTAGCTACTTGGGAGGCTGAGGCACGAGAACTGTCTGAACCTGTGGGGGTGGAGGTTATAGTGAGCTGAGATCCTACCACTGCACTCCAGCCTGGGCAATGGAGTCCTAGCTACTTGGGAGGCTGAGGCATGAGAACTGTCTGAACCTGTGGGGGTGGAGGTTATAGTGAGCTGAGATCCTACCACTGCACTCCAGCCTGGGCAATGGAGTCCTAGCTACTTGGGAGGCTGAGGCATGAGAACTGTCTGAACCTGTGGGGGTGGAGGTTATAGTGAGCTGAGATCCTACCACTGCACTCCAGCCTGGGCAATGGAGTCCTAGCTACTTGGGAGGCTGAGGCACGAGAACTGTTTGAACGGGGGGGTGGAGGTTATAGTGAGCTGAGATCCTACCACTGCACTCCAGCCTGGGCAATGGAGAGAGACTCTGTTTTTTTTTTTTCTTTTTCTTTTTTTTCATAGAAAACAAGAGACTCTGTCTTAAAAAAAAAGTTTCATACAATGATACACACGAACAAATGGAGGTTACAAAATGCTAAACAAGCTGTGCAATATGTATTAATGTCAATGTCCTGTTTGTGAAAGGTGTCACCCTCTGGAAAAGCTGGGTGAAGGACACACAAGATATTCTGTACTATTTTGCAACTTTCTGTAAGTCTATATTTCAAAATGAAGGGTTTTTGCATGTTTGTTTTTAAAATAGAGATGAGGTTTTGCCACGTTACCCAGGCTGATCTCAAACTCTTGGGCTCAAGCAATTCACCCACCTTGACATCCCAAAATGCTGGGATTACAGGTCTGAGCCACTGTGCCTAGACATTAAGTTGTTTTTTAATCACACAAATTTTGAAGTTGATTTATTTTTTAATTGATGAATACAGATTGTATATATTTATCATGTACAATATATTTAGAAATAATATACATTGTAGAATGGCTAAATTGAGGTAATTAACATATGCATACCCATACTTTTTGTGACGAGAATATTTTACTTTCCTAGCAGTTTTCAAGCATGTAAAAGATTATTAACTCTAGCCACCATAATCTAAAAAATCACACATATTTTAGGTTCATTGTAAAAAAGTAAAAGATGGAGATAGCTAAAAATAAAAAAACAAAATAATCCAACCTCTTAGAGACGGCCACTGTTACTATTTTGTGCCTACAGTCATGTGCCCCATAATGACATTTTGGTCAATGACAGACCACATATATGACAGTGGTCCCATATGATTATAATGGAGCTGCCCTATATAGGTATGCCATTTTTTATCTTTTATTCCATATTTCTACTGTACCTTTTCTATGTTTATATATATTTACATATTCAAATTCTCCACTGTGTTATAATTGCCTATAGTATTCACTACAGTAACGTGCTGTGCAGGTTTGCAGCCTAGCAGCAAGAGGCTGTACCACACAACCTGGATGTGTATTAGACCATAACCATGTAGGTTTGTATAAGCATGCCTATGATGTTCACGCAACAGTCACCTAATGACACATTTCAGAACATATCCCCGTTATTATTGACAGGTAACTGCATTTCCTCTGAGAAATCTACCTGTGTGAATATACACATGTTCACTAATCACTTATATGTTTCTAGAAAACTGTGATTATAATGTAAATACTGTTTTAAAACTTAGCATCACAAAGTATCTCCCAATGCCAATAAACAATTTTTGTAATAGCTGTAATCACTCTAATAGCTGAATTTGATGAAGGGACTGTAGTTTATTAAGTCGCAGCTTTAAAGAGTTTAATGTTTCTGAATATTTAGGACTTTTCCAGATTTCATCCTCACATCAGCCATATAATGGCCACTCTTGCTTCCACACATGCCTGCCTTTCTGCACCTTTATGTTTAGGTTAAATATTCAAAAGAAGAACTGCCAGGCAGCTCCCAGAATGCTGCACACAGGTACACATGCAAAGGGAAAAACTGTTTCTTGAGCTACCATAACACAGTAAGAAAGGAAAAGCAGCAGTGTCACCATCAAAGATGATTAACTCTGGGCTCACTCCAAGTGCTAGGCTCCAGGCAGGGATATAAATGTGACCCAGACCCACCAAGGACACAACCCCAGCCTGTGGGGCCTCTTCTGAGGTGGCAGGGAGGCCACATGAGCAAACAGGCAAGAACAACGAAGTGCAGTCAGCATTGGATCAAGGAAAGACCACAGTTTGAAGTTTCTCACATGGTCTTTCTCATATTTCCTTTAGGTACACAATTTTTGTTTTATATCTATACTATTGGGCACGGTCCATAAATGTTCAAGATTAATATATCTTCTTCCTATAGTCTTTTATCACTAAAGAGGTGATAAGGCCAGGCCTCAATCCTGTATCATGCCTATAATCATGTAATCTTGTAATCATGCCTATAATCCCAGCACTACTGCAGGCTGATATGGTTTGGCTGTGTCCCCACCCAAATCTCATATTGAATTGTAGCTCCCATAATTCCCATGTGTCATGTCGTGGTAGGGACTCAGTGGAAGGTAACTGAGTCATGGGGGCGGGTCTTTCCCTTGCTGTTCTTGTGACAGTAAGTCTTACAAGATGTGATGGTTTTATAAAGAGGAGTTCCCCTGCACACATCTCTTGCCTGCCATGTAAGGTGTGACTCTGCTCCTCCTTTGCCTTCTGCCATGATTGTGAGGCCTCCCCAGCTATGTGGAACTGAAAGTCAAACCTATTTCCTTGGCTGGGCATGGTGGCTCACACCTGTAATCCTAGCCCTTTGAGAGGCCAAAATGGGTGGCTCACTTGAGGTCAAGAGTTCAAGACCAGCCTGGCCAACATCATGAAATCCCATCTCTACTAAAAATACAAATATTAGCCAGATGTGGTGCACACACCTGCAGTCCCAGCCACTCAGGAGGTTGAGGCAGGAGAATCACTTGAACCCAGGAGGTGGAGGTTGCAGTAGCTGATATCATGCCACTGCACTGCAGCCCAGGCAACACAGCAAGACTCAGTCTCAAAAACAACAACAACAACTCTTTCCTTTATAAATTATCAAGTCTCGGGTATGTTTTTATTAGCAGCATGAGAACAGACTGATATAGTAAATTGGTCCTGGTACAGTGGGGTGTTGCTATGAAGACATCCAAAAATGTGGAAGCAACTTTGGTCTGGGTAACATGCAGAGGTTAGAACAGTTTGGAGGGCTCAGAAGATAGGAAAATGTGGGAAGGACTAGAATATCCTAGAGACTTGTTGACTGGCTTTGACCAAAATGCTGATAGTGATATGGACAATAAATTCCAGGCTGAGGTGTTCTCAGATGGCGATGGGGAACTTGTAGGGAACTGGAGCAAACGTGACTCTTGCTGTTTTAGCAAAGCGACTGGCAGCACTTTGCCCCTGCCCTAAAGATTTGTAGAACTTTGAACTTGAGAGAGATGACTTAGGGCACATGGCAGAAGAAATTTCTAAGCAGCAACGTGTTCAAGATGTGACTTGGATGCTGTTAAAAGCATTGTTTTATATATTCACAAATATATGGTTTGGAATTGGAACTTTTGTTTAAAAGGGAAGCAGAGCATAAAACTTCAGAAAATTTGCAGCCTGATGATGCGATAGAAAAGCAGAACCCATTTTATGCGGAGGAATTCAAGCCAGCTGCAGAAATTTAAGTAATGAAGCATCAAATGTTAATTACCAAGACAATGGGGAAACTGTCTCCAGGGAATGTCAGAGGTCTTCACAGCAGCCCCTCCCATCACAAGTCTGGTGGTCTAGGAGGAAAAAATGGATTTGTGGGGTAGACCCAGGGCCTTGCTGCTTTGTACAGTCTCAGGACTTGGCGCCCTGCATCCTAGCCGGAGCTAAAAGGGGCTAACATACAGCTTGGGATGTAGCTTCAGAGGGTGCAAGCCCTAAGTCTCGGCAGCTTCCACGTGTTGTTGATCCTGTGGGTGCACAGAAGTCAAGAACTGAGGTTTGGAAACCACTACCTAGATTTCAGAGGATGTATGGAAATGCCTGATGCCCAGGCAGAGATGTACTGCAGGGACAGAGCCCTCATGGAGAACCTATGCTAGGGCAGTGTGGAAGGGAAATGTCGATTGGGTACCCTCGCCCCCTGAGTCACCACAGGGGCATTGCCTAGTGAAGCTGTGAGAAGGGGGCCATCGTCCTCCAGACCCCAGAATGGTAGAGCCGACAGCTTGCACCATCTGTCTGGAAAAGCCATACTCAATGCCAGCCCATGAAAACAGCCAAGTGGTGGTCTGTACCTTGCAAAGCCAAAGGGGCAGAACTGCCCAAGACAATGGGAACCCACCTCTTCCATGAGCATGACCTGGGTATGAGACATGGAGCCAAAATAGATCATTTAGGAGCTTTAAGATTTGATTGCCCTGCTGGATTTTGGACTTGCATGGGGTCTGTTGCCCTTTTGTTCTGGCCAATTTCTCCCATTTGGAATGGGCATATTTACCCAAAGCCTGTACCCACATTGCATCTAGGAAGTAACTAACTTGTTTTGGAACTTACAGGCTCATAGGTGGAAGGGACTTGCCTTGTCTCAGATGAGATTTTGGACTATGGACTTTTGAGGTGATAATGAAATGAGTTAAGACTCTGAGGACTGTTAGGAAGGCATGACTGGTTTTGAAATGTGAAGACAGGAGATTTGAGAGGAGCCAGGGTGGAATGACATGGTGTGGCTATGTCCCCACCCAAATTTCATCTTGAATTGTAGCTCCCATAATTACCATGTGTCATGTCATGGGAGGTCCTGGTGGAAGGTAACTGAATCATGGGGGCAGGTCTTTCCCATGCTGTTCTCGTGATAGTAAATAAGTCTCATGATATCTGATGGTTTGATACAGAGGAGTTCCCCTGCACACGACCTCTTGCCTGCTGTCATGTAAGACGTGACTTTGCTCCTCCTTTACCTTCTCCATGACTGTGAGGCCTCCCTAGCTATGTGGAACTGTGAGTCAATGAAAACTCTTTCCTTTATAAATTACCCAGTCTTGGGTGTGTCTTTATTAGCAGCATGAGAACAGACTAATACAGAGGTCAAAGCAGGAAGACTGCTTGAGTCTAGGAGTTGGAGACCAGCCTGGGCAACAAAGTGAGACCCAGTTTCTATAAAAAAATCCAAAAGTTAGCTGGATATAGTGGCATACACTTGTAGTCCCAGCTACTCAGAAGGCTGAGGTGGGAGGATCACTTGAGTCAGGAAGTCAAGGCTGCAGTGAGCTGTGATGGCACCACCGCACTCCAGCCTAGGTGATAGAGTGAGACCATCTCAAAAAAATAAATAAATAAATAAAAAGCAAACAAAAGAAAACAAAACAAAAAAATGACAAAAGTGTCTTTTTCTTATTGCTGTTGCACTAAAGGTCTACTTTATTTGATATTATCTTGCCATCCATTTCCTTAGTTGTTTTCACTGATGGATCTATGCTCATCCCACCACCTGTTTGTCAAAACCTGGACCATCTGACTCTTCTAAGGAGAGCATAGATTTAACTTTTTCTTTTCTTTTTTTTTTTAAGAGACGGGGTTTTACCATGTTGGCCAGGCTGGTCTCAAACTCCTGACCTCAAGCAATCCACCCGCCTTGGCCTCCCAAAGTGCTGGGACTACAACTTTTTATTTTCAGTACAATTTCCGTTTTTTGGGTTTTTTTTTTGAGACGGAGTTTCGCTCTTGTTACCCAGGCTGGAGTGCAATGGCGCGATCTCGGCTCACCGCAACCTCTGCCTCCTGGGTTCAGGCAATTCTCCTGCCTCAGCCTCCTGAGTAGCTGGGATTACAGGTGTGCACCACCATGCCCAGCTAATTTTTTTGTATTTTTAGTAGAGACGGAGTTTCACCATGTTGACCAGGATGGTCTCACTTTCTTGACCTCGTGATCCACCTGCCTCGGCCTCCCAAAGTGCTGGGATTACAGGCGTGAGCCACCGCGCCTGGCCCGTTTTTTTTTTTTTTTTTTTGAGACAGTCTCTCTCTGTCACCCAGGGTGGAGTGTAGTGGTGCAATCTTGGCTCACTGCAGCCCCTGCTTCCCGGGTTCAAGCAATTCTCCTGCCTCAGCCTCCTGAATAGCTGGGACTACAGGCACATGCCATCAGGCCTGGCTAATTTTTTGTATTTTTCATAGAGATGGAGTTTCACCATGTTAGCCAGGATGGTCTTGATCTCCTGACCTCATGATCCGCCCGCCTCAGCCTCCCAAAGTGCTGGGATTATAGGCATAAGCCAGTGTGCCTGGCCTTTCAATTCAATTTCAAAGTGTCTACTAAAACAGAGTTCTACCCATTACATTTACTGTGAGAACTAGTCTTATTTCTGCCATTACATATTATATTTTCTATTACTTTTCAAGTTCAAGATCAGCCTGGACATCATGGCAAAAACCTGTCTATACTAAAAAAATAAAAATAAAATTAGCCAGGCATAGTGGCACACGTCTGTAGTCCCAGTTACCTGGGAAGCTGAGGCAGGAGAATTGCTTGAACCCAGGAGGCAGAGGCTGCAGTGAGCCATGATCACGCCACCACTCCAGCCTGGGTGACAGAGGGAGACCCTGTCTCAAAAAAAAAGAAAAAAAGTATCACCAGGACTATTTTTGGAACTTGACAAAATAGTCAAGCTTCTTTAATGAAAATAAAGACCTATGAAAAAGAAGAGAGGTGATAGTCACAAACATAGTTGACAATAAAATAAACTGCATGGCTGAAAAATGCAAAAAGCTGCTTTGTATTGAAGACATATATTCCCAGCACTCTGTGAGGCCAAGGCAGGAGACAAGCCTGGGTAACATGTGAGACCCATCTATAAAATCAATAAGACACGAATCAAAACATACTGGGGCCTATGATCTCAGCCTCCTCCCCCGCAAATGCCTCAGGCCTTCCTACCCTTCAGAATCCACTGACCACTCAGGCTGTACTTCCTATGGGCCAGGCACTGTACCCTGTTCTCTGCCTCAATTCATCCATTTGATTTTCCTTATAACCCCACAAAGACAATTAACAGCATTTACCCAGTTTTCTGAATGAGGATAGCAAGGCAGAAAAAACTTGAGTAAAACTTAACTGAGACCTCGTGGCTGGGGAGTGCAAAGCTGGGAGCTCCACAGCTCATGGCCCTAAGCACATGACCTCAGCTCCCAGCCTCCCCAGCTGGTACACCCCACCCCAGCCCAGTCCACTGCCCGTTATGTTTCTTAGCATCCTTGGCTCTTGGCCTCTCTAACCTGTTTGTACTGTGCAATCTGCCCATGCCCTTGACTGCCCTCTCTGCCCAACTCTACTAGTTTCTGAGTCCTGGGTGGTATAGGAGTTCAGGAATACCAGTATCCACTCAGTCACCATCTCCTTACAGCTGCAAGCTCATGCTCTCACTATCTACTTCAGCCCCTTCCCACCACTATCCTCTCTATGCAGACAAATCTGCCTTTTAATTCACTCCAAGGGATGGTTCTGGACTCTTTCAACTTCCTGGCACACAGACTCCTGCAAGCCTGCACTCATTAGTAGCTCCCTTCAAATTCTAAGGTGCGATGTCTTATTTCTGGTCAAGATGAATCCATATCCCAGTGCCCCACCTCCACACCTCTTCTTCTCTCAGCTCAGCCCTAAAGAGAGTGACCAACACCCTCAGTTCCCCCTCCTCCTCTTGCCCATCTCTGCTCTGCTCTCTCACTCCCAAACACACACACACACACACACACACACACACACACACACACACACAAATGTAGACCATATCCAAGAAGGCTGCCAAATACCCTATGTGATACTATCTTGTCCTGATGCTCCTGGCCTTCCCTGGGGGACCTCTCACTGCCTGTGTCCATCTCTGCTCTCTAACCTTTTCCTTCCTTGTCTGGAGGCATCTGAGGGCGAGGGCAAGGGCTGAGAACACTCACTTTGCAACCTGCTTTCAAAGTACTGGCTCCATTACCTGCCGCTCTTGGACTATGAACAGGCCTTCTTAACATTTCCAGGCCTCAGTTTCTTCATCTGTAGACATCTGGAAAAACAGCAAGCCCTTCCTTGTGAGGATGTTGAAAGAATTAATTGAGTTGCCTTTACAGAGCTTAACGTATGTTTATTCATAGTGATTATACTTGGACATAAAATTCCCCTTCTGTTCCTCATACTGGACTTATATGGGGGCTGATCTGGCAGGAGTCCCTCTGGCTGCAGGGCTGGGGAGGGAGTTTCTTTTTCTTTTCTTTTCTTTTCCAGTTTTCTCTCTCCACGCTTGTGGGGTGATGCTTCCAATTTGCCGCAGGTTACATGTCTAGTCCAAACCTCCGGGGCTTCCTGCCACTGCCATTCCCTCCTCCACATTCAGCCATGTCACCCACATGCTCAACTCCCATGCAGAGACTGACAAGGAATTCCACATGTTCCTTGCACAGTGACTTCTATCCTGGCTCCACGCTTGAAACGAAAACAGCCTTCCTCCACTCCTTCCTGTCTTTCAGCATCCTTCCTGAGACACAGTCATTTCCATAATCGGATGTTTCCCTACTCCCTTAGAGTCTGAAATCCAACACCATGCCTTTCTCATTAGCTCTGCCTTGTACGGTCCCCAACAACTCCTGCCAGAACGCAAATGGAACCCCGAGCCCTCACAGGCATTACACATACATCCCATCCTGTTCACCTCTGCAGTCCCTCACTGGGGTACACCAGCGTTGCTTAACCACTGCAGGCCCCCAACACCCCAGTTACCCCTGCCCTGCCTGGCCTTAATCTTTTCACTTAGAAAACACACACGTTCTCTTCAAGGTTCAAGGTTCACGTACCATTGGAAGAAAACGCGTCCGCGTCTGGAGCTAGGATGACCTCTGCGTTGCAACAGGCGCCACCTGCCTGGTGCCTCTGTGCCAGGAGGCTCTTGGCCACCACCTGTGGATAAGCCGCAGAAGGTGAGGGAGCTGAGAGAGGAAAATGGGGCGTGAGAGGCCAGTTGGTTCTGCAGCCCCAGAGCTCCACACGCAGGCCTCCATCTCCAGCCCCTGCAGCCCTCGACCCAGACCTGTGTCAGGAATGCCAGCCAAACCCACCCCTGCCCGGACCTGCACGGAGGCCCGGCCCTATCAGTACCCTGCCAGCTCTGAAGCAGGAGAGCCTCCGACAAGCTCAGACCCAGGCGGGCGCTGCTGTAGGCGGACTGTGACTGGACCAGCCTTCCCTGTCCCTGAGGCCGGAGAGATTCCGATTACATCAGTTCCCTGTCCCGTCCGGCCTCGCCGCATGAGGGACGCCCGCAGGCCCAGCTCGTTTCTCCGGCACGCCCAGGTCACTTGGGGCCGCTCCGGCCTGGTCCTGCGCTCCGGCTCCTTCCGACTAACAGAGAAGCCTCCGCGCCAACCTTAGAGGGGCCGGACTCACTCGCACGCGCCGGGCAATGGCGGTGCTTCCGGTGGCCGGCGGACGTGTCCGCGCTCTGCGCCACGAACGACAACTCCCAGAAGTCCGCGCGCCTGCGGCCGTTGCTTTCTCGGGCGTCGTCATTCAGGGCGGGAGCTTAGGGCCCCGCGGCGGCGAGGCGAGCTTTTTCCTGTAATCGCCACTAGCATTGCGGCTTAGAAAGTTGCTTCCCGCGGTTCTGCTCCTTGGCGCGCCTGTCCCTGCCCCTTGAACGGCCACGCTGGTTCTCAGGCGCGCCTGTCCCTCCCCCTTGAACGGCCACGCTGGTTCTCATCCAGCAACCGAAGCCGAGACTGTGGAGGTGGAGCCCGGCATCGCGGGCAGGACTAGCGCCTGATGGTGCTCGGCTCTGTCATCTCCTCGGGCGCCTTGCCTTGTTGAGGAGCTAGACGAAGACTGCGTCTTGCGAACGGTCCAAGGCCGTTGACCTGGAGCCCGGGGGCAAGGGCGCCCGCCACCATCCGCGCCTGTGGCAGGGACGCGTCCTAGTAACAGAAGCGAAGCCCCGGTGTGCCCTGCGGGGAGCGTTCCGAGTGGAAGCTGTAAGCATGCTGACTGGAGGTGACTCGTCCTGTGCGATTGCCGAGGGGAGCCTGTCTGGCTTTCCGTGGTTGCTCCTGAGTGGGACAGGGAAAAACAATAGGGAGGCTGGCAGTTAGTGATCCAGTTGCTTCGTACCCGTTGCTGCAGAAGTTGTGGGACAGAGTTCTGTTATTATCAATGGTCTGATGTTCGGTGTCTGAGACCCGCTACCGGCCGACGCGTCCTGGCTCTTCAGTGAGGGAGACCACAGGAGTTTCCGACGCAGGCCAGACAGGCGGGAACCGCTGTGGCTCAGGCGTCCCCAGCTCCTGGACTGTGCTGTGTCTGGGGCACATCTGTGACTAGCCCTTGGTTTGACTGTCTTGTGGCTGACCTTGTCGATAGCCTTACCCGACAGTCATCACCTTTTTACTTGCTTATTTTTACACCTGGCTGTACAACCCTGCAGTCTTTACATCCTTCCAGGAAATCTAGAATCTAACTCCCTAAGGGAGGATCTTGATGGATTCGAGGCTAATCAGAATGGTCTCAAGCCTCTTGCTGCGTGAATTAGGCAAGGGTATTCTGGCCAAGGAGAAATAAGGCTGCTGGGTGTTTCTGAGGAAGGTTCCCTCAGTCTTAAAAATGGGACATAAAACAGCAGTGTGTCCCCTTTCGCCCCTGGACAGTGACATCTGCCCGTGATGTGTAGAACAGTCACAAGCACACTGGCACCATGAGGAAGCCAGCCCAGGAGGGAAAGTCAACATGCTGAGAATGGCAGCAGAAAGATGGAAAGAACCAGTGTCTGTGATGGAATGGATCCTCTTTGTGCCACCGAATCAACATTGCCTGTGCCCACCTCAGGTACTTTATATTACGAGACAATAAATGACCTTGTTTGTTTTTATTATAGAACATTTCAAACATACAAGAGTAGAGAGAACAGTATAATGAAGCCCCGTGTTTCACCCATGCATCAGTCACCCTCACCTAGCTTTTTGGTCAGCATTCTGCCTTTTAACCTATCTCTGTCTGCCCCCAGCCCCTACCACTGTATTATTTTGAAGCAAATCCCAGACACATAAATTTATTTCATCCATAAATAAAAATGCATCTCTAAAAGATAATGCTTTTTTCTAGAGTGGGCAAGTCCAAAAAAAGTGTTGTCTGGGGATAGGGAAGATTGACCAGAAATTCCAGTGAATGGGAATTTGAGAAACTCTGGTTTCCTTTTGGGGTAATGAAAATGTTCTAAAATTTATTGTAGTGATGGTTATAAAACTGTAAGTATATTAAACCATATACATTTTAAGTGGGTGAATGGTATGTGAATTATGTCCCAAGCTGCTTAAAAATCAATACCAAGACCTATTAGAAAAAAATTGACTTCTTTTCAAAAAAAAAAAGAATGACTTTTAAGTAAATCATTATATAATCATTAATTCACCTATAATATTATGAATAGTTTCTTAATATCATAAAATATTCAGTGTTTAAAGTACCCCAATTGTGTAATTTTTTTTTACATTTCATTTATTCAAATTAGAACCTAAACAAAGTTCATAGCTTGCATTTGGTTAATACGTACTTACGTCTCGTATGGATGTCTCCTACACGTGCTTTTTCCCTTTATTTCCATTTATTAGTTGAAACCAGGTAAATTTTTTCTGTGGAATTTACCACATTCCATATTTTGCTGCTGCTGAGTATCCCTATGGTGTCATTAATCTGTCCCTTGTCCAATGATCTGCAGGGTTAATTAGATTCAAGTTTATATGTTTGTTGGACAAGAATCCTTCATAGGTTGTATTTTCCTCCTTGCATCATATCAGAAGGCACATAATGTCTAGTTGTGCACTTCTGTAATGTTTATTTTGATGAGTGCCTTCAAGTGTTGACTGCCTGATCAGTCTGTGGTAAAATTCTTCAGCATTTTTCACCAAATGGCTTTTGCAGTCATTGATGATCATTGCCTACACCCTTTGTTTCATTAGGAATTACGAATTACGATTTTCTTAGGAATTTTTCTTGTACACCTAAATGATGATTTTCTAATTCTGTCATTCCTTCTGCATCTGGAATTCTTCCATATGGAAAAACTTTCCTTTATCAGCTTGTTTGTTACCTTGAGGTACAATTTGTTTGGGAAAGGCAGAAAAAATGCTTTCTTCTTTCCTTTTATTTACCGGCTTTGAGAGAACTGAGGTGATTTGCTAGCATCCTTAGAAGGTGGCCAGTGAGTATATTCTGTGTATGTGGATTTCTAACATATTGAATGTGTTTTAATTTACTGCAGTGAAGAATTTGATTCTCCACTTGACCCAAACTTGGCCAAGAGGAGCTCCTTTAAGTTGGCTTCTGGTTCTTGTGACATGACCCCAGTACTCTTTGATAGCTTGTTTGCTTTCTGGTAGGGGCATTCTGCAAATGTCCTGCCCCAGCCCTGGAATATATCGTTTCTCTAAGGAGCCTGGTTCTTTCTAGTGGGAAATGTGTTTTAGAGACCACAGTCTGTGCACTAGAAGTACTCATTATTACGAGGGTAGCTATTAAAGAATTCTTCAATGGAGAATTACTTTTTAAGAGAAAATACACTTTGTATTTATCCTGATATTTCTGAGATTTAGGATTACAGGGATTTAATTTTTCTTCAGTTTCATTCTGTTGCCCAGGCCGAAGTACAGTGGTGCAATATCGGCTCACTGCAACCTCCACCTCCTGGGTTCAAATGATTCTCCTGCCTCAGCCTCCCAAGTAGCTGGGATTACAGGTGCACATTACCATGCCTGGCTAATTTTGTATTTTTAATAGAGACGGGGTTTCACCATGTTGGCCAGATTGGTCTTGATCACCTGAGGTCAGAGCGAGACTCTGTCTCAAAAAAGAAACCCATAGACTGTACAACACAAGGAGTGAGCCATGTAAACTATGCATGCAAACTATGTACTTTAGTTCCATAAACTATGGACCTTAGTTAATTATAATGTATTAATATTGATTCATTAATTTCAACAAATGTTCCACACTAGTACAAGATGCTAATTTTAGCAGGAACTGTGTGAGTGGTGCTGTAACATGGGAACTCTCTAAATGGAGTGTTCTTAGTTTTTCTGTAAATCTAAAAATGTTCTAAAAAAAAAAAGTCTGTTATTAGAAAACAAGGTGCGGTAGAGTTAAGAATTAGTGTGGCAGGCCGGGTGTGGTGGCTCATGCCTATAATCCCAGCACTTTGGGAGGCCAAGGCAGGTGGATCACAAGGTCAAGAGATTGAGACCATCCTGGTCAACAAGGTGAAACCCCGTCTCTACTAAAAAATACAAAAATTAGCTGAGCATGGTGGCGCAGGCCTGTAGTCCTAGCTACTCGGGAGGCTGAGGCAGAAGAATTGCTTGAACCCAGGAGGCGGAGGTTGCAGTGAGCCGAGATCGCGCCATTGCACTCCAGCCTGGGTAACAAGAGCGAAACTCCGTCTCAAAAAAAAAAAAAAATTAGTGTGGCAATGTAAAAAGAGTGGAGTGCAAATCCCATCAGTAACACTTTCCAATTGGACAATTTTGTTTCTTTGTTTTTGTTTTTGTTTCATAAGACAGCAATACCCTTTATCCTGGAAAAGAAAAAATGATGAGGATAGGAGACAGATCAGTGGTTCCCAAAAACTTCAGATAGGGGGAGAAAATGATCACAAAAAGCCACGATCTCTTATTTTCTGGGGTGATGGAACTGTTCTAAATACTGATGATGGTGGTGGCTACAGGACTGTATCCGTTTGTGAAAAGTCGTAGCTGTATGCTAAAAAAGGGTATTACATAGGTAGATTATTGCTCAATAAACTTTTAAGAAATTCTACCATTGACACAAGATTTTTCTCAGTCACTTTGTAGGCCAGGCACCTCCAGCTGGTGATGCCGGCTTGTTCGGCTGTGAGTTGCATCTGGTTTTTTGTTTGTTTGTTTGGTTGGTTTTTTGTTGGGTTTTTTTGAGAGAGAGTTTCTCTCTGGAGTGCAGTGGGGCACGATATGGCCCACTGCAACCTCTGCCTCCCGGGTTCAAGCAGTTCTCATGCCTCAGCCTCCCGAGTAGCTAGGACCGCAGGTGTACACCACCACACCCGGCTAACTTTTTGTATTTTCAGTAGAGATGGCAATCATGTTCCACTTAAAAAAAAAAAAAAAAAACACAGCTGGACGCAATGGCTCACGCTTGTAATCCTAGCACTTTGGGAGGCCAAGGCAGACAGATCACTTGAGGTCAGCAGTTTGAAACCAGCCTGGCCAATATGGTAAAACTCTGTCTCTACTAAAAATACAAAAATTAGCCAGGCATGGTGGTAGGCACCTGTAATCCCAGCTACTTGGGAGGCTGAGGCAGTAGAATCACTTGAACCCGGGAGGCGGAGGTTGCAGTGAGCCAAGGTCGAGCCACTGCACTCCAGCCTGAGCGACAGCGCAAGACTCAGTCTCAAAAAAAAAAAGTCTGTAGAGCACCAAACCACTACTTTTTAATTTTGCCCCAGTATTAAAATACATACTTTTACCCACTGTGCTCATCCCTCCTGGTCTTTTAGGTTACAAGAAAACTGATAAAACCTTATGGGGTTGGTATGAATTGTCCCACAAGAGACCACCCATCCTTTTAATGTTTTTTTTAGTTAGTGTCTCCTTTTGTCACCCAGGCTGAAGTAAAGTAGTGTGTTCATAGCTTACCATAACATCAATCTCCTGGGCTCAAGTGATTCTCCTGCCTCAGCCTCTTGAGTAGCTTGGACTATACGTGTATACCACCATGTCCAGCTAATTTTGGTATTTTTTTTTTTTTTTTTTGAGACGGAGTTTCGCTCTTGTTACCCAGGCTGGAGTGCAATGGCGCGATCTCGGCTCACCGCAACCTCCGCCTCCTGGGTTCAGGCAATTCTCCTGCCTCAGCCTCCTGAGTAGCTGGGATTACAGGCATGCGCCACTGTGCCCAGCTAATTTTTTGTATTTTTAGTAGAGATGACGTTTCACCATGTTGACCAGGGTGGTCTCGATCTCTTGACCTCGTGATCCACCCGCCTTGGCCTCCCAAAGTGCTGGGATTACAGGCGTGAGCCACCGTGCCCGGCTTAATTTTGGTATTTTTTTTGTAGAGATGGGGTTTCACCGTGTTGCCCAGACTGGTCTCGAACTCCTGGCCTCACACTATCCTCTTGCCTTGGCCTCCCAAAGTGCCGAGATTACAGGCATGAGCCACTGCACCCAGCCTTGAGAAGTTTTGTCTTGTTTTTTGACACAGAGTCTCACTGTCACCCAGGCTGGAGTGCAATGATTGGATCTCAGCTTACTGCAACCTTGGTCTCCCCTGTTCAAGCAATTCTCCTGCCTCAGCCTCCCGAGTAGCTGAAATTATAGGCATCTGCCAGTATGCCCAGCTAATTTTTGTATTTTTAGTAGAAACAGGTTTTCACCATGTTGGCCAAGCTAGTCTCGAACTCCTGACCTCAAATGATCCACCCACCTCGGCCTCCCAAAGTTCTGGAATTACAGGCATGAGCCATCATGCCTGGCTGAGAAGTTTTTATCAGGTATTTGCTGATGCTACACATTCTATATTTCTAAGTGTGTGGAGAAAAATACCTGATGAACCACGTACATGGCCCACAGAAGGGGGCACTGGAATACAACACCCATTGCAGGAAAATTCAGAAATCCTTCCACGAACAATTTGCTATAAGTCGAATCCAAAGTATGATCCTCTGATTCAGGGAAAGCAGAAAGTTCCCGGCACCAGGAAAGCTGCAGCCCAGCTTAGGAGTGGCCCCTCCTCTGGTTTCACATCAGACACTGTTAGGATGGATTCAGAATATGGATGATGGGTTGAAGCTGTTCTCGTGCGTGTCTAGGTTTCCTGCATCATGGGTCACATTTTTTAGGCAGAATGCAGAAGGATGTAAGGAAGTTTTGGTAAATGCACTCCTGTGTGCAGCATTGTGAGTGCACACATATCTTCTGCACTGCCCAGACACTCTCACGCCATGATAGGGGATTCTCCACGTGCCCACCCCATAAACTACTGGGTCCTTAATCGTAAAGTCCCTGGGACTTTAGCATTGAACACAAAGATGATAGTGGCCTCACACTTACCTGGAATGATGTCTCAGAAGCCTGGGAGCACTTAGCTCTGTAGCTCCTTGTACTCACCTTTCTTACATCCTCATACATAATGGGAAAAATTAAATCATTCATTCATTCCACTTCGATTCTTGTCCATGTGCAAATGTACTTTACTGTGGTAGAACAATCACATATGTCATACATTTTTCACTTTGCAGCATATTTATGTCTTGTGGACTCTGCCTAAAACAGATTAGAAACTGTGCACATGGTCCTACGTGGGAAAATGTTTAAGTAAATGAGAACTTTGATGCTACATTTCTGTCTACTGTTTCAATGTCTGTATCAATAATGTAGTCGTCTGAGGGACAACTTTCCCCACATCAGTGTTTATATTATTTATTTTCTTGCCCTTGTAATAGTTCTTTCTCAGATTTAGGCTTAGTGCTTAAGCTTAGTGATCGCCTTTTGTAGGACTGTGTCATAAGAGCAAAGAATGATCATATATTGTTACATTAAAAATGCTACTTTTGGCTAGACACAGTGACTTACGCCTGTTATCCCAGCACTTTGGGAGGCTGAGGAGGGTGGATCACCTGAGGTCAGGAGTTTGAGGCCAGCCTGGCCAACATGGTGAAACCCTGTCCCTACCAAAAATACAAAAATTAGCTGGGCATGGTGGCAGATGCCTGTAATCCCGTCTACTCAGGAGGCTGAGACAAGAGAACTGCTTGAGCACAGGAGGCGGAGGTTGCAGTGAGCCGAGATCCTGCCACTGCACTCCTCTAGCCTGGGCGAGACTGTCTCAAAAAAAAGTTACTTTTACCTTGATGTCCCAATAAAGGGGAAAACAAGAAGAAAATCTTTTTTTTTTTTTTTTTTTAATTGCATTTTAGGTTTTGGGGTACATGTGAAAAACATGCAAGGTTGTTGCATAGGTGCATACGTGGCAGTATGATTTGCTGCCTCCCTCCCCTTCACCTATATCTGGCATTTCTCCCCATGCTATCCCTCCCCAACTCCCCACCCCCCTCTGTCCCCCCCTCCCCCCCGACAGACCCCAGTGTATAGTGCTCCCCTCCCTGTGTCCATGTGTTCTCCTTGTTCAACACCCGCCTATGAGTGAGAACATGTGGTGTTTGATTTTGTGTTCTTGTGTCAGTTTGCTGAGAATGATGGTTTCCAGGTTCATCCATGTCCCTACAAAGGTTGTGAACTCCTCGTTTTTTATGGCTGCATAATATTCCATGGTAATCTTTTTAAAAGTTATGGCCGGATACAATGGCTCACACCTGTAACCCCACCACTTTGGGAAGCTGAGGTCAGAGGATCACTAGAGTCCAAGAGATTGAGGCTGCAGAGTGATGATCTTGCCACTACACTCCAGCCGGGGTGACAGAGTGAGACCTGGTCTCAATTTTTGGTCTCGATCTCTTGACCTCATGATCCACCCGACTCGGCCTCCCAAAGTGCTGGGATTACAGGCATAAGCCACCGTGCCTGGCCTTAAATCATTTTCTTTAATGGGAAAAGGCACCTGTTGGGATTGGGGTTGCCTTCATTTTCACACTATTTACAGAATTACTAGATTTTTATTATTTTAAGTATTCACATCCAAGAATATGATGCTTTTTCATTAATTAATTTAGATTTTTAGAATTTAAATTTTTTCATGTAGGTCCTGTATCTTTCTTGTTAAAATTATCCTATTTTACAAATTTGTTTCCTATTATGAATGCAAAGTCTCTTCAATTTCCATTTGTAGCTGTCAGTTCAAATATTGAAACAGTGCTATTATTTGTATACTTAGCATCCAATCTAGCCATCTAACCAAATCCCTTTATTAATTCTGATAGTTTATTCAATCTGAATGTACTGAGTTTTCTGTTTAGATTCTCTTATGCATTAAAATAGTTTGTAGCTTCTTTTTTCCGTTATTTACATCTATAATTTTATTTATTTATTTTTGCATTAACTAGAACCTCCAAAACACTCTCAATGATCATATTGTGGTAAGGGGCAGTCTTTTCTTCCTCCTGATTCTCCTTTGCCCAGTATTGTATAACATGTCACCATTTTAAGTAGTTTCTTTGTTTGATTTTTGTTTTAAATTATATTAAATTTTCTTTCCTTCCTATTTTACTTAATCGTTTTTAGTATAAGTGCCTAATGAATTTTACTAAATGCCTTTCAAGCAACTGTTGTTAAAATCATATGGCTTTTCTCTGTAAACTGTTGATTAAATTTTACTGATAAATTTTCTGAGATTGAAGCATTCTTGCATTCCTCAAGCAAACTAAGGTTGAATACACTGTCATCCTTTTGATAAATTGTTGTTTGGTTTTTTTTTTTTTTGAGACAGAGTCTTGCTCTGTCACCCAAGCTGAAGTGCAGTGGCGTGACCTTGGCTTACTGCAACCTCTGCCTCCCAGGTTCATGCGATTCTACTGCCTCAGCCTACCTAATAGCTGTGATTACAGGCACCTGTCACCACCCCTGGCTAATCTTTGTATTTTTAGTAGAGACAGGATTTCACCATGTTGGTCGGGCTGGTCTCGAACTCCTGGCCTTGTGTGTGTTCTTTCATCCCTCTGAAATTTAACTTTCTGTAAGGTGTGATAGAGATCTGACTTTATTTTCTTCCATATAGCTGTATACTCTCCAGCCGTTTTCTGAACGTTCCTCTTTTCTTCCATATAGCTGTATACTCTCTCGGCCCTTTTCTGAACATTCCTCTTTTCTGGATCACTTAAAAATGGCTGCTTTACCATATGCCACAAATGTTACCTCTATATAGCTTTGTTGAATTGATTTGTCTCTGCTCCAGGGTCACAGTTTTAATTACTTTGGCTTAACAATACACACTCTTTGGTAAGACACTCCCTACATTATTATTCCTGTTAAAAATTATGTCCACTTTTGCCATTTTCCCTTTTAGATGACTTTTATTATTATTATTATTATTATTATTATTATTTTAGATGAAGTGTCACTCACTCTGTTGTCCAGCCTGGAGTGCAGTGGTGTGATATTGGATCAGTGCAACCTCCACCTCCTGCATTCAAGGGATTCTCCTGCCTGAGCCTTCCAAGTAGGTGGGACTATAGACGTGCCTGGCTAATGTTTGTATTTTTGGTAGAGAACGGGTTTCGCCAGGTTGCCTAGGCCGTTCTTGAATTCCTGACTTCAAGTGATCCACCCACCTTGCCCTCCCAAAATGTTGGAATTACAGGTGTGGGCGACTGTGCTGGGCCCTTAATCAACTGTATTTAACTCACGTTTGTTTTGGCAAGTAAATGACCAAAAGGCCCCACCCTCACCCCCTTTTTTTTTTGAGGCAAGATCTCCCTCTGCTGCCCAGTCTGGAGAGCAGCGGTATAACCATCACTGCAGCCGCCAACTCCTGGACTCAAGCCATCCTCCCAAGTAGCTGGGACTGCAGGTGTGTGCCACCATAAACAGATTTTTTCTTTTTCTTTTTTCCAGATATGGGGTCTTGCTGTGTTGCCCAGCTGGTCTCAAACTCCTGGGCTTAAGCGATTTACCCCTCTCAGGCTCCCAAAGTGCTGGGATTACAGGCCTGATCCACAGCGCCCAAGCCGAAAGACCACTTTTAAATCAGTTTATAAATTTTGAATTTTAATGCATGGATTAAAAAAATTATTCACCGGCCGTGTGTGGTGGCTCCCACCTGTAATCCCAGCACTTTGGGAGGCTGAGGTGGGCAGATTACGAGGTCAGGAGTTCAAGACCAGACTGGCCAACGTGGTGAAACCCGTCTCTACTAAAAAATACAAAAATTAGCTGGGCATGGTGGCTCGTGCCTGTAATGCCAGCTACTTGGGAGGCTGAGGTAGGAGAATTGCTTGAACGAGACCCAGGAGATGGAGGTTGCAGTGAGTTGAGAGCATGCCACTGCACTCCAGCCTGGGCTACACAGCGAGACTCCATCTCAAAAAAAAAAAAAAATTCAGCAAATAAGACTGAGGGTCCTGGATATGGCAAAACACAAGTTGGCGTGGTATGCATCTTGATATTCCCTGCCAGGCAAGCCTGGAGATGCTTGGTCCTGGCAGATCTCCTCACGTTTCTTCCAGGTTTCTGCTCAGGACACAGCGCGAGTGATGCGCAGCCCGACTCTTCAGCAAGCATCCGTGGCCAGGCCAGGTGGGTGAGGGCAGCAGGCTGGGTGTCTAGGAAAGGCAGGTGCTGGGCCATTTCCAAGGCAGGAAAGGGATGCCCCTCACCTGTGATTGAGGGCCAGGCAAGCACAACGCTTGTGCATCTGAGCCTGATGAGGAGACTATCAACCTCTCCCTATGGTCCCAATCCCCTGGGCGCCTGGGACCACCTGGCCCAGGAACCCTGGCGCTCTAGCCTGGGCTCTCACTGTTACTGGAAAGGCAGTCCCGTTCCAGACCTCTAGAGAGGGTTTGTGGATCTCACGCAAGAAATAATTCAAGTCCAGTCCATAAAGTGAAAGCAAGTTTATTAGGAACGTAAAGGAATAAAGAATGACTACTCCAGAGAGAGCAGCCCAGATGGCTTTTATGGTTATTTCTTGATGATACGCTAAACAAAGGGTGGATTATTCATTTCTCCCTTTTTAGACCATATAGGGTAACTTCCTGATGTTGCCAAGGCATTTCCAAACTGTCACGGCGCTGGTGGGAGAGGTCACTCTAGTGGCTGTCTTGGTGTTGGTGGGTTTGGGCCGGCTTCTTTACTGCAAGCTGTTTTATCAGCAAGGTGTTTTTTTGTTTTTGTTTTGCTTTTCGTTTTTTTTTTTTTTTGAGACGGAGTCTCGCTCTTGTTACCCAGGCTGGAGTGCAATGGCGCGATCTCGGCTCACCGCAACCTCCGCCTCCTGGGTTCAGGCAATTCTCCTGCCTCAGCCTCCTGAGTAGCTGGGACTACAGGCACGCGCCACCGTGCCCAGCTAATTTTTTTGTATTAGTAGAGACGGGGTTTCACAACGTTGACCAGGATGGTCTCGATCTCTCGACCTCGTGATCCACCCGCCTCGGCCTCCCAAAGTGCTGGGATTACAGGCTTGAGCCACCGCGCCCGGCCTTGCTTTTCGTTTTTGTTATTGAGACGGAGCCGGCCTTGATCTGTGACCAGCCTGGCGTGCAGTGGCCGGATCTCAGCTCACTGCAATCTCCACTTCCCGGGTTCAAGTGATTCCCCTGCCTCAGCCTCCCGAGTAGCTGGGACTACAGGTGCGCACCACCACGCCCGGCTTTTCTTTTGAATTTTAGTAGAGACGGGGTTTCGCCATGTTTGGCAGGATGGTCTCGATTTCCTCACCTGGTCATCCGCCCGCCTCGGCCTCCCAAAATGCTGGGATTACAGGTGTGAGCCACCCCGCCCGGCCTGTCAGCAAGGTTTTTATGACCCGTATCTTGTACAGACCTCCTATCTTACCCTGTGACTAAGAATGCCTTAACTTACTGGAAATGTAGACCAACCGGTCTCAGCCTTAGTTAACCAAGCCCCTATTCAAGATGCAATTGCTCTGGTTCCAAAGCCCCTGACACCACCCTTAGGCCAAGGACGGGGTCCCCAGGGGACAGGCGAGCCTCCACAGGTCCGGGGCCATTCCTCTCCGCAGGGGCCGCCGCCAGCCGCAGGGCGCCCTACTCCCGGGTGTAGCCAAGATAGCCCTAAGTCTGTTTCCACCAGGCGTGGCCGCGAACAGGCACAGGAACCGGCTGGAAGCGGTTTGGAGGAGGTGAGAATCTGGTTGGGGAAGACAAGGAACTAATAGGGCAGACGAGACGCTGATTGGATGAGACAGGTTGCTTGTTTGGCAAAGCGTGACTCTGACTGAGCAAGGCATGGCGCCGCTTGGGAGCGGTGCGGTGATTGGGTAGGTCTGTTGTGCGGGCTGCGCCGCGCGGTTTTTGGGGGCTTGTAGTTTCTAGTCTCCAGCGTGAAGCCGACCGTGGGCTCAGGGGAGGCACCGATTGTGTCCTGGTGCCCAAAGCTGACGGCAGTTACTACGCTTCGGGAGAGGCGGAACCAGCCTCCCAGAGCTGTGAGCTCAGCTGGGTCGCGACTCCGCCATTAACCCTTCCGCCAGCGTCCCCGCTTGTCGTCCTCCCTCGGGCCCTGGTCAGCCTCTCCCGGGCCTGCAGCCTTTGACGCACTTGGAGGTGGACACCTGGCCTTGGAAAGCCTCCAGGGAGCCGCTCCGTAGCCTGTGCAATGAGAATGACCCTCCTCGCTCAGACCCATGCTGGCTGTACCGAAATGCCCCGCACTTTCTTACAGCAGTGACAGAGAATCGTGATTTTTGAGGGAAAGGTAAAAATTATTTGCACAGCGTCAAATACCACAACCTCGAGTGCGGTTTTACACCTTAAGAAATTGTGGGCCGGGCGCCGTGGCTCAGGCCTGTAATCCCAGCACTTTGGGATGCCGAGGCGGGCGGATTGCCTGAAATCAGGAGTTCGAGACCAGTCTGGGCAACACGGTGAAACCCCGTCTCTACTAAAAATACAAAAAAATTAGCCAGGCCTGTTGGCGTGCACCTGTAGTTCCTGCTACTCGGGACGTTGGGGCAGAATTACAAGAATCCTTGTGAAATCACACTATTGGATAACAACTTCTGTATGGTCCACATGTCAGTGATTTTGTTTATGTTTTAGATGCACTGTAGTCCACGGAGGCATTTTATTTGTAAGCATTACATCCCTAGAAAAAGAATCCCAGGATTTTCTCTCTTGTGTATGTTTGTTTTTTGTTTGAGATGGACTCACACTGTTGCCCAGGCTGTAGCACAGTGGTGCATGCCTGTAGTTCCAGCTATTGGGAGGCTGAGGCAGGAGGATCCTTTGAGCCCAGGTAATTCGAGGCTACAGTAAGCTATGATAGGACCTCTGCACTCCAGCCTGGGTGACAGAGCAAGATTCTTTGTCAAAAAAAAAATATATATATATATATGAATATTCCCAGGAAGCCCCCACACTTGCCTGGGGTTTCAAGCCCTTTTGAGTGTCTTAGTTTTCCTTACCCTTCACCTATCCGTATCATGACAACATCCTAAGAAGCAGAAAAGATCCACTTATCCCTATTCACATTAGTATCATGTGACCAAGGTGCTGCAGCCTTGCACAGAATCTTCTAGAACTGATAATCTCCTTCCTTTTGTTTTAATGTTGCTTAAATATCAATCATCATTACTGTAGAAATACTTAAATAAGCAGTAAATATACAGGTTCTACTCAGAAATAGATCAATAGTTTATCCACATTCTCTTTTGATCCTTATTTATACACACAAATACTGTGGTACTGTAAATGTAATATCAGTGCAGATTATTAATTACCTGGCTTTTTAAACTTACTATGTAACATTTTCAGATTTTATTACTCTCACTTTTAATGACTAAATGAGTGAATAGACAATATAAACTGAATGGAAAATTATTTTTTCCAACTGATGTTAATAACTCCCCACTCGGCTGGGCGCAGTGGCTCACGCCTGTAATCCCAGCACTTTGGGAGGCCGAGGCGGGTGGATCACGAGGTCAAGAGATAGAGACCATCCTGGTCAACATGGTGAAACCCCGTCTCTACTAAAGATACAAAAAAATTAGCTGGGCATGGTGGCGTGTGCCTGTAATCCCAGCTACTCAGGAGGCTGAGGCAGGAGAATTGCCTGAACTCAGGAGGCGGAGGTTGCGGTGAGCCGAGATTGCGCCACTGCACTCCAGCCTGGGTAACAAGAGCGAAACTCCGTCTCAAAAAAAAAAACAAAACTCCCCACTCATTTTCTTATTTATTCATGATGTGCTGGGCAGTCTCTCCAGTTGTCCTTTGGTCTTGGGAATGTCCTCACTCAATACTTCCCTTTCACATTCAGTCCCAATTCACAAGCAGGCCTGTGCATGTTATATTGCAAGGTCGAGCTGAAAAAGCCGTGTTTCTTCAACTGACTTGAGGGTTATGACGTCGGCTGTTTCTTCTTTCGCTTTGTCCTATTGTGGGTTCTCTGGTGCCCAATAAGGTGTGAGCTCTGGGTGAAGGCCTTTCCACATTTGTTGCATGCATATGGGCGCTCCCCAGTGTGCGTCCTCTGATGTCTGATGAGGTGGGAGCTCTGGCGGAAGGCTTTTCCACAGTTCTGACACTTGTAGGGCTTAGCTCCAGTGTGAGTCCTCAGGTGCTGGGAGATGGCTGAGCGATCATTGAAGGTCCTCCCACACTCCTGACATTCAAATGGTCTCTCTCCAGAATGAACTCTCTGATGCTGTGTGAGGGAAGAGCTCTGAACAAATCCTTTCCCACAATCTTGACACACATAGGGCCTCTCTCCTGTATGGATTTTCTTATGCACAGAAAAGTATCTTGGGTTCCGGAATATTTTGCCACATTCACTGCATCGGCAAACTTGGCTCCCCTTGTGAATTCTTATAAACGTAATCTGTTTAGTACTCCGACTGAAGGTTTTCCTACAACCACTGCCTTCCCTGGCATTTTGCCTTTCACAGCTCTTCTGATGAATTTTTACTCGTGAATTACGTTTCAAGCTTTTAACCTGTGAGTCACGTTTGTGCAATCGCTTTCTAGGAGGAATTTTCTGGAGCAAAACTTGGTTGGTCTCAAGAGTACCACTGTTTGCCTGGGACTCAAGGTTGTCAATTTTCTGGAGCGAAACCTGGTTGGTGTCAAGAGCACCACTGTTTGCCTGGGACTCAGGGTTGTCAGAGTGTTTCTTCTGAGGGAGCTCTTTTTCCTGAGCAGACTCCACCTGTTTCAACCCTGTGTCTTGGACTTCCTGGACCCTACCCTGCAAGGGATCTTCTGATGTGGAGGACAGGGCACAATCCCTCGAGGATTCTTGCACTTTCAGGCTGGCAGCTGGTTCTTCCCCAGGAATGCCAGAATTTGAAGCTAACTGCTTATTTTCCAGTGTAGTCTCCCAACCTGAAAAAAAAAATCAAAAGATGTGGGTACCATAGTAGATGTGGTGGGATGGGTCCGAGAGCATGAAATGCATAATTAAGTTCAAAAGTCAGGATGTTTTTTTCCAAATAGAGTCATGCAACCTGAAGAGAGACTGAAAAGCAATGAAGCAGCAGGGAGGGGTGCACTGACTTTGGTGAACAAGGGACCGGGAGGGCAGGGAGTGTCCTCCAAGCTCTTTGAATTCCTGTTCTATCATACTGCCTCAGGGCAGACAGCAAATCACTTCTTCACTGGACCCAAGACTGCTTCTGGCCACCCAATGCCCCTACCCTTCCAGGTCTACAGTTCCACTTACAGCCTTTGGATGGAGCAAGGGAATGCCCAGTGTGGAGCCCAGAGAAGATGAACACCCCTGACTTGGGCTCCTATGGCCTACCAGCCCTGGGGTGGGTGAAGAGGGGACAGGGCCTTACCCACGGAGACCAGGTGCCCAAAGGTCTCCAGCATCACATCGCGGTACTCAGTCCTCTGTGTCGGGCCCAACAGCCCCCACTCCTCCCGGCTGAAGTCCACGGCCACATCCTGGAAGGTCACTGGCTCCTGTAACATCACACATGTGTCTGTGCTCAACAGGAGGGTCAGAGGGTTGTCATTGAAGGCAGAAGAAAGGCCAGCTGGGAGGTTCTGACAGAGCTCACTGTGCTAGGGACTCTCCTGCTTTGGGGATTTACTCAGAGACACCAACCCAGGGCCCACACGAGGTCTACTGGGTCGAAACCAAGGCCTGGGTTTCAGGCTGGGAGGCAGAGCCCTTGCTTCATAAAGAGCTACAAATGCAACAAGCAAACAACTCCATCCTAAGCATGGCTCTGTCCAGCTTGCCCAGTGCTGACATGTCCCCACCGCAGAGACTTCTCCATCTATTAATACTGTCTTCCCCCCGAGTGGAAATGACAACCAAGCCCTGCCTTTGTGGATGGGGCTGATCTGGGAGCGGGCAGCCACCCTGGCACAGCCACGACTGGCACTTTCTGGGGAGCTGACCAGGACTTTGGGAAGAAGGGGTTCCTCCAACCCTGCTTTGCCAGGATCTGGGAGGCATTTTGCTTACATGGGGCAGAATCTGTCTAAGAATAAAGGGGAGAATGCAGAGCCATGAAACAGGTTGGCCAGAGATTCTTCCCATCACCTGGGAGCACCTGGATGCAGCCTTGCCTAAAGCCTACTACAGAATACATGAGAGCCAATAAATTTACTTCTACCACTTGGGCCAGTATAAGCCACATGCAATGCAAACAGTTCTGACCAATGCCACATACATACCACTACCCCAGTGCTTAGTGCATCAGGACCAATCTTGTTTCATCCACACCCCAGCTCTGGGTTATTCTGAAGCAGATCCCAGATACCAAAAGAGCTACAAAGATTTCTGAAGGATGAGGGCTCTCTTGTTCTGACCTGGATGCATATGTGCCTGCCTGTGATGGTTCCATCTCTCAAGTCTCTATAAACACTTGGTCAGTCCCTTCCCTTTTGCTTCCTGCTTTTTCAACTCCCGGGTCACCATGGCTTATCTCCAGTGACGCCAGGGTAGCTGGAGGGCAGGGCTGCCCTTCACACTCAGATTGCTTCAGGGCCCAGCACAGACCTAAGAGCCCAGAATCTCAGAATGACCCAGCCTGTGGGAGGTCTTAGGAAAGCCCAGGGCAGAGTGGATGTCTCACGGGTGGGCCTGCCTCACAGGAGATGCTGTGACCAAAAAAGGGCGACACTCCCTGCTTACCTCAGGAAGCACTGTCACTGGGCAGATGGCTGCATCCTCCTGCTTCTCCTCCTGCTGGGCAGTGACCTTGAGGCAGCAGGCGGTGCCCTCGACAGGTTGTTCTGCAGGAAGCACTGAGAGAAGACACCAGCCAGAGGGGGTCAGCAGGTGTGGGGCCCCTTGGAAAGGGCGACGGTGGCCTCTCTGCAACTGTCAGGCCACTGCACACCCACATTGTACTACGGCTCCAAGACAGCCTCTGCTCCTGTCCTCCCTTCTCACCGGCTCAGCTCCCCTCCCGAGTGCCCACACCTGGATGAGCCCAGGATGGCTCACCCTCCAAGGGCCGCAGGGAACCAGTGTCCTCACTGCTGAGACCCTGGTCCCACTCCCTCCCTCTCCAAGGATGGCTGTGGGCCCCAGCCCCTCCTGTGAGGCTGCTGCCTCACACTGCCTCCTTAGAGTCAAAGCTCCCGTTTCTGGCCTCCAAGCCCTCCACCCTACCTATCTGGGCAACCTTTCCTTCCTCCCTGTCTCCTCCCACCTCATGAAGGGTGAGACGTTCCCTGGACCCACGACATGCAGCCATCTTGAAGTGAACATCACCAAGTCTCCTCCCAGCTAAGAAAACAACAGCTCCATCTAGCCCTATGGCCCCTCTAACCATGGCTCCTTCATGTCTAACCTTCCTCACATGACCCCACGTGGTCCACAGGCTTCCACAACGCTAATCCACCCCCATATGGGATGAACAAAGCCTATAGCCAGATGATTGGAGCCAACAGGTTTTAGTTGGAATATTTGGGAAAGAGAATCACATGCAGGGAGATAGCCTGCCCATGAATGAAGCCAGTGGAGGTCAGAAGAGGTAAGAATGGGAGACAGGACAAGTCTGGAGTACACTATTAGAGCTCCTGGGTCCAGCCCTGCCTGATGCTAGAGCATCCTGGAACTTTCTCAATAATTCTCCTTCTCCTTTGAGCCATTCTGTGCAAGGCTTTGTGGCAGTCACACCCAAGAGTCCCAGCTAGCACACTGATCACATAATGTGGGATCCTCAGGGTTCTCGGGAAGGCCTCTTCCCATTGTCTTCTGGGGCACTAATTTATTTCATTCATCCCTGAGGTTAAACACAGGCTGAATTCACTGATTTTCATCTCACTAATACCACAAGCATCTCCTTGGCACCTGACTAGTTTCCTGTTGGTGCTATAGTGAATTGCCAAAATGCTAGTGGCTCAGATTAATGCAAATGTATTACCTTATAGTTCTGGAAATGAGAAGTCTGGTTTGTGCCTCACTCGGTTAAAAGGAAGGTGTCAGCATGGCTATGTTCCTTTTGGAGGCTCCATGGGAGAATCCATGCCTTGCCTTTTCCAGCTTCTAGAGGTTGCCCCAAACACTTGGCTTATGGCTTCTTCCTCTATCACCTGCTTCTATCATTACATCTCCTCTGACCCTCCAGCCTCCCTCTCCTTAGGACTCCTGTGGTTACGTTAAATCCACCCAAATAATCCAGTGTATTTCTCCATTTCAAGATCCTTCAGTTAATTGTTGCTTCAGAAAGTCCCCTTTGTCATGTGAGACAACTTGTTCACAGGGTACAGGAGTCAGGACACAGACACCTTTGGGGCAATTATTCTGCCAAGTACAGCACCCCAGACTTGGGGCATCTGAAACAACTCATGCAAGTGCCTGCCCTGATGCCTCGGATACCCACATATCCAGGATGTCCTGACCTCTTAGAATGTCAACATCTCCCTTCAGGATACCTTCTCTTTCCCCTCAATTACAAACATCAACCAGTCAATCATTCATTCACATCAGAGTTATCTTCTAGGCACTCGTGAGTGTGGAAAATGGAGGTGAGCAATGCAGGAGCATGCATACTCTGTGAAACTCAGCCTGAAGAAGAAATCAAGTCTTGGAGTCTGACTCCCAAATACACACGCCATACGTGTACTCCCTCTGCAGTGTGTCATCACCATCACTCCTATGCAAGACACCACCCCATCAGAGGGCATGGGAATAGCTGCCTGTGTGTGTCCAGCCTCACCCCCGTCCCCTGTCCCCCATCCACCACACACACAGCCTGATTAATCTTTAAAGGTCAAATCCAATGGTGCCACCAATTTCTGAAACTCAGGGATCAAGTCCCACTGTTTTTGTTTTTGTTTTAGACACTTTTGTTTTTGTTCTGTTACCCAGGCTGGAGTTCAATGGCGAAATCTCGGCCCACTTAAACCTCCGCCTCCTGGGGTCAAGCAATTCTCCTCCCTCAGCCTCCTGAGATTACAGCCATGCACCACCACGTCTGGCTAATTTTTTGTATCTTTAGTAGAGACAGGGTTTCACCATGTTGGCCAGGCTGATCTTGAACTTGTGACCTCATGATCCACCTGCCTCAGCCTCCGAAAGTGCTGGGATTCCAGGCATGAGCCACTATGCCCGGCCAAGTCCCACTGTTTTAGAAGAACATTTTGCATTGCTTTAGGACGAAAGTCCCCATTGGCTGTGCCAGCTCCACCCTCTGCTCCCTTACATCACAGACACACAGTTTTTCTCCGGGTTTTGCATTTACTGTGATTCCTTCCATCTTGGCCCTTACATTCAGTGCTCTCCTCTGCACAGCCTATCTTTCCTGCCCCTTTCTTTACCCTGGCCAAGTTCTACTTGACACCAGGTGTCAGCTGCAGACCTTCATGAGCCTCACCATCACCTCAATCTCCTCCTAATCTCAGCATTGTTTTATGCATTCTCATTTGTCAAATCCCTATCTCCATGAGCTCAGTCGTCCTATCTTATCAAGTGCTAGAGGACTTGTGGTGCAGCACAAATGCCAGAGGGATGAAAATGAAGCACTTTATCTGTGTGCTTCCATCAGAAGCCCATGAAGGGGTACTTAAAGAATGCAGGGCCCTCAGGGACACATGGAGAACACGGATGTCCTTGGTCTGTATGGAGTGGGCACAGTGTTTCCCACAACCCTTCCAGGAAGCCTAGAGTTTTTATCTCCCCCACAGGGTCCTCCAAGACACCCTCATTAAGCTGTCCCTCTACCCACCCTTCTACTTACCTTCCTCTTCAGACATCCAGGTCACACCCTCTACCAGGGCCACCACCTCTTGGCAGTTCTCTGGGTGTTGTGATTCCACCCATGTCCGGAGCTTCACAGGCAGTGCACCTAGGAACTGCTCCAGCAGCAGCAGCTCCAGGATCTGCTCCTTGGAGCGTGCCTCAGGCTGTAGCCACTGGTGACACAGCTCTCGGAGCTGGTCTAGGGCCTCTTGGGGACCTGTCATGTCCTTATAACAGAACTGCCGGAACCTCTGACGAGCGGCCTCAGGGTCACCTGGATGCTTGACGAGTTGTTGGACCTGCTTACTGGGGGAATCTGGGTTCAGGTTTCCATCTTCAGCATACAGGGCCTGAATCTGGGCATTCCGGGGACCAGCCACCTCCTGGTTCAGTGTGAGGACCTCAACAACCTCAATGTTCATCAGGGGACTCTCAGCAGAAAGAGGATCCAATTTAGCGTCCAGCTGAAGCTCAGAATACTCTGTAAGGCAAAAGCAGAGCAAGACAAATGAGAACAAGCACATGAAAAGATGTTCAGCATCATTATTCACCAGGGAAATGCAAGTCAAAACCACAGTGGAATATACTTCACACTGCTAGGATGGCTATTACCAAAGATGGATGGTAACAAGAGAGATCACAATTTGTTTATACATTCCTCACACCCTATCTGCCTTTGATTCTCTCTATGGAACACAAGGGACCGTGGCTGGCTCCCTGCTATACCTGGCTTTGAGTCAACCTCTGCATGTCCTCATTTCGGTGGCCTAGTCTTTATTTCCACAACATACAATTCCGGCCCCACGTGGTTTGTTAGAACAAAACTGGAAAAACAGGTAGTGTTAGAACACGGTTCAAGAAAATCGTTTAAAACTCCCTTGTAAGCAGTAAAACCTGCACTAGTTTTAGTGTGATTATTACAACGCAGAAAAACTGTCGCAGCGCAGAAAATTGCTAGTGTGGAACAGCTGGGGCTGTCTCAAAAATAAAAAAGGATCCTTCAGGCCGGGCGCGGTGGCTCACACCTATAATCCCAGCACTCTGGGAGGCCCAGGCGAGTGGATCATGAGGTCAAGAGATCGAGAATCCTGGTAAACATGGTGAAACCCCGTCTCTACTAAGAAAAATTAGCTGGGCATGGTGGCACGCGCCTGTAGTCAGTCCCAGCTACTCAGGAGGCTGAGGCAGGAGAATTGTTTGAACCCAGTAGGAGGAAGTTGCGGTGAGTCGAGATCGCACCATTACACTCCAGCCTGGGAAATAAGAGCGAAACTCCATCTCAATAAATTAAAAAAAAAAAAAAAAAAGCATCTTTCCATGACCAGTGGCTGCCTTGCACCGGTCTGCTGGAACTAGACTGGCCTTGGCCTCCCAAAGCATCCGCTGAGTCCGTCATTGCGCACTCAGCGATCCGAGGCCACAACCATATGCGGACCCTTTTGCCCAGAATAGCACCGACCACACACACTCACCCCCCAGAACTGGAAAAGCGCTGTTACTTCCGGCCACGCCCAGAACTATGTAGTTATGAGAACTACAACTCCCAGACACAAGCTTCCGCCACCATTCTCCCCAGTGCCAGCTGACGGGGACTTACTTATCCTGGGTCTACAAGGGGCAACAGGGAAGCGAGGCAGGCAGCGCAGCAAGAGCTTCCACTCAAGCCCCACCTTCAAGTAGTTCTCCAGACCTCGCAGGCTGGGGGAGACTTTCCGCTGAGGCCACATCAGGCGGCTCCCTCCTCCTCCCCCTCCAGATCCTTGAGTACAAACCTTGGTCTGTCTGGGCTTCCAGTTTGCGCGCTGCAGAGGTTTGCCTGGAGGTGCCCACCACTGACAGGGGCCAGGGAGTCAGCCCCACGCTAGGTTCTGCCCAGGGCCAGTGGCCGCACCACCGCCCTGAAGCCCAGACCGACCTTCCAGCGAGGTGGAACAATCGTAGACCAGGACCGGAGCCACGCTTTCAATTTTCAGCCATTGCCAGTCTATGCTTGAAGTGATTTTTCTTGATAAGATTAATCAGCTACACCTGAGCACCTATTTCCAACCTCTTCCCCCAAATAAGCTTTTGAGTTATTTTCACTTTGGGGGATTGCCCCCTCCAGCTCCTGATCTATATCCTTTTTGTTCCTTAGGACTTCTGGGAACTTATTTCGCCCCAAGTAACTTTTCTTTACTTGAAAGCATAATTCATTTATTTTCTTTCAATTACATTTTTTCTTTTTTTTGAGATGGAGTTTCACTCTTGTTGCTCAGGATGGAGTGTAGTGGTGTGATCTTGGCTCACCACAACCTCTGCTTCCCAGTTTCAAGCGATTCTCCTGCCTCAGCCTCCCGAGTAGCTAGGATTACAAGCATGCTCCACCAAACCCAGCTAATTTTGTATTTTTGGCATAAACGGGGTTTCTCCATGTGGGTGAGGCTGGTCTCGAACTCCTGACCTCAGGTAATCCACCCACCTTGGCCTCCCAAATTGCTGGGCTCACACCACACTCGGCCCAATTACAGCTCTTAAGGCTTGAAATTTTACTTAGAAGCAGCTGGGGACAAGATTTACTGGAGGCCCAGCAGCACTGGACTAAGCACCTAGGACATGGAACATGCACCAACTGAATCTGTACTTCCTGGGGTCTCAGTGACAAACTGGCACTGAGCCACCAGCACTACTTTAGGTAATCATCATGGATGACACTTAAAAATCTTAATTCACAGCCAGGCGCGGTGGCTCAAGCCTATAAACCCAGCACTTTGGGAGGCCGAGGCAGGTGGATAACGAGGTCAAGAGATCGAGACCATCCTGGTCAACAAGGTGAAACCCCGTCTCTACTAAAAATACAAAAATTAGCTGGGCATGGTAGTGCACGCCTGTAGTCCCAGCTACTCGGGAGGCTGAGGCAGGAGAATTGCTTAAACCCAGGAGGCGGAGGCTGCGGTGAGCTGAGATGGCGCCATTGCACTCCAGCTTGGGTAACAAGAGCGGAACTCCATCTCAAAAAAAAAAAAAAAAGAAAAAAAAAAATCTTAATTCACACCAGGCACAGTGGCTCACGCCTGTAATCCCAGCACTTTGGGAGGCCGAGGCGGGTGGATCACGAGGTCAAGAGATCAAGACCATCCTGGCAAACATGGTGAAACCCCATCTCTACTAAAAAATACAAAAATTAGCTGGGCATGGTGGCGCGTGCCTGTAGTTCCAGCTACACGGGAGGCTGAGGCAGGAGAATTGTTTGAACCCGGGAGGCGGAAGTTGCAGTGAGCCGAGATGGCGCCATTGCACTCCAGCCTAGAGACAGAGTGAGACTCTGTCAAAAAAAAAAAAAAAAAAAAACTTAAAATTCACCATGTTATTTCATAAATTTCTAAAATTTTATTTCTGTATTCCTTAGTCAAGGGATTTCTTTTAGTCCCATAGCCTCTAGGAAAATAACTGCTGGATTCTTCCAGTCCACCTCACCCACTTCTAATATACTTACTTCCGCTTTAATCTTGATCATTAACCCATGAGGTCCTACACTCTGTTCTGTACAGTTATAAAGCACCTTTTGTGCGCTATGGAACCAAGAACACCACAGCGAACCAGACAGGCCACAAAACCAGAAAATGGTGGGGGAGTGATGGACTTACTGTATGCACCTCAGTCCCCCAAATCTCATCCCACAGACTTTCCCAAGACCTGTAAGGTAATCCTTACCACTGTCCATTCCAGGAAATTAACTGTTGCACTTCATGGAGGAGAAAATGAAAGCTCTTCAGTTCACCAGCAGGCAGAGCTGGAACTGGATTCTCATTCCACAGAAACGACTGACCCACCCGCTCATGTGGAGCTACATAATCCCTATCAGCTAGAAATCCAAATGGCTTTCAGCCCAGCAGCTGAATGAACCTGTGGCAATGTAGTCCCCTCACCTACAACTAATGGGTTGCAAAACAAATTCACTGAGGCTCAGGGCAAGGTACTTGATCAAGACGAATTAACTTCTTGAGCCTGGTGCTTTTTTTTTTGAGACGGAGTCTCACTCTGTCTCCAGGCTGGAGTGCAGTAGCACGATCTCAGCTCACTGCAACCTCCACCTCCCGATTTCAAGCGATTCTCCTGCTTCAGCCTCCTCAGTAGCTGGGATTACAGGCACACGCCACTATGCCCAGCTGATTTTTATATTTTTAGTAGAGGGGGGTTTCACCATGTTGGCCATCACAGTCTCTATCTCTTGACCTCGTGATCTGCCCCCCTCTGCTTCCCATGCTGGAATT
Organism: Aotus nancymaae; assembly: GCF_030222135.1. Lineage (NCBI taxonomy): Eukaryota > Metazoa > Chordata > Mammalia > Primates > Aotidae > Aotus > Aotus nancymaae. The sequence continues at coordinate 2,330,157 of NW_026988484.1, read as the reverse complement.
ACAGGCATGAGCCACCACGCCCGACAGAGACTGGGTTTCTTCACCCAAAGTGATTAAGTACCAAAGTCCAAGCATAGCATGCGGGTCTGATGGGAGCCGCTGCTTTTTCCCTTGACACTATTTTCTTCTCTCACTATTTCTTCCTCTCTGCTGCTTTTCTTCGAGCGTGAGAAACAGGCATTAGGCAGCTGTCTTCCTCACTGTGCTGTTTCCCAGTGAATGCTGATTAACCAGGTGTACCAGTCCAAAATAGAACTAACAGTAATGATCTTTTTAGCAGCTTACTGTGGGGGAGACGCAGAAGAGTACTTACCCTCAGCACCCGTAATCCCCAGGCACAGTACCCCGTCACTTTTCCTCTTTCTCCGGAAAGCTCTCAGCTTTCCTGCTCTTCTCCTCTCTCATCATTCCCTGTGCTGCCAAGCTCCCTGTTGGATTACCTTCTGCATCTGTCTCCTCCACTGGACCAGAGGCTGCCAACTGGGACTTGTGGATCTCAGACCCCAAAGCAGAGCCTAGAGGAGGATCTGCCAAGGGCTGCTGCTCATCTTTACATCACTCAGTTTTCGAATCAATGACAGTACTAACATTTCACAAAGGATGCCCACAGTCCCAGGAAGCAAATGTGCAACTCAAACACAAAAGAAATTCATGCTGGGACAGGCTAGGAATGCTGCCCAGGCTTACAGAGCAGTTCTGTATCCCTACCAAATCTCAGGTGGAAATGTGATGCTGTGTTGGAGGTGGGGCCTGCTGAATTTTCATGAATGGCTTAGCTGCAATCTCCTGGTAATAAGTTAATTCACAAGAGATCTGGTTATTGAAAAAAGTGTGGCCAGGCAAAGGGCTCACGCCTGTAATCCCAGCACCTTGGGAAGCTGAAGTAGGTGGATCGCTTTAGCCCAGGAGTTCTAGACCAGCCTGAGCAACATGGCAATACCCTTATCTCTACAAAAAATAAAATTAGCCAGGCATGGCGGCATACACCTGTTGTCTGTCTGCTCAAGGGGCTGAGATGGGAGAACTGCTTGAGCCCAGAAAGTCAAGGCTACAGTGGGTCATGATTACACCACTGCGTTCCTGCCTGGGTGACAAAGTTGAGATGCTGTCCCCCCGCCAAAAAAAAAAAAAGTTTGTGGCACTTTCTTCCCCTCTCTGGCTCCTGCTTTTGCCATATGATATGCCTGCTCCCAATATGCCTTCCACCATGAGTAAACGCTCTCTGAGGCCTCCCCAGAAGCTGAGCAGATGCCAGTGCCACCCTTCTACAGCCTGCAGAAATGTGAGCCAATTAAACCTTCATAAATAACCCAGTGTCAGTTATTTATAGCAATGTAAGAACAGCCTAACACAGTGGACAACAAAGAAGTTGGATTCCAAACCCTGTTATTTCATGCCCTTGACAGTAAAGGGGTCTTCGACAGCCACCATCTTACTTTTCCTAGAATATGGCTTTCATCCAGAGATCTAAATGTGCACCACCCACCTGCCTGGTATAGTCTTCCACAACATCTTCACCTGGTTCACCTTTCCCATTCAGCTCTGAGCTCAAATGCCACCTCAGATCCATCTTCCTGCTTAGTTCTAAACTACTGCCGCTTGTCCCCAGCATATCCCATTGTTTCCTTCTCTCTGCAGCACCAGTTACCACCTCAAAATATCTGATTCAACAATGTACTTCTCATGTCTCTCACCCTATCTAGAGCAGTGCTAATGGAACTTTCTATGGATAAGATGTTCTAGATCTGTACTGTCCCAACACAGTGGCACTAGCAGCAGAGGCAATGAGCAGCTGAAAGGTGCCCAGTGTGACTGAGGTACTGAAGGAAAAATATCATTTTATTTTTTTTGAGACGTAGTCTCCCTCTGTTGCCCAGGCCGGAGTGCAGCGGCACAATCTCGACTCACTGCAACCCCTGCCTCTCAGGTTCAAGTGATTCTCCTGCCTCAGCCTCCCAAGTAGCTGGGATTACAGGCACGTGCCACCACTCCTGGCTAATTTTTTGTATTTTTAGTGGAGACGGGGTTTCACCATGTTAGCCAGGATGGTCTAGATCTCCTGACCTTGTCATCTGCCCGCCTCAGCCTCCCAAAGTGCTGGGATCTCCTGACCTCGTGATCCGCCCACCTCAAAGTGATGGGATTACAGGCGTGAACGACCACACCCATCCAAAAAGTTCACTTTTGTTGATTTAATCAGCCATGCATGCTAGCTGTAGTCTGGAATGGATGTAGGCCAAATGAAAGCAAGTGTGAGACCTGCCCCGCTCATTGCTCTGATGTAGTCCTGGAACAGTACCTGGAATCCCGGCAAATGCTCAAGTAATATTTGCTGATTCAATACAACTTCTGTGTAACATAGAGCACACATGGTTTGCACCCCACTTGCTTCTTTTCAGCCAAGCCCTTGCCAGGGACTTGTATTTCTGGTGCCATGGTAAAATGGTTCCACTACCATTTCTCCAGAGGCTGATGGCTAGAATGACTTCAGGACTCAGGAAAAGTGCATCAGTACTTCTAACCTTTGTATGTCCTCAAAATAAGTTAATACCTCTATTTATTCAAGTCTTCCACACTCCAACACATACACCTTTCTTTAAATAGGTCCTGCTCGGCTAGGCACGGTGGCTCACGCTGAGGTGAGCAGATAACCTGAGGTCAGGGGTTCGAGACCAGCCTGACCAACATGGTGAAACCCCATCTCTACTAAAAATACAAAAAGTAGCCAGGTGTGGTGGTGTATGCCTGTAATCTCAGCTACTCAGGAGGCTGTGGCAGGAGAATCGCTTGAACCCGGAAGGCAAAGGTTGCTGTGAGCTGAGATTTTGCCACTGCACTTCAGGCTGGGCAATAAGAGCGAAACTCCTTCTCAAAAAATAAAAAAATCGCTGGGCGCGGTGGCTCACGCCTGTAATCCTAGCACTTTGGGAGGCCGAGGCGGGTGGACCACGAGGTCAAGAGATCGAGACCATCCTGGTCAACATGGTGAAACCCCGTCTCTACTAAAAATACAAAAAATTAGCTGGGCATGGTGGCGTGTGCCTGTAATCCCAGCTACTCAGGAGGCTGAGGCAGAAGAATTGCCTGAACCCAGGAAGCGGAGGTTGCGGTGAGCTGAGATAGCGCCATTGCACTCCAGCCTGGGTAACAAGAACGAAACTCTATCTCAAAAAAAAAAAAAAAAAAAAATCCAGTTCATTCCTTAATAATTTATTATTTGGTTCAACTTTTTAAAGGTATTAATATGTTTTGTATATTTGTGTCAAATTTGTTATTCCTGGTGTAACCAAAGCTTTTTCTTTTCCTCTCTTTTTTTTTTTTTTTGAGATGGAATCTTGCTCTGTAGCCCAGGCTGGAGTGCAGTGGTGCGATCTCTGCTCACTGCAACATCCGACTTCTGAGTTCAAGCAATTCTCAGGCCTCAGCCTCCCAAATTACAGGTGTGCACCATTATACCTGGCTAATTTTTTTGTATTTTTAGTAGACACAGGGTTTCACCATGTTACCCAGGCTGGTCTTGAACTTCCAGTCTCAAGTGATCAACTCGCCTTGGCCTCCCGAAGTACTGGGATTACAGGTGAGCCACTGTACCTGGGCAAGCTAAACTACTTCTGTGAATTTATTTTGTAATCTGTCAATTTGCTCAAGAGCTTTTTTTTAAAATTTATTTTCTTTGAGACAGAGTCGTGCTCTGTCACCCAGGCTGGAGTGCAATGGCACGATCTCGGCTCAGTGTAACCTCCGCCTCTTGTGTTCAAGCAATTCCCCTGCCCCAGCCTCCCAAGTAGCTTGTATTACAGGCACCCACCACCAGGCCCAGTATTTTTAAAAGGGATGGGGGGGTTTTGGCCAGGCTGGTCTCTGTGATCCACAAAGTCTCCCAAAGTTCTGGGATTACAGGCCTGAGCCACTGTGCCTAGCCAAATAGTATCATTTTAATAGTATTTCAGGTGTGTACCCCAGAAGGCATGGCTAATTTTTAAATTTTTTGTAGGGACCAAGTCTTGCTGTGCTGCCCAGGTTGGTCTCCAATTCCTGGGCTGCAGCAATTCTCCCACTTCAGCCTCCCAAGATGCTAAGATTAGAGGTGTGGGCCACTGCACCCAGCCCTGTCTTTAATGGGAAGTTAAAAAATCTCCACTGCTGGCCGGGCGCGGTGGCTCACGCCTGTAATCCCAGCACTTTGGGAGGCCGAGGCGGGTGGATCACGAGGTCAAGAGATCGAGATCATCCTGGTCAACATGGTGAAACCCCATCTCTACTAAAAATACAAAAAATTAGCTGGGCATGGTGGCGCATGCCTGTAATCCCAGCTACTCAGGAGGCTGAGGCAGAAGAATTGCCTGAACCCAGGAGGCGTAGGTTGCGGTGAGCCGAGATCACGCCATTGTATTCCAGCCTGGGTAACAAGAGCGAAACTCCGTCTCAAAAAAAAAAAAAAAAAAAATCTCCATTGCATATTCAGATGCAAGCTGTCAATTAGTTCTTAAAAAAGTTAATTTTAATATTTCTCCTAGGACTAAGTTTGGCAATTCGACACTTTTCCACAAATGCTTCCATTCTTTGTTTCTTTACTCCTACACTCAACAAATAATTACTGAGCACCTATAATGTGTGAGGAACTAGACTAGGAATTAGTGACGCAACAGGAAGGGGACAGCCCTTTCCATTCTATGAGCAAAGTTACGGGCAGCACCTAGAAAAGTTAATATAAAATTCCAAAGGGGTCTCTACATCTTTCCATTAATGACCAACAGACACACAACCAATTTGTACATTCATATTTGAATATGTATTGTCATTTTCAAACTTTTATCCTCATCTCTGTATTGTTCCAATTTTACTATATGTGAAACCAGAGCAAGCACACTTGAATTTTAAGAAATACTTTACATATATTTATGTATTAAAATACGTCATATATATTAAGTACACACATGCTGTTTCAAATTAGGACATCAAGAGGTGGCTCGTTCTTTTTAACAGCTGTACAAAGTACTGTAATAAAAACTAGATGGAAAATATCTGTAAAGAGTTTTTTTTCCCCTGTATAGGTTTCCTGGTTGCTTATTTATTTATTCTCTACTTACTCAAAGTAATTTTGGCATTTTGTCTACCCAGAAAATGAGCTCCTGGAAGATTTTTTTCTTCTCTACTTCTGATTCATTTATTTTCTCCTTAAAAAGCCATTGTTCTTCTTTCTAATAGGATTATTGAAGGTATTTTTCTTTCCTCAAAAACAGTCTGCTTCAAACGCTTAGTTCATTTGTTTTCCTTCTTAATTACTAGTTACAACATTTCAGGCTTTGAAATTATCCCTGAGTACAAGCCCTGGAACCCAGGGAGAGTGGTCCCCAGATAAGAAGACCACACTTTACAGAGGTCATAGAGATCAGATATGTGGGAGACGACACAGAATATAAAGTGTTCTTCAATAAAAGATCATAAAGCATGTGATTATTCCATTATACTGAATTCCAGCCAAATCATATTTGTCAGCCACTCAACATTCCAGATTCTCCACCTAGGTGCCAAGAAGTCTTCTTTGTGGTACTCTCAAGATTTTCCTTTACTCTCTTACCTACCCTTTAGTTTCAAAGCCTGGCCTTGTACTCAGTCTTCTCTTTGAAGACACATTCTTGTCTCTCGCAATTTCTTCAGACATCTATTCGCTCAGCAGTATCTGCTGGGCTTCTACTAATTCAGTCACTGTGTTAGCAAATGGGCACATACGGAAGTAAAAGATGCCTGCTGTCATCCATATTTTTAAATATTTGTTCTAGATGTTTAGGTCAGATAGTAAAGCAAATTAGAAGAGACAAGACTTGTTTCATACTACATTTATACATTTATGTTATCAAAGTTTTATGTAGGGTTTGCCTTCCCTATGACACAAAAAAACAGAATGAGACATTTTGGCCAGGCACGGTGGCTCACGCCTGTAATCTCAGCACTTTGGGAGGCTGAGGCGGGCAGATCATGAGGTCAAGAGATCGAGACCATCCTGGCCAACATGGTGAAACCTCGTCTCTACTAAAAAATACAAAAATTAGCTGGGTGGGGTGGCACGCACCTGTAGTGCCAGCTAATTGGGAGGCTGAGGCAGGAGAATCGCTTGAACCAAAGAGGTGGAGGTTGCAGTGAGCCGAGATCGTGCCACTGCACTCTAGCCTGGCGACAGAGTGAGACTGTCTCAAAAATAAAAAAATGGGATGAGACATTTTATTTTTATTATTCATGGGGTTCTTTCCAGTGTATATTTATTTTGTTGTCACATAAGGTGACAGTTAAGGCTGGTAATTTGTCTGCAAAGATTACATTCACAGGGTGGTTGCCCATATGAGTCCTCTGATGCTGAAAACAATGAGGACTCCTACTGAAGGGGTTCCCAAAACGTTATGCTCAGAGAGGGCTCCTTGTAGTGAGTTCTGGGATACCCAAAGCCTTTCCAACCGTATGCTCTTAGGTAATCTGTAGTACAACTTCTCTCATGCTGAATAAGAGAGCTACACATGAAATTACATTCTTTCCCACACCAATTACATTCTCATGGTTTTAGAAGTTCTTAGATATAATACTCAATGTAAGAACTTTTCCAGTATGAATTCTCTCAAGATAAGACTTTCCTCACATGATCATATTTCTGAGGTTTCTTCCTGGTGTGCGTTCTCAGATGTTGAAAAATTGATGAAAAAGACTTACTCCATTTGGGATGTTTGCGGGTTAATGTCCCATGGAAGAGGGAAAAGACAAGCTGAAAGTGAAGCTTTACACACTAAACACATTTACTCCATCTTGTTCTTGTTTAAAAGAATGGTATGCCATTGGTCGCTCTACAGCTTGTGTGGACCTCTCAAGCTATACAAAGAATGGAATCTCAAGAAGAAATTTGCTTTCTTCCTCCCAATAAAACACTCTCCTTTTCATCAGACTTATTCTTCAGACTCATGTTTGGTCTACGTTTCAAAAAGCTGCTGTTTTCATTTGTAGGACTCATTTCCTACTTTTCTTTTCTGCAGTGACAAGATCTCAGCTCACTGCAGCCTCCACCCTCCAGACTCAAGCCATTCTCCCACCTCAACTTCCCAAGTAGGTGGGACTAAAGGCACACGCCACCACACACGGCTCATTTTTCTATTTCATGTAGCAACAGGGTTTCGCCATGTTGCCCAGGTTGGTCAAACTCCTGAAATCAAATGACCCGCCCACTTTGGCTTCTCAAAGTGCTGGGATTACAGGCATGAGCCACTGCACCTGGCCCCTACTTAACTTCTTGACAAGTAAAAAATGTAAAATGCCCTGCAGAGTTTCCTAAATCATGACCTTCGTAACAGCCTCTTCCCTGCATCCCTTTCTTGATGAATACATCTATAATAGTTTATATCTCAAGGATTCCAACCGAGAGCCACACATATGGCAATGGTTTCTTGAAGGGATTAAGTGAGCGCTGAAGACTCAAGTGCCATCTAATTTACTTCCTGACATTTCTTTCTTATTTTTTTTTTTTTGAGACGGAGTTTCGCTCTTGTTACCCAGGCTGGAGTGCAATGGCGCGATCTCGGCTCACCGCAACCTCTGCCTCCTGGGTTCAGGCAATTCTCCTGCCTCAGCCTCCTGAGTAGCTGGGATTACAGGCACGCGCCACCATGCCCAGCTAATTCTTTGTATTTTTAGTAGAGACGGGGTTTCACCATGTTGACCAGGATGGTCTCATCTATTGACCTCGTGATCCACCCACCTCGGCCTCCCAAAGTGCTGGGATTACAGGCGTGGCCACTGCGCCCGGCCTATTTCCCGACATTTCTTAATGTGACAGCATTTGTCCTCATTCAGTGTCTTCCTGAGGATGAATGCCATTTGTCCTAGCATTTGATTCCCTTCTACTTAAATCAGGGGTCCTCAACTGCCAGGACATGGAATGGTACTGGGCTGCACAGCAGGAGGTGAGCTGCCGGCTAGTGAGCATTACCACCTGAGCCCCGCCTTCTGTTAGATCAGTCGTGGCATCAGATTCTCACAGGAGCATGAACCCTATTGCAAACCGCATGTGAGGGATCTAGGTTGCATGCTCCTTATGAGAATCTAACGTCTCATGATCTGAGGTCGAACAGTTTCATTTCAAAACCATCCCTTTCCACCCTGAGGTCTGTGGAAAAACTGTCTTTCACAAAACTGTTCCCTAGTGCCAAAAAGGTCGGGGACTGCTGACTTGACTCCCCTTCTTGCTAACATGGAAAGCCGGAGCAGCATACAGGGTGAGCTGTCAAAATGGCCCAAGTTTGCACTCAATACCAGTTCTGTGCATTAATGAGAGGCACAGCCACGCCAGTGTTGGGAGAAACAGACCACCCAGGGGACAGTTTTCTCATGTCACAGTAAAGCATTCCATTCTACACACCTATGACTTACACACAGGCGTTTTTATGTGCTGTGTGCATCTCCTTCTGAGGTCTAAATAGGTGCAATCGACTAAATCAGCAAACCTTTGCGTGTCTCTATGGTGTCTTCTCATTCGTCATGACAAGAATCAGTTAAGGCATGGGACAGTTTAAAAACTTCGATCAACACGAAAGCTACTGAATTATCCATGCTATTAGTATAAAGTTTTTCATTTTGTTTTGTTTTTGAGACAGAATCTCTCTTTTGCCCAGGCCGTGATACAGCAGCATGACCCTGGGTCACTGCACCTTCAACCTCCTGGGCTCAAGTAATCCTCTCATCTCAGTCTCCCACGTAGCGACGGCTACAGGCGTATGCCGCAACACTTGGTTTTTGGGTTGTTGCTTTTGTGGTACAGACAGAATTTCGCTTTGCTGCTGACACTGCTCCCAAGTAATCCTCCCACCTGGCCCTCTCAAAGTGCTGAGATTTTACAGGCCTGAGCAACTGTGCCCAGCCTATTGTAATCCTTTAAAATTATTTCAACATAAAAAGTAAAAAAAAAAAAAAAAAAACAGGCCAGCTGTGGTAGCTCACGCCTGTAATCCCAGCACTTTGGGAGGTACAGGTGGGAAAATCAGTTGAGGTCAGGAGTTCAAGATCACCCTGGCCAAAATGGTGAAACCCTGTCTCTACTAAAGTATCCAAATTATTAGCCAGGTGTGGTGGCAGGTGCCTGTAGTCCCAGCAACTCCGGACGATGAGGCAGGAGAATTTGATTGAACCTGGGAGGTTGAGGTTGGAGTGACGTGAGATGGGGCTACTGCACTTTAGCCTGGGTGACAGTGTGAGACCTTGCCTAAAAAAAAAAAAAAAAAAAAAAAAAAACACATAGAAAACACAAACCCCTTATTTCCTCTCCTCAGCACAGTCTAGTTCTTTACCAGACATGCCCACAGCCTTGGCTAATGCCAAAAACTCAGAAACAGTTTTTCTCCCTTATCCTGGAGAGAGAAAGGCTGTAGTATAGTGGTGCTATCACAGCTCACTGCAACGTCAACCTCCCAGGCTGAAGACATCCTCCTGCCTCCACACTCAGCTAATTGTTATTTTTATTTTTGTAGAGACCTGTATTCACCATCTTTCCCAGGCCAGTCTCAAACTCCTAGCCTCAAGTAATCCTCCAGCTTTGGAGTCCGAAAGTGATGGGGTTACAGGTGTGAGCCACCACACCTGGCCCTTTTTTCTTTTGAGACAGTCGCTTGCTGTGTTGTCTAGGCTGAAGGGCAGTGGTGCAATCACAGCTGAATGCAGCCTCAAACTCTCAAACTCAAAACAATTCTCTTGCCTCAGCTTCCCAGATAAGACTACAGGGATGTGCCACCATATCCACCTAATTATTTTTATTTTTAGTAGGGATGAGGTTGGGCTATGTTGGTCAGGCTGGTCTTGAACTCCTCAGCTCAAGTGATCCTCCCACCTTAGCCTCTGTAAGTACTGGCATTCCAGTCATGAGCCATCACACCAGGTACCTTTATCATATATATATATGTGTGTGTGTATATATATATATATATATATATATATTTTGAGATAGAGTTTCGCTCTTGCTGCCCAGGCTGGAGTGCAACGGTGCAATCTTGGCTCACTGCAACCTCCACCTCCCAGGTTAAAGTGATTCTCCAGCCTCAGCTTCCTGGGTAGGTGAGACTACAAGTGCCTGCCACCACGCCTGGCTAACTTTTTGTATTCTTAGTAGACGCAGGGTTTCTCTATGTTGGTCAGCCTGGTCTTGAATTTCCAACCTTGCCCGCCTTGGCCTCCCCAAGTGCTGGGATTACAGGCACGAGCCACCACACCCAGCTCCTTTATCATATTTTTAAATGAAGCTATTGACACATAGAGGCACAGTCCTGTAGTCCCAGCTACTCAGGAGGCTGAGGCAGGAGAATCGCTTGAACCCAGGAGGCAGAGGTTGCAGTGAGCCAGGATTGCACCATTGCAGTCCAGCAGCCTGGGTGACAGAGCAAGACTCTCCGAAAAAAAAAAAAAAGAAAAGAAAAAGAAGAAAGCAGATGCTGACCAAAAGAATGTGTAGTTGGACCTGTATATTCTGTGGGTTCCAGATCTGTGGATTCAACACACTCTGGATTGAAAATATTTGGAAAGGAAAAAAAAATGGAAGATGCGCCAAACAAGGAGGCTAAAGACCGTGATCCCAGCATGCTGAGAAAGTGACGGTGAGAGAGCTGCTCGAGGCCGGGAGCTCAATACCAGCCTGGGCAATGTGGTGACAAAAACGTCAGCCAGGCGTAGTGGCTCACACCTGTAGCCCCAGCTACTCAGAAAGCTAAGGCAGGAGGATCACTTGAGCCCAGGTGTTCAAGGTTGCAGTGAGCCATGATCATGCCACTCCGTATCAGCCTGGGTGACAAAGTAAGACCTTGACTCAAAAATATATATAAAGGATTGTTGCGAATGTACTGAACAAGTGTAAACATTTTTTCCTTGTCACTATTCCCTAAACAGTGCAGTATAACAACTACTTACACAGCATTCACATTGTATTAGGTATTGTAAGTAATCTAGAGATGACTTCAACTATAAGGAAGAATGTGAGTAGGTCACATGCAAAAGCTACACTATTCTACATTGGGGACTTGAGCATCAGTGGATTTTGTTATGTGCAGGACACGTCCGACTTTACATACAAAATATGTCAAACAGTCACCTACGAGAAATTTTGGTGGTTTATTCTTTCATCCCTCTCAGCCAATTACCTAGTCTCAATGAATCCAGCTATGAATCATGCACACCCGATTCTCCCCAACTGTACTGTTACTCTCAGGCAGTTAGTACACATATCACAGGTGTTAGCAGGTGTAACTGTGGACTCTGTCCGACTCCAATCTGTGACATACCACAACTCTTTCTCCACAAGCCACCTGGAGTGAGCTGTGAAAAGCAATGTCACATCCCTTCATTTTACCAGCTCCTAGTCCACTAGGCTTGAAGTGCCCCTCAAAGTGGCAAGCTCTTTCCCATCTCACAGTTGCCCCAAATGGCATCTCCATGCCTAGAAGCTCGCTTGACCACCACTCCTGTATGTCCACAGGCTTATTTTCCTTCAGGAATTGGCTTCAATCTCACCCTTGCAGTTTCCCCTAACTAGGTCTTCTACAGGAATTGCCCACTGCTTCCCCTCTTTATACCAGGGGCTTTTCCTTCTCAGTACATTTACCATTGTATCTGGGTAACACGTTTGTAAAAGGCCATCATTGTTTAGACTATTAAGTCAAAGACAGTAGTAATTATGTAAGTGCTTTGGTTTATCACATAAGTTTTTAGTAAGTATACTGCATGGGACATAAAAGGCCCTCCTTAAACATCTGTGAGGTGAGAGAAGGAAAAGAGGAAGGTATATTCTAAAAAAAAAAAAAAAAAAAAGGAAAAAATGAAACCTGCAACAGTAACTCCTGCCGAGGCTCCCCTCATGTGGCCTCTGACTTTGGGACTTCACCCTAAATCTGTCACCTGTGGAGCCAACTCTCCCAAGACTTACGGTACCCATGGTACCCGAGACATCAGCCAGATTTAGGGTACTCCTACACCATCCAGAAGTGCATGGCCTGGAGGTCTGCCCATTCAGGACACGGGTCCTGAGCTCCAAAAAGGATGAAACACAGACTTATCACAGCCTGAGTAATCCAGAGACATAAAGACCAAACAGAAGATCAGGAGGCTGGGCCAGGCGCAGTGGCTCACGCCTGTAATCCCAGCACTTTGAGAGGCCAAGGGGGGCAGATCACAAGGTCAAGTGATGGAGACCATCCTGGCCAACATGGTGAAACCCCGCCTCTACTAAGAATACAAAATATTAGCTGGGTTTGGTGGTGGGCAGCTGTAATCCCCAGTACTCAGGAGGCTGAGGCAGGAGAATCACTCGAACCTGGGAGGGAGAGATTGCAGTGAGCTGAGATCACGCCACTGCACTCCAGTCTGGCAACAGGGCTAGACTCCGTGGCAAAAAAAACAAAAACAAAAAACAAACTAGGAGGCTGAATCAAGGGGAGCAACCAAGGGGCACAGAAACTACTGCAGGCAAATACAAGCACTTGCACTGCTGGGGACCTTGCAGGTGAAATCCTTCAGTGACCTCTTTAGCTAACAAAGATTTTCAGTGACAGGAATGGAAGGAAGAACTTTGAATGTGGAAACGCAAAACAAAATATTAGTGCTGATCCAGGAAGTTGAAATATTAAGAAATCAGAAACAGGGCCCAGAAAAAGGTTGGGAGTAGGGAAGAGTCACAGAGACTCTAGCCCTCTATTCTGTGGCAAACGGGTCATCACCAAAGATGGGGGGTCAGGTGCAGATTTCACAGCTCCACACTGCCAGCAGTGGCAGTGCTGATGCCACTTGCATCCCAGCACAGAAAACAAAAAGAAGGGAAAGCATCCAGTGTCCTCTGCATTCAGCACACTGACAGAAGAGCTGAGAAAGCAGACACACAAAGAAAACCACCTCCCTGACATAACTTATGAATACTGACACAAACATCCTTTAAAAAGTCAATACTCCAGCAGCACATCACGAGAGCACTTCTATGTCTACTGTACTCTTAAGTTAACTGCTCGATGGAGAAGAATCATGTGATCACTTTAGTAAGCTCTGGAGGGAGATAATACTGAGTTTCATTCATTAGAAAAGACAGGATGGGCCAGGTGCAGTGGCTCTCACACCTGTAATCTGAGCACTTTGGGAGGCCAAGGCAGGAAGATCACGAGATCAAGAGATGAAGACCATCCTGGCTAACACGGTAAAACCCGTCTCTACTAAAAATACAAAAACAAAAAAGATTTAGCTGGGTGTGGTGGCACAGACCTGTAGTCCCAGCTACTTGAGAGGTTGAGGCAGGAGAATTGCCTGAAGCCAGGAGGCAGGGGTTGCAGTGAGCCAAGATCGCACCACTGCACTCCAGCCTGGCCAACAGAGACTCTGTCTTAAAACGTAGAAATATTTCCATTTAAGTCAGAGACTAGACACCTACTCTTTACACTATGAGCTTCACACTATTTTGGAAGTACTGACCATGATGAATACATGATGTAACACAACTATTACAAATGATATAAGAAGCCAGACACCGTGGCTCGTCTCTGTAATCCCTGCACTTTGGGAGACCGAGGCGGGTCGACTGCCTGAGCTCAGGAGTTCAAGTCCAGCCTGTGCAATGTGGCAAAACTCTGTCTCTAATAAAATACAAAAAATTAGCAAGACATGGTGGCACATGACTATTGTCCCAGCTACTCAGGAGGCAGAGGTTGCAGTGAGCCAAGATCGCACCACTGCACTCCAGTCTGGGCAACAAATTAAGACTCCATCTCAAAAAAAAAAAAATGGTAACAGAATTTAAGAGCATGACTGATTCATCTGGAATAATGATGCAACACCATGAAGAAGGATTAACCTGATCAGATAACAGTAACAATGGAAACCTAATTAAATGTAATACACAATCCCCAACTGGATTTTCTCAATGAACAGTGACAAGCTGATGGTAAGTGTTCATCTGGAGAAATACATGGCTAAAGCCAGCTAAGATTTTTTTTTTTATTAACAAGGGGAACTACTATATATCAAAATACGGTAACATGGCATTTACTCAGAGACAGAAAAGATCAAGGGAGAGTCCAGAGAGGCCTGTAAATAAAGATGGTGATTTAGTCCATGACAAATACGTTGTTTCCAATAAGCAGAGAATGAACTCCACCCATATATAAAGGGAAATTCTGGATAAACTGAAACGACAAACACTTAAGTGCTGCAATCCCAGCACTTTAAAAGTGTTAGGCAGGAGGACTGCTTGAGCACAGCAGTTCAAGGTATATAACAAATACCACAACAGAAATAAAGATATATTTGAAAAGAAAAAAAAAACTTGAAATTATAAAACTTCTGTACAGAGACGACATAAAGGTAGACAATACATGGTCTGGAATATGACATTTCAATATTAATATGCAGAACATATAAAATTCCCACAAATAAGAAAAAAATGGGAAAATCTATAAACTCACAAAAGAAAAAATACAAACAGGCCATAGATTTATAAACTATGTCCAACCTGGTCCATTGTGAGGACAATGTGAACTAAACTAACACAATATATTTAGCCCATGAGATCTGCAAACCTTAAAAAGACCATTACAAATTGCTGTCGATGAAGAAAAAGAGCTGTCATGTACTTCAGCAACTATATGTATTCTGAAGGATTTTTTTTTTGAGACAGGATCTCACTGCCAACCAGACTGGAGTGCAATGGCATAATAATAGCCTACCATAACCTCAAACTCCTAGCCTGAAGCAATCCTCCTGCCTTGGACTCCCAAATTGCTGGGATTAAAGGCCTAAGTCCCCATGCCTGGCCTATTTTAAAAGATTTCATTCGGTGGCTCACACCTGTAATCCCAGCACTTTGGGAGGCCAAGGCGGGTGGATCACCTGAGGTCAGGAGTTTGAGACCAGCCTGACCAACATGGAGAAACCCCGTCTCTACTAAAAATACAAAATTAGCCAGGTGTGGTGGCACATGCCTGTAATCCCAGCTACACAGGAGGCTGAGGCAGGAGAATCGCTTGAACCCGGGAGGTGGAGGTTGCGGTTAGCCGGGACTGCGCCACTACACTCCAGCCTGGGCAACAAGAGTGAAACTCCACCTCAAAAAAAAAAAAAAAACATAAGATTTTATTTATATATATATTTTTTGAGATGGAGTCTCGCTCTGTCACACAGTGGCACTATCTCTGCTCACTGCCACCTCTGCCTCCCAGGTTCAAGCGATTCTCCTGCCTCAGTCTCCCAAAGAGCTGGGATTACAGGCGCCCACTACCGCACCTGGCTAATTTTTGTATTTTTAGTAGTAATGAGGTTTCACCATGTTGGCCAGGCTGGTCTTGAACTCCTGACCCCAAATGATTCGCCCGCCTCAGCCTCCCAAAGTGCTGGGATTACAAGCATGAGTCACCACACCTGGCCTATTTTTTTTTTTTTTATAGAGACAGGTCTCAAACATCCTCCCACCTCAGCCTCCCAAAGTTCCAGGATTACAGTGTGAGCCACTGTGTCTGGCCTTAAAGGATTTGAGATGGCAATATGTCACTACCAGATTTTTAGCTTACAACATGGGTTGATCCTGAAGTTCCAGTTTTAGAAATCCAACCTACAGAAAAACCAACTTGTTCGTACAAAAAAAAAGTATGCAAGGAAGTTTTCTGCAATAATGTTAACGTCCATCCAAAGAAGAGAAACCAAATGTGGACCACACTGAAGCTGTTAAGAACAAAGCAGAGGTCGAGCACAGTGGCTCATGCCTATAATCCCAGGACGCTGGGAGGCCAAGATGGGCTAATCACTTTAGGTCAGGAGTTCAAGACCAGCCTGGCCATATGGTGAAATTGTCTCTATTAAAAATACAAAAATTAGCCGGGCGCGGTGGCTCACACCTGTAATCCCAGCACTTTGGGAGGCTGAGGCGGGTGGATCACGAGGTCAAGAGATTGAGACCACCCTGGTCAACATGGTGAAACCCCGTCTCTACTAAAAATACAAAAAATTAGCTGGGCATGGTGGCGCGTGCCTGTAATCCCAGCTACTCAGGAGGCTGACGCAGGAGAATTGCCTGAACCCAGGAGGCGGAGGTTGCGGTGAGCCGAGATCGCGCCATTGCACTCCAGCTTGGGTAACAAGAGCGAAACTCCGTCTCAAAAAAAAAAATTAGCCTGGTGTCATTGTGCATACCTGTAATCCCAGTTACTGGGGAGGCTGAGGCTGGAGAATTACTTGAACCCGGGAGGCAAAGGTTGCAGTGAGTCAAGATCACACCACTGCACTCCAGACTGAGCAAGAGTGAGACTCCATCTCAAAAAATAAATAAAGTGGCCGGGCATGGTGGCTCACGCCTGTAATCCCAACAATTTGGGAGGCTGAGGCAGGTGGATCACTTGAGGTCAGGAGTTCGAAACCAGCCTCTCCAACATGGCGAAACCCCGTCTCTACCAAAAATACAAAATTAGCCGGGCATGGTGGTGCATGCCTGTAATCCCAGCTACTCGGGAGGCTGAGGCAGGAGAATCACTTGAGCCTGGCAAGCAGAGGTTGTAGTGAGCCAAGATCGTGCCACTGCACTCCAGCCTGGGCAACAAGAGCAAAACTCCACCTCAAAATAAGTAAATAAATAAACAAAGTGTCCAGGAGAAGTACAAATAAATAAATTAATAAATAAAGTGGACTGGCAGACATGGTGGCTCATGCCTGTAATCCTAGCACTCTGGGAAGCTGAGGTGGGTAGATCACTTCAGCTCAGGAGTTTGAAATCAGCCTGGGCAACATAGCGAATCACCATCTCTACCCAAAAAAAAAGAATTTAATGGATGTGGTGGTGCATGCCTGTACTTCCAGCTACTTGGAAGGCTGAAGTAGGAGGACAGCTTGAGTCCAGGAGGCAGAGGGTACAGTGAGTGAGATCATGTCACTGCACTCCAGCCTCGGTGACAGAGTGAGACCCTGTCTGTATTATAACACCCTCAAAATGTGTACATGTATTCACATACATTAACATAAGCCTATATAGGGAAGTCTGGCTAGAAATACACACCAGAAGGGCCGGGCGCGGTGGCTCAAGCCTGTAATCCCAGTACTTTGGGAGGCCGAGGTGGGTGGATCACGAGGTCAAGAGATCGAGACCATCCTGGTCAACGTGGTGAAACCCCGTCTCTACTAAAAATACAAAAAATCAGCTGGGCATGGTGGCGCGTGCCTGTAATCCCAGCTACTCAGGAGGCTGAGGCAGGAGAATTGCCTGAACCCAGGAGGCAGAGGTTGCGGTGAGCCGAGATCACACCATTGCACTCCAGCTTGGGTAACAACAGCGAAACTCCGTCTCAAAAAAAAAAAAAAAAAAAAAGAAATACACACCAGAGTTACCAGTGATTACATGAGGGTAGGGTAGAAGACCATGAGTGTAACAGACTAAGGGAACCCCTACTGTCAACACACGTATCACCTGCTACCAGCAACAAGTTCACTTTCAACCAAGCAGGACACTGCTGACTCTGCGGCCAGAGAGAAACTTAGTTTGGTTCCGTCTGTCTGCAACTGCTCATCACAGCACCCCACCTGGGGTATCCCGCTGTCTACCGCTTCTCTAAGATATCAGTCCCTGACTAATCGGTTGGCCCCGTCCCTGTCGGGGCTTTCCCATGTCTGGTTCTCACCTGGAATGGTGTCTTGAGGAATTCCTTTCTCCACTGGCCAGAAATCTTCTGCCTCCTCTAACTGAGATACCACATCTGGTTTGGAAAGCTGATGTTCTGCTCAAAGGAAAAGAGACAGGGCTTGGGGGGCGGGGTCTGTGGTTGGGAGAAAATGCTATCCTATGACAGCACAAAGCCGTCTCCACCTTCTCCCCTGCATGACATGACTTCTGGCCTAGAGTGGTGAATCCAACTCCATCCATCCATGTTATTGGCTTTCCTAGACTCTTTTGACAAGCAGCTGAGGGGCCCAGTTCTGGTCAGCCCGATACAAAGGGAGATGAGGGAGATGGGTCAGCTGGGGGACATTCTGGGAAAGCTTTTGCTTTCTGGTTAAACATGACAGCTGTGAAAGAGAGCTGGCCAGAGCTACCCCTGCTCTTCTTTTTTGCCTTGAACACAGATGCAATGCTTGGAGCCACAGTCGTGCAACGATTTGGGGGAACAAAGAAAGGTTCACAATAACCACGGACAGAAGGGACAGGCTTTTTTTTTTTTTCTTTTTTTTCAAGATGGAGTCTTGCTTGGTTGCCCAGGCTGGAGTGTTGTGATGCTATCTCAGCTCACTGCAACCTCCTCCACGTCCCAGGTTCAAGCAATTCTCCTGGCTCGGTCTCCTGAGTAGCTGGAGCACCTGGCTAATTTTCGTATTTTTAGTAAAGATGGGGTTTCACCATGTTGGCCAGGCCGATCTAGAACTCCTGACCTCAACTGATCTGCCTACCTTGGCCTCCCAAAGTGCCAGGATTACAGGCGTGAGCCACCATGCCCGGCCAGGACAGGCTCTTTGATGCCACACCAAAGCTGCTGGACACTGGCATCAAATTATCTGGAATTTTTGTGGGTTTTCTTCTTTTGTTTTTTTAATAAAGATAGGCTGTATGTTGTCCACACTGGACGCAAACTCCTGGGCTCACGCAACCCTCCTGCCCACGTCTCCTGAAGGGAGCCACCATGCCTGGCGAGAACTCTTGTCACAAACACAATAAGCATCCACCACTGCAGCTGAAAACATACTGGACAGACCCACCTCCCCGGTATTCAGGAGCTCTGAGGGATTAACTAGGCGACGCCTCAGAAGTCATATTGAAAAGCTGCCCCTGCAGCCTGAGCCCAAGCAGACACGCACGTTAGAGGTGCTACATTTGTGCTACAGAGCACAGATCTTTATTGACCTGGAGGCCAGCCTTACCCACTGAGACCAGGTTCCTGTAGTTCTCCAGCATCACTTCCCTGTACAGGGACTTCTGTTTGAGGTCCAGCAGTCCCCACTCTTCCGGGTTAAAACCCAGTGTTACATCTTCAAAGGTCACTGGTTCCTAAAATCCAGATTCTTGTTCAGCCACAGGCCATCCTCATCCACAGCAAAAGAAAGACAGGGCAGGCTGACCAGGCCAGTGAAAGCACAGAATGGTCTACAAGGTGACCCAAGGGCATTCTGAACTCATATCCTGAGTTCCTGTCTTTGTCTGAAACCCCAAGCAAATCCAAGCTTGACTCTATTCAGGTTACAGTAATGAGAGCAACACATGAGACCTCCGTAGCATATGAAAACCTATCTTTTTTTTTTTTTTACCCCCTGGGTGAGTCCTGAATGGGACGTCCAAGACTCAATCAATTTCTTATTCATTTGAAAATTCTGAGTTTGAGAGTGGTTTGTATGCCTCCTAGGGAATTCTCTGAGCTGCACCATCACACCCAAGCCTTCAGCCCCCACCCAGGGCTCTGCTGCTTCTATCTCCTTCACAGGTCAGGGATCCATCCTCACCTGTCTTTTTACTTGTAATTGAACTCAGCGGCTCTCACCTCTTTCTTGATGCCAATTTACCTGCTGAAATCTAAACAGAAGCCTGATCCCTGCATAGATCTGTCAATTACTCTTTGGCAGGCCAAGGCGGGCGGATCAGGAGGTCAGGAGTTCGAGAACAGCCTGACCAACATGGTGAAACCCCGTCTATACTAAAAACACAAAAATTAGCCGGACGTGGTTGCGCGCGCCTGTAATCCCAGTTACTCAGGAGGCTGAGGCAGGAGAGTCGCTTGAACCCAAGAGGCGGAGGTTGCAGTCAGCCAAAATCGCGCCACTGGACTCCAGCCTGGGCGACAGAGGGAGACTCCATCTCAAAAACAAAAAAAACATAAAAAGTCCGGTCAATTCCTCTTCCCAGTATAAAGGATACAAGGAAGAACCTCAACGTGGCCTTCAGAAACCCCCGCCTAGTCTCTGTTCTAACCACACCCTTGGAAAGCCAAGCCACCTGCGGTTCCACCGTCACGCAGGGTCTCACACACAACCGGTCCGTACCCCTCCCCGAAGGGATCTGGGGCATGTGGGCATCCCACCACCATCCGCACCCCTCCAGCTGCGGCAGCGGACTCAAAAGCCTCAGGAAGCCTCTACTCACACAGGACCAGACCGTCGGAAGCCTTGAGGCCATAGTTTCCTCCTTCTCAATGTGTCTGGTGGAGTGCAGAGTCCTGAGGAAACCGAAGTTGGGAGGGGAGGGACAGGCGTAAGAGCTCCGCAGGGGAGCTACCCTTGCTCCGCCCGGGAACGGCGCCCTCAGCGGGAAATGACAAGTCCACCGCCCAGAGTGAGTCACAGGACTCCCACAGGACTGGACAGAACCAGTTTTCCCCTCCCCGACAGGACACCAAACCAGCCTCCTCCGTCCCACACACCGGAGGGGATCGGCACCCCGGCCCAGACCCCACGCTCCCGTAGGCGATGTGTTCTCTCCACCCCGGCGCCCCGAAAGCACTGCTTTCCCTCGGGGTTCCGGGTCACCGACCCCATCCCACGGAGCGGCGGGAGGACGGCAGACACGGCCAGCTCCGGGTAGCCAACCTCTGCGGGAAATGCAAAGAGGCCGCGCTCGCCCCCAGCGAACCGTTCCGGAGCCGCCCAGCGCAGCCCCAAACCGACGCAGGTTTCGCGCGGCACTCACCCGGCGCGCGCCGCACAATGGCGCCCGTCGGCCTGCGGCGAAGTGCGTCAGCGCGCCGTCCCGGACTACAACTCCCAGACGCCCCCGCGGCTCGCCTGCTCGCCTCACCCGGCGGCGGCCATCTTGACCGGTCGGTTCTGGGCGGCAGGCGAAGCCGGGGACTGCAGGAGGTCACTCGTCGATGTCCCTCGGCAGTCCAGCTCGGCATGGGGAGACCTTTGGTGAGGGACGGCAGCCCGCAGGGCCTCACACCAATGTATGGCGACCCGGGCTGGGGAGTGTCATGCCTCCCCAAGAAGAAAACCACTCCTGGGGCAGAGCAGAAACTGGAGCTAGGAAAGGAGCGGCACAGGGGTTAGGCCGGAAGTGCCGGAGTGGGTGATGCTTGGTTGGTGGTGGGGGCGGGATTTATTATGACGTCCCTTGGAAGAGGAAGGGCGGGTAGGACCGGAAGTGCATGGGGCGGGCCTAACTGGCTGCTCCTCTCAGTGGAGGGGCGGGGACAGGGAGGGCGGGGAGAATGCAGGAGGCGGGGCGAATGCAGGAGGCGGGGCGAATGCAGGAGGCTGGGCTAGGGCCCACGCCACTTTTGGGGAGAGGGAGCGGCGATTGGAGGACGGAAGTCGCGGGGGGAGTGGGGAGAGGTGCTGAAGTTCCGCCAATTTTAAAGGGGTGAAAGAAGGGGCAAGACTCAGAGAGCCGGAAGTGTACAGGAGTTGGGACTGACGGCACCGAGGTTTCTGGCAGATGGATCATGCCCGGAAGTGAGGGTGGGCGGGGCCAAGCATCCACTCAAGGTCAGGGAGGGGCGGGAAACTCGGAGGACTGATGGGAACGTGGCTAAACGTCCACCCTAGTTCTGGAAAGATGATCAGGGCTAACTGTACCCCAGGCATCGGGGAGGAGGAGCAGGATCCTCTGCCCAGTATCCTCCTGTGGTCCACTTTGCTGCTGGAAGCTGAGGTGCTCATGTCTAGGGACAGGAAACCGAAGTCTGTGTGCCGCCCTTCCTTGGGCCCCGGGGTGCTCTCATCTTCTTTAGGAGCTCAGGACAAGGAAGTATTCTCTTGGCGTCCCTCAGGGAGCTACATCTGGTGTTTTCTCATCTTCCTTAGGTCCCAGGTCCTGATACGTTCTTGTCTTCCTTGGGGCCTGGGGGCTCTGATGATCTCTCCTCTTGGGGCTCAGGGCCCTGTGTACTCTTTATTGGTATTTCCTGACAGGTCTCAGCAGCCCTCTACCTCCCTCTGGTGGTCTGTTCACTGCCTGCTAAACTTGCTCCACTGGTTTTTCTTTTGGTCACTGTGGAGTATCCAATCTCAGGGTACACATTATCTTAATTGCTGTTGCTGTTAGTGTGTTGATTTTTGTATAGGAGTATTTACTCAGAGACTGTACGGATATCTTTTAGTCTAATATTTCCTTGGATTTTTCTTGTCTATTATAGATAGAACACCCAATTCATTCCCCAATGAGTAATTTGATATCTTCCTTTTCCATATTTGAACTTAAAAAAATTAACATTGTATAGTCCTAGCTACTATGACAGAGCTATGTTAAGTAGTCATGTTTACTAATAGTCTTGTTTTCTTGTTTTGTTTTGGATTTGAATAGGGATACGTCTAATCCTTCATCCTCAAATTTGATGGAGGCCCTTAATCTCAAGGAAGCAAGCCCCTTGGAAATTCTTTTTTTTTTTTTCCTTGAGACAGGGTCTTGCTCTGTCGCCCCAGCTGGAATGCAGTAGTGCAATCACGGCTCACTGCAGCCTCCACCTCCTGGGCCCAAGGTATCCTCCCACCTCAGCCTCTCAAATAGCTGGGACTCCAGGTGCACGCCACCATACCTGGCTAACTTTTGTATTTTCAGTGGGGTGGGGAGACAGAGTTTTGCTATGTCACCCAAGTTGGAGTGCAGTGGCACGATCTTGGCTCACTGCAACCTCTGCCTCCCGGGTTCAAGCAATTCTCCTGCCTGAGCTGCCCGAGTAGCTGGGACTACAGGCATGCACCACCATACCTGGCTAATTTTTATATTTTTAATAGAGGCGGGGTTTCACCATGTTAGCCAGGCTTGTCTCAAACTCCTGACCTCAGGTAATCTGCCTGCCTCAGTCTCCCAAAGTGCTGGCATTACAGGCATGAGCCACCGCACCCGGCCACTTTTGTATTTTTTCTAGAGACAAAAACCTTACCATGTTGCCCAGGCCGGTGGAAATTCTTGTAATGATTTTTTTCTATTTATATGTTACTGGATAAAACATGATTTTTGGTTAAAAGTATTTGTTTTTGGCCGGGAATACATATATCTTGGATATATACATATATATCCGAATCCTATGCATAGTCAGGCATAGGTTTATTGAGATGCTGAGTTATTGAAATATATTAATATTCTTCCATATGCTTTTTTTTTTTCTTGAGACAGTTTTGCTCCTGTTGCCCAGGCTGGAGTACAGTGGTATGATCTTGGCTCACTGCAACCTCCGCCTCCCATGTTCAAGCAGTTCTCCCTCAGTCTCCCTAGTAGCTGGGATTGCAGGTGGATGCCACGACGCCCAGCTAATTTTTGTATTTTTAGTAGAGATGGGTTTCACCGTGTTGGTCAGGCTTGTTTCGAACTCCTGACCTCAGGTGATCCGCCCTTTTCAGCCTCCCAAAGTGCTGGGATTACAGGCATGACCCACTGCGTCCAGCCCCATATGCTTTTTTTAATTAACGGTCTACTGTTGTTTTAAATTAAACATATGGCTAAGATAAAATATGTAAAGCTGTAAGTTGGCTGAAACCATTATGACAGCTGGTAGTGTTCAAGTGAGTCTTAAACCAGCTGTGCAACTGAATCATGGACCCGGGATTTGATCTCCACTCATCATTCTCTGTCTCTGTTTCATCACACAGAGCATCTCAAATTGCTCCATGTAAAAGGCGACACATTTTAAAATCATTTTTAGAAAGAAGAAAAATGTATACTCCAAGAATGTTATGAAGTTGTCAGGAAAAAAAAAAAGAAAATGTGTCATTTTATCTTTGGAACGTGAGCATTCAGGACACCTGTCTGAACTCCTTGGAGCTTGGGAACTTAAAGTTAGAGAGGTATGGATAAATTAATATGCATTTGGACCATAAGTTATTAATATCATAGCTTTTTTCCCAGAAAAGAGGTTCTTTGGTTACTGCTGCTCATTCATTCTTTGACCGTTTCCCCCAACATGAAATGTAAGCTCACCATCAAGATAATCCACACTGGACATAGCACATGGGGGAAAGGCTGAGAATCTGGGCTCTGAGCAGAGGCTGATCACAAGCAACCTCCAGAAAACGGCTTGCCTCAAATAGGAATGCAGGAAGTCCACAGAATGCAGGACAAACCAGTGAGGCAGTTTTGCATGCCTTTGCACCCTGTGTCCGTTAAGGCATGTTAGGTTGGAAATAAATAAAAACCCAAATAACTAACACCATTTTTCACGAAGAAAACCTGCAAGTAGGTCTTCCCTGGTGCTGGTTAAGCTGCCCACTGAAGGCACAGAGAATGAGGCTCCCACCTTCCCTCTTGCTGTCCTTAGTGTGGGGCATCTTGTCCTCAGGCCAGGAGGATGTAGGCCAGGAACAAGCCGGCCACACACCTCCTGCTGGTCCTGCACACAACCCACCGCAGCATTTCTCTGCCTTAGGAAATAGACCTTCTCTGATGAGAACTGATTCTCATCCTTTTGCTGCTTTTTCTTGTTTACTCACTCTTCTGTTCAACAACCATGGAGGATACACTGATTGAAAAGGCAAGAAATCTTGTTCTCTGCAATGTTGAAAATCTTCCACATATTCTTGTTACTACAAATATGAGGCCAGGCTCATACCTATAATCCCAGCACTTTGGGAGGCCAAGGCAGGATGATCACTTGAGGTCAGGAGTTCAAGACCAGCCTGAGCAACATAGTGAAAACTCGTCTGAACTAAAAAAGCAGAAAACTTCGCTGAGTGTGGTGGTATACTCCTAGAGTCCTAGCCACTCAGGAGGCTGAAGTAGGAAGATCAAAAGCCAAGGAGGTTGAAGCTGCAGTGAGCCATGATTGTGCCACTGTACTCCAGCCTAGGCAATAGAACTTGACTTTGTCTCAATAAATAAATAAATATGATATGAAACAGATCTAAGTGCTATAACGATTGGGAAAGGAAACCTAAAAATGCATTTAACATTAACATCCTTTAAAACCCCAATTGAAAAATTGAAAAATTAGTATGATTACAGTAAGTCAGGCAGAATAAAAAAGATGGACAAATCAACACAAGAAAGCAGTGCACAGAATCTATACCTGCAACAAATATATTGAAAAGGAGATTCCTTCCACAGTAGAATCATACAAACATAAAATGTCTGAAATTAGTTTGCTGGGAAATGCAGGGGACCTATGTGAAGATAAGTTTTGGAAGAATTACAAGTAAACTTACATAAATGAAAATGCTTATCATGTTCGAGGACGGATGGCCAATGAGTAAAGTGTCCGTTATCCCACATTCATCACTAGATACAAAGAGCACACGGGGTTACAGCAGAGCCTGCTGGGAGGCTTGACCCTTGGACTTGGTGTTTCCCTCCTTCAGTGCGAGAGAAAGAACTGATTGCTATTCTTCATATAACAGATTGGCTTCAAACTCATCTTAAGGAGAAATGCCTGCAGAAATGACTAGTTCAGACATCTTCTTTACTTTCGCCAATAAAATTTAGACTTCAGAGCCATCAGTAGCATATCAGAGCTCTTTAGGGGCCATGGTGAGGGAATCATTTTGTGGTTCAGCAAGTTGGCACAATTTATTTTGAGTGGAGGTGTGTGATTAATTCTGGGCACCTGTTTTTACCCAGAGAGGACCCATGCCACACATTATGAAGGACAGAGAATGAGAGAGAGACAGCACCCACATCTGCATGGATCACTTGAGTCCACCACATCCCAGAGTGTGCTTCCACGTCACACCCTTGTACCTGTGGAATGTCTCCGTCGTTGCAGCCCCTTGGCTGTGCCTCTGAGGCTACTGGGCCGCTCCTTTTTTTTTTTTTTGAGACGGAGTTTCACTCTTGTTGCCCAGGCTGGAGTGCAATGGCGCGATCTCGGCTCACCACAACCTCCGCCTCCTGGGTTCAGGCAATTCTCCTGCCTCAGCCTCCCGAGTAGCTGGGACTACAGGCACGTGCCACCATGCCCAGCTACTTTTTGTATTTTTAGTAGAGACGGGGTTTCACCATGTTGACCAGGATGGTCTCGATCTCATGACCTCGTGATCCACCCGCCTCGGCCTCCCAAAGTGCTGGGATTACAGGCTTGAGCCACCGCAACCGCGCCCAGCCTGGGCCCCTCGTTCTTACTGCAGTGGCCTCTGCTCTGCATAGGATGTCTGCCGTCACAAGAAGTGTCTCTGAGTCGGGGCAGCAGGGTCCGTCCTGAGCCTGCTGAACCTAGTTACCTGTCATGGCTGCTTCTAGGAGTCCCCAAACTCTGACTCCCCAAACTGTGACTCAACATGACCAAACAGGAGACTTGAGAGCAGAAGCTGGTGGGGAGCAAGAAAGGGTTATCATGTAAGGTGTATTTCTGGCAGAAGTGACAATATACCACCATTTATTATCTTAAATTTCACTGACCAGGCACAGTGGCTCATGCCTGTAATCCCAACACTTTGGGAGGCTGAGACGGGTAGACTGCTTGAGGTCAGGAATTCGAGACCAGCCTGACCAACATGGCAAAACCAGTCTCTACTAAAAATACAAAAATGAGCCAGGTGTGGTGACACATGCCTGTAATCCCAGCTTCTTGGGAGGCTGAGACATGAGAATTGCTTGACCCCGGGAGGCAGAGGTTGCAGTGAGCTGAGATCACACCACTGACCACTGTACTCCAGCCTGGGTGACAAAGCAAGGCTCTGTCTTTTTTTTTTTTTTTTTTTTTTTCATTAATTCCAGGCTGGGCCCAGTGGCTCATGCCTGTAATCCCAACAGTGTGAGGCCAAGGTGGGAGGATCACTTTGAGCTCAAGAATTCAAGACCAGCTTGGGCAACATAGTTGCTCGTTTTTTGTGTGTGAAATTCCATCTCTACAAAAATAAACAAAACCCTAGCTGTGTGTGGTAGTATATACCTGTAATCCCAGGTACTTGGGAGGCTGAGATGGGAGGCTCACCTGAGCCTGGGAAGTTGAGGCCGTGATTGCACCACTACACTCCAGCCTGGGCAACAGAGCAAGAGACTCTGTCGCAGCAAAAATAAAAAATTAATTAAATTCAGATGCAAGGACTTCTAGGGCTGACTCCTGTGTATGAGCTGTAGCCAGGCACTGTCCATCCTTTAGCTCAGCCCTCCCCAGTGTATGGCCTTGGTTCTTTCTGAGGCACACATCTCTGCAGTCTTAAGATGGTGATTACAGTTCCAAATCTAGCATGTAGCCCTGCAACATTTGGCTGAAGAAGCTGGCATCAGGAAATGTGTTTGCTTTCTACTTACACTGTAACAAATTACCAAAACTTCGTGGCTTAAAAACAAATTTATTATCTCACAGCTCTGGTGGTTAGAAGTCCAAAATGGGTCTTACTGGGCTAAAATAAAGATGTCAGCAGGACTGTGGTCCTTCTGGAGGGTCTAGGAGAAAATTCATTTCTTTGCCTTTTCCAGCTTCTAGAGATTACCTACATTCCTTAGCTGTGGCCCCTTCCTCCATTTTTAAAACCAGCAGTGTAGCATCGTCAAACCTCTCATTCTACATCACATCATCTAGGCTGACTCCTGTCTCAAGTTATACAAAGATGTTTGATTAAATAGGGCCCACCCCAAGTAATCCAGAATAATCTCCCCATCTCAATAATCCATCCAAGCATGGTGGCTCATACCTGTAATCCCAACACTTTGGGAGGCTAAAACAGGAGGATCGCTTGAGCTGAGGAGTTCGAGACTGGTCTGGGCAATATAGCAAGACCCCATCTCAACAACAACAAAAATAGCTAGGTGTGGTGGCATGCATCTGTAGTCCCAGTTACTCAGGAAGCTGAGGCAGGAGTTGCTTGACCCCAGGAGTTCCAGGGTACAGTGAGCCATGATCACACCACTGCACTCCAGCCTGGATGACAGAGTGAGACCATGTCTCTAAAACAAACAAAAACAGGCCGGGCGTACTGGCTCACACCTGTAATCCCAGCACTTTGAGAGGCTGAAGTGGGCGTATCAGACTCCCAAAGTGCTAAGGTCAGGAGTTCAAGACCAGCCTGGTCAATATGGTGAAACCTCATGTCTACTTCAAATAGAAAAATGAGCTGGGCATGGTGGTACACACCTGTAGCCGCAGCTGCTTGGGAGGCTGAGGTAGGAGAATCCCTTGAACCTGGGAAGTGGAGGTTGCAGTGAGCGGAGATTGTGCCACTGCACTCCAGCCTGGGGGACAGAGCGAGACTCTTCAGTGTCCACTTTGCCGTGCGAAGGTAACGTGCAGGTTCCAGGGTTTGGAATGTGGAGGACTCTGAAGGAAAGGGGGCATTACTCTCCCTACCAAATGCAACATTTCCAGAAGACTTCTCTGTTGTTGACTGGCTCTGACCCTGTTAGCCAGGATTGACACATGCATCCATGTCCTGGCTGTGAGAAAAGCCGGAAAAGAGAACAGCTGGGTTTTGGCATCTGTAGAAGGTGCTGAACTCTGCTGTAATGAAGGTGGGTGGCACAGAAGTCTGCTTGGGAGGAGCCTATCTACCCCAGAGACCTCCCCTTACATTAAGTTATAAAGCCACAAACGAGATCTCGCAGGGGTGGCTCATGCTGGAAGTTTCTGGACTTGCTGCCAGCAGAGATCTGGAACTGAGGGCCAATAGCTCACACCTGCAATCCCAGCACTTTAGAAGGCTGAGGCAGGAGGATTACTTGAGGTCAGGAATTTGAGACCAGCCTGGGCAACATAGTGAGACTCTGTCTCTATCAAAAAAATTAAAAATTAGCTGGGCATGGTGACACGAGCCTGTAATCCCAGCTACTCAGGAGGCTTAGATGGGAGGATTTCTTGAGCCCGGGAGATTACGGCTGCAGTGAGTTAGGATCACACCACTGCACTCCAGCCTGGGCAAGAGGAAGTCCCTGTCTCTTAGGGAAAAAAAAAAGATCTGGAACTGAGTAAAGTTCCAACATCCAGGGAGCAGCTACCAGGACATGGGGACCCTGGCAGAGGACTGAATGGAGTGCTGGAAGGGAAAGATGCATTCCACTGAGGTAAGGGAGGAGTGTATAGCTCTCCCTTGGGCATAGGAGGGAAGCCAAAATTTCAAAACATTGTCAGAGAGAGAGAGAAAAGTCTTTGAAATTCATGTGTGAGAACTGTCCGCTCTCTCCTCCCCCAGAACACCCCAGATACCCTTTTGGGCAGCTGTGGGCAAAGCTGCCTCTCAATCTCGGCTTCAAGGGACGGCCCGCAGTAGGCCACGGCCCACTGGCCTCATTCTGTCTCCGTTTCTGCAGTGATTCATCCAGGGACTTGCAAGCACCCTGGTCCAAGCCAGTCAGTGCAAGGCACCCTCCTGTCCATGGCAAGTGTCAAAGCAATGAACATGAACGGGGAGTGAACCCCAGGATTTTGATTAAAGGTTAGGAGACTGTGTCAGGCCCTGATCGTTGCAGCCTGTCAATGTTGCCTTGTATAGAGACAGGGGCTACATTTGTATTTAATTAAAGATCTTCAAAGGGGAGATTATCCTTGATTGTGCATGTAAACGTTCAGGAGAGAGGCAGAGACAGATGTGACCACAGATACACAGAAAGTAGGTGATACGACCATGGAGGCAGAGACTGGAGGTGCGTAGCCACAAGTAAAAAAATGCCAGCAGGCTGGACGTGGTGGCTCAGGTCTGTAATCCCAGCACTTTGGAGGCCAAGGTGGGCAGATCACCTGAGGTCAGGAGTTTGAGAGCAGCCTGGCCAACATGGGGAAACCCCATCTCTACTAAAAATACAAAAATTGGGGCCAGGCGTGGTGGCTCATGCCTGTAATCCCAGCACTTTGGGAGGCTGACGTGGGTGGATCACGAGGTCAGGAGTTAAAGACCAGCTTGGCCAAGATGGTAAAACCCTGTCTCTACTAAAAATACAAAAATTAGCCAGGCATGGTGGCAGGCACTTACAATCCCAGCTACTCAGGAGGCTGAGGCAGAGAATTGCTTGAACCCCAGGAGGTGGAGGTTGCAGTGAGCTGAGATTGTGCCACTGCACTCAAGCCTGGGTGACAGAGTGAGAGTCTGTCTCAAAAAAATAAAAAATAAATAAAAATAAAAAAATTAGCTGGGTGTGGTGGCATGTGCCTGTCATGCCAACTACCTAGAAGGCCGAGGCAGGAGAATCGCTTGAACCCGGGAGGTAGAGATGGCAGTGAGCCAAGATCATGCAGCCTGGGCAACGGAGTTTAAAAAAAAAAATGCCAGCAGCCACTGGAAACTGGAAGAGGCAAGGAACGAATTATCTCCTGGAGCCTTCAAGGGAATCTTGTCAACAGCTTGATTTTGGCCCAGATACGGATTTCATGCTTCTGGCCTCCAGAAATGAGAGAATACATTTGTCTTATTTTAAGATTTCTTTTAGGCCAGGTGCGGTGGCTCACGCCTATAATTCCAGCACTTTGGGAGGCCAAAGCAGGTGGATCTCGAGGTCAAGAGATCAAGATGGGCCGGGCACGGTGGCTCACGCCTGTAATCCTAGCACTTTGGGAGGCCGAGGCGGGTAGATCACGAGGTCAAGAGATCGAGACCATCCTGGTCAACATGGTGAAACCCCGTCTCTACTAAAAATACAAAAAAAATTAGCTGGGCATGGCGGCACGTGCCTATAATCCCAGCTACTCAGAAGGCTGAGGCAGGAGAATTGCCTGAACCCAGGAGGCGGAGGTTGCGGTGAGCCGAAATCGCGCCATTGCACTCCAGCCTGGGTAACGAGCAAAACTCCATCTCAGAAAAAAAAAAAAAGAGATCAAGACAATCCTGGTCAACACAGTGAAACCCCGTCTCTACTAAAAATACAAAAATTAGCTGGGCATGGTGGCACATGCCTGTAGTCCCAGCTACTCGGGAGGCTGAGGTAGGAGAATTGCTTTAAACCCAGGAGACGGAGGTTGCGGTGAGCCAAGATCGTGCCATTGCACTCCAGCCTGGGTAACAAGAGCGAAACTCCGTCTCAAAAAAAAAAAAAAAAATTTCTTTTATCTCTTGTTTAAGACACTGAATTTGTAGTAATTTGTTGCAGTGGTGATAGGACGCTAATACAGAAAACAAAGCCCAGTCTCTTGAGAGAAGTTGATCTATATTGCTGTCAATGGGATCCAATTTAAGAATAAAGAATTTGAAGACATTGTTGAGCTGCTGGATCATACGGATTCTGAAGCTACACTAGCTGTCTAACTCTCCAGCAATGTGAGTAAAAATTATCTGAGGAAGTGGGTTAGCTGCTACCAGCCCAGCAAGCATCATGCTCATAGCACAGCAGTGGCAAATTCGTTTGTTCTGTCTTTATTTTCAGACTGTTTAAAATGGCATCATAAGTCTTTTGCACCCCATCATCGCATCAGCATATAGTTTTTGTTTGTTTGTTTGTTTTTGTTTTTTGAAATGGAGTCTCGCTCTGTCACCAGGCTGTAGTGCAGTGGCGTAATCTCGGCTCACTGCAACTTCTGCCTCCCAGGTTCAAGCAATTCTCCTGCCTCAGCTTCCCGAGTAGCTGGGACTACAGGCACGCGCCACCATGCCTGGCTAATTTTTGTATTTTTAGTAGAGATGGGGTTTCATTATGTTGGCAAAAATGGTCTTGATCTCTTGACCTTGTGATCCACCCACCTTGGCCTCCCAAAGTGCTGGGATTACAGGCATGAGCCACCACACACGGCCGGCTTGCATATAGTTTTAAAACTTTTAAAGTTTAGGCCAGGCACAGTGGCTCACACCTGTAATCCCAGCACTTTAGGAGGTCAAGGCATGAGGATCACTTGAGGTGAGGAGTTCAAGACGAGCCTGGCCAACATGGTGAAACTCCGTCTCTACTAAAAATATAAAAACTAGCCCGGCATGATGGCGCTTCCTGTAATTCCAGCTCCTCAGCTGCTTGTGGCAGGAGAATCACTTGAACCCAGAAGGCAGAGGTGGCAGTGAGCCGAATCACACGACTGCACTCCAGTCTGGGCAACACAGTGAGACTCTGTCTCAAAAAATTAATTAATTGAAATGTATATGTAAACCTTGTATATATGTAAACTATATAAACTTTAAACATATGTATAAACATGTACACATAAATACATATAGGCATAAAGTCCTAATCTTTACAGCTTGAATTTTTTTTTTTTGAGATGGAGTCTCGCTCTGTCACCCAGGTTGGAGTGCAGTGGTGCAGTCTCAGCTCACTGCAATCTCTGCCTCCCAGGTTCAAGCAATTCTCTTGCCTCAGCCTCCAAAGTAGCTGAGATTACCGGCATGCACCACTATGACCCCCTAATATTTTTGTATTTTTAGTAGATACGGGGTTTCACCATAACGGCCAGGCTGGTCTCAAACTCCTGACCTTGTGATCCACCCGCCTTAGCCTCCCAAAGTGCTGGGGTAACAGGCATGAGCCACTGCAGCTGGCTGAATTTTTATATTTAATAAGTATATAGATATATAATGTCAATGTACAAAAATCCATCA
Organism: Aotus nancymaae; assembly: GCF_030222135.1. Taxonomy (NCBI): domain Eukaryota; kingdom Metazoa; phylum Chordata; class Mammalia; order Primates; family Aotidae; genus Aotus; species Aotus nancymaae. The sequence goes on along the minus strand of NW_026988484.1, from coordinate 2,297,829 downwards.
CACAGATCAACAGAAAATATATTTCCAAAACCCTTTACCACCTCCCGGTTAATATCATCTCCCAGAGTTAACCACTATCCTGATTATCATAAGTTCTTTCTGTCCTCAAACTTCATATAAATGTAATCATATAGTCTATGGTTTTCTGTGTCTTTCTCTGAGTCAACACAATGTCTTTGAGATTCGCCCAAGCGGCTGCATGTATCAGTAGCTCATGTTTTGTAAAGGGCTGAGTAGTGTTCCACTGAGGATGCACCACAATTTATGTGTCCATTTTGTTACTGATGGACTGCTGGGCTATATTCAGTTCGGCCCCTTAAGACTAATGCTTCTATGAATATCCTTTTATATGTCTTTTGGGGACATAGCTCATACTTTCATTGTGAGAAATTACTATTATGTTGTCTTGGGGCATTTTTCCAGAAAGAATACAAGTTTTGAATGCTAACAGGTCTGTCCTCATATGAGTCAATGATATATTTGCTAAGCATCATATCCTAAAAGCAGAGTCTTTTTGTTTCTAGAATCTTCACTTGTCTTCTAGTGTCCAGGGTTTCAGAAGAGAAACCAATGCTGCTTATTCCCCGTGCTCTTTTTTTTTTTTCCTCCGGAGATGGAGTCTCGCTCTGTCAACATGCTGGAGTGCAATGACGTGATCTCAACTCACTGCAACCTCCGTCCCCCGGGTTCAAGCAATTCTCCTGCCTCAGCCTTCTGAGTAGCTGAGATAACAGGTGCGCACCACCACACCCAGCTAATTTTTGTATTTTTAGTAGAGATGGTGTTTCACCATGTTGGCCAGGATGGTCTTGATCTCTTGACCTTGTGATCCATCTGCCTCTCGGCCTCCCAAGGTGCTGGGATGCCTGGCCTTTTTTTGTTTGTTTGTTTATTTATTTATTTATTTTATTTTTTATTTTTTTGAGACGGAGTTTCGCTCTTGTTACCCAGGCTGGAGTGCGATGGCGCGATCTCGGCTCACCACAACCTCCGCCTCCTGGGTTCAGGCAATTCTCCTGCCTCAGCCTCCCGAGTAGCTGGGATTATAGGCACGTGCCACCATGCCCAGCTAATTTTTTGTATTAGTAGAGACGGGGTTTCACCATGTTGACCCGGATGGTCTCGATCTCTTGACCTTGTGATCCACCCGCCTTGGCCTCCCAAAGTGCTGGGATTACAGGCTTGAGCCACCGCGCCCGGCCTGTTTGTTTATTTTGAGACAGAGTCTTTCATTGTTGCCTGAATTGGACTGCAATGGTGCGATCTCGGCTCACTGCAACTTCTGCCTCCAGGGTTCACATAATTCTCCTGCCTCAGCCTCCTCAGTAGCTGGGATTATAGGTATACACCATCACGCCAACTAATTTTTTGAATTTTTAGTAGAGACAGCGTTTCGCTATGTTGGCCAGACTGGTCTGAAACTCCTGACCTCCTGATCCACCCACCTCAGGCTCCCAAAGTGCTGGGATTACAGGCGTGAGCCACCATGGCCGGCCACCCTGTGCTTTTTGTAAAGGATTTTCATTGAAACTTGTGAGATTTGCACTAGTTTTGGAGTATGGATACTTCACCAGGCTTGATGTCTTTAACCCTGCCTGGACACTGAACATTCCCTTAGAAGTGTGAAGATACATACAGCTTTTTGTTTTTTATTTGGAGACAGAGTCTCGCTCTGTAGCCCAGGCTGGAGTGCAGTTGTGTGACCTCAGCTCACTGCAACCTCTGCCTTCTGGGCCCTGGTTCAAGCAATTCTCCTGCCTCAGCCTCTTGAGTAGCTGGGATTACAGACACGCGCCACCATGCCCAGCTAATTTTTTTGGGGTTTTTTTTTTTTTTTTTTGAGACGGAGTTTCGCTCTTGATACCCAGGCTGGAGTGCAATGGCGCGATCTCGGCTCACCGCAACCTCCGCCTCCTGGGTTCAGGCAATTCTCCTGCCTCAGCCTCCTGAGTAGCTGGGATTACAGGCACGCGCCACCATGCCCAGCTAATTTTTTGTATTAGTAGAGACGGGGTTTCACCATGTTGACCAGGATGGTCTCGATCTCCTGACCTCGTGATCCACCCGCCTCGGCCTCCCAAAGTGCTGGGATTACAGGCGTGAGCCACCGCGCCCGGCCAACAGACAACTTTTTATGATGCCTCTGTTAAGTAAATAGAATGCCATTGGCAAAGTATTAGCAAGTTAGTATAAAGCTCTCTGATTTGTTTGGAATGACAATATTTGGATTATGCAGAAAAAAAAATTGATAGCATATCCTTCAGCCCTCATCTAGGAATATCATAAAATTATACACATGATGATCCCCATGATGCTAAAAGATGTATGATTTCTGCACCACTCTTCAAGATTGGTGGTTCTTTTATTCATATGTGACGTAGAAAGGTAGATACGCTGTTGCCATCGATAACATTTACATGTGACTACCTTTGGCAGCCATTCCTCTTCTTTTTATTTTTGAGACAGGGTCTCATTTAGTTACCCAGGCTGGAGTGCAGAGGTGCCACCTCAGCTCACTGCAGCTTTGACTTCCCAGGCGCAAGCAATCCTCGCACCTTAGCTTCCCAAGTAGCTGGGACCGCAGGAATGCACCACCATGCGCAGCTAATTTTTGTATTTTTATTAGAGATGGGATTTCTTCATGTTGTGCAGGCTGGTGGTGGACTCCTAAGCTCAAGTGATACACCTGCTTTGGCCCCACCGTGCCCAACCATGATCACTATAGCAACCTTTTTCTTTTTCAGACCGAGTCTTGCTCTGTTGCCCAGGCTGGAGTGTGCAGCGATGCAATCTTGGCCCGCTGCAACCTCTCCCTCCTGGGTTCAAGCTATTCTCCTGCCTCAGCCTCCTGAGTAGCTGGGACTACAGGCATATGGCAAATATTTCTATGAGACATGGTTCATCAGGCCTAGACCCTGAATCCCCATTAAATGGTGTTTCTATGGCAAATGAGGGACATAGGTAGAGTGGAGCTGCTCTGTGGCTGCAGGAGTCACCAGCTTGCAGTCCTGTGGCATTCAGGCACTTATTTAAGGGTGAAACATAACCGGTGGCTTTTGCCTCCTGTATGATTTATTTCTCATGTCAAATAGCATGAATTCCAAATGATAGCTTTTCCACGTTGATCTTTTTCAATGAGTTTTTCTAATTTGTATGAATTTCCTGGTGTCAAATAAGGTAAATGCCATGGTTGAAAGCTTGCCAACACTGCCCACATTCATCGTGTTCTCCAGTATGAGTCCTCTCACATTCAGTCATATGAGAACAACTCCTGATTGCTCTTCCACGCAAATTACATGTATGGAGTGTTCCTCAGTGTGAGTCCTCTGATGTCACATTACAAGGGCTAGGCTAAGTCTGAAGCCTTTCCTATGATGACTGTGTCCATCGCTTGCTCTCCAGTGTGCTTTCTGTGATTATAAGTAGTGTAAGAGCCAAGTGAAAAACGTTTCCCTGAATCATCATCTTCATAAGCTGTCTCTATAGCTTCTTAGCTTTAGGGTAAAAGGGGTCACTTCTTTAGGAAAATTTCCTAAACTCACTGCAAACATATAATTTCCCACAAGTATGAATTGTCTCATATTGAACAAGGTATCATTTGTGTCTACAGCCTTTTCTACAGTGATTACATTTATAATATTGTTCTCCTGTGTAAGTTCTGAAACATGCTGAAAGAAACATTTCTCAGTAAAGACTCTCTCACTCCCAACACATTTGTAAGGTCTATTTCCTAAGAAAGTTTGCTCATATTTCAATGGGGTTGAGCTCGGTTTAAGGACTTCTCTACACATATTTCATTTGTAACGATCTGTGTCCAGTATGACTTCTCTGATGTCACAAAGTATTTACCATGAACAGGGATTTCTGACATTCAGAACATCTGTAGGGTTTGTCACCTGTGTGAGTGCTCTCAAACCAAAGATGAGGGGAGCTCTGAATACACTTTCCCGCATTCCTTACATTCAAATGAATGCTCTCTAACATGAATTCTCTTACATTGACTGAGGCTTGTGCTACACTTAAAAAATTTACTATGTGTATTTCATATGTAAGGCTTTTCTACATTGAACTATTTGCAAGTCTAATAAGTTGAGTGCTCTAACCAAAAGCATTCCCAAAATCATGATTTTCAGGGTATTTTTCCCTGTGTGTTTATGGTTTATTAAATCTGGACATTGTTTTACAATGAGTCATGTATGTGGTGGTGTCTGCTGGTAAGAATATTGTTTAATGGAAGAAGACCTGAATTCTTAACTTTAGCTGTGTAATTCTTATTCTTGAAGTCTCATTCCTGAATTAGTGTTCCTCAAGCATCATTTGTTCTACCCATCTCTCCTGGTCTGCCTGCTGCTTCTCTAAGTGGACCTTACAGTCCTGGTTTCTTCCAAATGTGAAGAAATGAAGCTCATTCTTTGTGACTCTTTCCATTTTCAGGATGGCTTTTTTTTTTTTGAGACAGAGTTTCGCTCTTGTTACCCAGGCTGGAGTGCAATGGCGTGATCTCGGCTCACCGCAACCTCCGCCTCCTGGGTTCAGGCAATTCTCCTGCCTCGGCCTCCTGAGTAGCTGGAACTACAGGCACGCACCACCGTGCCCAGCTAATTTTTTGTATTTTTAGTAGAGACGGGGTTTCACCATGTTGACCAGGATGGTCTCGATCTCTTGACCTCGTGATCCACCCGCCTCGGCCTCCCAAAGTGCTGGGATTACAGGCATGAGCCACCACGCCTGGCCGGGCCAGGCTGGTCTTAAACTCCTGACCTTGTGATCCTCCCGCCTCAGCCTCCCAAAGTGCTGGGATTACAGGTGTGAGTCACCGCACCCAGCCTGGCATATGTTTTTTTTTTTTTACTTTTTTTTTATTTTTAATTTAAAAAAAAATTTTTTTTTTTTAAAGATGGGGTTTCTCCGTGATGGCCAGGCTGGTCTTGAACTCCTGACCTCAGGTGATCCACCCACCTCGGCCTCCCAAAGTGCTAGGATTAGAGGCGTGAGCCACCGCATCCGGCCTTGGCATATGGTTTTAAGGAAATGTCATCCTTTCTGGTTATCTCTTTGCTTTCGATGATAGTTTCACAATCTCGTAAAAAAATCAGATAAATCTGTACATCCCCTACAGTTGTTCACTGAATAAATAAATTTTGGCTTGTTCAATTAAATTTAAAAAAATCATAATTTTAGCAGCTGGAGAGAAAATGCTGAGATTAAGCCCATCCAAAACGTGGATTTGTTTCCAAATCTGTGTTGCCAGGAGAAACTGAGCTGCAGGCAGAGAGAACGAGCCCAGTCTCTCAGGGCAGCTGACTGGAAAATAGATCAGTCTGGTACTAGTCACTCCTTACTCTCTTGAAGATGCTCTTCTGGACCACAGTGCTTTAAGGTCTGGGCCTGAGCCCTCTTCTCTCATCCACCAGTATCGTCTATTCTATCTGCTGGCTTCAAACACCATCTGAACATTGATGAATCACAATTTGTAGCTTCATTCCAGATTATTTTCTCAGCATGGACATACTCATCATATTCATACTGCCTGCTAGGAATGTCTATGCACTTTACAACCATACCTTGTCAATCCTGAGCTCTATTCTCATGCCCCAGCGCCTCTTCCCCAGTTTTCTCCTATCCATGGATGGCATCACAGTTGCTCATGCCAATAGCAACGGGCCCTTCCACTTCCATTTTGAATCAATCATCAAATTCTGAGCCCACCTTAAACATACATTGAATTGGCTGGGCGCGGTGGCTCACGCCTGAAATCCCAGCACTTTGGGAGGCCGAGGCGGGTGGATCACAAGATCAGGAAATCGAGACCATCCTGCCAGCATGGTGAAACCCTGGCTCTACCAAAAATACAAAAATTAGCTGGGTGTGGTGGCACACATCTGTAATCACAGCTACTGGGGGGCTGAGGGAAGAGAACTGTTTGAACCCGGGAGGCAGAGGTTGCAGTGAGCCGAGATCACACCACTGCACTCAAGCCTGGCAACAGAGCGAGACTCCATCTCAAAAAATTTAAAAATGCATTGAATTGATCTCCTTTTTACTTCCATTGACTCATCCAATTCCAAATCACCACACTTCTTGACTCAGCTACCACAGTAGTGCTTTAATCATCATCTCCCCTCCTGCTCATGACCCCATCCCAACACTCATCCAGAGCAACGATTCAAACACGTAAACCAGGTCAGGTGTGGTGGCGCATCCTTGTAATACCAGCACTTTGGGAGGCCAAGGCAGGAGGATCACTTGAGTTCAGAATTTCGAGATCAGCCTGGACAACACAGTGAGACCTCATCTCTAAAAAAAAAAAATTTTTTTTTTAGTTAGCCAGGTGTGGTTGTGTGCACCTGTGATTTTGGCTACTTGGAAGGCTGAGGTGGGGGAATTTCTTGAGCCCAGGATTCCAAGGCTGCAGTCAGCTACGATTGCCCCACTGCACTCCAGCCTGGGTGACAGAGCAAGTCCCTGTCCCTTTTAAAAACGTAAACCAGATTTTGTAATTCTCTTGCTTAAATTTAACCAGTGAATTCTCATTGCTCTTAAATATTTATGCTTTTCTGTAGAACATCCACATTCACTATGCTGATGGCTACCTGAAGGCAGACTCCAAATATCTTTGCTAATTTCTTTAGCACTAGTGCCTAGCATGACATCACCATGATTATGTTTTGGCCAGTTGTCTGACATCACTTGTATCCCGCACCGTTTGATTGTTATGTAGATGACTTCCAAGTCTAGATCACTAACCTTCAGCTTCTGAATTTCCAAAGCCTGTGACTATATGCCTGCTGGAGAGCTTCCCCACACAGCAGCCAGTGCCCTTCTAATGGTGCAAATTAGGTCATGTCACTCCCCAGGTTAACCCCACCCCTTCTGGTTTCCCGTCTCATTTAGGGTGAAGGCCAAACAAGGCCTGGCACATGCCAGCCACATTTCCTCTTACCCTTCTGCTCTCTCCCCTTGCCCATGCTGTTGGTATCCAGCTCAACCCTGTACGTGGGTGCTCCGAGTCACAGAGAAATAAGACAGAGACAAGAGTAGAATTCAACAGCATGGGTCCAGGGAGCCAACGTACTCTCGTGCAGGATGAACCGGCTGTCACTGAGCTCTGGGCTCCACACGCTTTTATTAGGTGCATTATCTTGTTAATTTTGCAGGCTGTGGGGAGGGGAGGGGAGATGGAAGATGGGCGGGGGTGGTAGAGCATGTGTCTGCAACATTCAATAGCAAATGTGGTTCTTCTAAGAAATGCTAACTAAGGACACTGAGTTTTTACCACCCAGGTCTATCCAGGTGCATTTGCAAAGAGGCACAGCAGATAAGGCACCATAAGGTCTGACCACACACAATGCATCAAGGGGCTTTTATCTGCTGAGCATTGCTGACACAGAGCAATCAGAATTATTCCATATTCTGAGAACACAGGCAGAGCCTGTGGCATTCTGGTTTATCTCTCCCCTGCAAGACTTTCCTGTCCTGCAAGCGCCCATCTGCAAAGACCCTCCTGAGTCTCGTGAGCAGAGGTTGCATTCCTTCCCACAGTTCTTGCACAAGCCCTCATGAGTGAGTGAGAAAAGGCTTGGTCAAAGGGCCTGGGTCTTTGCTTCCATCTGGGAGTCTTCTAACTGGCAGTCTGTTCTGGGGCTTGTTGCCAGGCAACATTGTGCCCTGACGGTGCTTCCTGCCCAATCATATTTTCTCCTCTTTTCATCATCTCTCCCCTCTCCTCTTTTCTTTTTTTCTTTTTTTGAGACAGGGTCTCACTCTGTCACCTGGGCTGAAGAACAGTGGTACCATCATGGTTCACTGCAAACTCAACCTCCCAGGCTCAAGCAATTCTCCCACCTCAGTCTCCTGGGTAACTGGGACTACAGGCACATGCCACCACACTCAGCTAACTTTTTTTTTGTAGAGATGAAGTCTTGCTATGTTGCCCAGGCTATTCTCTCTACTCCTGAGCTCAAGTGAGCCTCCCACCTCGGCCTCCCAAAGCTCTGGAATAACAGGTGTGAGCCGCCAAGACTGGCCCATTATTTTTCTTTCTTTCACTGGTGTTACTCCCCAATAATACCTTTATTTTATTTTATTATTTTTATTTTTTATTTTTGAGACGGAGTCTCGCTCTTGTTACCCAGGCTGGAGTACAATGGCGCGATCTCGGCTCACTGCAACCTCCGCCTCCTGGGTTCAGGCAATTCTCCGGTCTCGGCCTCCTGAGTAGCTGGGATTACAGGCACGTGCCACCGTGCCCAGCTAATTTTTTTGTATTTTTAGTAGAGACGGGGTTTCACCATGTTGACCAGGATGGTCTCGATCTCTTGACCTCGTTATCCACCCACCTCGGCCTCCCAAAGTGCTGGGATTACAGGCGTGAGCCACCGCGCCCGGCAATACCTTTTTTTTTTGAGAGAGAGAAAGAGTCTTGCTCTCACTCTGTAACCCAGGCTGGAGCAAAGTGGCGCAATCTCAACTTACTGCAACTCCCACCTCCTGGGTTCAAGCAATTCTCCTGCCTCAGTCTCCCAAGTAGCTGAGATTACAGGCACTCGCCACTACACTCAGCTAATCTTTGTATTTCAGTAGAGATGGGATTTCACCATGTTGGCCAGGCTTGTCTCGAACTCCTGATCTCAAATGATCTGCCTACCTCGGCCTCCCAAGGTGCTGGGATTACAGGCGTGAGCCACCATGACTACCCCCTGCAAATAAATCATTTGCAGTTCCAACTCCATCTCAGCATCTACTGATCCTAACTGTGATACCTGGAGAAGCCAGACAGAAAAAAGTAGAGGAAAAGGAAGCAGGGGTGCTGCTATGTAAAACTTCATGCACAGCTGTGAGACAGACTCCAGCACAGAAATGGGTGAACTATACGAAGTGGCCAGTCCCCTCGAAAACTGGGTCGCCAGTTGCCGGGCGTGGTGGCTCACGCCTGTAATCCCAGCACTTTGGAATGCTGAGGTGGGTGGATCACCTGAGGTCAGGACTTCGAGACCAGCCTGATCAATATAGTGAAACCCCAACTTAAAAAAAATAATAATAATAAAATAAAATAAAAAATAAAAAAATAGGTAGCCAATGAAGAGACTTACAGGACACGTGCAAATTTCCTGGTTATTAAGAACATGCAATCCGAGTAGGCATTGGATATATAAAAAAGAAGTTTATTTTTAATTTTTTTTTTTAAAAGAACATGCAAGTTAAGCCAGGTGTGGTGGCTGATGCCTGTAATCCCAGCACTTTGGGAGGCCAAGACGGGCAGATTACCTGAGGTCAGGAGTTCGAGACCAACCTGGCCAGCATGGAGAAACCCTGTCTCTACTAAAAATACAAAAATTAGCCAGGTGTGGTGGCATGTACCTGTAATCCAGCTACTGGGGAGGCTAAGGCAGGAGAATTGCTTGAACCCAAGAGGTGGAGGTTATAGTGAGCCAAGATTGTACCACTGCACTTCAGCCTGGGCAACAGAGCAAGACTTCATCTCAAAATAAAAAAAAAAAAAGAACATACAAGTTAAATGAACAATACATTTCAATACATTTCCATTTCTGGATTGTATATTATGACAGAAAGAATTCTATGATGGTACCTGTGGCACTTCCTGTTGTGACACTATGATTAGTTTATCTGGCAAAGCTGAGGGATACTGCATATGTTCCAAAACAGTCAGTTGAAAGCCTTTGAAACAGGGCTTGGCCAATGGTTGTGGCTCACTGTGGGTAACACCCACTATGGGCACCGAGGAAGGAGAACTGTCCAGACCCCAGGCACAGTTAGTGCCTGAAGAATTATCTTAGTTTATAGTGTTATTACTCAGCTATTTCCTTTATATAATCCTTCATATATAATATTAGTTTATAGAATTAGTGCCTGAAGTATAACTTACTGCTTACATACATCTAGCTTATATAATCATGCTTAGTACTTATATCTAGCACACTCAGTTCTATATAATCTTTCTATATAATCATATAGGTATTGTAGTCGGAGCTGTATTGACACACTTAGTGCTGATTTATAGAATCATTCTATATAACTATATAGCAGTTTGTAGTAGGGAGGAATGCCTAGAGCAGTCACAGAACAGAAGCAGTACATGAGAAAACAGCCAGACTAGGACAACAAGCAAAGATGCAGGCAGTGGTGTCCCTGCCTGAAAGGGCATACGGTGTATGGCAGGCTTGGAGCAAGAGCCTCCCCTCCTGATAAAGGAGTTGCAGTACAGGGTGTGTCTGCATCAGAAGTACAGCAGATGAGGAGCCACGGGGTCTGACCACACCCAATGCATCAAGGGGCTTTTATCTCCTAAGCACTGAGGACACAGAGCAATTAAAATCACTCCATATTCCGAGAATCTAGGCAGAGCCTGAGGTGTTCCATGATCTCTGCCCTGCAAGGCTTTTCTCCTTGCCAGCTCCCATCTGCAAACACTCTCCTGGATCTTGTGAGCAGAGGTCTACTCCCTTCTCAGAGATCTTTGCATAAGCCCTCTTTAGAAGGCCCTCATACAGTCTCCATGTTGAGAGGGCATTCGTGGGACCAGAGCAGTATTCCCTGCTCTGCAGCCACCCCGAGGTGTTCCCTGGTGTTACTATGCTCTCAGGTGGTCTTTACCTGAGGATTCCTGATGCGGCTTGATTTTTAATTAACTGCACCAATAATATAGTTTAGTTGGGCATATAAACTTCAGTGTACTCTGAGCCCAGCAAGATTATAATAATTATTTTTTCTTTTCCTATACATATAGCACAATGTGACATTTGCCAAGCTTATAATTATTTAGATCGAATTAACATAGGTCTTCCTCTGGCTATCTTGACCCACACTGAGCTCAAGGGACCCTCCCTTCCCAATCTCCCAAAGTGCTGAAAGTACAGGCGTGAGGGACAGAGCCAGGCCCACACAATTGTTTCAGAATTTCTGCCTGTTTGAAAAATGTTCTTAAAAAAATGTTGGGGTAAGTTAAATCCAATAAATTATTTCTTTTTCAGTTCTCACTTCTTTGGCAGAGGGAATTTCCTGCTCTTCAGGGAGTTTCTTTTTCTTTCTCTCTCTCCTTTTTTTTTTTGTGAGACTCTCACTCTGTTGCCCAGGCTGTAGTGCAGTGACACCACAATGGCTCAATCTTGGCTCACTGCAACCTCTGACTCCCGGGTTCAAGCAATTCTCCTGCCTCAGCTTCCCAAGTAGATAAGACTACAGGCGCCCGCCATCACGCCTGACTAATTTTTGTATTTTTAGTGGAGAAGGGTTTTTACCATGTTGGCCAGGCTGGTCTTGAACTCCTGACTTCAACTGATCCGCTAGCCTTGGACTCCCAAAGCGTTGGGATTACAGGCGTGAACCACTGCGCTCGGCCCTCCTCAGGGAGTTTCTCAACAAACGATCACTAAGCCACTGTATTAATAAAAATCCTGACAAGACCGCCCAGGATCTGAAAGTGAGCTTCAGTCTCAAGATAGTCACCCCCGCTCCCTCCAGGCCGGCGTCGGGGCCTTGAGGCACCTCTGGAAACTGAACCGCAGGAAGCACCGCGGGGTTTCAGGTTTTTGTACTGCCCAAGCCTTGGCATCATGGGCGTTTTTGCCTCTCACGCTCGGGTCCCCTCAAGGCGGGCGCTGTGTGTGACCCCAGAACACCAGCACACCGCAACTCTCGTGACCACCACAACCTTCCAGCTGCCGCTAGAGGGCGCCATCGCCACGGCTAACGCAACCCGAGGGAGGAAGCGGTGATTTCTGGGAGGTGTAGGCTCCGGAAGTCCACGCTTGCGCAGTGAGGGTGGATGGGGAGCGCGCGCTGCGCAGCTGTGGGATCGGCGTCTGCTTTGGCGGTTGGGAGCGATGACCCGGGCTCCCCAAGCTACTGGGCGGTAGAGAGGGCCAGGGCGCTCAGGCCGTGCGGGTTCTGGCCAACAGACCAGTAGTCGCGCCGTCGGCTCCGCCGGGGCGCCCGGGCTGGGGCTTCGGCGACTCGTGTGGGGCCCGCATTTGTGGCTGGCAGGGTGGGGATCGCCTTCCGGGCAGGGCTTCCCCCGCCTGCGGTCTTTCCCACAGTCCAAGAATCCTCCCCGCCTCAGCTGACTTCACTGTCTGCCGCCCGAGCCAGTCCCCGAACGCCTGGCCCGCCTGGCAGTCTACGAGTACCCCTCACCCCCGGCAGACGTTCCCGAGCTCAGGAGGAAAAAAAGGACGCGGAAGGAGCTGCTTATGAGTCTGTCCGTGTTGATTTGGTGGTTGTGGAATGTGAGCTCTGGGGAAGTAAGTGAAAGGGCGCGGACCGTGTGGTTCCACTCGAACGTCTGGGAGTGCCTCCAGGAGGAGGAGACCGGAAAGAAGAGGCAGCGTCCAGCAACTGGACAAAGGCCAGAGGATTGGGGCGAGCAGAAGCTGGTTTGGCTCTTTGCCCCTGGGCACAAGCGCCTTGTGGCCTAAGTCAGTGAAGGCCTGAAAGGGATGTTGAGCCAGCAACAAGAGGCGTTGAGTGCCGCATTAATGGCGCCACAGCTGTGGCTCGCGCCTGTAATCCCAGCACTTTGGGTGACCCAGGCGGGCAGAATGTCTGAGCTCAGGAGTTTGAGACCAGCCTGGGCAACATGGTGAAACCGTCTTTACTAAAAAACAAAAACTAGCTGCGTGTGGTGGCGCGTGCCTGTAATCTCAGCTACTCGGTAGGCTGAAACAGGAGAAACGCTTGAACCGGGGATGCAGAGGTTGGAGGTTGCAGGGAGCCTAGATCCCGCCACTGCACTTCAGCCTGAGCAATAGAGCAGGACTGTCTCCAAAAACAAAAAGTCACATATGTTGGCAGGCAAGGTGGCTTACGCCTGTAACCCTAGCACTTTGGGAAGCTGAGGATTACTTGAACCCTAGAATTTGAGAGCAGCCTCGGTAAAATAGTGAGACCCCATCTCTACTAAAAAATTAAGCAGGCCGGGCGCGGTGGCTCACGCCTATAATCCCAGCACTTTGGGAGGCCAGGCGGGTGGATCACGAGGTCAAGAGATCGAGACCATCCTGGTCAACATGGTGAAACCCCGTCTCTACTAAAAATACAAAAAATGAGCTGGGCATGGTGGCGCGCGCCTGTAGTCCCAGCTACTCGGGAGGCTGAGGCAGGAGAATTGCCTGAACCCAGGAGGCGGAGGTTGCGGTGAGCCGAGATCGCGCCATTGTACTCCAGCCTGGGTAACAAGAGCGAAACTCCGTCTCAAAAAAAGAAAAAAAATCAAGCAGGCAGGCCGGGTGCGGTGGCTCAAGCCTGTAATCCCAGCACTTTGGAAGGCGGAAACCGGTGGATCACAAGGTCAGGAGTTCAGACCAGCCTGACCAACATGGTGAAACCCCGACCGACTCTACATTTAAAAAAATACAAAAATTAGCGGAGTGTGGTGGCAAGTGCCTATAATTCCATCTACTCAGGAGGCTGAGGCAGGAGAATCTGTTGAACCCGGGAGGCAGAGGTTGCAGTGAGCTGAGATCATGCCATTTCACTCCAGCTTGGGCAACAGAGCTAGATTCCGTATCAAAAAAAAAAAAAAAAAAAAAAAAAAAAAAAAATTAGCCTGGCATGGTGTCCTACGCCTGTAGTCCCAGCAAGTTGTAAGGTTGAGATGGGAGAATTGGTTGAGTCCAGGAGGTCAAGGATGCAGTGAGATATGATCATGCCACTGGACTATACCCTGGACAGCAAAGCAAGACCCCATCTCTTAAGGAAAAAAAAAGTACCATTTTGTAAATTACTTCTGGGATGCTTATCTTGATGTAGAAAGTCTCCTACCCCAAAAACAAACAGATAATTCCTGAACAGGGATTGACAAACAGTGGCCTCAGTGGGCCTCCTATTCTTTTTTTTTTTTTTTTTTTCCTTTTTTATTTCTTGACTCAGCTTGTGTAGAAGGGCCTCCTATTCTTGTAAAGTTTTGTTGGAATGCAGCCTCACTCGTTTGTTCAGTGTTATATACGGCTGCTATCTGAGAGAGCTGGGTAGTCATGGTAGAGACCTTATGGTCTGCAAAGCTGAAAATATTATTGGGCTTTTTACAGAAAAAGTTTGCCAACTTGTGACCTAGAAGAATACACACTTGTGGCCGGGCACGGTGGCTCACGCCTGTAATCCCAGCACTGTGGGAGGCCAAGGTGGGTGAATCACCTGAGGTCAGGAGTTGAAGACCAGCCTGGCCAACATGGTAAAACCTCATCTCTACTAAAAATACAAAAATTAGCCAGTGTAGTGGTGCGCACCTGTAATCCCAGCTACTCCGGAGGCTGAGGCACCGTGCCTGGCCTGCAATTTGTTTTTAGCGAACTGTTCATCTTGTATGTAAGTTAGTCCGTTTGTTTTAACCACCCTCTTTTGCTCTGTTGCACATACCACAATTTCTCTCTCTCTCTCAGTAAATATTTAGGCTTCCAATTTTCCCATGCTAAAATTTAAGAGAACCACTGAAGGAATGAAAAACGTGTCGTTTTCATTTTTAACCGGCGGTTGTTATTACAGAGGAAAGTTACTGGCTTTGTTTACATTTTTTTCTTTTTTTCCTAGCCGCCGCCCCTCTACATTTCTTACATCTAGTTATTTTAACAAATTAGGACTCCCCAAATGCTGGGAATACAGGGGTGAGCCACACACCCAGTAAATAATTATATTGCCAATGAATAATGAGTGTACTTATCTGAATTTTAACATTTTTCTCAAAGAGGCTATGGATATAGAAATATTTTAGCAAATTATGCAGTAAATAAAAGGAAGGCTCTATACAAAATAATGATAGCATCGGGTTAAAACCAGTGGAGGCCGGAGAGAAAGTAAAAGCCTGCGCGTCCGCACCGAGATAACTCCACGCCCGAGTAAAGATTAACCCAGTACCCACGGCCACCCCGTCGCTGAGCGGGGGGAGCTCGGGGACTCCGCGCACGCGCACGCGCACATCCAGCTCCCGGCAGCCGCGCAAGCGCAATGGCCCGGAACATGGCTGCCGCCGGCCCCCAACCGTAAGTGCCGACGCATCCCTGGGCCCGTTGCTGCCTACGTTTCCCCCGGGGGACGGCGTGGCGGGTGGAGGCCCGCCGGATCCTTGTGGGGCAGCGAGGGGCGCGTCCGCAGGTGGGCTTCACCTGGGTAGTGGGCATGTCGGGCCCTCTAGGGCGGAGGTCTGGCCAGGACGCTGTTCTTGTGGCGGGTGGGTACGCTCCCCTGAGGGCTAGGTCGCTCTCAGGCTGCTGTGGACGCCTCTGCTCGTTCCTTCGCGGTACCCGCGAGTTCCGCGCTCCTGTCCCTATCCGGCTCTCCCACGGCGACCGTTTTGCCGCGCCTGCTGGGTATCCTGGTCTGTCCCCTGGGGTAATCCCCGAGTCTACCGCCTTTCTGCCGGCGGGTGGGAGTGGCGGTGTCGGCGTGGGTCGGCCTCCGGCTGAATTGGCTGCCCTGAGCCAATGGGCTGAGCCGTTTCCTCTCGAGTCTGGCAGGTGTTAGATCACCTGTGTGTTTTTCCATTTGATAATTGCAAGATCATGTTTTACTGCAATTCTCAGTGGGGGCCTAATTGTTGCACCTGTTGAGTGACCATTTCGCTGTCTTCTTCCTTGGTTTAGTGGTTTATTTTCGTTGTGCACTCTCCCAGTCTCAATATTTTATGACAAAAAATATTGGTTTATATAGAGAAGCTGAAAGACTTGTGCAGTGAACAACCCAAACATCTGCTGAACTTAGTGTATCCCTTATCATTCCTTCTGTCCATCCTTTCAGCCATCCATTCGTCCACCTTTTTTGGAAACATTTCAAATTAAGTTGTGGATATCACAACACTTCTCCCTCAAACACCTCACTATCCTTAATATGAATTAGAGTTCAGTAGTGCTTTTTTAAATTTTTTGAGCCAAAATTGACTTTCAGTGAAATGCACAGATCTTCACCATACCATTTGAGGAGTTTTGACAAATGCAGTCTAAACCTTTATTAAAATTACCGTCAGCCTGGAAAGGTTCCTTATCTTTTGCCAAGTAAAAAACTTTGGCTCTTAGGAACTTGGGATTGTAAGCGTGTTTTGAATACCAAGCTTTTGTCTTTCTCTTTTCCCACGGCAGGTGACTTTCCTCCACTCTACTGCTTGTTTCCTTCTCTCTTCACCAAACTTTGAATTTTGAAAGTTTCACATTTACATAAAAGTTGCAGGAATAGTTTAACACATGTAAAACCATCCAGATTCTCAAATTATTTTATTTATTTATTTATTATTATTATTTTTTTTTTGAGACGGAGTTTCACTCTTGTTACCCAGGCTGGAGTGCAATGGCGCGATCTCGGCTCACCGCAGCCTCTGCCTCCTGGGTTCAAGCAATTCTCCTGCCTCGGCCTCCCGAGTAGCTGGGATTACAGGCACGCGCCACCATGCCCAGCTAATTTTTGTATTTTTAGTAGAGACGGGGTTTCACCTTGTTGACCAGGATGATCTCGATCTCTTGACCTCGTGATCCACCTGCCTCGGCCTCCCAAAGTGCTGGGATTATAGGCGTGAGCCACCGCTCCCGGCGTCAGATTATCAAATTATTAACACTTGTTGGCACATTAGCTTTACCTTTCTCCTCTCCCTGCCTCAAACACATGCGTAGATGTTACCAGAAAAAGGGGCCGGAACTATACCCCAAGAGAGGGTTCTTTTATCTCCAGAAAGAAAGAATTCAGGGAGAGTCCATAAAGTGAAAGCAAGTTTATTAAGAAAGTAAAGGAATAAAAGAATGGCTACTCCATAGATAGAGCATCCCTAAGAACTGGTTGCCCATTTTTATGGTTATTTCTTGATTATATGCTAAAGAAGGGCGGATTATTTATGCCTACCCTCTTTAGACCACATAGGGTAACTTCCTGACGTTGCCATGATATTTGTAAACTGTCACGGTGCTGGTGGGAAAATAACCAGAGGTCGCTCTCGTCGCCATCCTGCTTTTGGTGGGTTTTAGCCACTTTCTTTACTGCAAGCTGTTTTATCAACAAGGTCTTTATGAGATGTATCTTGTGCCAATCTCCCCTCTCATCCTGTGACCTAGAATGCCTTAACTCTCTGGGAATGCAGCCCAGTAGGTCTCAACCTTATTTTACCCAGCCCCTATTTAAGGTGGAGTTGCTTTGGTTCAGACGCCTCTGACCTAGGGTTCTCTTTTTTATATTTTACATACATACATGTACACACAGCAAGTGTTGCAGAGGCAGGTGTGGTACGGACATATGTTTACATACACTTAGGTTTTTTTGGCTGAGTTACTGAAAGTATGTGGTAGATACCATACTTCACTCTGAAATACTTCAGCTAGGATCTCGTAAGAAAAATAACTTTCTTTTTTTTTTATCTTATTTTTTTTTTTTCAGATGGGGTTTTACCATGTTGGCCAAGCTGGTCTCGAACTCCTGACCTTCCGTGATCTGCCCACCTTGGCCTCCCAAAGTGCTGGGATTACATGCGTGAGCCACCACGTCCAGCCTACTTTCTTATTTTTAAATTTTGTATTTTTTTTTTTTTTGAGACGGAGTTTCGCTCTTGTTACCCAGGCTGGAGTGCAATGGCGCGATCTCGGCTCACCGCAACCTCCGGCTCCTGGGTTCAGGCAATTCTCCTGCCTCAGCCTCCTGAGTAGCTGGGATTACAGGCACATGCCACCATGCCCAGCTAATTTTTTGTATTTTTAGTAGAGACGCGGTTTCACCATGTTGACCAGGATGGTCTCAATCTCTTGATCTCTTGATCCACCTGCCTCAACCTCCCAAAGTGCTGGGATTACAGACGTGAGCCACCACGCCCGGCCCTAAATTTTGTATTTTTTAGAGATGAGGTCTCACTATGTTGCCCAGACTTGTTTTGAGCTCCTGGCCTTAAGCAGTCCTTCTGCCTTAGCCTCCCAAAGTGCTGGGATTACAGGTGAGAGCCACCACACCTAGCCAAAAAGAGCATTCTTGAACAAAACTCGTGTCATTACCACATCCAAATACTCTTTTTTTTTTTTTTTTTTTTTTTTTAAAGATAGAGTCTTAGTCCGTCACGCAGAGTAGAGTGCAATGGTGTGATCTCAGCTCATTGCAGCTTCCGCCTCCCAGGCTCAAGTGATTTTCCTGCCTCCCAGGCTCAAGTGATTTTCCTGCCTCAGCCTCCCAAGTAGCTGGAAGTGCAGGCATGTGCCACTAGGCCCAGCTAATATTTGTGTTTTTAGTAGAGACAGGGTTTAGCCGTGTTGGCCAGGCTGGTCTTGAACTCCTGACCTCAAGTGATCTGCCTACCTCGGCCTCCCACAGTGCTGGGATTATAGGCGTGAGCTGTTGCACCTGGCCCCAGGTACTTTATTATTCATATAGAACCCTTGGCTGATATAGTTTATATGTAGCTGATATAGTTTGTATGGTTTTTTGGTATTGGTTTCGATTCAGGATCCAATCCAGGATCCTGTGTTACATTTACTTGTCATGTTATTTTAGTCTCCTTCAACCTCGAATGGCACCCTCCTTTCATTTTTTTTTTTTCATGAAATTGATACATTTTTAAAAGATCCAGTTGGTTGTTGTATAGGTTGTCACTTGATGTTCAGTTGATATTCCCACTATTAAATTCAGACTCTTATCTTCGGCAAGGAATTACCTAAGTGATGTGTTCTTCTTGGTGTGTCATGTCAGGAAGCATGTGAGGTTGGTGATGGTCAGACTTTTGTCATGTGGTTAAAGTGCTCTCTGTCGGGATCCTCCACTTTTTCCCTTTTGTAATTGATAAACCATTCTAGAGGTGGTACTTTGAATGTTCTTTTAATCTTATGTTCATGGTGTATTACTCATTTTGACATAAGATGCTTCAGATCTTTTTCTTTATGTTTTGTACCTTTTATGTGTTGTTTAAGAAATTCTCTGGCTAGGCGTGGTGGCTCAGTCCTGTAATCCCAGCACTTTGGGAGGCTGAGGCAGGCGGATCACTTGAGGTCAGGATTTCAAGACCAGCCTGGCCAATACGGTGAAACCCCATATCTACTAAAAATACAAAAATTAACTGGGCACGGTGGCAGTCACCTGTAATCCAAGTTACTCGGGAGGTTGAGGTAGGAGAATTGCTTAAACTCAGAAGGCGGAGGTTGCAGTGAGCCAACATCATGCCACTACACTCCAGCCTGGGTAACAGAGTGAGACGCCATCTCAAAATTAAAAAAAAAAACAAAACCCTTTTGGCCTGGTGCAGTGGCTCATGCCTTAATCCCAGCACTTTGGGAGTCTAAGGCTGGGGGATCGCATGAGCTCAGGAGTTTGAAACCAGACTGGGCAATAGCGAGATCCAATCTTAACATTAAAAAAGAAAAATTAGCCAGGTGTTATGGCATACGCCTGTGGTCATGGCTGCTGAGTCCAGGAGTTCAAGACTGCAGTGAGCCATGATCATCCTCCTGCACTGAAGCCTGGGCATCAAAGCAAGACTCTGTCTCTTTAAAAAAAAGAAATTCGGCCGGGTGCGGTGGCTCACGCCTATAATCCCAGCACTTTGGGAGGCTTAGGCGGGTGGATCACGAGGTCAAGGGATAGAGACCATCCTGGTCAACAAGGTGAAACCCCGTCTCTACTAAAAATACAAAAATTAGCTGGGCATGGTGGTGCGCGACTGTAATCCCAGTTACTCGGGAGGCTGAGGCAGGAGAATTGCTTGAATCCAGGAGCCGGAGGTTGCGGTGAGCCAAGATCGCGCAGCTCACGCCTGTAATCCTAGCACTTTGGGAAGCCAAGGCGGGCGGATCACCTGAGGTCAGGAGTTTGAGACCAGCCTGGGCAACATGGTGAAACCCTGTCTACTAAAAATATAAAAAATTAGCCATGTGTGGTGGTGGGCACCTATAGTCCCAGCTACTTGGGAGGCTGAGGCAGGAGAATTGCTTGAACCCAGGAGGCGGAGGTTGTGAGGTGAGATCATGCCATTCCACTCCAGCTTGGGCAACAGAGTGAGACTCCATCTGAAAAAAAAAAAAAAGAAATTCTTTTTTATTTTATTTTTCAATTTTTATTTTTTCTTTTTCTTTGTCTTATCTCAAAAGGTATCAAGAAAATAAATTCTTTCTGCCATGATAAAGATATTCTTGTAGTTCTTTTTTTTGTTTTCTTTTTTTTTTAGACCGAGTCTCGCTGTTGTTGCCAGGGCTGGAGTGCAATGGCGCAGTCTTTGCTCACTGCAACTTCCACCTCCCAGGTTCCAGCAATTCTCCTGCCTCAGCCTCCCGAGTAACTGAGATTATAGGCGCTTGCCACCGCGCCCAGCTAATTTTTGTATTTTTTGTAGAGACAGGGTTTCTCCATGTTGGCCAGGCTGGTCTCGAACTCCTGACCTCAGGTGATCCACCTGCCTTGGCCTCCAAAGTGCTGGGATTACAAACGTGAGTCACCGCACCCGGCCTAGTTCTATACTTTTAATCATTCAAAAAAATTTTTTCTCACATACTGTGTAGGTCTTGTAAGCATGTGTGTGAGTGTGTGTGAATTAGGAATTGTAATTATTTTCCCATCTGAAAAGACAGCAAGAGAAATACATACTCTTGCTAATATGTGAGGCCACTTTTACCACCTTCTAAATTATTATATGCTTCCAAGTCTGTCTGGGGCTCTGTCCTTCCTGTACCTTCACTGGGTTGCTTGCTTACTGGAACTTTAAGGAAAAGCCTTGACTTTGGCAAAACAACTACTCCCAGCTCTTCTTCCTCCCTTCCTTTTGTTTTTAAGGGAGTTCTCATGGATATTTCAGAAGCTGTCTTCTTCAGTGTGAATTTTGTCATGTTTCAGTAAAATTATTCCAGAGACTTGCTTGGAAGGCATTGCTTTGTCAGGCTAGTGAGAGTTGTCCTGGTTTCAGTACTGGACCCTTTTTTCTTTGTACCTGGTCTAGCTCCCTACTTACTCAAATGCCCTTTGAGGTCTTCAGTAAACTTTTTCAAGTTTTCACCACAAAAATACTATATAATTTTTCTTATTTTTGTTTTCTTTTTTTTGAGACAGAGTTTCACTCTTGTTACCCAGGCTGCAGTGCAATGGCGCGATCTCGGCTCACCACAACCTCCGCCTCCTGGGTTCAAGCAATTCTCCTGCCTCAGCCTCCCGAGTAGCTGGGACTACAGGCACGCACCACCACGCCCAGCTAATTTTTGTATTTTTAGTAGAGACGGGGTTTCACCGTGTTGACCAGGATGGTCTCGATCTCTTGACCTCGTGATCCACCCGCTTCGGCCTCCCAAAGTGCTGGGATTAGGGGCGTGAGCCACCGCGCCCGGCCTATTTTTGTTTTCTTTTTTTTTAGACAAGGTCTTGCTGTTTCACCCAGGCTAGAGTGCAGTGGTATGATCACAGCTCTCTGCAGTCTTGAATTCCTGGGCTCCCAAGTAGCTGGGACTTCAGATATGCACCATCACACCTGGCTAAAGGCATGTCACTGCGTCGTCCAAGCTGGCCTCAAACTCCTAGGCTCAAGCAATCCTCTTGCCTAGGCCTCCCAAAGTGCTGGGATTATAGGTGTGACCCATTGCACTCAGCCTTGGCTGGGCTTTCATTGCGATTAGATAGTGGGGCTGCGGTGAGGGTGGCCTTGCATTTATTGAGGCTTGCATAGTTTGAACTTCCTGGTAGCACCAAGGAGGAAACAGCCAGACTTTCTTGTTAGCTTGCCCAGATGAGAGAGAGAAGGAGAAAGCGGTGGGGGACTTGAAAGCTGTGAGCAACCATCCAAAATGGAGTCAGACTCTTTATCACACTTGTAATCAGATGGCTGACTTTATCATGGATTGATTTTATTTTTTATTTTTTTTTTTGAGACGGAGTTTCGCTCTTGTTACCCAGGCTGGAGTGCAATGGCGTGATCTCGGCTCACCGCAGCCTCCACCTTCTGGGTTCATGCAATTCTCCTGCCTCAGCCTCCTGAGTAGCTGGGACTACAGGCACACGCCACCACGCCCAGCTAATTTTTTGTATTTTTAGTAGACACGGGGTTTCACCATGTTGACCAGGATGGTCTCGATCTCTTGACCTCGTGATCCACCCGCCTCGGCCTCCCTAAGTGCTGGGATTACAGGCGTGAGCCACCGCGCCCAGCGACATGATTTATTTTTGTTAATGAGTTGTGAACAAGTAAAGTAAACATTATTATGGGTGTTCCACAGAGATGGCTGGAGCCATGTGGATGGGCATAAATGGCTAATGTCCAGCAACTGTCGATGTCAGTGTTCACGCACCTGGCCTGAATGGATCCTTCTGCCTTTCAGAAGTGAGTACCAGGAAATGGAATTCTACATGAGCTCAACATATCCCTGCAAGGACTGTTATTTCCCTCATAAAGTCCTAAAATACCAGAAATGTGCCAAATGGGGTCTAGACCAGTGGTTTCGACCCTTACAGACTCAACACATACAATCTCTTTTATACAGCCTTATTGAGATAAAATTCATGTATCATACAATTTACTCTTTTAAGGTGTACAATTCAGTTTTTTTATTCTTTTAACTAGCTTGTACATCCATTACCATAATCAATCTTTGAATGTTTTCATCAGCCCCAGGAAAAAAACCCATACTTGTTAGCGGTCACTCCTCCATCTTTCCCATGCTTCTCAGCCCTAGGTGATCACTAACCTACTTTCTGTCCTGGCCGGGCACAGTGGCTCACACCTGTAATCCCAGCTAGTTGGGAGGCTGAGGTTGGAGAATCACTTGAATCCGGGAGGCTAATGTTTCAGCAAGCCGAGATCACACCATTGCACTCCAGCCTGGGCAACAAGAGCAACATTCTGTCTCAAAAAAAAAAATTTATTTTCTTTTTTATAGATTTGCCTATTATGTATATTTTATATAAATAGCCTACTATATGTGGTCTTTTGTGTGTGGCTTCTTAGACTTAGGCAAATGTTTCATGTTATAGCACGTGTCTTTACTTTGTTCATTTTATGGATGAATATTTCATTGTGTAGATAGAACACATTTTGCTTATCCATTCATCAGTTGATGGACATTGAACTGTTTCAACTTTTTTTTTGAGACAGAGTCTCGCTTTGTTACACAGGCTGGAGTGTAACTTGCAGCCTTGGCTTCCAGGCTCAAGCAGTCCTCCTGCCTCAGCCTCCTGAGTAGCTGGGACTACAGGTGTGCATCACCATACCTGGCTAAATTTTGTATTTTTTGTATAGAGGAGGTTTCACCATGTTGCCCAGGCTGATCTCGAACTCCTGGGCTCAAGCAATCTGCCTGCCTCGGCCTTCCAAAGTTCTCGAATTATAGGCGTGAGCCCCTGCACCCAGCCAAGAATACATGTTTTCATTTCCTCTGAGATAGCTACCTAGGAGTGGAACTGATTACAGCCATCCTGGTGGGGGTGAAGTTGTATCTTATGGTGGTTTAGATTTATATTTTGGCCAGATGTAGTTGCTCATGCCTGTAATCCCAGCACTTTAGGAGGCCGAGGCAGGGGGATGGCTTGAGCCCAAGAGTTTGAGACCAGCTTAAGCAACATGACAAAGCCCTGTCTCTACAAAAAATAACAAAAATTAGCTGGGTGTGGTGGTGTGTGCCTGTAGTCTCAGCTACTCGGGAGGTTGAGGTGGATCGTCTGAGGCTGAGAGGTTGAGCCTGCAATGAACCATGATTGCACTGCTGCACTTGCCACAGAGTGCAACTCTGTCTCAGAAAAAAAAAAAGAAATTCCTGGAGATCACTTCCACCAATGGCAATGGGGAAGAGGACAAGTTGGGGAAAGAATCAGTAATACTGGGGACTTCAGAAAGTGTCTCTGATGGACAAGGCAGGGTCAGAGGAAGAGAGGGAAAATAGGCCGGGCGCGGTGGCTCACGCCTGTAATCCCAGCACTTTGGGAGGCCTAAGTGGAAGGATTGATTGAAGACAGCAGTTCCAGACCAGCCTGGGCAACATAGTGAGACCCTCTTTCTACAGAAATTTAAAAAAAAATTAGCTAAGCATGGTGGCACACACTTGTAGTCCCAGCTACTTGGGAGGCTGAGGTGTGAGGATTGCTTGGACCAAGGAGGTTGAGGCTGCAGTAAGCTGTGATGGTCCCACTGCACTCTAGTCTGGGTGACAGAGCAAGACCCTGTCTCAAATAATAATCACAATCATAATTTTTTTTACCATTATATGGCTAAGAATAATAAATATGAGATATTTTGAAAACAATCTTAATTTAATTGAAATTCTTACATTAAATATCCTAATTAAACACTATTTTCCTTAAGCCTGTCCTAATGTTTTCTTGTACATGTGTGATCATTTGTTATTTCACTGTGGTACTCAGGCTCTTGTCGGCTAACAATGTCTTAATCTGTTCAGGCTGCTGTAACAAAATACAATAAACTGGGTAGCTTATGAACAACAGAAATTTATTTTTTACAGATCTGGAAGCTGGGAAGTCTAAGATTAAGGCATTAGAAGATTCAGTGTCTAGTGAGTGCTCTTGCTCACTCTCTGCTTCACAGATGGTGCATTCTAACTGTCATCATAGGGAGGAGGGAGCAAGGGAGCTCTCTGGGACCTCTTAAGTGCACTAATCCCAATAGTGAGGGCCCTGCCTTCATAATATAATCACCTCCACACGAGCCCCACCTCCTAATACTGTGAGCTTGGGATCAGGATTTCAGTATGAATTTTGGGGAGGAACACAGACATTCAAACTATAGCAAGGGGTGTAGTTGCAATGGCCAATTTTCAACAAGGAGAGAGAATTTAGAGTGAGATATGAGTCCATGAATTCAGGACAATATCTGGATTTGCTATAAGCTTCCTTCTAAAAATGAAGGCACCTTTCCCCTTATGTCTTATCTAGCACATGGAATGTTGTTCCATTCTGAAGTACCCCAGTTGGATCCCTGCAGGAACGTTGTTCCACAGGATGGTCAGGCATCACGTGGGGTGTTCCTGAGCATGGTACCCTATCTGCTATCCTCAGCCCAGGCTCATCAGATCCTAGCAGCTCCCCCTGCCTCAATCTTTTTGACAACCTAACACCTCCGAAGGTAACCGTATGCCCTTCCAGGTAATACTGCCACGGTGAGAGAGAGATAGAGGTCAGGCTGAAGGGGACTTGCCCCTTTACAGCGGACATGTGCGTAGCATCACTAGCACTATTCTCGAAGGCTTCTATGCACTTACTACACATTTATGGAGATGCATACCATAGCATTCACCTATTCAAAGTGCACAATTCAGTGGCTTTTAGTGTATTCACGGAGTTGTGCAACCATAACCACCATCGAATTTCAGGACATTTTCATCAGCCCAAGAAGAAAGCTGTACCCATTAGCAGTTACTCCTATTCTCCCCTCCTCTCCCCCAGCCTCTGGCAACCACTAGCTGACTTTCCATTTATGTAGATTTGCCTATTCATGACAATTCATGTAAGTAAGCTCATACAACATATGGTCTTTTGCGTCTGTCTTCTTTCATGGAAGATTCATCTGTTAAAACGTGTATTCGTGCTTTATTCTTTTTTATGGCTGTTGTATTACATTGTGTGGATATATCCCATTTTGTTTGTCTGTTCATCCGTTCATCCATCTTTAGGCATTTATTTGCACTATTTCTTCTGTTTTGTTTATTATGAATTGTACTGCCAGGAACATCCATCTACAAGTTTATCTGTGGACATACGTTTGCATTTTTCTTGAGTAGATTCCAAGAGTGTAGGTATGAAAACTTAGTCTGTTTGGTATTGCTGTAAAGGAATACCTGAGGCTGGGTAATTTATAAAGAAAAGAGGTTTGTTTAGCTCATGGCTCTGCATGATTTCTGGTGAGGGCTTTTGTATTACATCAAAATATGGCGGAGAAGGACAGAGGAGAAGTGGGCATATACCAAGGGGAGCCAAAGCCAAGGGCTGTCCTGGCCTCATAACAACCTATTCTCGGGGCCACTAATTCATTCCCCTCCCCTACACAACCAATCCAGTCTCATGAGGGCGAGAACCCAGTACTGTGAGAACAGCACCAAGCCATTCATGAGGGTTCCACCTCCATGGCCCAAACACCTCCCAGTAGGCTGCGTGTCCCAGCACCACCACAGTGAGGATTAAACGTCAGCGTGAGATTTGGTGCGGACAGACATACCATAGCAAGCGGAATAGCTGGATCACATGGTAACTCGTATTTTCCTTTTTGCAAATCCTCAGACTGTTTCCCAAAGTAGCTGCCCTCTTTTACATTTGCAGCAGCATGAATGAGGGTTCCAGTTTTTCCATTTTGTTTGTTTTTAAAGGGTGTAAAGTGGCATCTCACTGTGGTTTCTATCAGCATTTCCCTGATACCTAATGATGTTGATCATCAGTTCACGTGTTCATTGACCATTTGTACGTGGTCTTTGGAGAAATATCTATTAAGAACTCCTATGGAATGAATGTAGTGTCCCCTCAAAATTCATATGTTGATGCCTTATCCCCAATGTGATGGTATTTGGAGTTGGGGCCTGTGGGAGGTAATTACGTCACGAGGGTAGAACCTTTTTAAATGAAATTAGTGCTGTTATAAGAGGGGATAGGAGAGGTCTCAGGAGCTCCTGCTTCCTGCTCTCTGCCCTGTGAAGGCACACTGAGAAGGTGGCCATGTGCAAACCAGGAAGAGGACCTTTACCAGAACTGATCATGCCGACACGCTGATTTTGGACTTTCTAGCCTCCAGGACTGTGAGAAATAGATTCCTATTGTTTAAGCCATCCAGTCTATTTGTTGTAGCAGCCCAAACTAAGACAGGATCCTTTGTCTGTTTCTAAAAATTGGGTTTTTGTCTTTTTATTATTGGATTGTAAGAGTTTTCTGTATTCTAAATATACATATATAAATGTTTTCTCCCATTTGATGGAGTGTGATTTCACTTTCTTGTTGTTGTTTTTCTTAGAAGATTTAGTAATGGTAACATAGTTGTTGTTTTTAACAGAGTTTCGCTCTTGTTGCCCAGGCTGCAGTGCATTGGCATGATCTCGGCTCACTGCAACCTCTGCCTCCCGAGTTCAAGCGATTTTCCTCCCTCAGCCTCCCGAGTAGTTGGGATTATAGGCATGTGCCACCACACCCGGCTAATTTTGTATTTTTTAGTAGAGATGAGGTTTCTCCTTGTTGGTCAGCCTCGGGTGATCCACCTGCCTCGGCCTTCCAAAGTGCTGGAATTACAGGCGTGAGCCACCGTGCCTGGTTCTTGGTATTTAAGTCTATTTCAACAAAGGACGTCTCTATTATAGATGAAATGGACATTCCTTTTGTTCCTTAAGGCAAGTTAGCCTCCCTACCACCAAGACAGACATAATCACAGCCTTGGTTGGTGTCTTGCCAAGGTATCGTTATATTTTTACTTCTAAGAGAGTATTTTGTGTGTCTGCAAAATTTCCAGAAATGATATCACGTTATGTCTGATTTATCTCATCTTTTTTCTTTTCTTTTCTTTTTTTTAAATTTTCAGACACAGTCTTGCTCTGTGGCCTAGTCTGGAATGTAGTGGCGTGATCTCAGCTCACGGCAAACTCCGCCTCCTGGGTTCAAGCAATTCTCGTTCCTCAGCCTCCCAGGTAGCTGGGATTACAGACGTGGACCACCATGCCCAGGTAATTTTTGTATATTCTCCTGCCTCAGCCTCCCGAGGAGCTGGGATTACAGGCACGCGCCACCATGCCCAGCTAACTTTTTGTATTTTTAGTAGAGACGGAGTTTCACCATCTTGATCAGGCTGGTCTTGAACCCCTGACCTCGTGATCCACCCGCCTCGGCCTCCCAAAGTGCTGGGATTACAGGCGTGAGCCATTGCGCCCAGCCAGGTTTCTTGTTTTCACAGGATGGCCACAGACCATGCCAGGCCCTAGTCTATCTACAAGGTTCAGAACAGGAAAAATGTCATGCGGCAGGGCGGCTTCAGGATCCCTTTCCACAGGAGAGGTCCTTGCAGCATCCAGGGCTGACAGTCGGGGGTGTGGTCCTCCTAACTGTCTGGCCCTTCCACATCACTGCTGAATGCTGTGCACATAGCAAGTGTCTAAGGTCTTGGCCTTGGCTTGTAAGTGAATGATTCTGATGTTTTCTTTTTTCTGATGTTTAAGGTGTGATGTTCACCTTAATTCCCTATGTCCCTAATTGTTAAGAATTTCCATTAGGCTGAGCTTTCCTTAAAGTACTTTTTGAATTTGTTGAGATAAAGGCTCTATTACTTGAATCTGAGAATATTTTGATCATGAGTCTCAATGAGATTTTCCTATATTACTTTCTGAATGTATTGAGATAAGGTGTAAGGGGAACATCTTCTACTTTAATCTGATAATATGGGGAATTGTATCAATGGATGTTCCAATGTTTCCTATTCCTACATTCCTAGGATAAACCCAACTTTGCCAGTTTGGTAACCTTCCATTGTTAGTTAAATCCCTGTCTGACAATTAATATCTCTATGTGTTCATTTTTGCTGTTTAAAAATTTTTATTGATTGATTGATTGAGACTGGGTGTTGCTCTGTCACCTAGGCTGGAGTGAAGTGGTGCTATCTCTGTTCACTGTAACCTCTGACCTCCAGGCTCTAGTGATCCTCCCACCTCAGCTTCCCAAGTACCTGGGAGCACAGGCGCATACCTGCATGCCTGGCTATCTTGGCTATCTTTTTTTTGTATTTTTTGTAGAGATAGGGTCTCACTGTGTTGCCCAGGGTGGTCTGAAACTCCTGACCTCAAGAAGTCCACCTGCCTCAGCCTCCCAAAGTGTTAGGGTTACAGCAGTGAGCTACCATGCCTGGCCTTCTTCTTGCTCTTTTTTAATGGTCCTTTTCATTAGTCTTTTCAAATTACAGACTTGGTTTTATTTTCTCAACTGTTTTCTTGTTTTTAGTTTCCATAATTTCTGCTGTGATTTTTTTTTTAACAAAGTCTTGCTCCATTGCCCAGGCTGGAGTGCAGTGGCACAATCTCGGCTCACTGCAACCTCCAGCTCTTGGGTTCAAGCACTTCTCCTGTCTCAGCCTCCCAAGTAGCTGGGACTACAGGCACGCACCACCACGCCGGCTAATTTTTGTATTTTTATAGAGACAGGGTTTCACCTTGGTCAGGCTGGTCTCGATCTCCTGACCTCAGGTGATCCATTCCATCTCATCCTCCCAAAGTGCTGGGATTACATTTGTGAGCCACCATGCCTGGCCTCTGATGTGATTTTTATTAACACTTTCCGTCCACCTCCCACTGGTTTACTCCATAGCTTTTTCCTGTAAGTTATAAATTGAACAGTGAGGTCACTAGTCTATAGTCTTCTTTTTTTTTTTTTAAGTCAGTTATAATCAAGCTAATGGTGAGCCCTAAAAGTACAAATACATAAAAAGTCCCATATTTTACATGTTTAAACTGTTTTTTGTTTTCTGTAATTACAAGGTGTTGAAGGTGGGGCTTACTCCTGAATCTTCTTTGTAGTGGTGGAGTAAGGTACATATTGTTCTGGAGTGTCTCTCACTTTGAGTTTGTGGTTTGTCCAATGAGTTTACAAATAGTAGGTTGTTTATTGTTGGAGGGTCATCAGTCATACAGTGAAGCCAATAAGACCATTCTGGGGACACCATGCTTTATCCCAGAATGTGTTACTGCCATTCATTTCAATGGTATATACAACCCATCAGTGATGACTTACAGAAAATCTGTAGGCAGACTTGGAGACCATCATGGCTGTTGACTTCCTGCTATCTGCAGCTTCAAGACCCACAGGAACTTCATCTTCAATCCTTTTTTTTTCCTTTCTTTTTCTTTTTTTTGGAGACAGTCTCACTCTGTGAAGCCTTGAACTACTGAACTTCTGAGCTCAAGTGATACGTCTGCCTTAGTTTCCCAAGTACCTGAGACTAAAGGCGCATGACACCACCACACCCAGCCAACTTTTTTTTTTTTTTCCTTAATAGAGACAGTCTTACTATGATAATCAGGCTGATTTCAAACTCCTGGTCTCAAGTGATCTTCCTGCCTTGGCCTCTCAAAGTACTGGGAATACAGGTGTGAGCCAACATGCCTGACCTAGTTTTCTTTTTAAAATATAGCCATTAAAGGCCAGGATTTTCAGTCTGGGAACTGTTAGCTGCATTCTCATTTGCCACATGTTCTGAAATGTGCTGTTTTCATCATTGTGTAGTTCTAGGTGTTTGTTTGTTTGTTTGTTTATTAATTTATTTATTTTGAGACAGAGTCTCGCTCTGTTGCCAGGCTGGAGTCAGTGGTGGGATCTCAGCTCACTCCAGCCTCTGCTTCTCAGGTTCAAGTGATTCTCCTGCCTCAGCCTCCCGAGTAGCTGGACTACAGGCATGCGCCACCATGCCTGGCTAATTTTTGTATTTTTAGTAGAGATGGGACTTCACCATATTGGCCAGGCTGGTCTTGAACTCCTGACCTCGCGATCCGCCTGCCTCTGTCTCCAGAAGTGCTGGGATTACAGGCGTGAGCCACCGCACCAGGACTGTTCTAGGTGTCTTCTAATTTCTGTCAAGTTTTCTCTTTGATCTGTCAATTACTGAGAAACAAGTTTTCATTTTGCCAAATAAATAGGGTTTGCTTTACTCATTGTTTTCTTGTGTTTGGTTTTCTTTCTGTTCCAGCTATTAACTTGCCACCTTGTAGTCAAGAGGCTGTGGTCTGGACTTTGTTGAACTTTTTCTTTGACCTGGTCAGTGTTAGCAAATGTTCCACTTGTGCTTGAAAGCATTTTATTGTAATTGGTCCATAGATTTTCATCCAGCTGTGTGATCAGATTGGCTAATTGCATTCTGTCCTGTATAACTCTTTCAGTTTTTCTGAATTTTCATTTTTTGTGTCTGTGTGTGTGTGACAGGAGTTTCACTCTGTCACTCAGGCTTGAGTGCAGTGGCAACATCTCGGCTCACTGCAACCTCCGCCTTCTGGGTTCAAGAGATTCTCCTGTTTCAGCCTCCCAAGTACCTGGGATTACAGGTGTGTGCCACTATGCCCAGCTAACTTTTGTATTTTTAGTAGAGACAAGGTTTCACCATGTTGGCCAGGCTAGTCTCAAACTCCTGATCTCAGGTGATTCACCTGCCTCGGCCTCCCAAAGTACTGGGATTACAGGCATGAGCCACCGTGCCCAACCTGAATTTTCATTTCTAAAAGAGGTTCATTAAAACCTCCCACTGCCCGGCGCAGCGACTCATGCCTGTAATCCCAGCATTTTGAGAGGCTGAGGTGGGTGGATCATCTGAGGTCAGAAGCTCAAGACTAGCCTGACCAACATGTTGAAACCCCATCTCTACTGAAAATACAAAAAAAAAAAAAAAAAAAAAAAAAAGCCATAGTGGCAGGTGCCAGTAATCCTAGCTACTTAGGAGACCAAGGCAGAAGAATTGCTTGAACCCAGAAGGCAGAGGTTGCTGTGAGTCAAGATTACAACCATTGCACTCCAGCCTAGGCAACAAGAGCAAAAAATTCTGTCTCAAAAAAAAAAACCTCCCACTGGCTGGGTGCAGTGGCTCAGACCTGTAATCTCAGTACTTTGGGAGGCCGAGGTGGGCAGATCACCTGAACTCAGGAGTTTGAGACCAGCCCAGCCAATATGATGAAACCTCGTCTCTACTAAAATTACAAAAATTAGCCAGGTGTGTGTTGGTGGGTGCCTGTAATCCCAGCTACTCAGGAGGCTAAGGCATAAGAATCACTTGAAGCCGGGAGATGGAGGTTACAATAAGCCGAGATCACACCACTGCGTTATAGCCTGGGCGACAAAAGTGAGATTCTGTCACAAAAAAAATAAATAAATAAAACCTCACATTATGGCTGGTTGCAGGGGCATGTGCCTTTAGTCCCAGCTACTCATGAAGCTGAAGCAGGAAGATGACTTGTGGTCTGGAATTTGAGGTCAGCCTGGGCAACATATTGATACTCCATCACAAAAATTCAATAATTACATTAAAACCTTTTTTAAAATTTAAGCATAATCTGAGCTGTTTGATCAGGAAAGGAAAACTCAAAAAACAGATAATCAAAATTTCCCACTATGTTAGATTTGCTGATTTCTTCTAACAAACCTGGCTGGCTTTGCTCTGTGTTTTGAGGCATCCTGTCACTGTTATATTGCCTTGTGATCCTTACTTGAAATTTTACTTTCGTTTATAAAGAGCCACAAACGCTTTTTGGTTGGCATTCACCTGTCCCATCCTTTTGTTTTTGGCTTTTATGTCCTTTTGCTTTAGAGATATCTGTTACAAACACGTTTTTTAATACGGTCTGAGGCAGTCTTTATCTGACCCATCAAGGCCATTTATAGTTATTGTAATTGGTGATGCCTTACCTTATACTTTCTATTTAGCCTGTCCTTTTTGTGCCGTTTTTTTCCCCCTTTATGAGCTTTCTGGATTGATTGGGGGTTTTTTTGGTGGTTTAATTCTGACCTGTCTCTACAAGGTTTTTCAGTGTTGCTCAGTACTATGGACATTTGGGGCTGGACCATTTTGTGTTGTGGCTAGCCATCCTGTACACTATAGGATATTTAGCAGCATCCCTGGCACCTAGGAACATCTGCCCCCTAGTCAGACTGACAACCCAAATCATCTCCAGACATTGCCAAGTATTTTCTCAAAGTAGAAACATCCCTGGTTAAAAACCACTGCTTTGTGACTTGGAAGTTTAATACTACATTTGTTCTTTTATTTCTGACTTGAGCAAGTGTAACATGAATCATGAAAAACCTGAGGACTTCAGAACATTTGATTTTGTTGCCTCATTCCCACGTCATTGGCCACTGTTGTCCAGTATATTAGTCCATCCCATTAATTCCAAGTCGTTGTCATTTCTGCATTTCATATGGTCAACATTGGATTAGATTAATTCCCCCCCACCTTTTTTTTTTTTTAAGAGATGGCATCTCACTATGTTGCCCAGACTAATCTCATAAGCCTGGGCTCAAGTGATCCTCCCACCTTGACTTCCCAAAGTACTGGGATTACAGGTGTCAGTCACCACACCCAGCCTACATTCATCATATTCATAAATTCCTTTTTTTCCTTTTTTCCTTGTTGGTTTTTTTTCTGAAGAACAACCTTTTCTAATTCTTACTGCTAGTATCCTTGAAAATGAACTCTGCTTTTGCTTTTCTGATTTCTTTTTTCTTTTTGAGACAGAGTCTCATTCTGTCATCAAGACTGGAGTGAATCATAGCACACTGCATCCTCAACCCCCAGAGCTCAAGCGATTCTCCCACCTCAGCCTTCCAAGCAGCTGAGACTGACAGGTGCATGCTATCACACCCTGCTAATTTTTGTATTTTTTGTAGAGATGGGGTTTCACCATGTTGTCCAGGCTGGTCTCAGACTCTTGGGCTCAAGTGATGTATCCACCTTGGCCTCCCAAAGTGTTGAGATTACAGGCATGAGCTACCACACCCAGCCTCTGAAACTTTCTTGATCTCACCCTTACTCTTGAACAGTAGTGTGACTCATAGACTTTTCCTTCAGCGCTTTGAAAGTAACCTTCTATTACCTTTGGGTTTCCAGTTTTTCTGCTAAGAGATCTGTTGTGATCATTTTCGTCCTTTACTAGTGGTTTGTTTTATCCCTGCTGGCCTTTGAGACCATCTCTGTAGGTACGAATTGATTTTCATTTATCCAGGTTTCTGAATCTCATATACCTACCACTGGAACTGCTTGGTGGTAGAATATACCTAATTTATGTTTTTGTTTTGAGACGGAGTCTCACTCTGTTGCCCAGGCTGGAGTGCAGTGGCACAATCTCAGCTCACTGCACCCTCCACCTTCTGGGTTCAGGTGATTCTTCTGCCTCAGCCTCCCAAATAGCTGGAATTACAGGCGCACACCACCACGCCTGGCTAATTTTTGTATTTTTAGTAGAGACGGGGTTTCATCATGTTGTCCAGGCTGGTCTCAAACCCCTGTACTCAGGTGATTCATTTGCCTCAACCTTCCACAACGTTGGGATTACAGGCGTCAGCCACTGCGCCCAGCCTGAATTTATGTTTTCACGGCTGCCACTAAGCTACCCTGCCAAGCACACAGACCACTTTACAAGCCCTCTTACCACATGACATCCCAAAGCTTTATATTATCATACTTCATTTTATTTGTACTCATATGAAATGTGCATGTTTTGTGTTCTTACAGTCACAGTTGGAATTTCCTGAATGACAGAAGGAGAAAAATCTTTATGTCTTCAGGATATTTGTTTTCCCTTCACGCAATGCATCTTTGATTACTTTGCTCATTTTCCTCTTTCTTTTTTGTGCTGTTCTGTAAGAACCCTCTATGGCTCTTGGGCAGTAATCCTTTGTCTCTTTTATGTCTTATTTTCTCTCCATCTGCCGCTTGCTTTTGCCTCTTACTGTGTCTTTTACTGGATAGAAAGTTTGAATGTTGATATCAGACTTTTGAAGACACAGCCTCTTTTGCCCAATTGGAATGCAGTTGGCACAATTACAGCTCACTGAAGTCTCAGTCTCCCAGAGTGCTGGGATTGCAGGCGTGACCCCCCGCCAGTGCTTGACCATATGTTTTTTTTTGGTTAAGCTTTGCTTATCAAAGCCTGCCACACTCATGAAGGCATACCACATAGTTTAAACTTTGACTTTTTGTTGTGGCCTGTTTCTATCTCAAATTTGAATACACATACATACGTGCATATATATTTAAATTGCCTAGACTATACACATATACGTATGTATGTATTCTGAGGCAAGGGTCTATTTTCATTTTACTTTAAAAAATAGTAGGCTGCATACAGTGGCTCACGCCTGCAATATCACCACTTTGGGAGGCCGAGGTGGGCAGATCACGAGGTCAGAAGATCAGAACCATCCTAGCCAACATGATGAAACCCCGTCTCTTCTAAAAATACAAAAAAATTATCTGGGCATGGTGGTGCACACCTGTAGTCCCAGCTACTCAGGAGGCTGAGGCAGGAGAATTGCTTGAATCCAGGAAATGGAGATTGCAGTGAGCTGAGATCATGCCACTGCACTACAGCCTGGGCGACAGTGCAAGACTCCGTCACAAAAAAAAAAAAACAACGAAAGCTTGGCACAGTGTCTCATGCCTGTATTTGCAGCATTTTGGGAGGCTGAGGTGGGATAATTGCTCAAATTTGTGAGGTTGAGGCTTCAGTGAGCCAAGATCACGCCACTGCACTTTAGCCTGGATGACAGAGCAAGATCCTGTCTCACTAAAGGAATGAAGAATAACTGAATGGACAACTGGTTGTCTTAATATTGTGAAGTCTGAGTGGACAAGGATGGTGATGGGGAGATTGATATGGATGAAGACACATTCAGCATTTACAGAATGCCCTTCATCCCCTAGCCTTGGAGACTGCCTCAAACATGATCCAGTTTTCATAAAAACCTTGCAGGGCAGTCATACAGTTTTTGTTTTGTTTTGTTTTTTTGAGATGGAGTCTCACTCTGTCTCCCAGGGTGGAGTGCAGTAGTGTGATCTCAGCTCACCACAACCTCCACTTACTGGGTCCAAGCGATTCTCCTGCCTTAGCCTCCCTAGTATCTGGGACTACAAGCATGTGCCACTACGCCCAGCTAATTTTTTTGTATTTTTAGTAGAGACGGGGTTTCACTGTGTTGGTCAAGCTGGTCTCGAACTCCTGACCTCAAATGATCCACCTGCCTCAGCCTCCCAAAGTGCTGGGATTACAGGCGTGAGCCACTGCACCCAGCCAGGTCATTGACTGTTCTAAGACTTAGATCCAGAACTTTTAGGTCTCCAGGCCTATGCTTTGTCCCATCCATGAACGCAGAACTTTGACCACAGAGCTGGGTAAGAATTGCTCCTTTAGTGCTGTTATTAGCTTGTTGTGAAGTCAAAGCTGTGGAAATGTGTATTGATGGGCAGTGCGTGATGGGGAGAACAAGGCAGTGTCTGTGACAGAATTCTAGGGTGAGCAGGGATGCTTGGGCTCTGGTCTTGCACATCTCAAACTAATCCTTTTGGTGATTATTTATCCCCAGGACCATTCCTTCTGCCTGCGCTCTAGGAAAATGAAAATGCTACGTGGGTCTTTTTGGATCTGTTTTTGGTTCTATTCCCTGGCTGTCGTTTCTCCTCTTCCTTGTATAAATTTGAGTTTAAAAAAGAAAGCAAGTAAAAAAATCCACATCTTCACACCTAGCCCATCATCATTGTCTGCTTCTCATATCGACATAGCTTCATATGCCTAAGTCTACGTTTTTCCTCTCTTTGCAGTTTGGGATATGAGATTGAAAATGACAACTCGGAATATTTCTGAAAGAGAAATACCCTGTGGTATAGAAATGGAAGGATTCACAAAGGAGGCTCCCTGTTTGTCCATTTTAGGTGGTGGTTGGGACTGTGAGAACCAGGAGGGACACTTGAGGCAATCAGCTTTAACTCTGCAGAAACCAGGGCCTCAGGAAACAATTTGTGAATACCCTAGTTTTGGGGAGCATTTGATTGCAAGCTCAGACCTTCCACCATCTCAGAGAGTTCTTGCAACAAATGGTTTCCATGCACATGACTCAAATGTTAGTGGTCTGGATTGTGACTCCGCCTTACACAGCTGTCCCAAAAGTTATGCAGCTAAGAGAACTGGTGACAGTGATGCCTGTGGAAAAGCCTTCAACCATTCCATGGAAGTTATTCATGGAAGAAATCCAGTGAGAGAGAAACCCTACAAATACCCTGAAAGTGTTAAGTCTTTTAATCATTTTACTGCTCTTAGTCATCAAAAAATAATGAAAAGAGGCAAGAAACTGTATGAAGGTAAGGATTTTGAGGACATCTTTACCCTGAGCTCATCACATAATGAAAACCGGAGGAATCTCCCAGGAGAGAAACAATATAAATGTACTGAATGTGGCAAATGCTTCAAACGGAACTCTTCTCTTGTTTTGCATCACCGGACTCATACCGGAGAGAAGCCTTACACTTGTAATGAGTGTGGAAAGTCCTTCTCCAAGAACTACAACCTGATTGTACATCAGAGGATCCACACAGGAGAAAAGCCCTATAAATGCAGTAAATGTGGGAAAGCTTTCAGTGATGGGTCAGCTCTGACACAGCACCAGAGAATTCACACAGGCGAGAAACCTTATGAATGCCTAGAATGTGGAAAAACCTTCAACCGAAATTCATCCCTAATTTTGCACCAAAGAACTCATACAGGGGAAAAACCATATAGATGTAACGAGTGTGGGAAACCCTTCACTGACATCTCCCACCTTACAGTGCATCTCCGAATCCACACCGGTGAGAAGCCCTATGAGTGTAGCAAATGTGGAAAGGCTTTCCGGGACGGCTCGTACCTCACCCAGCATGAAAGGACTCACACTGGAGAAAAGCCCTTTGAGTGTGCAGAGTGTGGAAAATCCTTCAACAGAAACTCTCATCTCATTGTGCATCAGAAGATCCATTCTGGGGAGAAACCCTATGAATGTAAAGAATGTGGGAAGACTTTCATTGAGAGTGCGTACCTGATCAGGCACCAGAGGATTCATACTGGCGAGAAGCCCTATGGCTGCAACCAGTGTCAGAAACTTTTCAGGAACATTGCTGGCCTCATCAGGCACCAGAGGACTCATACTGGTGAGAAGCCTTATGAGTGTAATCAGTGTGGCAAAGCCTTCAGGGACAGCTCCTGTCTGACCAAGCACCAGAGAATCCACACTAAGGAGACCCCATATCAGTGTCCAGAATGTGGGAAGTCCTTCAAGCAGAACTCTCACCTGGCAGTGCATCAGAGACTGCATAGCAGAGAGGGTCCCAGCCAGTGTCCTCAGTGTGGAAAAACGTTCCAGAAGAGCTCCTCCCTTGTCCGACATCAACGAGCACACCTGGGAGAGCAACCCATGGAAACATAATGATTGGGGGCCACATGATTCTTCCAGTTTGTTCTCACACCTGTGTTTAGGAGGCGTGTCTTAGATGTGACTCCTCTCTGGTCAGTAGAAAAGAATCCTTTAAGCTATTCAGTGAATTGATGAATGTGAGACATTGCTGAGCCACAGTGTGAAGTCTGCTCGTTGGGGAACTTGGGAGACAACTTAGGATGTTAGTAAATGCAGAATAGTTACTGGGGATGATTCAGTCTGTACCAGAGATGACAGCACGTACACTGGAATGAAACGTGCAAACCATGAATGTGACACTAACCTAGGGTATTCACTCACCTCCACATCAGAATGCGTAGCTAGAGAGAGCCTGTGAATGCATTCAGAATGTGATTGATATGAGGAGCCCTGTAGTAGGGAGTTTCCACCTTATTGTACATAAGCAGACTCAATGAATCAACTTTTTTTTTTTTTTTTTTTGAGATGGAGTCTCGAGCTGTTGCCCAGGCTGGAGTGTAGTGGGGCAGTCTCCACTCACTGCAACCTCCCCTCCCGGGTTCAAGCAGTTCTCCTGCCTCAGCCTCCTGGCTAGCTAAGATTACAGGTGTGTGCCACCACGCCCAGCTAAGTTTTTGTATTTTTAGTAGAGATGGAGTTTCACTATGTTGACCAGGCTGGTCTTGAACTCCTGACCTTATGATCTGCCTGCCTTGGTCTCCCAAAGTGCTGGGATTACAGATGTGAGCCCCCGCGCCTGGCCTGATTCAGCTATTTGTTTGTTTGGTTTTGGTTTTTTTGAGACGGAGTCTTGCTCTGTTGCCAGGGTGGAGTGCGGTGGTGTGATCTTGGCTCACTGCAACCTCCACCTCCCAGATTCAAGCAACTGAGTCAAGCTTTTTAAATGTAATCAGGAAGAGAGGCTGTTGGCAGCGTCTCTTACAGTGTTTTCTGTATCAACAAAGGTGTACAATTAGAGTCCACACGGTGCTGCAGTGCACATCACCACAGAATGTTTGAAACTTTGCTGTTTCAATGTATTTCTGCGTTATACTCTACAAGAATGCTGAGGACTTGTTGCAGGAGGCATCTAGATGAATAAATTACCTGTGAATGAACAATGAAGTCGTTCTTCCTGTGACTGAAACAAGCAGGCCGGGTTTGGTGGCTCATGACTATCCCAACACTTTGGGAGGCCGAGGCAGCTGGATCATGAGGTCAGGAGTTCAAGACCAGCCTTGCCAGCATGGTGAAACCCCATCTCTACAAAAAATACAAAAATTTGCCAGACATGGTGGCATGTGCCTGTAATCCGAGCTACTCAGGAGGCTGAGCGGGAGAATTGCTTGAACCTGGGAGGCAGAGGTTGCTGTGAGCCAAGATCCCGCCACTGCACTCCAGCCTGGGTGACAGAGTGAAACTCCATCCAAAAGGAAAAAAAAAAAGACTGAAACAAGCTTGTGCTAAGATGGAAAGGGCTGCTTCCAAGAGATGTGGTTTGTTGCTTTAGTTGCTGAAACAAAAATACTGAGTTGTTACGTTTATGTTATCACCCCACCACTACCACCATGGTGGCTCATTAGGATGGTCCAATTCAGCCACTGTGAACCATTGTAAAGGTTTTATTGCCATGTTGAAAATGTTTATAATATGGCAGAAAGAGGCATAAAATAGAAGATTTACTATTATTATAGCCATATACAAGATATGTGCACATATGGATGTAGACTGAAAGGGGATGATGGAGAAATAAAATGTGGTTTCCTTTGGGGACTGGAATTTTGTATGGTATTTGTTCTCTGTTACAAATATTTCTTAGCATAATGATTTGGTAATAAATTAAAAAGAGAAGCCATAAAGAGGTTAATATGGGGTTTCTCTGGACCTCCTTTAGTATTAGGGACTGGATCAGTCAACAGGTAGGCTGTAAGTGTGGATGGAGGGGCACTGGGCAGTGGCTTCTCTGGAATCAGCATCCCAAAGCCCAGGGCATGAGAATAACTTCCTTCTCTGGGACCTGGGTTATAAGGGGGTATCAGTGTGGAGGACAGAGTGGGTCCCAGAGAATGGGGAACAGGAAGCCATAGACAAATTTGGGATGACTTTGGAGTGGCCCTTCCGAGGCAGTGCAGTACTGGCCAAGTGAAACTAGTCAAGGTGGATGACACATCCTTGAAGCCCTGTGAGTGAATCCCCTTGGGATTTTGCCTCTAGGAAATTCCTCTGCTGGGAGTATGGACAGATGCCCCGATAGTGAAGATTAGTGATGAGTCAGTCCAGGACTGGAGTGAGCCAGGCCCATTTTATTGGCAGGATCAAGATTGATGTGTGTGTGACCTGGTGTCTCCATGGTACTGGTTTTCTGAGGTCTAGATTCTCAGCCCAGCTGGTGAGAGGCTTCAGGCAGCCATCCCTCCTTCCACATGTGTCTTTTCTGGTGTCTGGCGTCAGCTGTGGCCTCCATGGCACTTGCTCTCTCCTATGAGGCAGCCAATCGGGGTGGGCCTCTGTTAGCTATGTCACAGGGCCCATCCTGATGCCTCTCACAGGGCAGCCAGTCCTGAGAGAGGAATGAGTAGGTAGGTAATGGAGGCAGGGAGGGGAGAAGGGAAGAGTAGCTCTGAAAGAGCATTTAGACAAAGCCCCCTCCACACACACTCATTTGGAGATGATGATCTCATGGTGAGAGGTGCATGGGCAGGTAGGACAAGCAGGGACCCTTGTTGAACCATCTGAAGTCAGGTTGGGGTTGTGCTGTGTCCCAGGGTGAGGTGATGGACGAAAGGCGACCAGGCTGACTTGTGTTCTCCAGAGGGTTGTGTTTGAGTATAACCCAGTACAGAAAAGTGCACCACAGACTTGGCTTGACACAGTGAAAATCATGATCCCTTGAGCCCTCTGACCTTGGGCTTTTCTCTGTCATTGTAGGATCCAGTTTGAGCAAGATGTTTGGATGGGCAAAGTGGCTCACACCTGTAATTTCACCACTTTGGAAGGCTGAGGCAGGAGGATTGCTTGAGCCTAAGAGTTCAAGACCAGCCTGGGCAACCCATCTCTGCGAATAATAATGAAAAAATTAGCCAGGTGTGGTGGCACGGGCCTTTAGTTCCAGCTTCTCAGGAGGGAGAGTCAGGAATAAGACAGAAGGATCTCTTAAGCCTGGGGGTTTGGGTCTACAGTGAGCTGTGACTGCACCACTGCACTGCAGGCTGGGTAATGGAGTAAGACCCTGTCTCAAAAAAGAATCCAATAATGGCTTGGCTCTGTGACCCCACCCAAATCTCATGGAATTGCAATTCCCAGGGTCAGGAGAGGGACCTGGTGGGAGGTAAATGGATCAATGGGGGCAGATTTCCTCCTTGCTGTTCTCGTGATCATGAGTTCTCATAAAGACCTGCTTGTTTAAAAGTGTGTAGCCCTGGCCGGGCGCGGTGGCTCAAGCCTGTAATCCCAGCACTTTGGGAGGCCGAGGCGGGTGGATCACGAGGTCAAGAGATCGAGATCATCCTGGTCAACATGGTGAAACCCCGTCTCTACTAATACAAAAAATTAGCTGGGCATGGTGGCGCGTGCCTGTAGTCCCAGCTACTCAGGAGGCTGAGGCAGGAGAATTGCCTGAACCCAGGAGGCGGAGGTTGCGGTGAGCCGAGATCGCGCCATTGCACTCCAGCCTGGGTAACAAGAGCGAAACTCCGTCTCACAAAAAAAAAAAAAAGTGTGTAGCCCTTCTTCTTCATTCCCCCTGTCTCCTGCTCTGCCATGGTAAGATGTGCTTACTTCTCCTTCACCTTCTGCTATGGCTCTAAGTTTCATGAGGCCTCCCAGCCATGCTTCACATACAGCCTGTGGAATCGTAAGTCAACTAAACCTCTTTTCTTCATAAATTGCCTCGTCTTAGGTAGTTCCTTATAGCAGTGTGAGAATGGACTAACGCAGAAAATTGGTAACAGGAGTGGAGCACTGCTGTAAAGATACCTGAAGCTACTTTGGAACTGGGTAATGGGCAGAGGTTGGAACAGTTTGAAGGGATCAGAAGAAGACAGAAAGTTGAGAGAAAGTATGGAACTTCCTAGAGACTTGTTTAATGGTTGTGACCAAAATGCTAAGTAATGATGTGGACAGTGAAGTCTGGGCTGCAGTGGTCTCAGATGGAGATGAACTTACGAGTAACTGGAGTAAAGGTCACTCACTGTGCTTTAGCAAAAAGACTTGTGG
Source organism: Aotus nancymaae (assembly GCF_030222135.1). NCBI lineage: Eukaryota > Metazoa > Chordata > Mammalia > Primates > Aotidae > Aotus > Aotus nancymaae. Next base: position 2,255,817 of record NW_026988484.1, on the reverse strand, counting down.
CATTGTGCTCCTGCTCTAGAGTTCTGTGAGAAACAGAACTTTAGCCTGAGAGAGATTATTTAGAGTGTCTGGCAGAATAAATTTCTAAGCAGCAAAGCATTGGAGAGGTCACCTGGCTGCTTCTTAAAGTCTACACTCATAAAGTCTACACTAAATGTAGTGTACGCTACACAAAGTAGTGTAGACTTAAAGTCTACACTACTTTGCATAAACGAAGAAATAACCTAAAACTATAGCTTATATTTAAACTGAAAGCATAGCACGAAAGTTTTGAAAATTTGCTCCCCATTTTCTGGCAGGAATTCAAGGCTGCTGAAATGTACATTAAAGAAGAGCTGAGGCTGGGCGCGGTGGCTCACGCCTGTAATCCCAGCACTTTGGGAGGCCGAGGTGGGTGGATCACGAGGTCAAGAGATCGAGACCATCCTGTCCAACAGGGTGAAACCCCATCTCTACTAAAAAAATATAAAACTTAGATGGGTGTGGTGGTGCGTGCCTGTAATCCCACCTACTTGGGAAGCTGAGGCAGGAGAATTGCTTGAACCCAGGAGGCTGAGGTTGCAGTGAGCCAAGATCGAGACACTGCACTCCAGCAAGACTCTGTCTCAAAAAAAAAAAAAAAAAAAAACTGAATGTTAATAGCCGAGACAATGAGGAAAATGCCTGCGGGGCATTTCAGAGACCTTTACAGCAGGTCCTCGTTTCGTAAGCCTAGAGGCCTAGGAGACTAAAATGGTTTCGTGAGCCAAGCCCAGGGCCCCACTGCTCTGTGCATCCTCAAAACTTGGCACCCTGAATCCCAGCTGCTTCAGCTCTAGCTGTGGCTAAACGGGGCCGAGGTACAGCTCTGTCCACTGCTTCAGAGGGTGCAAACCCCAAGCCTCGGCAGCTTCCACGTGGTGTTGGAGCTCTGGGTGCACAGAAGGCAAGTGTTGTTGGGAGCTTCCACCTAGATTTCAGAGGGTGTTTGGAAATACACGGACATCGAGGCAGAAGTCTGCTGCATGGGTTGAGTCCTCGTCGAGAACCTCTGCTAAGGCAGTGTGGAGGGGAAACGTGGAGTTGGAGCCCCCACACAGAGTCCCCACTGAGGCACTGCCTGGTGGAGCTGTGAGAAGAGGGTCATTATCCTCCAGACCCCAGAATGGTAGGTCCACCAACAGCTTGTACCATGTGCCTGGAAAAGCCACCAACACTCAATGCCAACCTGTGAAAGCAGCAACAAAGTTGTATCCTGCATTGTCACAGGAGCAGAGTGCCCAAGGCCTCGGGAGCCCACCCCTTGCATCAGTGTGACCTGGATATGAGACATGGAGTCAAAGAAGATTATTTTGGAGCTTTAAGATTTAATGACTGCCTTGCTGGGATTTGGACTTGCAGGGGACCTGTAGCCCCTTTGTTTTGACTAATTTCTCTCTTTTGGAATGGGGGAATTTACCCAATGCCTGTACCCCCCATTGTATCTTGGAAATAACTCACTTGCTTTTGATTTTACAGGCTCATAGGTGCAAGGGAGTTGCCTTGTCTCAGATGGGTCTTTGGACATAGAATTTTGAGTTAATGCTGGAATGAGTTAAGATTTTGGGGTACTGTTGGGAAGGCATGATTCCATTTTGCAATATGAGAAGAACATGAGATTTGGGGGTGGGACAGGGCAGAATGATATGGTTCAGCTCTGTGTTTCTGTCCAAATCTCAGGTCAAATTGTAATTCCTAGTGTTGGGGGACAAACCTGGTGGTAGGTGATTGGATCATGGGGGCAGCTTTCCCCTTTTGCTGTTCTCATGATAGTTCTCATGAGATCTCGTTGTTTAAAAGTTTGTAGCACTCCCTGCTCCACTCGCTCTGCCATAGTAAGACGTGCTTGCTTCTCCACCCTCTGTCATGATTGTAAGTTTCTTGAGGCTTCCCAGCCATGTTTCCTGTACAGCCTGTGAAACTGTGAGGAAATGAAACCTCTTTTCTTCACAAATAACAGTCTCAGGTAGTCCTTTATAGCAGTGTGAGAATGGACTAATACATAATCCTACTGAGTCAGTTTAGCAAAAATCTTCCCCTTCCTCTTAATACCTGATCAAGTTCCTTGTTCCCCACCCTCAATGTCTTCTCCCCTTGGCCTGCCTTCAGCAAAACTTCTCTTGAGTTGGTTTGGCAAGAATTCACCCCTTATCTGTGAGGTTTGCACTTAGTAAATTTTCATGCACCAGACACTCTGCTGCTTCTCAGCTGTAAACCTTCACTTGTTCTTGTCCAAGCTGGAGTTGAGTCTGGCCTCCCAAGCCCCTCTGTAGTAGCTTCCGTAATAAGGCCTGCCTCACCATGTGTTTGTGTGAACGGAATTAGATGCCTGCCTGTTGCACAACACTGTGTATGTTAGACTCCCATGTTGCTGCAGGTGGCCATGGTTTCTCCTCAATGCTGCGTAATATTCCATGGTCTGGGCACACTTGAACATGTGGATCTACTCACTGTGAGCAGTGGTTCTCATCTAGAAACAGTTCTGCCTCCAGGAGACATCTGGGTGTCATGATGAAGGGTGGTGTCTGGCAGGTGGAAGCTGGGGCTGCTGCTAAACATCCTCCAAGGCTCACAATGGCCCCCACAGCAGAGTTATCCAGCCCAGGTGTGAGCTGTGCCAAGGCTGAGGTGTATACGTTTCTTGTTGATACTTTCAAAGGAATGAACCCCATTATTGAGGGGAAAAAGTCTCACATTCCCAGGATATGTACAGTTGTAAGTTACAGATTTGTGTCTCTGTAGAAATGGGTGTATCATAAGACATAAGTCCCTAGTGGACTGTTAGAAATGCCCCAGCTGGGCACTTCACTTTGGTGTCTGCAGCATTCTAGCAAAATATGTAGGTGTTGCAGAGTTAGTGTCAGCAGCATCTCCGCCTCTTGTTTCACCTTTCAGGTTCTGGGATGGGCTCATCCCCAGACCAGTTGTGGCCAGAGGGTAAGCATCCTGAAGAAGTGGTGTCAATATGATATTGGTATGAGCCCCATGGTTTTGTGTGAATTGTATTCTCCTTGCTCTTTTTTGAAAAAAATTTATTAGGCTGGGCACTATGGCTCACACTTGTAATCCCAGCACTTTGGGAGGCTTAGCTGGGAGGATCACTTGAGTTCAGGAGTTCGAGACCAGCCTGGGCAACAGACAGAGACCCTATCTCTACAAAGTGAAATGAAATGAAATGTAATGTACATATAGTATGTACATTACATAGAGTAGTCCCCCCCACCAAATCCAAGAGGGACACATTCCAGTACCATGGTGGATGCCTGAAACCTCATATGGCACGAATCATTATATACAGTTGTCCCTCCGTATCTGTGGAGGATTGATTCCAAGACTGCCCTCGGACACCAAATCGGAAGATGCTCAAGTCCCTGATAGAAGATGGTGTGTATTTGCATATAACCTACACACATCTTCCAGTGTACTTTAAGTAATGTCTAGGCCAGACACAGTGGCTCACGCCTATAATCCGAGCCCTTTGGGAGGCCGAGGCAGACAGATCACCTGAGGTCAGGAATTTGATACTAGCCTGGCCAACATGGCAAAACCCCGTCTCTACTAAAAATACAGAAATTAGCCAGTGTGGTAGCATGTGCCTGTAATCCCAGCTACTAGGGAGGCTGAGGCAGGAGAATCACTGGAACCTGAGAGGCAGAGGTTGCAGTGAGCTGAGATCACGCCACTGCACTCCAGTCTGGGAGACAGAGTGAGACTCCATCTCCAAAAAAAAAAAAAAAGTAATGTCTAGATTACTTATGTTACTAATACAGTGTAAATACTTTGTAAATTTTATACTGTATTGTTTAGGAAATAATGAGGAAAAACATCTGCACATGCTCAGTACAGATACAATGTTTTTTCGAATACTTTCAATCCAAAATTGGTTGAATCTACAAATGTGGAACCCATGCATGTGAAAGGCTACTGTATACTGTGTTTTTTCTTTTCTTTTTTTTTTTGAGACGGAGTTACGCTCTTGTTTCCCAGGCTGGAGTGCAATGGCGCGATCTCGGCTCACTGCAACCTCCGCCTCCTGGGTTCAGGCAATTCTCCTGCCTCAGCCTCCTGAGTAGCTGGGATTACAGGCACGCGCCACCATGCCCAGCTAATTTTTTGTATTTTTAATAGAGGCGGGGTATCACCATGTTGACCAGGATGGTCTTGATCTCTTGACCTCGTGATCCACCTGCCTCAGCCTCCCAAAGTGCTTGGATTACAGGCGTGAGCCACCGCGCCCGGCCTTGTGTTTTTTCTTATACTTACCTATGATAAGGTTTAATTTATAAAATAATTTTTAAAATACAGGTTACTTGAACACAAGTGCTGTGATACCACGATGGTTGATCTAATAACCAAGGTAGCTCCTAAAAGCAACTAATGACGGGTGTATATACAATGTGGAAACACTGGACAAATGCCTGGTTCCCATTCTGGATGGGATGCTGTGGTACAGCATGGGATTTCATCATGCTACTCATGACAGTGTGCAGTGTGAAACCTGTGAATTGTTTATTTCTGGATTTTCCATTTAATATTTTCAGACCACAGTTGACCTTGGGCAACAAAGGTGGAGAAGTGAAACTGACAATCAGGAGAGGCTACTGTAATTCCGTTACAGAGGATGGAAACTCCTGACCAAAGAGGATATGAGATGTGGACTAGGTGAGTTCCAGATGGATTCTGGGGTAGCCTGGGCCATTGCAAGTGTGGCTGAGATGAGCGGGACATGGGATAGAGAGGACGGTATCCTGGATTATCCGGATGGGCCCAATCTAGCACACATGCCCTTAAAAGCAGAGGTTATAGGCTGGAGTCAGATGCTGAGGAAGGAACGAGTAGAGAGCTGAAATGTGAGAAGGATTCTACTCCCTGTTCCTGGCTTTAAAACTGAAAGGGGCCTGGACACAGTGGCTCACAGCTGTAATCCCAGCACTTTGGGAGGCCAAGATGGGTGGATCATTTGAGATCAGGGGTTCGAGACCAGCCTGGCCAACATGGCAGAACCCATCTCTAGTAAAAGTATAAAAATTAGCCGGGCATGATGGCACACACCTGTAATCCCAAATTCTCAGGAGTCTGAGCCAGGAAAATTGCTTGAACCCAGGAGGTAGAAGTTCTAGTGAGCCAAGATTGCAGTACTGCACTCCAGCCTGGGCAGCAGAGTGAGACTCTATTTCCAAAAAAAAAAAAAAAAAATGTCTAGGTGCAGTGGTTCATGCCTGTAATCCCAGCACTTTGGAAGGCCAAGGCGGTCATATCATGAGGTCAGGAGATCAAGACCCTCTTGGCCAACATGGTGAAAACCCATCTCTACTAAAAATACAAAAATTAGCTAGACGTAGTGGCAAGTGCCTGTAATCCCAGGTACTTGGGAGGCTGAGGCAGGAGAATCACTTGAACCTGGGAATCAGAGGTTGCAGTGAGCCGAGATCGCGCCATTGCACTCCACCCTGGGCAACAAGAGTGAAACTCTGTCTGAAGAAAAGAAAAAAAATAGCCGGGCGCGGTGGCTCACGCCTATAATCCCAGCACTTTGGGAGGCCGAGGCAGGTAGATCACGAGGTCAAGTGATCGAGACCATCCTGGTCAACAAGGTGAAACCCCGTCTCTACTAAAAATGCAAAAATTAGCTGGGCATGGTGGCGCGCGCCTGTAATCCCAGCTAATCAGGAGGCTTAGGCAGGAGAATTGCTTGAACCCAGGAGGCAGAGGTTGCGGTGAGCCGAGATTGCGCCATTGCACTCCAGCCTGGGTAACAAGAGCGAACCTCTGTCTCAAAAAAGAAAAAAAGAAAAGAAAAAAATAGGTTCATCAGAAAGCAATATTACGCAAGTAAAAAGGCAAGTGACAGAGTGGGAGAAGACCACTGTAGAGCCAACAAAGGACTGGCCTCCAAATATACAAAGAACTCAGCATCTCAATAAAAAAGAAACGTAATAGAAACATTGGTAAATGACGTCAGCTGGCCCCTCATAAACAAGGAAATACAAATGGCCAGTAAGTGCTTGAAAGTGTGCCCAACTTTACTACTAATAAACCACAGTGTGATTCTACTTCACACCACACTAATGGCTAAAATGAAAACAACTGTACCAAATGTTGCAAGAATGTGGAGCAACTGAATATCTTAAACAACACTGCAGGGGCAGTGTAAACTAGTGGTATCTCCTAACCTGAACTTGTGCACCCACGAAGAGACAGTTGCAGTCCTAGGCATTCACCCAACAGGAATACAAGCCTGCTTATCAAAAGATACACACAGGATGTTCATAGCAGGTTTTTTTGTAGTGACTCTCAACTGGAAACAGCCCCAATGTCCATTGACAGGAAGGAAAACGAGCAAATGGTGTATTCAGAGTGGAGCATTTTATGACCACATAAAATTATTATTGTGCCCCAGAGGATTACACGAAGAAGTGGTTATTGCACCATGGAAGATTACACAGCTATGTGAAAGGGTTGTGCCATAGGGTATTACGCAACCTTGTAAAGTGGTTATTGTGCCATAGTGTTGTGCGATGGCCTAAAGTTGTTACTGTGGCATGGAACCTTACGCAATGGCATGAAGGGGTTATTGTGCTATGGAGTCTTACGTAACCACGTGGAGGGATTATTGTGCCAGGGAGTCTTATATAATCGTGTAAACGGGTTATTTTGGATGGAGCATCACACGACCGAGTAAAATGTTAATTGCGCATGTAAGGTTATACGACCGCATGAAGGTGTCGGCCAGCGTCCACTGCAGCGTCGTACACCGCTGAACAGGAGTGACCGATGCCGTGAGAGGAAGGAGACAGAGCAGTCTAGGAGTGGAACCCGCGCGTCCAGGGTGGGGCAGGATCGCAAAGGGATGTAGGGCTGGTCGGTCTGAGACTAGGTGCTTGTCTGCGGCGGCTCACGGTCGGCCGACGAGCGCTCCCGGCGTGTTTCCGGCTGTTAAACTTCACCTACCAGCGGAGGTGAAGGACTCGGACCGGGAAAGGAAACTTTGCGCGCTCCCAGGTTCTGGCTGCCCGGCAGCTATGATCCCGCCCCACCCGGGCTGCTCCCCGCCGTCTGGGGTCGCCGGAAAAGGAGCATCCGGAGACTGTGCGCGCGCATGCGCAGAGCCCGAGGGCGCGCTGACGTAGACGCCGCGGCGGCGGGAGGTGAGTCCCACCCTCGCCGCCTCTCGGGTCTCGGCTTCCCCCACTCCCGTCTAGCGGTCGTGCAGCCAAGGCCTCGTGAGGGTGGCGTCCAGTACTGGAGGGCGGCTGGGGCTGGGATGTGGCTGCGTGGACGCCCTTCCTGCTCAGGGTACGCGGCGGCGCCGCTCTGGGCAGGGTCCCGCGGGCGCGCTGGCCTGGCGTCCTGGGCGGGGCCTCCCGCTCGTTCTCTCCCCGCGGGGTCGAGCCCCTACTCTCCTCTCCCGGTGGGGCGCAGACCCCTACCCCACATGTGCGTGGGACGCGGCCCTTTCCCTTCTCCCCGCGGGGTACCGACCCTGAATCTCCCCGCGGGGCGCGGACTAATTCCCGTTCTTAGAGACCGCAGGCTCCCGTTCTCTTAGCTTGAGGCGGGGGCGCAGTTCTCTTCCTCCCCCTCCCACCGGGACGGACCAGACTCCCCAGCATTCTGTTTTTTCCTGCGGACACAGGCACTCTTCTCTCACCTCCCCGGGTTGTGGCCCCGCCTCTACCTGCACAGGTGCGTTTGCCCTTCCCTCTCCTCAGGAGATCTGGGCATGAACAACCCTCGGGTTCCCGAGTCTGACTCCCAGGGACGTTTTCCCGACTTGTCATCCTGCTCCCCTGACAACCTGGTTCTTCCTCCTCTTCCTTCTCCTCCCAGGAGATGGCTTCCTCCTCTGCCCCTTTCGGGTTGTGTGTGGAAGCTGCCTTCCGCCGTGAACGCCCCCATCCCTGCTGGGTGCTGACCCCACCGGCGTGCCCTTCCTCCCTTTCCTGCTATTGTAGACTGGGCTGCCCTCCCCACAAACCTCTGTTGCCTGAAAGCTGACCCTCAGGGACTGGCATCTGAGACTTTGGGGTCCTCAGCTGAGCGTCTCCTCTCCCCAAAACTCAGTCCTTCCCTGTAAGTGGTGACTCCTTCCACCCACAATCCTCATTGTCCACCTGGATATTTCTCTCTTCCCTAACCCCCACATCGTCTCTGTCCAAAATCTCATGCCTTAACCATTAAGATATTTCCAGAATTCAATTAGTTGGACTTGGTGGCACATGCCTGTAATCCCAGCTACTCAGGGGGCTGAGGCAGAAGAATCGCTTGGACTTGGGGTTCGGAAGTTCGGTGAGACAAGATTGTGCCACTGTACTCCAGCCTGGGTGACAGAGTAAGAATCTGTCTCAAGAAATATGTAAAAATAGGGCCTGGCGCGGTGGCTCACACCTATAATTCCAGCACTTTGGGAGGCGAGGTGGGTGGATCATGAGGTCAAGAGATCGAGACCATCCTGGTCAACATGGTGAAACCCCGTCTCTACTAAAAATACAAAAAATTAGCTGGGCATGGTGGCGCGTGCCTGTAATCCCAGCCACTCGGGAGGCTGAGGCAGGAGAATTGCTTGAACCTGGGAGGTGGAGGTTGCAGTGAGCCGAGATCGCGCCATTGCACTCCAGCCTGGGTAACAAGCGAAACTCAGTCTCAAAAAAAAAAAACAGAAAGAAATATAAATGCTGGATATAGGTGATGGGGAGGAAGGCAGCAAATCACGCTGCCATGTCTGTACCTATGAAACAGTCTTGCACGTTCTTCACATGTACCCCAAAACCTAAAATTCAATTTAAAAATATATATATATTTTTAAAAAAGTAAGATACAATCATGAAAATAAAAATAAAAAAGATATTTCCAGAATTCAGCCACATCACCACACCTCTTCTCCCTGATAGAGGCATTTCCTTGCTCCCTTGCCTCTGGCCTTTCCATGATCCAGTGGGAGCCTGACAGGTCGTATCTGTCCTCTAAACCCTCTTCTTACTCAGTAACAGGCAGAATCCTCACATGCCCAAGGACTGTTTGTGCTGGGCCGTAGGTGAATAAATAGAGCTTGCATCAGAGGGAAAACCCATGCCCTAGCTTCTTCCTTGGGCAGTTCATTCTCTGATGCTGCTTGGTTTTGAGTTGTAGGCAGTGGGTAGAGATTGGGACAGTCTGGGAAAGGAGCCTAAGAAACTGGATTGCAGGTGTATGTGCTTCCTCAGTTTGCAGAGTGAGCATTTGACAGTGACAGATTCTGCAGTTCTTTGCTTATCCCTGCTAGAATGCTCTGCGGGGTGGAGGTCTTCGTCCGTTTGATCCACTGCTAAATTATTGATGCCTAGAACAGGGTCTGGCATACAGTATGTGTTCAGTAAATGCAGAGTGAAAGAAAAGGGGTCATCCCTGTGGCCACAGGAAGCTGGCTCTTTTCTCACAGACTTGAGATCACAGAGGGGGTGTGTGATGCATCCAACACACATTTACATTGTGTGCCCAGGCATTTTTTTTTTTTTAGAGGTTTTTTCTTTATAATATCCACTGCCTTTGGCAATATGGAGTATTGGGTGAGTGTGTTCGTGCATGTGTTTGTGTTTGAAATTGGCATGCTTCATGTGCTACGAAACTTTGCAACCGGCTTCTTTCCCCACCTTCTCTCTTGTACTAGGTGAAGCTTTCAGCACACTGGCTTTCACTGCTATATAGTATTCTTCCTTGTGAAAATGCCACAGTTCTTTTCGCCTTGCCTTCCCTGTTGATGAACATCTTGGAAGTTTCCAGATTTTCAGCATTTCCACCAGTGCTTTAGAGAGCATGTTCAATGTGTATCCTTGTAAGGGTTTCTCTAGCCTGAAAGTTTTCAAAATTTTCACACAAGTGTTGAGAGAAACACATGTACATGATGGCTTGGATACATACCTAATTGGAACAAAAGTTTGATGAAACTATGCTTACTAAATGTGAGATCCTCTGATACTACTTGTGAATTTTTATTTATGTCATTGGGAAAAGGATGCCAGTGTTGATCCACCACATCTCTTGGCATTTACAGTTTTTAATTTCAGCCTAGTTCTTCTGAATTGTTCTTCAGAGAGAATGTGATTTTTTATATATAATGTTGTGGGAACTACCCATAATACAGTGTTAACTAAGAAAAACAAAAAAGGACCCAAGTTATATATACAGGTTAACTCCACCTGTTTCAAAGTGACTCTCTGTGAAGAAAACAGGAAGTAAATGCAACCAAGGCTCAACAGTGAGATTATAGATTATTTTTATTGTCTTTGTACTTATTTGTGTTTTCAGGATTTTCTACAGTAAGCATGCATTAATTTTGCAGTGATGTCTTTAATATAAAATATTTAAATGGAATTTGAAGTTTTATGTAAAAAGCAAGCTCCCTTGTTGAATCCTGAATAGAATTATATTTGTCCTATTTTCACTTACTTGTCTACTCAGAAACTTACTTAGCTCACAAAGAGATTAAATAGCATTGAACTTGGATCAGCTGCCAACCACGGGGAGCAGCTAGAGGGCCAGTTGATTCCGTTGATTCCAGGGTTGGCCGCAGGAACCCGTGAGTGCTTTGGACAGCTCTGGCTTTCCCTGACTCCATTTCTTAGAGGCTGACGCTTCTGGCCTGCCTTTACTGTCCTACATCAAAACCTATTGCCTGGAAAGGGCCTTACAAGCTAGCATTTTCCCAGGTGGTAACTCCATAGTTGATTTTTTAACAGCTTCTAGCTAGCATCATATTTTTCCCCCTTGAACACTTATAACCATCTCTTGAATGCCTTTTGAGAAACCTGTTATAAATTCATGTCACCAAGGTGTTAATGAATGATGATCTGGAATATCTCTCCAGGAGGCATTTATATTTCCCCTACCTACTTTATATTTTGACAGGTTTCCAAAATACTCTAACAGAGAAGTTGAAAAATGAGTATAATGAATGCCCATCACCCACCCAAGATTCACCAACTAATGTTTTGCCGTATTTTATGTGCCTGTAATATATAACAGTTAAGTATTAATAATGTATATTTGTGCATACATGTATATATACATATTTGTATATGTATATATTTGGGGCATATGTATGTATATATGTATTTTTGTATGTGTGTATATGTGTATATTGTGTGTGTATATTATGCACATGTATATTTGATACATGTAATTTTTATGTGCCCATATATATTTTATGTTTATGTATGTATGTGTCTGCGTGTATATATATTTATTACAAGTATGACACTTTACCCATAAATATGTTGGGACATATATTCTAAGAATAAAGACATTCGACTGGGCACAGTGGCTCACGCTTGTAATCCCAGTACTTTGGGAGGCCGAGGCGGGTGTATCACTTGAGGTCAGCAATTCGAGACCAGCCTGGCCAACATGGTGAAACCCCGACTCTACTAAAAATACCAGAAATAGCCAGGCGTGGTAGCAGGTGCCTGTAATTCCAGCTACTCAGGAGGCTGAGGCAGGAGTCACTGGAACCTGGGAGGCAGAGGTTGAAGTGAGCCAAGATTGTGCCACTGCACTCCAGCCTGATGATAAAGCGAGAATCCATCTCAAAAAAAAAAAAGAATAAAGACATTCTTCTGCATAACCATGGAACCATTATCACACTTCTAAGGAAGTGAGCAACAGTTTTACGTTATCAAATTTTCCCAATTCCTAATAATATTATGGTATTAATATTATTACTATTATTATTTGAGACAGTGTCTCACTCTGTTGCCCAGACTGGAGTGCAGTGGTGCAATCTCCACTTCCCAGGTTCCAGCAATTCTGCCTCAGCCTCCTGAGTACCTGAGACTACAGGTGCCCATCACCATGGCTGGCTACTTTTTTGTATGTTAGTAGAGATGGGGTTTTACCTTGTTGGCCATGATGGTTTCCATTTCTTGACCTCGTGATCTGCCCACCTCGGCCTCCCAAAGTGCTGGGATTAGATAGATTATTTTTACAAGTTCAGTCACTCTGGCCAGCCAGACATAAGTGCATATCCAGTTGTTCCCCTGCCCCGTTTTGTCTGTGTTATGTTGTGTAAAATTCAGATTCCTCACATTTTCCTCTGCCCCTTTTGTTTATGTGAAAACTGTGCTTCTCAATATCCTGTCCTTTCCCCTTTAAATTGTTTTTTTTGAGATGAAGTCTGCCTTTTACACCCAGGCTGGAGGGCAGTGGTACGATCTCACCTCACTGTAACCTCTGCCACCTAGGTTCTAGTGGTTCGCCTACCTTGGCCTCCGGAGTAGCTGGGATTACAGGCGCCTGCCACCACATCCAGCTAATTTTTGTATTTTTAGTAGAAATGGGGTTTCACCATGTTAGCCAGGCTGGTCTCAAAACACCAGACCTCAGGTGATCCGCCCGCCTCAGCCTCCCGAAGTGCTGGGATTATAGGCGTGAGCTGCCAAACCTGGCCTAAACATTGTTTTTTGACACGGAGTCTCACTCTGTCACCTAGGCCAGAGTGCAGTGGCACAATCTCGGCTCACTGGAACCTCCCTCTCCTGGGTTCAAGCGATTCTCCTGTCTCATCCTCCTCAGTGGCTGGGATTACAGGCATGTGCCATTATGTCTAATTTTTTTTTTTTTTTTTTTTTGAGACGGAGTTTTGCTCTTGTTACCCAGGCTGGAGTGCAATGGCGCAATGTTGGCTCACTGCAACCTCCTCCTCCTGGATTCAGGCAATTCTCCTCCCTCAGCCTCCTGAGTAGCTGGGATTACAGGCACGTGCCACCATGCCCAACTAATTTTTTTTTGTATTTTTAGTAGAGACGGGGTTTCACCATGTTGACCAGGATGGTCTCGATCTCTTGACCTCGTGATCCACCCGCCTCGGCCTCCCAAAGTGCTGGGATTACAGGCGTGAGCCACCGCGCCCGGCCCTTTTTTTGTATTTTTATTAGAGACGGGGGTTCACCATGTTGGCCAGTCTGGTCTGGAATTCCTGACCTCAATTTATCCACTCACCTCGATCTCCCAAATTGCAGAGATTATAGGCATGAACCTCTGCACCCAGCCCCCCTTTTAATTGGAGCTCTTGGTCGGGCATGGTGGCTCACACCTGTAATCCCAGCATTTTCGGTGGCTGAGGTGGGCATATTACCTGAGGTTGGGAGTTCGAGATCAGCCTGACCAACATGGAGAAACCTTTGTCTCTACTAAAAATATAAAAATTAGCTGGGCGTGGTGGCACATGCCTGTAATCCCAGCTACTCAGGAGGCTGAGGCAGGAGAATTGTTTGAACCCAAGAAGCGGAGGTTGCAGTGAGCTGGGATTGTGCCATTACACCCAAGCCTGGGCGATAAGAATGAAATTCCATCTCTAAATAAAAAAACAAAATACATTTGGAACCCTCAAAATCATTTTTGGAGAAAGGCATAGACCTGTCTCCTAGGCACGTCGCTAACTTTGGCGAATACATCTCTTAAGATTATTGAGACTTGTCTCATCGTTTCCTCTGTTGACAAGGTTTCTGCACTGTTGTGTTTTTTGTTTTTGTTTTTTATTTTGAAATAATTATAGATTCACAAGAGGATACAACGAAATGAATAGAGAGGTACTATACACCTTTCAACTAGCCTCTCCCAATGTTAACATTTTGCATATGTGACGCAGTGATTTGTTGTATCAAAACCAGGAACTTGACATTGGTACCACCTAGAGAGCTTATCACATTTCACTAGTTATACAGGTACTCATTTGTGTATGTTGTAGTTGTGCCAAATTTTATGCTATGTAGCTTTGTGTAACCACCATAGTCAAGATTCTTGATGGTAGGTTGCTACATGACTCCCTTGTGCTCCCCTTGTGTGGCCATCCTCACACTCCCTATCTCCAGTCTCTAACCTCTGTCAGCATTTGGTTTTTTTGTTTTTTTGAGACAGTCTCGCCCTGTCCCCCAGGCTGGAGTACAGTAGTGTAATCTTGGCTCACTGCAACCTCTACTTTCTGGGCTCAAGCAGTTCTCCTGCCTCAGCCTCCCGAATAGGTGGGTTTACATGCATGTGCCACCACACCCAGCTAATTTTTTTGTGTGTTTAATATAGACAGGGTTTCACCATGTTGGTCAAGCTGGTCTTAAACTCCTAACTTCAAATGATCTACCCACCTAAGCCTCCCAAAGTGCTGGGATTACAGGCATGAGCCACCACGCCTGGCCCTGTCAACTATGAATGCTCTATCTCTGCAATCATGTTATTTGGTAAATGTTAGGATAGTGGGGTCATGAAGTATATATATTTTTGAGATTGGCTTCTTTTTACTTAGTATAATTTCCTTGAGGTCCATCCAAGTTATTGTGTCAGTAGTTCCTTCCTTTTTACTGATGAGTATTCTGTAAAATAATCTTAGATTATTTTTTACTGCTGTAACAGAATAACTGAGATTGAATAATTTACAAAAAATAGAAACTTATTTCTCGTACTTCTGGAGGCTGAAAGTCCAAGATCAAGGCACAGGCATTTGATATGGTAAAGGCCTGCTTGCTGTGTCTTCACGTAGCAAAAGGATGGAAGAGAGCAGACCTACTCCTGCAAGCCCTTTTTATAACTGCTTGAATCCATTCATGAGAGCAGACCCCTCATGACCTGAACACCTCCCAAAAGGCCACATCTCCCAAACTGTTGCATTGGGAATTTAAATTTCCAACACATGGGGCCAGGTGTGGCAGCTCATGCCTGCAATCCCAGCACTTTGGGAGGCCGAGGTAGAAGTATCACTTGAGCTTAGGAGTTGAAACCAGACTGGGCAATATAGGGCAAGCCAGTCTCTGACAACAACACAAAAATCTGCATATCTATCTATCTAATCTATCTGTATGTAGGTGTATATATATATATATTTTCCAATTTTGGAGGGAATACATTCAAATCATAGTACACGGTATGAATGTACCAAGGTTTGTTTAACCATTCATTCATTGGAAGACATCAGGGTAGTTTCTTGTTATTGGGTGTTGTGAATAAAGCGACCATAATATTAGTGGACAGGTTTTTGTGTGAGCCTTTGTATGTCTTTATTTCTCTGGGTTATATGCCTAAGAGTGCAATTCTTGGGTCATATGGAGATTCTTTTTTTTTTTTAAGACCACCTGCTGCCTATTCAATATGGTAGGTTTATTTTTAGTTTTACAAGAAACTGCCAAACTATTTTCCAGAGTGCCTGTACCATTTTATGGTCCCATTACCAATATATGAGGTATCAATTTTCTGCAACACCTTACTAGTATTCGCTGTCACCATTGTTTTGTACTTTAATTCTTCTGGTAGGTATACTGTGATCTCTCATTGTGCTTTTCATTTGCATCTCTGTGATGATTAATGATGTTGAGCATCTTTACATGTGCTTAGTTGTCATCTTGTGTCCTCTTGAAGGAAATTAGGTGCATATCCTTTTCCCATTGTTTAATTGGATTTTTTCTTTTTTAAATGTTGAGTTTTGAGAGTTTTTTTCTTTTTTTTTTTTTGAGACAGTCTCACTCTGTTGCCCAGGCTGGAGTGCAGTGGCGTGATGTTGGCTCACTACAACCTCTGCCTCCCGGGTTCAAGGGATTCTCCTGCCTCAGCCTCCCAAGTAGCTGGGATTACAGGTGCCTGCCACCACACCCAGCTAATTTTTTGTATTTTTAGTAGAGACAGGGTTTCACCATGTTGATCAGGCTGGTCTTGAACTCTTGACCTTGTGATTCGCCCACGCTGGCCTCCCAAAGTGCTGAGATTACAGGCGTGAGCCTCCGTGCCTGGCCAAGAGTGCTTTACATAGTATAGTTAACTAGTCCTTTGTCAAGTATGTGATTTACAAATTTTTTTTCTAGTCTGTAATTTTTCATTCTCTCAACAGGGGTCTTTGGCAGAACAAAAGTTTTCATTGTGATGATGTACAAATTACCAATTTTTACATTTATGGATCATGCTTTTGATTTCAAGTCCTAAGAACCAAGGAGTCTCCAATTTTTTTCTAAAAATTTTATAGTTCTGTTTTACATTTAAGTCTATGATCTATTTTGAGTGCATTTTTTAAAAATAATTTTTTTTTGAGACAGGGTTTCCTTCTGCCACCTAGGCTGGAGTGTAGTAGCATGATCATGACTCACTGCAGCCTCAAACTTGCGGGCTCAAGCAATCCTCCCACCTCAGCCTCCCAAGTAGCCGGGACTACAGGTGCACACTACCACTCCTGGCTAGTTTTTTTGTTGTGGAGATGGGGTTCTCACTATGTTGCTCACACTAGTTTTGAACTCTTGGGTTCCAGCAAGCCTCCTACCTCAGCCTCCCAAAGTGCTGGGATTACAGGCTTGAGCCACCGAGCTAGCCTGAGTGAATTTTTCTATATAATATAAGGTAAGGTTCCAACTTCATTCTTTTGCATGTGGATTTCCAGTACCCCTGGCACCATTTGTTGAAAAGAACGTCCTTTCCCATTTAATGGTCTTGTCAGAAATCCTTTAACCATGTAGGTTAGGGTTTATTTCTGGGCCCTCTATTCTGTTAGTCTATATGTCAGTCTCTGTGTTAGTACCATCCTGTTTTGGTTACTATTAGCTTTTTAAGTTTTGAAATCAGGAAATGTGAAACCTCCAGCTTTGTTGTTTTTCAAGATTGTTGTGGCTATTTGGGGTCTCTTGAGACTCCATATGAATTTTAAGTTGAATTTTTTTATTTCTGCCAAAAAAGTTGGGATTTTGATAAAGATTACATGAAAATATAGATGCTTTGAGTAGGGCAATATGTGATATTTTGAAATACATATTTGGTCTTCCTCCCCATTTGCTGGCCATACAACTCTTAAAATCTTTGGAATTTTTTAAGTGATAGGTATCTTTTTGTTAAGTAATATCTGGCAGCCTCTACAAAGCTTCAGGATGGTGGTTGGTCACCTGAAAGACTAAGGCCAGATTAGAAAGTTGAGACCTTTCAGCCCCACCCCGCAACCTTCAGGGAGGGGAGGGGGCTGAAGATTAAGTTGATTATCAGCGGCCAGTGATTCAGTGAGGCATTCCTGTGTAATGAAACCGCCATAAAAAACCCAAAAGGACATGCTTCCAGATAGCTGAACATAGGGAGGTTTCTGGAGGGTGGCCTTTCTAGTGGGGGCATGGAAGCTCTGAGTTCCTTCTCCCATGCCCTGCCCTATGTATCATTTCATCTGTATCCTTTGTAATGCCCTTGATAATAAACTAGCAAGCATAAGTATTTCCCTGAGTTCTGTTAATTGCTCTAGCAAGTTAATTGAACCCAAGGAGAGAGTCTGGGAACTCCAAGTTATAGCCATCAGTCAGAAGCACAGGTGAAACAGCCTGGAGTTTGCGATTGGCATTGAAAGTATGGGCAGTCTTGTAGGACTGCACCCTTAACCTGTGGGATCTGATGCTATCTCCAGGTTGAGAGTGTCAGAGCTGAATCAGCTTAGAGAACAGCCTGCTGTACTTTGCTGAGGATTCTGCTGCAGAATTAATTGGTTGTTGGTGGTAGGGAAAAAGTCCCACACTTGCTGGTGACCAGAGGTCACAGAAGTCTTCTCTGTTGATTGTTGTGGTGTGATACAAAAACTTTTTTTCTACAGTTTTTTTGTTGTTGTTGAGACAGAGTCACGAGGCTGGAGTGCAGTGGCACGATCTTGGGTCACTGCAACCTCTGCCTCTTGGGTTCAGGTGATTCTCTTGCCTCAGCCTCCCGAGTAGCTGAGATTACAGGTGCCCACTACCATGCCCGGCTAATTTTTTTTTTTTTAAGACAGCGTGGTCAGGCTGGTCTTGAACTCTCGACCTCAGGTGATCCGCCCACCTTGGCCTCCAAAGTGCTTGGATTACAGGCATGAGCCACCATGCCCGGCCCATGCCCGGCTAATTTTTATATTTTTAGTAGAAATGGGGTTTCACTGTGTTGGCCATGCTGGTCTCAAACTCCCGACCTCGTGATCTGCCTGCCTCAGCCTCCCAAAGTGCTGGGATTACAAATGCGAGCCACTGCACCTGGCCTTTTACAGAAATATTTTAACAATATTGTCTTCTATGAACATGTGATGTCTTTTTATTTATTTGTATCATCATTTTGTTGTTGTTGTTGTTATTTTCCTGGCAATTTTCATTTAATATTTGTATCATCTTTAACTTTATTGAGCTGCATTTTGTAGTTTTCAGTGTATCAGTTTTTTGCCTTTTTAGTTAAGATAATGTAAATGCAATTTTTTCTTTCTTTTTTTTTTTTTCTTTTTTTTTGAGACAGAGTCTTGCTCTGTCGGCAGGCTGGAGTGCAGTGGTGCAGTCTCGGCTCACTGCAGCCTCTGCCTCCTGGGTTCAAGTGATCCTTCTGCTTCAGCCTCCAAGTGGCCGAGACCACAGGCACGTACCACCACGCCTGGCTAATTTTTGTATTTTTTCTTTTTTTTTTAGTAGAGACGGGGTTTCACCATGTTGGCCAGGATGGTCTCGATCTCTTGACCTCATGATCCACCTGCCTCGGCCTCCCAGAGTGCTGGGATTACACGCATGAGCCACTGCGCCTGGCTTCAATTTTTTCTTAATTTTCTTTTTGGATTGTTCATTGTTAGTGTATAGAAATGCAACAGATTTTTCTATGTTGGTTTTCTATTCTGCAGCATTGATGAATTTGTTAGATTTAGCAGCGTTGTGCACATGTGTAACTGTGAGCGTTTTCCCTATATAAAATCATGCTTTCTGTGAATTGAGGTAATTTTTACTTCCTCCTTTTCTTTTTTTAGATGCCTTTTATTTGTTTTTCTTGCCTAATCATTCTGGCCAGACCTTCCAATAAGTACTACATTGAATAGAACTGGTGAAGGCAGCCATATTGTCTTGTTTCCGATCTTACAATAAAGGTTTTATTTATTTTGTGTTTTAGACACTGTCTCACTCTGTTGCCCAGGCTGAAGTGCAGGAGTGCCATCATTGCTCACTGTAGCCTTGAACTCAGTCTCAAGTGATCTTGCCTTGGCCTCCTGAACAGCTGAGACTACAGATGCATGCTGCCATGTCCGGCTAATTTTTTAATTTTTTGTAGAGACAGGGTCTCAATCTGTTGCCCATGTTAGTCTCAAATTCCTAGGCTCAATCAGTTCCCCCACCTCAGCCTCCCAAAGCACTGGGATTACAAGCATGAGTCACTGCACCCAGCCAACCTTTATTAATGTCTTTTACCATTGAGCGTGATGTAGGATGTGAATTTTTCATATGTAGCATTTATTATTTTGAGGTAGTTTCCTTCCACACCTAGTTTATTGAGTTTTAATCATGCCAGGGTGTTGGGGCTGGGTGCTTGGCTGACACCTGTAACCCCGGCACTTTGGGAGGCCAAGATGTGCATATCACTTGAGCATAGGAATTTGAGACCAGACTGGGCAACATGGCAAAACCCCATCTCTACAAAAAATACAAAAATTAACCAGGAGTCGTGACCTGTACATGTGGTCCAAGCTATGGAGAGACTTAGGTGGGAGAATCACCTGACCCAAGGAGGGTCAAGGCACGAAGAGAAGCCGTAATTACACCACTGCACTCCAGCCTCGGTTACAGAGTAAGACCTGGTCTCAGAAAAAAAAAACAAAAAACAAAACACAGTGAAGAAAGGCAGGGATCCAGTGTTGAATTTTGTCCAGCGCTTTTAAAGTATCATTTGAGGTGGTCATTTTTTTTTAATTCTGTTACTGTGATGTTTCACATTAATTAATTTTGATATGTTGAAATATCCTTGCATTCCATGAATAAGTCCCATTTGGTCATGGTGTGTAATCCTTGTAGTATACTGTTGTATTCGGTTTGCTAGTATTTTGTTGAAGATTTTGCATCAACATTTAAGGGATATGGTTTCTAGGTTTCTTGTAGCGTGCTTGCCTGGCTTTGGTATCAAGGTAATGCTAGCCTCATAGGATGAGTTAGGAAGTTTTGGGAGACTCTTCTTCATGTCGTGGAAGAATCTGAGAGGAATTGGTGTTAATTCTTTAATTGTTTGTTATCTGCTGGGCATGGTGGCTCATGCCAGTAATCCCAGGACTTTGCGAGGCCAAGGTTGGAGAATTGCTTGAGGCCAACAGTTCAGGACCAGCCTGGACAACATAGTGAGACCCTGTGTCTATTAAAAAAAAATTTTTTTTTAAGGTCCTCACCTGTAGCCTCAGCTACTTTAGAGACTGTGACAGGAGGATTGATTGAGCCCAGGAGTTGGAGGCCACTATGAGCTATGATCACACCACTGCACCCCTGCCAGGGTAGCAGAATGAGACAGTGTCTTAAAAAATAGTTTTTTCTTATGGTCAAAAAGGTAATGAATTTAAAAAAACAGTTTTTTTTCTGTGAGATTCAGTTAACCATGCAAACAACCCTGAGAGCTACTGTTGAATGATACAAGCCCAAGACAAGAGCTTGTAGATGTTACAGTACTGCTCATGTGGAGTTAAGGGCCAGTCAAAGCAGTCTGTGGTAAGTCAGAGCACTGATCACACAGTACTGCTCATGTGGAGTTAAGGGCCAGTCAAAGCAGTCTGTGGTAAGTCAGAGCACTGATCACACAGTACTGCTCGTGTGGGGTTAAGGGCCAGTCAAAGCAGTCTGTGGTAAGTCAGAGCACTGATCACACAGTACTGCTCGTGTGGGGTTAAGGGCCAGTCAAAGCAGTCTGTGGTAAGTCAGAGCACTGATCACACAGTACTGCTCGTGTGGGGTTAAGGGCCAGTCAAAGCAGTCTGTGGTAAGTCAGAGCACTGATCACACAGTACTGCTCATGTGGAGTTAAGGGCCAGTCAAAGCAGTCTGTGGTAAGTCAGAGCACTGATCACACAGTACTGCTCGTGTGGGGTTAAGGGCCAGTCAAAGCAGTCTGTGGTAAGTCAGAGCACTGATCACACAGTACTGCTCGTGTGGGGTTAAGGGCCAGTCAGAGCAGTCTGTGGTAAGTCAGAGCACTGATCACACAGTACTGCTCATGTGGAGTTAAGGGCCAGTCAAAGCAGTCTGTGGTAAGTCAGAGCACTGATCACACAGTACTGCTCATGTGGAGTTAAGGGCCAGTCAAAGCAGTCTGTGGTAAGTCAGAGCACTGATCACACAGTACTGCTCATGTGGAGTTAAGGGCCAGTCAAAGCAGTCTGTGGTAAGTCAGAGCACTGATCACACAGTACTGCTCGTGTGGGGTTAAGGGCCAGTCAGAGCAGTCTGTGGTAAGTCAGAGCACTGATCACACAGTACTGCTCATGTGGGGTTAAGGGCCAGTCAAAGCAGTCTGTGGTAAGTCAGAGCACTGATCACACAGTACTGCTCGTGTGGGGTTAAGGGCCAGTCAGAGCAGTCTGTGGTAAGTCAGAGCACTGATCACACAGTACTGCTCATGTGGGGTTAAGGGCCAGTCAGAGCACTGATCACACAGTACTGCTCGTGTGGGGTTAAGGGCCAGTCAAAGCAGTCTGTGGTAAGTCAGAGCACTGATCACACAGTACTGCTCGTGTGGGGTTAAGGGCCAGTCAGAGCACTGATCACACAGTACTGCTCGTGTGGGGTTAAGGGCCAGTCAAAGCAGTCTGTGGTAAGTCAGAGCACTGATTACCTCTAGAAAGTGGGAATGTTTTATATCATGGATTGTCCTGGTTGTCCAGCTGCATACACATACAAAGACTCCTAAAGATACATCTAAAGCCTCAGTGAGTCGTCCACTTTGAATTTACTCTATTTATGTTATACTTCACTTTGTAATAAAAAGGTGGTTGTAGCTTGGACCACAGTGGTGGAGGAAGTGTAAATTGGTAGGATACTAGGTGTGTTTGAAAGTCAGAGCTGACAGCTGAGGTGTGACTTTTGAGAAAAGGGAGAATGGAGGATGTTCCATCCGAATGGAGCAGGTTTCTGGCCTCTTCCAGTAAGAAAATGGGGTGGCTGTTTATTAGAATTGGCAAGACTCAGGGAGGAGCAGCATAGGCCATGCCACAGCTTTTGGTCTCTTCATGGTGCAATGCCGGGCAGAGCTCTAAGGATTGAGAGGACTATACAGTCCAGAATACATGGATTCAGAGGAACTGAGTGGGTGGGAGAGGTGAAGTCAGAAGGGTAATGGCAGTGGAAAGGAGAGTGGAAGATGATTTGTGTTTGCATAGACAGAAAGCAAAGCATTGTGGGACATTGAAGAAATATCTTGGAGACAGTTGGAGATCAAGTTCTCCTCAGTGAGGGGACCTCAGAAATAGAGGTAGAGGATGGGCACAGTGGCTTATGCCTGTAGTCCCAGCACTTTGGAAGGTTGAAGCTGGAGGATCATTTGAGGCCAGGAGTTTGAGACCAGCCTGGGCAACATAGTGAGACCTGTCTCTACAAAAAATAATTTTTTTTTTTTTTTTTTTGAGACGGAGTTTCGCTCTTGTTACCCAGGCTGGTGTGCAATGGCACGATCTTGGCTCACCACAACCTCCGCCTCCTGGGTTCAAGCAATTCTCCTGCTTCAGCCTCCCGAGTAGCGGGACTACAGGCGCGCGCCACCATGCCCAGCTAATTTTTGTATTTTTAGTAGAGACGGGGTTTCACTTGTTGACCAGGATGGTCTCGATCTCTTGACCTCATGATCCACCCGCCTTGGCCACCCAAAGTGCTGGGATTATAGGCGTGAGCCACCGCACCCGGCTTAAAAAATAATTTTTAAAAAATTAGCTGGGTATGGTGACATGTACCTGTGGTCTCGGCTACTTAGGATAATGAGGTGGGAGGAGCCTAGGAGTTTGAGTTAAGGCTGGCAACACAGCCAGACCCTGTCCCTTTTTAAAAATCATAATATCTAAGGCCAGGCGCAGTGGCTCACGCCTATAATCCCAGCACTTTGGGAGGCCGAGGCGGGTGGATCATGAGGTCAACAGATCGAGACCATCCTAGTCAACATGGTGAAACCCCGTCTCTACTAAAAAATACAAAAAATTAGCTGGGCATGGTGGCGCATGCCTGTAATCCCAGCTACTCAGGAGGCTGAGGCAGGAGAATTGCCTGAACCCAGGAGGGGGAGGTTGCGGTGAGCCGAGATCGCGCCATTGCACTCCAGCCTGGGTAACGAGCGAAACTCCGTCTCAAAAAAAAAAAAAAAAAAAAAAAAAATCTATGTATACTTGGCTAATTTATTTTGGTAGGATGTGTTTGTGCACACATGATTTTGTAAAAGCTTTCCATGGAAATAAGATACACGTGCTAAAGAAATACATAAATATAAAACTAAAAGTTTTCACAAAGTAAACAGACTGTGCACTTTGAGTAAATGTACTTCGTCTTTCATATAATGTGCCTGAGGAATTTGCCCATATTTTTGTGAACTCTTAGTTTATTGACTCGTGTTAATGTGTGGTATTTCATCATGTAAGTAAACCACGATTGTTCCATTCCCCAACTGGGGACGTTAGGATAGTGTCTAGTCTCAGGCTGTTATGAATGGTGTTTCTGTGAACATATATACACATTTCTCTTGGATGTACACTTGTGAGTGAATTGCGGTGTCACAGAATGGGCAGAGTGTCAGATTTAGTAGATACTGGCCTGGCTGATTTGAATATTTACACACTACCATTCTAACTAGCAATTTTTCCTCTGAGGATTCAAAAAATTTCCCCTTTTCCCCTCCAGCCTGGGAAACAAAAGTCAAATGGAAGCATCATTTTGGGATGTTGGGAAAGAACATCCAATTTTGTGAAAATGGAAAGGTTAATCAGGGATGATTCCTGTTTATCTGCATTAGAAGTCTGGGAATGTGAGGACCACGTAGGAATGCTCCATAGAAATCCAGAGGTGCAGGCTGGGTGCAGTGGCTCATGCCTGTAATCCCAGCACTTTGGGAGGCCGAGGTGGGCAGACCACCTGAGTTCAGAAGTTCAAGACCAGCTTGACCAACATGGAGAAAAATACAAAATTAGCTGGACTTGGTTGCGCATGCCTGTAATCCCAGCTACTCGGGAGGCTAAGGCAGGAGAATCGCGTGAACCTGGGAGGCGGAGGTTGCAGTGAGCTGAGATCATGCCATTGCACTCCAGCCTGGGCAACAAGAGTGGAACTCTGTCTCCAAAAAAAAAAAATTTAGAGGTGCATTTGAGGCAAACTGCATCCACCCACAAGGACCCAGGGCATCTTGTGAGGGGCTGTGGTCACCATGACCATTGTGGTCATCTGCTCAGTCCTAGCTTCATGTCAAAGAGGTCCTCGGACAACAGGTTTCTGTGAACGTGACTTAAAGGTTAAACATAGTAGTTACAGATATAATTGTCAGAAAGGCTCTAAAGGTCAAATCCTTGAGGAAAATGATGACTGTAGAGCAGCCATCAGCCAGGGTTGACAACATGACCACCTTGATGAAGATCTAACAAGGAGATGAGCCTTCAAAATGTAGTGAAGGTGGTAACTCCTTCAGACTTTCTGCACACCTTAGTGAACAACATATAACTGTCAGAGAAAGGAACCACACAAAGGAGAAGGACATGAGGTGGTGTTTGATAAGGACACATGTCCTTAGGAACAGAATGGAAGTATCTTTGGAAGTCAATACCATGACTGCAGTGAATGTGGAGTGTCCTTTAGATGGAAATCTCATTTCCTTAGTCACCAGAGGACTCATACTGGAGAGAGCTCTTATACCTGTAATGACTGTGGAAAATCCTTCTCCAAGAATTACAGCCTGATTGTGCATTGAAAAATCCACACAGGAGAGAAATCTGTAAATGCAGTAAGTGGGAACGCCTTCAGTACTGGTTCTGCTTTTCTCACACATGAGAAGACCCACACAGGAGAGAAGCCCTGTGAATGTAGTTGGTGTGGGAAGGCCTTCAGCTGTCACTCTTCCCTGGTTTTGCATCTCAGAAGTCCTACTGGGGGAAAACTATTCAAATGTAATGAATATGAAAAATCCTTTTCTGATGTCTCCCACCTTATTGTCCATCTGAGAATTCATACATGAGAGAAGTATGTACTGTGTGTAGAAAGGCCTTCATTGATCACACGTAACTTATTAACCATGGGAGAATTAACATTGGAGAGAGACCCTGTATGTGTATGGAGTGTGGAAAATTCTTCAACCACAGTAGTCACCTCTTGTGCATCAGAAAATGATTCTGAAAAGAAATCTCATGAGTTAAATAGTGTGAAAAACACTTCACTGGGGCCATGTGCCTCATCAGGCATGAGAGGATTCATACTGGTTAGATGGTCTGTGGCTATAACCAGTGTCAAACTTTTCAGGAACATTACTGGCATCATCTGGCACCAGAGCACTCATACTGTTGAGAAGCCCTACAAGTGTAATCGGTGTGGCCAAGCCTTCAGGGACAGCTCCTGTCTGACCAAGCACAAGAAGGTACGTGCTCAGGCAACCTTGTACCAGTGTGTCTAGTGTGGGGAAGGTCTCCTGAGTACCTGCTCTTACTAGACACCAGAGTTGACACACTGGACTGACACCTATAGGGATTCAGTGAGCGTGAGCGGCAGTGACTCATCTGACACACTTATTCATTGTTAGAGACTTCATGTTGAAGAATTTATGTTGTTTGAAAATAATGAATCTGTTTTTCCATATGTAAATGGAAGAACACAGCCTGGATGAGAGCACATGTGTTTATAGCATGGTATAATTAATATTTTATTTTATTTCATTTCATCTTCTTGAGACAGAGTTTCACTCTTGTCACCCAGGCTGGAGTGCAGTGGTGCGATCTTGGCTCACTGCAACCTCCATCTCCTAGGTTCAAGTGATTCTCCTGGCTCAGACTCCTGAGCAAGTAGCTGGGATTACAGGCACTCGCCATCACGCTAGCTTTTTTTTAGTAGAGATGAGGTTTCACCATGTTGGTCAGGCTGGTCTTCAACTCCTAACCTGAAGTGATCTGCCTGCCTTGGCCTCCCCAAGTGATGGGATTATAGACATGAGCCACCATGCCCGGCCTGTACTAAATATTTTAAACCCACTGTTGAGACTTCCTCCTCAGAATAAAGATTCCTTTCAAAATATGGCTGCTTATTGACAGAAGCTCTGAGGAAGATGTATGAGGTTATGAATATTGTTCTCGCACCTGCTAACACATGAATTCTGCAGCCCATCATGGATCAGATGGATCAGGAGTAATTTTGACTTTCCAGTCTTATTCTTTAAAAACAGATGTCTTTCTTTTTTTTTTTTTTTTGAGACATGGTCTCATTCTTTTGGATATGAATGAATTTCACATTCATTACATTCGAAGTTTTCCCCCAGTAGGACTTCTGAGATGTAAAACAAGGGAAGAGTGGCAGCTGAAGGCCTTCCCACACCAACTACATTCACAGGGCTTCTCTCCTGTGTGGGTCTTCTCATGCGTGATAAAGGCAGAGCCAGCATTGAGTGCATTGAGAGCCTTGACCTCTAGGCTCACACTGTGCTCTCACCTCAGCTTCCTACGTAGCTGGAACTGCCAGCATACACCACCACACCTGGCTAATTTTTCTATGTTTTATAGATGCAGTGTCTCACCATGTTGCTCAACCTGGTCTTGAACTCCTGTGCTGAAGCGATCCTCTTGCCTCAGCTTCACAAAGTGCTGGGATTACAGGTGTGAGCCATTGTGCCTGGCCTAAAATGTTCCTAATGGCATCTAGCATGGTGAATCATTTCTAGAAGGTTTTTAATTTATTTTCCTCGGATCCATCCAAGGAATCACTACTATCTATGGAAGCTATAGCCTTACAAAATACATATCTTTTTTTTTTTCTTTTTTTTGGCTATGGAGTCTCACTCTGTTGCCTAGAGTGGAATGCAGTGGCGCAATCTCAGCTCACTGTAGCCTCTCCCTCCTGGCTTCGAGCAATCCTACTTCAGCCCCCTGAGTAGCTGGGACTACAAGGCATGCGCCACTATGGCCAGCTAATTTTTTATTTTTAGTAGAGTCAGGGTTTTACCATGTTGGTCAGGCTGGTCTCAAATTCCTAAGCTCAAGTGATCCACCTGCCTCGGCCTCCCAAAGTGCTGGTATTATAACTGTCAGCCACTACGCCTGGCTGCAGAATGCATTCTTAAATAAGAAGACTGGAAAATCAAAATTATTACTCCTTTGACCTTCTGGGCTCAAGTGTTCCTCCTGGCTCAGCCTCCCAAGTAGCTGGGACCATAGGTGTGTACCACTGTGCCCAGTTAATTTCTTTGTATGTTTTAGTCTCGTATTGTCCTGCAGTATCTTGAACTCCTGGGCTCAAGTGATCTTCCTGTCTCGCCTCCCAAAGTGCAGGGATTACAGGTGTGAGTCACCATGCCCAGCTAGGAGTACACCTTTTGATTTCAGTCAATCTTGGGTTTTAGTTACGGGTCTGCCTCCTCGTTGCTGTTGATCTTAGGTGAATTACAATAACCTCTCTGTGCTTCAGTTCCCTGCTTGTAAAGTGTGGCAAGTCCTACCCTATAGAAATAAGGTGCTCTATATAGAGTTCTTGGGACACTGCAGGGTTCATTGTGGATCAGCTGTTTCTACTCCCATGCCTGCTGTTGTTATTACGCTTTTTTTTTTTGAGCCGGAGTTTTGCTCTTGTTACCCAGGCTGGAGCGCAATGGCGCGATCTCGGCTCACCGCAATCTCCGCCTCCTGGGTTCAGGCAATTCTCCTGCCTCAGCCTCCTGAGTAGCTGGGATTACAGGCACGCGCCACCATGCCCAGCTAATTTTTTTTTGTATTAGTAGAGACGGGGTTTCACCATGTTGACCAGGATGGTCTCGATCTCTTGACCTCGTGATCCACCCGCCTCGGCCTCCCAAAGTGCTGGGATTACAGGCTTGAGCCACCGCGCCCGGCCGTTATTACGCTTTTATTAACGCTGCTGCTGCTGCTGCTGCTGATGGTGTTTTTGTTGTTGTTGATGATGGTGATGTTGATTTTACTCTGCTGACTCAGACAACTGAAAAAGAAGAGAAGCAAGGGCCTTCCCAAGCATCTGTCGACTCTCAGAACTTATTATGGAACCATCATAGTACATACAGGGCAGTGCCTTGGAGGCCTTCTGAGATGGGCACTGAGGGGTGGACGACTGGAGGTCAAGAGAACTGGAAACTCCTAGGGGTGCTTTAGGAAGCGGATGCTAATAGCTGTGGTGTGTTTGGATTCTGGACTGAACGCAGGTGGAGCTCTAGGCAGCGAGAAGATGAGGTCTTGGTGTGTTGGTCATGGGCCTCAGTTGGGTTCTTATGCTGAGGGAGCAACAGCTCTATGTCCTTATTTCTTTGGTCTCACAGGTTGGGCTCGGGGCCCTGATGTAGTCCTTAGGATTCAAGGACTCTCGGCAGTTGGCTATGACTGCTGAACTGGTGAGAACAGGTTATCTTGGACTGAGGCTGCCTTTCTTCAATGACACTGTCCTTTTTTTTTGGAGACAAAATCTCACTCTCTTGCCCAGTCTGGAATGCAGTGGTGCTGTCTCGGCTCACTGCAACCTCTACCTTGCAGGTTCAAATGATTCTTGTGCCTCAGCTTCCCTAGTAGCTGGAATTCCAGGCACGTGCCACCATACCCAGCTAATTTTTGTATTTTTAGTAGAGACAGGATTCACCGTGTTGGCCAGTCTGATGTCAAACTCCTGACCTCAAGTTATCTGCCTGCCTCAGCCTCCCAAAGTGCTGGGATTACAACCGTGACCCACCGCACCTGGCCTGGTGGCACTTTCTGTCATACAGAGGGAGAAGGAGGCAGAGTGAAGGCCAGAGACAGTGGTCAAGTGACCTTGTAGTGAGAAGGAGTGGCTCAGACAAGCAGGGTGGAGAGCGGCACTTCTCAGCTCCCCAGAGGGAGGCTGCGCGCACTCTGTGAGTTGCCCTGGCAGGCGGTCAGCAGGTTCTGCATCACTAAGGCCCGCTCACAATGCTCAGTGTTCTTGTCACTTGTCAATTGAGAAAACCTTGACTCTCCCTATGTCTGAGTGATGTTCTTTTTCCAAATTATGTTTACTTTATTTGAAAAAGTAGTCCATGCATGTGGTAAGGAATTAAAAAACAGAAAAGGAAATGAAAGAAAAATGGGCCCTTTTCTCACCTGAGGTGCCCTCCTCAGAGACCACAATTGATGCTTTCTTACAGGACCCTTTGTAGACAACTAATGGCAGTGGGTTGTGGGGGACAGTACTGATTTTGGACATATGAGGTGTTACGTTTTGTGTTCCATGTTGATCTCTGTGCCATGTGTCCTGGAGGGTCTCTTTTTTTGTTGTGTTAAGATGGAGTTTCGCTCTTGTTACCCAGGCTGGAGTGCAGTGGTGCGATCTCGGCTCACCGCAACCTCTGCCTTCTGGGTTCAAGCAATTCTCCTGCCTCAGCCTCCTGAGTAGCTGGGATTGCAGGTGCACACCACCATGCCCAGCTGATTTTTGTATTTTTAGTAGAGACAGGGTTTCACCATGTTGACTAGGATGGTCTCGATCTCTCGACCTTGTGATCCACCTGCCTCGGCCTCCCAAAGTACTGGGATTATAGGCATGAGCCACCGCGCCTGACCCTGGAGGGTCTCTTTACGTGTGCAATGTGTATATTCCTCATTGTTTTAATGGACTGATAATACCCAGTTATACAGACCTGTCAACAGACATATTGTAGATTATATTATATATTGGGATTATAAACAAATATTTGATATTGTAAATGATGCAATATAATATCCTTGTGATATTTTGCACACATGCAGGCATGCCTGGATATACTTGGATAAATTTGTGGGGGTACAGTTGCTGGATCACAGTATATAAATTAAAACTGGTTGGGGGCCGGCCACAGTGGCTCACGCCTGTAATCCCAGCACTTTAGGAGGCGCGGGCAGGCGGATCACAAGGTCAGGAGTTCAAGATCAGCCTGGCCAACATGGTGAAACACCATCTCTCCTAGAAGTACCAAATTAGCTGGACTTGGTGGCACATTCCTGTAATCCCCACTACTTGGGAGGCTGAGGCAGGAGAATCGTTTGAACCTGGGAGGAGGAGGTTGCAGTGAGCCAAGACCACGCCATTGCACTCCAGCCTGGGCGACAGAGCGAGACTTCGTTTCAAAAAACAAACAAAAAACTGGTTGGAGCTAGAGGCGGTGGCTCATGCCTGTAATCCCAGCACTTTGGGAGGCCGAGGTGGGTGCATCACGAGGTCAGGAGTTTGAGACCAGCCTGACCAACATGGTGAAACCCCAAAACCCGTCTCTACTAAAAATACAAAAATTAGCCAAGTGTGGTGGCACATGCCTGTCATCCTAGCTACCTGGGAGGCTGAGGCAGGAGAGTTGCTTGAACCTGGAATATGGAGGTTACAGTGAGCTGAGATCACACCATTGCACTCCAGCCTGGGTGACAGAGAGAGACTTTGTCTCAAAACAAGCAACAACCAAAAAACTGGTTGGGTGCAGTGGCTCATGCTTGTAATTGTAACACTGTTGGGAGGCCAAAGGAGGAAGATTGCTTAAGCTCAGAAGTTTGACACCAGCCTGGGAAAAACAGGGAGACCCTATTTACAAAATATATATACATATATTTTGAGACAGAGTCTTCCTCTGTCACCCAGGCTGGAGTGCAGTGGCTTGATCTCGGCTCACTGCAGCCTCTGCCTCCTGGATTCCAGTGATTCTGCCTCAGCCTCCCGAGTAGCTGGGATTATAGGCATGTGCCACCACGTCCAGCTGAATTTTTCTACTTTTAGTAGAGACGAGGGTTTCACCACGTTTGCCAGGCTGGTCTCAAACTCCTGACCTCTGGTGATCCTCCTGCCTCGGCCTCCCAAAGTGCTAGGATTACAGGCATGAGCCACCACACCTGGCCTCTTATAGAGTTTTTACAGTTATAGGTTTTATATTTAAGTTTTTAATTCATTTTCATATATGGTAAAAGGGAGGGGTCTAGTTTCAGTCTTCTGCATATGGCTAACCAATTATGTCAGCACCATTTAGTAAATAGGGAGTCCTCTTCTCATTGCTTGTTTTTGTCAACTTTGTGGAACATCAGATGGTTGTAGGTGTGTGGCTTGGCTTCTCTGTATTCTGTATTCTGTTCTGTTGGCCTATGTGTCTGTTCTTGTATTAGTATCATGCTGTTTTGGTTACTGTAGAAGAGGTTTCTATTTAATATAGCCAAATTTACCACTTTTTTTTTTTTACTTTTTTTGTGGTTTCTGGATTTTAGTTCTTCTTTAGGTCTCTGTAATATCTACACAAGACTCTCTCGCCACTCTTACAGGTTCTGCCTACATGGAAATGGGGATTAATTCACTCACTCAGACTGCAGCTGGAAACCTCAGAAGTTCTCCCTCCTTTGCCTCTGTAACTTCACTTTATTCATTGGAAACAAGGTGAGACCCACACACCAGATTCTCAACCATCTAGGCTTAGCCAACTCTTTTTTGCTTTCATCTAAAAGGAGCCCTCATAAATGACAAATAACTATTGGGCGTGGTGGCTAACACCGTATTCCCAGCACATGGCAAAGCCAAGTTCGAGACCAGCTTGGCCAGTATGGCGAAACCTCATCTCTACTAAAAATACAAAAATTAGCAAGGCATGGTGGTGCACACCTGTAATTCCAGCTACTCAGGAGGCTGAGGCACAAGAATTGCTTGAACCCAGGAGGCAGTGGTACAGTGAGCTGAGATCGCACCACTGCACTCCAGCCTGAGTGACAGAGCGAGACTCTGTTTCAAAAAAGACAAAAAGGAAAGGCTGGGAGCTGTGGCTCATGCCTGTAATCCTGGCACTTCGAGGCCGAGGTCGGCAGATCATTTGAGGTCAGGAGTTCAAAACCAACCTGGCCAACATGGTGACACTCTAAAAATGGTGACACTACTAAAAATACAAAATTTAGCTGGGTGTGGTGGTGCACACCTGTAGTCCCATCTACTTGAAGGCTGAGGCAGGAGAATCGCCTCAACTCAGGAGGCAGAGGCTGCAGTGAGCTAAGATGGCACCACTGTACCCTAGCCTGGGAGAAAGAGTGAGACTCCATCTCAAAAAAAGAAAAAAGGCAAATGGCAGTGTTTGGATCAAAATATCTCCTGGATGAGACCAGGCGTGGAGGCTTATGCCTGCACTTTAGGAGGCCGAGGTGGGTGAATTGCTTGAGGTCAAGAGTTCAAAACCAGCCTGGTCAACATGGTAAAACCCCATCTCTACTAAAAATATAAAAAATTAGCCAGACGTGGTGCATGCCTGTAATCCCAGCTACTTGGGAGGCTAAGGCACAAGAATTGTTTGAGCCTGGGAGGCAGAGGTTGTAGTGAGCCAGGATTGCACCACTACACTCCAGTCTGGGCAACAGAGTGAGACTGTGTCTCAAAATAAAGAAAGAAAAAATAAAATGTCTCCTGGATATAAATGAAAACCTATACAAAGAGACAGGGTCTCACCCCTGTCGCCCAGGCTTGAGTACGGTGGCCTGATCACCGATCATGGCTTACTGCAGCCTTGACTTTCTGGGCACAGGTGATCCTCACACCTCAAGCCTCCCAAGTAGCTGGGACTAAAGGCGTGCACCACTGTGCCCAGTTACTTTTTTGTATTTTTAGTAGAGATGGATTTCACCATGTTGCCCAGGCTTCTCTCAAACTCCTGAGTTTAAGTGATTGCACCCTGCCCCCAGCCTCCCAGAGTGCTGGGATTATTGGCATGAGCCACCATGCCCGGCCAAAAACCCCTTTGAAGACTTTTTTTTTTTTTTTTTTTTTTTTTTTTTTGAGACGGAGTCTCGCTCTTGTTACCCAGGCTGGAGTGCAATGGCGCGATCTCGGCTCACCGCAACCTCCGCCTCCTGGGTTCAGGCAATTCTCCTGCCTCAGCCTCCTGAGTAGCTGGGATTACAGGCACGCGCCACCGTGCCCAGCTAATTTTTTTGTATTAGTAGAGACGGGGTTTCACAACGTTGACCAGGATGGTCTCGATCTCTCGACCTCGTGATCCACCCGCCTCGGCCTCCCAAAGTGCTGGGATTACAGGCTTGAGCCACCGCGCCCGGCCTTGAAGACTTTTAAAGTCTGTTTCAAGTCTTTATTATTTCATTTTGTACATTTAAATCTTTTTTTTTTTTTTTTTTTTTTTTTTTTTTTTTTGAGACGGAGTTTCGCTCTTGATACTCAGGCTGGAGCGCAATGGCGCGATCTCGGCTCACCGCAATCTCCGCCTCCTGGGTTCAGGCAATTCTCCTGCCTCAGCCTCCTGAGTAGCTGGGATTACAGGCACGCGCCACCGTGCCCAGCTAATTTTTTGTATTAGTAGAGACGGGGTTTCACCATGTTGACCAAGATGGTCTCGATCTCTTGACCTCGTGATCCACCCGCCTCGGCCTCCCAAAGTGCTGGGATTACAGGCTTGAGCCACCGCGCCCGGCCACATTTAAATCTTAATGTCCATTTGGAGTTGATTTCGGTATATGTAGTCAGGCATTGGAATCCAAATTTTTTTTCCATATAGGTAGTAATTTCTCCCAAGACAATCTATTAAATAATTACTGTTTTTCCTAATGGGCTGAAATTACATCTTTATCAGAATCTACATTCTACTGTGTATTTTAATCTGTTTCTGGACTCAGTTCATTGATATATTTCTCTATTTTTGTGTGTATATCATACCATAGTTTTAACAGTGACGTTTTTTGGTATATACAAGGTATCTTTTTTTTTTTTTTTTTTTCTTTTTTCGAGACAGAGTTTCGCTCTTGCCTTAGCCTCCTGAGTAGCTGGGATTACAGGCACACGCCACCATGCCCAGCTAATTTTTGTATTTTTAGTAGAGACGGGGTTTCACCATGTTGACCAGGATGGTCTCAATCTCTTGACCTCGTGATCCACCCGCCTCGGCCTTCCAAAGTGCTGGGATTATAGGCGTGAGCCACCGCGCCCGGCCCATATACAAGGTATCTTACAACATAAGCCACATAAAATTAATTTGTAGTTATACAGAAGTATTTAGAACAAAAAACATATTCTGCCTTTACCCTGATGCCTTTGCCAAAGCTGAACTGTGCTGATAGCTTCCTGTGGACCTTTCCTAATTGCCTCTATGCAGTTACATGCCTTGTATATACCTTCATGCAGAGGCAGTGCAGCCTGGACTTCAGGAATAGGATTCCAGGGTCAGGCCACCCGGACTCATATGTGCTGTCTGCCATTTTATAGTTGTAGGATCTTGTGAGGATGCTCTGATGATTAAATGTTATATATGTAAAGTCTTTAAAACAGTACCTGGCACTGCTATATAAACAAACATTATAGAATTGCTGCTGTTAGCCAGGTAGTGGTTCATGCCTGTAATCCCAGCACTTTGGGAGGCTGAGGCAGGAGAATCAGTTGAGCCCAGGAATTTGATACCAGCCTCAGTAACACAGTGAGACCCTGTCTCTACAAGAAAATTTGAAATTAGCTGGGTGTAATAACACGTGCCTATAGTCCTGTCTACTTGGGAGGCTGAGGCAGGAGGATCACTTGAGCCCAGGAGTTCAAGGCATCAGTGAGCTATGATCACACCACTGCCCTCCAGCCTGGGCAACAGAGCGAGACCTTGTCTCTTAAAAAAATAATAATTACTGCTTCTATTAATAGTTCCCTACAAATATATGTAGTCATATGGATTTGAAAATTTGTGTTTAAAAAAAAAAAAAAAAAAGTTTTCATTCTACCTTGCAATACAATGTTTTTGATTTTTGCCAAAATATAACATGTATCTCATGTCAAAAATTTTAATGATGTTTATAAGGAGAAATGGCATTTTCCTTTCCCTCATTCCCACTCCCTGCCACTACTTCTTACCAGAGTTAGTGACTCCCTGTTCTTTCAGTTGAATTTCCTGCCATTTTAATTCCATATTTGTAAGTACTTGTACATACTTCTAATTTTATACAACAAGAACAATAAAATTTTAAAAATCACACCTAAAGCTTTTTTTTGAAAAGATCGATAAAATTGGCTGGGTGCGGTGGCCCATGCCTATAATCCCAGCACTTTGGGAGGCTGAGGCGGGTGGATCACTTGAGGTTAGGAGTTTGAGAACAGCCTGGCCGACATAGTGAAACCCCATCTCTGCTAAAAATACAAAAATTAGCTAGGCTTAGTGGCGGGCACCTGTATTCCCATTTACTTGAGAGGCTGAGGCAGGAGAATCCCTTGAACCCAGGAGGTGGAGGTTGCAATGAGTCGGGATCATAACACCGCACTCCAGCCTGGGTGATAGAGTAAGACTCCCATCTCAAAAAAAGAAAAAAACAAAGGGGAAAAAAAAGGCCAGGCTAGTGGCTCACGCCTATAATCCTGGCACTTTGAGAGGCTGAGACCGGCAGAACACCTAAGGTCAGGAGTTCGAGATGAGCCTGGCCAACATCGAGAAATCCCAGTGCTACTAAAATACAAAAATTAGCCAGGTGTGGCAGGGCATGCCTGTAATCCCAGCTGTTAGGGAGGGTGACCCAGGAGGCAGAGGTTGCAGTGTGCCAAGATCGTATCACTGTACTGCAGCCTGGGCAACAAAGTGAGATTCCAACTTAAAAAAAAAAAAGAAAGAATGTGTATGTGGGAAAGCACAAGACTTAGGATAGCTAAAATAATTTTTTGAAAAAGAAAAAAAAGTGTGAGGAATAACTGCACCTGATGTTACTCTGTAGCCATGGTAATCCGGTGTGGTGTCGGCAGACACGTAGATCACTGGAACAGAATCAGGAACCCAGAAATAGACCCACAAAGATATTCCTGACTGATTTTTTTTAAGTAGCAAAAGCTATTCAATGCAGGAAAGGTAGCCTTTTCCACAGATGGTGCAAGAGCAATTGGCCCTCTGTGGTGTAATAAAACCTGTATGTGATCTTTATCCCTGGTTCCTGGTTCCAAGAGCTAAAAACCTTGGAATTTTGTGAATAATAGGAGTAGGGTTTGCAATTCATAAGGAGCCCCTTTTGACCACACCTGAGTTTATGCTAATGAGATGACTCCCGTGGGACCCATAGATACCTTGAGGATAGTGATAGTCACCTTAAAGGAGTTATGGACTCTTAACCCCACGATTGAGAGAGCTAGGTTGGTGAACACATTCAAGTGCTGGGAGGCGGCTCACCCAGAGGGTGCTTGGATGTGCTGCACCTTCAGTGTCCTCAGCCAGACTTTACCCTATGGATCGCTTCCATTTCGCAATTCCTGAGTTATATCCAGTAAATAAAACTGCTAAGACTGGGCATGGCAGCTCATGCCTGTAATCCCAGCACTTTGGGAGGCCAAGGTGGGAGGATTGCTTCAGCTCAGGAGTTCAAGATCAGCCTTGGCACCCATCTCTTTTTTTTTTTTTGAGACAGAGTCTTGCTTTGTCGCCAGGTGCCAGGCTGGAGTACAGTGGTACAATGTCGGCTCACTGCAGTCTCTGCCTCCTGGGTTCAAGCAATTCTCCTGCCTCAGCCTCCCGAGTAGCTGGGACTACAGGCACACGCCACCGTGCCCAGCTAATTTTTGTATTTTTTAGTAGAGATGGGGTTTCACCATATTGGCCAGGATGGTCTTGATCTCTTGACCTCGTGATCCACCCCCCTCAGCCTCCCAAAGTGCTGGGATTACAGGTGTGATCCACCGCGCCCGGCCTTTTTTTTTTTTTTTTGAGATGAAGTTTCACTCTTGTCACCCCACTGGAGTGCAGTGACGACATCTTGACTCACTGCAACCTCCACCTTCCTGGTTCAAGCGATTCTCCTGCCTCAGCCTCCCGACTAGGTGGGATTACAGGCACCCACCACCACACCTGGCTAATTTTTTTATTTTTAGTAGAGATGGCTGCAACCCCGTCTGTTAAAAAGAGAAAATTAGCTGGGCATGGTAGTTCACACCTGTAGTCCCAGCTACTCTAGAGGCTGAGGTGAGGATCACTTGAGCTTGGGAGATCAAGGGTGCAGTGACCCATGGTGACGCTACTGCACTCCAGCCTGGGTGACAGAGTGAGACCAAAAACAAAATATTTTAAAACTTAATTTTGTGTCAAAAAAAATAATTTAAAACTTTCAAAACTGAACAATTTTTTAAAAATTAGAAAATGGGCAAAAGATGTGAACAGACATTTTAATGAAGAGGATATGCAGATTGCCAAAAAATCATGAAAATGTGCTCAACTTTGTTAGCAATTAAGGGAAATGCAAATTGAAACCACAATGACATATCAATACATACCTACCAGAATGGCCAAAATAAAAAATAGCAAAACACAAATGCTGATAAAAATGTGAAGTGGATTAGCTTGGCGTGGTGGTGGCACCTGTAATCCCAGCTACTTGGGAGGCTGAGGCAGGAGAATTGCTTGAACCCGGGAGGTGGAGGTTGCAGTCAGCTGAGATCGAGCCACTGCACTCCATCCTGGGTGGCAGAGCAAAACTTGGTCTCAAAAAAAAAAAAAAGAAAAAAAAAATTGAAGTGAATTCACACATACATTGGTGGTGGGAGTGTAAAAGGGTCCAGCTACTCTGGATGAGAGTATAGCAGCTTCTTACGTTAATAAGCACGTGTTCATTGTGTGACGTAGCAGTTGGACTCTTGGGCCTTCATCCCAGAAAAGTGAAAACTTATGTTCAGTTTCCTGAAACAAACAAAGCTGTACACGAATGTTCATAGCAGCTTTATTTTTTAATAGCAAAATACTAAAAACGACCCTAATGTCTTTCAGTGGGAGAATGTTTAAACTGCTGTATACCACTGAATACTACTTACCAATAAAATGTAATTAATTGTTGATAGATACTACTTCAGTGCATCTCAGAGGTATGTTCAGTGAAAAAGCCAATCCGAAGAGCCCACATACTGTATGATGCCACTTATATGACACTGTGAAGGCAAAATGGTAGCAGTAGACCACTTAGATTAGCTGTTGTCTGGGGTTATGGGTGGGGACGGAGTGACTACCAAGAGGTAGCAGGAGGACTTTTGGGCAATGGAGTTATTCTTTGTCCCTAGTTTGTTGGTGGCTATGAGTTAAAATTCATAGAACTGAATACCAAAAAAGTGTGTGTGATGTATGTAAATTTAAAATAAAATATATAAACTGTTGAGATAAACATTTTAAAAATCGGTCACACAAAAACGACCAAAATGGCTTGCTCATAAGCGCCTCTATCTGGAAAACTCTTATCTGGGAAGCAGCTCCTGGCCCTGCCCTGCCCTGCCCTCCAGGTGGTTACACTTGTAAGGGGCTTTGCCAAAGCCCTCACCTCGGCTGTCGCTCACGTTGTCCTCATTTCAGCAGCTCCTGAAGCCCTGGCGTGAGTAATCTTCGAGTTCTATCCACTCCCTGAAACTGCAAAACCCATTTTAGCGCCTAAGTGTTTCGGGGTCTCCACCTCTTATCTCCCCAGTACTGGGTCTGCCCGTGTCTGTCTCTGTATCTCTGTTCATATTGGTCTTAGCCTCGAGTACATCCCTTCTCTGGGTCTTTCTTTTCCTGAGCCCGGGCTGGTCTCTGTCCCATTCTCTGGGTCTCCCTTTCCTGAGCCTGAGCTGGTCTCTTCCTTTCTTGAGCCCTTGCTGGTCTTTCTCTTTCTTGAGCCCATGCTGGTCTCTCCCTTCCTTTCCGTGTATGTGGGTCTTCATGCTTCTCTCCCTTCCTGTCTGCGCGTCTTTTTGTCTCTGTTTCTCTGTTTCTCACGGTCTTTGTTTCTCTGGGTCTCTGGCTGTCAACAGTCTATTATTTATGCGCTTGTTTACCTTGTTGCCGTGGTACCGAAAGTGACGCAGGAGCCGGGTGGGCGGGACGCCGGGGTGACCACACTCGTGTCTGATTGGCCATGTACCCTGTCACGGCTCCCTTGCTCGCTCCCCTCTACACGGGCACCGGCTCGCGGCATTGTGGGAATCGTAGTCCGCGGCGGAGCCCAGCGCGCAGGCGCAATTTGGCGGTCGCCATCGTGCTCTGGGGCTCCAGGCGGCTGGGACCGGTCTGGGGTAGCTGCGCAGCAGGTGGGTCCGTCCCGGGACCGCAGCTTGGGGGTCAGGGAGTGACCCCGACGGGGCAGACGGTGAGGATGCCTCAGGGAGCAGCGTGGGGTGAAGGGGCTGGGGCGTCCTCGGGGTTGGGGTGCTAGCCCCCCACTGTGCCTCCAGGTGGTTGAGGGTCTGAGAGCCCTTCCCGTGGAGTGCGGGGCAGGGGCCAGGTCCCCCAGGGGTGGGCCTGACATCTGGGTCGGTGAGAGGCCCCCTCCTGGGGGTTGGGGGCTGGGAGGCTCTAGGGGGCCCTGCAGGCAGGAAGGTTACTAGTGAAACCCCCACCCCTTGTAGGCTCGAGGAGAGGAGGCGCTTAGGGCACCCTGTG
This sequence comes from Aotus nancymaae, assembly GCF_030222135.1. Taxonomy (NCBI): domain Eukaryota; kingdom Metazoa; phylum Chordata; class Mammalia; order Primates; family Aotidae; genus Aotus; species Aotus nancymaae. The sequence continues at coordinate 2,216,550 of NW_026988484.1, read as the reverse complement.
GGTGGGATACCAGGAAGGGGTGGCTCCTGATGAGGGGGAGAGTGTGGAGGGGGAGGTTCCTGAGGGGAAGTGGGGGAAGGGGAGGGGGAAATTCTTGAGGGTGGAGAAGGGGAGAAGGGGAAGGCCCCGAATGGGGAGAAGGTAGGGGTAGGCTCCTTAGGGGAAGAGGAGGCGAGGAAGTGGGGCTTAGGGTGTGAGGGTGTCCTTGGTGGGGGGAAGCTGGTCAGGCGGTGGCTACTTGGGCAGGAGCAGGGAAGAGGTAGAGGGCATGGGGACCAAAGGAGTGCCTGGGATGGGCATCGTCTCTGCTGCCCCTACCCTTGGGACATCCCGCCTCTCCCAAGTCACCTGGGGATGGGTTCTGTTTGAGTTAAGTGCCTGCGCCCACCCCAAGACCCCTCTCGTGAGAGAGGCAAGAGCAGGAGTACTGGGCTTCAAGCCTGACTCTCAGCCTCCCGTCACTCTTCCCCCATCTCCTTTCTCTCACACTCCCCGCTCCTTCCTTTCCCCAATATCTCCCCCAACCCGTCCCTTCATCTGGCTTTCCATGCCCCTGCTCCTTCCCCCATTTTTGTGTGTTCTCCCTCCACTTCCCATATACTCACCTGTGTCCTTGCTGACTCCTGGGGGAGGCTGAGTGGCACAGTCACACCATACCTGGTTCCATATCACCTCTCCCATCCCGTCGTGTCCTGCAGATGGTTTCCTGCTCTGGAGTCAGAGCAGGTCCACATGTCACATGGAGTTGCTGTTTTCTCTGTATGGTACTTGAATCTGTGACTTCCTGGGCATTCCTGGCCTTGGGCTTTATGGGAGCCTGGGCCAGTTGTGCAGGACATTTCTCTGGTTCTGTCTGTCCTGGTGAGTGGATCAGGGACCACAAAAGGCAGCTGAGATGTGAACGAAGACCCTCACTTCATGTTTTTTCATTCTTTTAAAAGCACCTTTTCTCCTTTTTGTAATGGGTAAGTGATCTGTGGATGAAGCCAGGGCAGTCTCTGGGGATACCGGCCTATGCCCCATGCATTGAGCTTCCCCGGCTGATCCTCAGGCCTGAGGCCATGGAGTGATTTGCTAGACCCAATCAGTGGGTCGGGATAGGGAGCCATGATGAATAATCCTTAGGTAGCCAGGGCTGGGCCTGAGGAGGGCCAGACCAGTCTTGAGCTCTGCTCAGCCCCCGATGAAGGGGATTTGCTGCAGGACTCTGGGGGCCCGCCAGGCTTGGGACCCCTCAGGTCAGCCACCCCTCACCCACTGTGACTCTCTCTCCCTCAGCCTATGCATTCCAAGCCTCCTGGGGGCACAAAGCCTACAGGACTGGCTCAAGACTTGTGCAGACTGCTTCATTTTTTGAGGATGGGGAGGATGGGCTCTAGGAAAATCCCATTTGAGGAAAATTCTGGACAGTCCCAAGATTGGGGGGTGGGGGTGGAGGTTTGCCCAGTGACCAAGCCAGACTCCAATGAGGTGTGGCCTCATTCAAGCAGGCTGTGGACAGGAAAGGGTCCCAGTGGTGTCTCTTGTTTTTAAGACACAGGCTCGTTCTGTTGCTCAGGCTGGAGTGCAGTGGCCAATCATAGCTCACTACAGCCTCCAACTCCTGGGATCAAGGGGTCCTCCCACCTTAGCTTCCCATGTAGCTGGGACCATAGGTGTGTGCCACCATGCCTAGCTAATTTTTTTTTTTTTTTTTTTTTTGAGACAGGGTCTCACTCTGTCACCCAAGCTGCAATACAGTGTTGTGATCACAGCTCACTGCAGCCTTAATCTCCTGGATTCAGGTGATCTTCCCACCTCATTCTACAGAGTAGTTGGGACCACAGGCACACGCTACTGTGTCCAACTGGTTTTTGTATTTTTTGTAGAGACAAGGTTTTGGCATGTCGCCCAGGCTATCTCGAGCTCCTGAGCTCAAACTATCCCCCCACCTTGGCCTCCCAAAGTGCGTGGATAACAGGTGTGAGCCACCATGCCCAGCCACCTGTTTTTGTAAATGAGGTTGTGTAAGAACATGCCAAATCTGTGGGCACACACAGGGCTCTGGCTGCCTACTTGCCATGAGAAAGAGTTGACTAGTTGAAACTGAGACTGTCTGGCTTTTTAAATCTGCTACCCTCTGTTCTAGGAGGATAAACAAGAATACGTATTTCTAATCCTGAGGGTAAGAAACGCTTTTTAAGTGGGTTTCTGAACTTAGAAGTTCAGTTTAAAAAATGGTTGAAGGCTGGGTGCAGTGACTCATGCCTGTAATCCTGGCACTTTGGGAGGCCGAGGCAGGTGGATCACTTGAGGTCAACAGTTCGAGACCAGCCTGGCCAACATGGTGAAACCCCATCTCTACTAAAAATACAAAAAATAGCTGGGCGTGATGGCAGGTGCCTGTATTCCCAGTGACTCAGGAGGCTGAGGCAGGAGACTCACTCAAACCCAGGAGACAGAGGTTGCAGTGAGCCAACATTCTGCCACTGCACTCCAGCTGGGTGACAGGGCGAGACTCTATCTCCAAAAAAAAGGTTGCATTAGATAGTAAGAAACATTAGGACATTGCCTGTGACCAGAGGACAGCACGGAGTGAAAAGGCACAGTTAGGGACAGTGGCAAGATGGAGCCAGACAAGAGAACTCATTAACTAGTTCACAGAAAGAGCTGAAAAGAAAAAGTCAGGAAAAAAAAAAAAAAAAAGCTGGGCATAGTGGCTCACATCTGTAATCCAAGCACTTTGGAGGCCAAGGTGGGTGGATCACCTGAGGTCGGGAGTTCAAGACCAGCGGTGAAACCCTGTCTTTGGAAAAAAAAAAAAAAAAAAACAGCCGGGCGCAGTGGCTCATGCCTGTAATCCTAGCACTTTGGGAGGCTGAGTTGGGTGGATCACTTGAGGTCAGGAGTTCAAGACCAGCCTGGCCAACATGGTGAAACCCCATCTTTATTTTTAAAAAATAAAATAAAATAAAGAAAATGTCACGGGAGAGTGGGCAGTTTACCCACTCTCAGATATTAAATCACGAGAAAGTGCTCAGCCACACAACGGGCAGATGCTCGGGTCTGAGGGTCTCTGGCAGGGGGTGGAGTGTGTGAGGAGAGGGCACCCTGGTGGGGGCTGCCGTAAGTAGGTGACAGCTGTGCCCTAGCTATCTTGCCTCTCCATATGTCCTTTAGATAGATCAGAAAGGACCCCACAGAGATGGACATGAGGGTCCACAACAGCCAGAAACAAATGAGGTGCAGCCAGCACACCCCTCAACAGAACTGCACGGTTTTGTGCAGTCTACACACACTGAGCCAGCTCTGCCCGGGCCCAGGGACCTGCCTGTGAGGAATCCCTGCTGTCCTGGGTACGCATTCCAGTAGGGAAGGCAGTCAGTAGGCAAGTAAGATGTGGAGGCATGAGCAGGTGTCAGGTGGGGTGTACAAGGAGTGGAGAGGAAAAGCCTCCCGGAGGCGCCAGTTGAGAGCTCAGACCTATGAGGGAGCAAAAGGGTGGGTCTGGGTGTAGTGGCTCTCACCTGGAATCCCAGTGCTTTGGGAGGCCAAGGCAGGTGGATCCTTTGAGTCCAGAAGTTACAGACCAGCCTGGGCAACATAGTGAGATCCCTGTCTCTACAAAAAATTAAAAATTAGCCAGGTGTGGCTGGGTCAGTGTCTCATGCCTGTAATCCAGCACTTTGGGAGGCCGAGGCGGGCAGATCACGAGGTCAGGAGATCAAGACCATCCTGGCCAACATGGGTTTTAGAAACCCTGTCTCTAAAAACACAAAAAAATTAGGTCAGCGTGGGGGTGCACACCTGTAGTCCCAGCTACTCGGGAGGCTAAGACAGGAGAATGGCTTGAACCCAGGAGGTGGAGATTGCAGTGAGCTGAGATTGCACCACTGCACTACAGCCTGGGGAACACTGTGATACTCCATCTCAAAAAAAAAAAAAAAATTAGCCAGATGTACGTTGTGTGCTCCTGTAGTCCCAGCTACTTGGGAGGCTGAGATGGGAGGATTGCTTGAGGCTGCAGTAAGGTATGATCATGCCACTGCTCTCCAGCCTCGGTGACAGAGTATGACCATGTGGTTAAAAAAGGTAGGTCTGGGTGCGGTGGCTCATGCCTGTAATCCCAACACTTTAGGAGGCTCAGGTAGGCGGATCACGTGGTCAGGAGTTCGAGACCAACCTGACCAACACGGTGGAACTGCGTCTCTACTAACAGTACAAAAATTAGCCAGGCGTGGTGGCAGGCGCCTGTAATCCCAGCTACTTGGGAGGCTGAGGCAGGAGAATTGCTTGAACCCGGGAGGCAGAGGTTGCAGTGAGCCAAGATCACACCACTGCACTGCAGCCCAGGAAACAGAGCGAGACTCCCTTTCTAAAAAAAAAAAAGGTAGAGGTGTGGTGCTGGTAATGATGGCACGATATGGGTCTGTTTTCCTTGAGGTATGCAGAAGCTTGTGTAGAATGTCTTCCAATGGCACTTAAGAGTTCTGCATTCATAATCGCCTCCTTTAAACGCTATTGGCCGGCCGGGCGCGGTGGCTCAAGCCTGTAATCCCAGCACTTTGGGAGGCCGAGGCGGGTGGATCACGAGGTCAAGAGATCGAGACCATCCTGGTCAACATGGTGAAACCCCGTCTCTACTAAAAATACAAAAAATTAGCTGGGCATGGTGGCGCGTGCCTGTAATCCCAGCTACTCAGGAGGCTGAGGCGGGAGAATTGCCTGAACCCAGGAGGCAGAGGTTGCGGTGAGCCGAGATCGCGCCGTTGCACTCCAGCCTGGATAACAAGAGCAAAACTCCGTCTCAAAAAAAAAAAAAAAAAAAAAAACGCTATTGGCCACAGAGAGAGAGGTTGATAGTTGATTCTCTGCAAACTTCTGGTTTTTTGTTTTTTGGTTTTTTTGGCATAGAGTCTCTTTCTGTCGCCCAGGCTGGAATGCAGCAGTGGCAGCATCTTCCCTCACTACCGCCTCCACCTCCCAGGTTCAAGCAATCCTCCTGCCTCAGCCTCCTGAGTAGCTGGAATTACGGGTGCCCACTACCACACCCGGCGAATTTTTGCATTTTTAGTATAGAGGGGGTTTCACCCTGTTGGCCGGGCTGGTCTCCAGCTCCTGACCTCAGGTGTTCCGCCTGCCTTGGCCTTCTGTGGTGCCAGGATTACAGGCGGGAGCCACTGTGCCCGGCCCTGTTTTGTTTGTTTGTTTGTTTATAAACAGCTTATTGAGTGTAATTTATATACCATGAAGTTTACCTGTTTAAAGTGGACAGTTCATTGGTTTTGAATATGCAGTACTCAGTGGAGCATTTTCGCCACCTAAGGAAGAAATCCTGTACCCATTAGCAGTCACTCGTCACTCCCCCAAACCCCAGCCCCTGGCAACAGCTGATCTACATTCTGTCTCTAGATTTGCCTGTTCCTGGATGTTTCATTTCTGTGGAATCACACACCCTACCCCACAGCTGTGAGCTCTTTGCACCCCATATCCTGGTGTAGCACATTCAGAGCAGAACCTGGCAACCGAGAAGAGCTCACAGCACCTGGCTTTGTGTGGTTTACTCTCTGGTTTTTCCCTATAAAACTGGGCTTGCTCAGACACGTTCTGGCTGCAGGTGTGGGAAGTCCCCTCCTGGCTGGCTCTAGACCTTCAGACCCAGGTGAATCTTGGGAGAAGCTGGACAACTGCAGTTCACAGCCTTATGCGTCCATAGCCAGTGACATCAGAGCCTGAGGCCGACTGGAGGCCTGGGCAGCTGTGACCCACTGGGTTCTGTTTAGTGAGCTCACTGTTGGTGCACAATTACAATCAAGAGAGTTCATCCTGAATTCTGGCTCCACTTGAATGATGGGGCTGCCCTGTATGTGGGGATTCAGCTGGGGGAGGGGCACAGGTTGGCAGGACCTGAGCTCTCCCAGTCAGTGTCATTTCCACCCCATTGCCCCTGCTCCTGGGTACTTCCTGCCCCTCCCACCTGGTTCTGTGGACGCTTTGGTGGGGCCCACCGTCTGTACCATTTTCAGAAATGGGGGTTGTCCACTGGCCTCTGGAGTGGGCCCCCTACTCCCTATGCTTTTTTTAAATAATTATATTTCATACTGGTTGTGGTTTTAACTGGAGGAACAATCCTGACACCTAACTCCTTCATGTTATTAGGAACTAATATCTTTTTTTTTTTTGAGACCATCTCACCTTGTTGTCCAGGATGGAGTACAGTGATGCGATCTTGGCTCACTGCAACCTCTGCCTCAGGGTTCAAGCAGTCCTGCCTCAGCCTCCCTAGTAGCTGGGATTACAGGCATTCACCACCATGCCTGGCTAATTTTCGTTTTCTTAGTAGAGACGGGATTTCACCATGTTGGCCAGGGTGGTCTCAAACTTCTGACCTCAAGTGACCCACCCACCTCAGCCTCCCAAAGTGTTGGGATTACAAACATGAACCACCCACATAAAATATCTTTTAAATGTAAAAGATATTTTACCCACATACCCAGCCCACATAAAATATCTTTTAAATGTAAACAGATCTTGCATTTCTGAGATAAACACAAATCCAGCAGGATGCATAAAGCATCCTTGGTTAGGATGTGTTTATTAATATTTTAAGGCTTTTACATCTAGGTTTATAGAGAGATTGTCAAGTAATTTTTCATTTTCATCCTATTCATGACTGATTTTTTAAAATTCTGGTAATGGTGCTGAGCACAGTGGCTCCTGACTGTAATCCCAAAACTTTGGGAGGGCTAGGCAGGTGGATCATTTGAGGTCAGGAGTTTGAGACCAGCCTGACCAACACAGTGAAACCCTGTCTACTAAAAATACAAAAATTAGCTGGGCGTGGTGGTGCACAACTGTAATCCCAGCTACTCGAGAGGCTGAAGCAGGAGAATCACTTGAACCCAAGAGGCAGAGCTTTCAGTGAGCCGAGATTGAGGCACTGCACTCCAGCCTGGGTGACAGTGGGAGATTCAGTCTCAAAAAAAAAAAACAAATTCTGCTAATGCACAGAATGAGTTACTTACCCTCCACTTTGATGCTACTTTTTGTCTGCTCAAGTTCCACACTGTGGTTCTACTGATGCCTGACAAGTGGATTTCTTGGAAGTAATTCTGTGTGAAGTCTGGGTGTGGTGGCTTTGTTCTCCTGCAGCCGGGGTGGCTGTGCTCTGGCCTTATGCAAGGCTGTTGTGTCCTCTGCAGGTCTGTGGGTTCTGGCACCACCTAAGCCCCCTGGGCATCTGGTCATTGCTGACACCTCTCCTTTGGAGCCACCTTGTCCCTGGCTAGACACAGTTGCATTTTCCAGTGCAGTTTTGGAAAGATGCTGCCTTTGGAGAAGGCGTTTGCTTCCCCTCGGAGCTCCCCAACCCCACCGGATCTGCCCACGCCAGGGTTAGCAGCTGGAGTCCAGCAGGAGGAACCTGAGACCATCCCTGAGAGGACCCCTGCTGACCTGGAGTTCTCCCGCCTGCGCTTCCGGGAATTTGTCTACCAGGAGGCTGCCGGGCCCCACCAGACCCTGGCCCGCCTGCATGAGCTGTGCCGCCAGTGGCTGATGCCTGAGGCACGCTCCAAGGAACAGATGCTGGAGCTGCTGGTGCTGGAGCAGTTCCTGGGCATCCTGCCTGATAAGGTCCGGCCCTGGGTGGTGGCACAGTACCCTGAGAGCTGCAAGAAGGCAGCCTCCCTGGTAGAGGGCCTGGCTGACGTTCTGGATGAGCCAGGTGGGCTGCCCCAGAGGAGAAGCATGGCTCAGGGGAGATGGGGAGGGGGTCCTGGAAAGCCCAAGCTCCAGCCATGGCTTGCCTGAGATAAGTTAAGTTCCCCGTACTGGTGAGGCAGCTTCTTGGTCCTCAGTGAGCCAGGCCCTACCACCCTACCCAATGGCATCACTCTCAGGATTGCCTCAGGGGCCAGGACAGTTGCTTGGGCCCCTGCCTTCACATCTGCCTTCTAGATGTAAGGAAGCTAGAAGAATGAGGGAAGGCATTCAAGGGCAAGGACCAGCCTCTTAACTGAGTAAATATTCTAGGTACTTAGCAGGCCGGAGATCTCCTGGTCCAAGGACTGGTAGAGGTGGGGCGCTGAAGCCTGCAGGTCCCTGTGGTTTAACTGTGTGATTGTTGTTGGCACATGTCCTGACCTCTTGGGGTCACAGGTCCCTTCGCTGTTGACAGGGATGCTGCTGGGCTCCCCTGCGGGCTCATCCTCGATTTTTAGTGATGGAGCGTATGAGAGGCACATGGACCCCCTGCTGCTACCAGGCGAGCTCGCAAGCCCCAGCCAGGAGCCCGGAGCTGGGGAGATTCCACCACCTTCTGAGACACGTGAGTGCCCAGCCAGCCTGGCAGCCTCTGCTGAGCCTTAGGTGGGGTGGTGGGCAGAGGCCTATGGTTGGGAGAGGACAGGAGGGCACCCAGGGAGGCAGGGGCCCCAGGGTCCATGCTGTCATTGGAACTTCCTCCTGTAGTTCCGCTGAACGTTAGACATATCATTATTTACTAAATTAGTCTTCAGAGATTATGCAGATCATCTGTACTTAACACAAATAGTGAAAAAGCATCAATACGTGAAGAAAAAAGGAATCTCCCAACCCCCCACCATGCACCGTCTAAAAATAAAGGGTCTCAAGTGTCCTGGTGCACATTCCGTCATGTCTGCCTGCACATCACACGTGCACATTCAGAGCCTGGGGTCGGGCTCCCTGTGTGTGACGTGCTGTGTTTGAGTGCTTGCTGTTCAAATGGGGTGCTGCAGTTGGGTCTGGCTCTTTAATTGCCCAGAGCCACGTGCTCAGCCCATCCCCGTCCTAGAGGTGGACTCTCTGCCCCTTGGAGTGAAGCTGCCATGACACCTCCTGACTTACATGCCCGTATGTGGGGCTCTGGTCACTGTGAGTGGGGTCCTCAGGGCCACTGGGCAAATGGCGTGTGAGTTTGGCATTTCACATATAGTAGAACTGTCGTGGTTTTCCAGAAGTTTTGTGGCTGTTCATTACCAGCGTGAGGGGGCACCCACTAGCCCGTATACAGGCCAGCACTATGTGGCCTTGCTTTTTAAGATTTCCACAAGGCTGGGCACGGTGGCTCATGCCTGTAATTGCAGCACTTTGGGAGGCCAAGGCAGGCGGATCACTTGGCCCCAGGTATTTGAGACCAACCTGGGCAACATAGGGAGACCCCGTTTCTACAAAAAAAATAGAAAAATTAGCTGGGTGTGCACTTGTAGTCTCAGCTACTCAGGAGGCTGAGGTGGGAGGATCGCTTGAGTTCAGGAAGTGGAGATTGCAGTGAGCCAAGATCATGCCACTGCACTCCAGCCTGGGCAACAGAGCAAGACCCTGTTTTAAAAAAATGAACCAACCAGGCTGGGCACGGTGGCTCACGCCTGTAATCCCAACACGTTGGGAGGCCAAGGTGGGTGGATCACGAGGTCAGGAGTTTGAAACCAACCTGACCAACATGGTGAAACCCTGTCTCTACTAAAAAATTCAAAATTTAGCTGGGTGTGGTGTAGCATGCCTGTAATCCCAGCTACTTGGGAGGCTGAGGCAAGAGAATCGCTTGAAACCAGGAGGCGGAGGTTGCTGTGAGCCAAGATGGTACCATTGCATTCCAGCCTGGGCAAAAAGAGCGAAACTCCGTTTTATTTAAAAAAAAAGACTTCCATGAATTTAGTGGGACTTGAACAGGCATTTCTGGGACCACCGAAGCCCTGTGGCCATGCTGCTTTGTAAATCAGGGACAGATGCACTGTCTGTTGAGCCTTGGGTGCTGCTGTCACGTAAGTACACTGGGACCCGTGTGGGAGGCAGCAGAGGCTCCTTGACCCTTCGGGGCACCTGGCCACAGGGAGCTCATTGCCTCAGCTCTGCCTTTCATTCTCCCTAGCCTGGCTTTCTCCGGACCCCCTGTTTCTGGAACAGAGGAGGGTTGGGGAAGCAAGGACCGAAGAGGCCAGCCCTGCCAACGCCGAGCAGGTGGGTCAGCGTGAGCCCAAGGGTGAGGGGCCTTGGCCTCGGCTTAGAGGCATCCGCATCCCGTCACCAATACTCAGCAGAGGGCCGTGGGTCAGCGTGAGCCGGAGGGTGAGGGGCCTCAGCCTCGGCTTAGAGGCGTCAGCATCCCGTCACCAGTACTCAGCAGAGGGCTGTGGCCCGGAACCCACCCTGGTGGGAGCTCGAGGGCGAGCATTAGTAAACGCCTCCTGCAGTGCACCTGGGTCGGGCCCCTGGCTGGGGCTGGCTTCCAGCCTGCTCCTGTGGCTGTGGGGTTGTGGCGGGCCCACCCTTCTCTAGGGCAGGTGGAACGTCTCAGCCATGGCTGTTCTGCTATTTCAGAAGCTGAAGTCCTTTCCAGAGGATCCTCAGAACCTGGGGGAGTGGGGCCACCTGGACCCCGCTGAGGAGAACCTGAAGAGCTACCGGAAGCTGCTCCTGTGGGGTGAGAGTCGCCTGCCTCGGGCCATGCCCCACTCCCCATCCCCTTCCACAGGGTTTGGTACAGGACACTGTGATGTCTTACATGGATTTGAACTCCCATGTGTTTGAGCTTGATTTGCCAAAGCCCCCACTTTTTCTGGTCTAAACATGTGAGTTTTGCCCTGGCCCTGCCTGTAGGACTGAAGCCTCGGAATTTCGAAAGGCCTCCTGGCCACGAGGCGCTGACATTCTCACCCTCCTTGCCAGAGACGGCCTCGCCTGCATGGCGTGGTGAGGGGTCTCTTCTTTCGTAGACGTTCTTGCCCCAGAAGCCCTCCTTGTAGGGAGGCCCTCCGCTCAGACTTAATGTCACATCTTTAGATTTGCTTTCCCTGAGTCCTGCCTCCGCCTGCCCTGTCACCCTTCCAGCCTTGCCGTCTTTGCTCCACTGTCCGTGGGCCTGACAGGGACTTAGCTTTGGTGGGGGTCCCAGTGCAGAGAAGAGGAGGTGGGCTGCAGCCTGCCCTGGCTGGCCCACGACACATGAGGACCATCAGCTACTTCGTGTGGTGCCTCTTTTACTTACTTGGTTTTTAACCCCACTCAGGGTATCAGCTTTCCCAGCCTGACGCTGCCTCCAGGCTGGACACTGAGGAGCTCCGGCTGGTGGAAAGGGATCCACAAGGAAGCAGCCTCCCAGGTGAGGTTGGGCTGAATTGGCGTTGGGGCCAGTGGGGTTCACTGTTTCTTCAGAGGCAGAGGGGGTCCCACACAGTGCCGTCAGTCCCAGCAAAGACCTCAGTAATGACTGCTTCACCATTTCCCCACCACCATGTCGGAGTGAGGCAGGAATCCAGTTACGTCCATCCTGTCTTGCTGCACGACAGACCACCCCAAGACTTGGTCAGCAGAAGCAGCAGCGATGTTAGTTGCCAGGATCTGTGGGTGACTGATCCCAGGGGTGGCTGTTCTGCCCCATTGAGGCTCTCTGTTAGCACACAAATGAGAACACCTAAAGGTGGACGTGGGCTGGAGGGCCCCGGGTGCCTGTCACCAGGGGGCTTGTTGCTGGGGGACGTGGCCGTATCTTTTGACCCTGCATTCCTCACTGGCAGCTGGGCCCCAGGGAGCCCTCCGGGAGGGTGCGCTCTGAGCAGGCTCTGCTTGCATCGTGCATCTGTGGCCAAGCTAGTGGCCAGGGTGACCTCCAGAGGCACAGTGTCCAGCGCCTGCGTTCAGTGTGACTGTCCTTCCTGTCCTGCCGGTCGCATCCGTTGTTGGAGGCCTCCAGGTCCCACACGCAGCAGCAGGCATGGGGCGTGCGCTTCCGGGCAACCTGGGAGGGACAGCAGTGCTTCCAAACAGCTGTGAGCTTGAGCTTCGTGGGGGTCCAGAGCATGGACCCCTGTGCCCTATTGCAGTGGCTGAGGCTCGGCTGAGTCCTCCCCAGGGCCCTGGCAGGGCCACTCACGCTATGGCTCTGACCTGGTTCCAGAAGGCGGGAGGCGTCAGGAGAGTGCTGGGTGCCCCTGTAAGGAGGCTGCCCCCACGCAGGAGCTGCCTATGGAGGCACCCCCAGGGGATGCCCTTGCGGAGCCCCTGTCCGGCACTGCTGAGGAAGAGGAAGAGCAGCCTGGGAAGGCGCCAGACCCTCAGGACCCTCAGGACCCCCAGGACCCCCAGGACCCCCAGGACCCCCAGGACCCCCAGGACGCAGAGTCTGGCTCTGCCTCCGGAGCGCAGAGGCAGTCCGTCATCCGGCAGCCAGCCCTGGACAGGGGTGTGGCAAGGCTGGGAACCAAAAGGCCACACCCCGAGGATGGGGATGGGCAGAGCCTCGAGGGCGTCTCCAGCGCCAGCCACAGCGCGGGGCTCACGGTGGGGCAGGGCCCAGGGGCTGACGAGCCGGGCTCGTCCCGCGGGAAGCCCTATGCCTGCGGCGAGTGTGGGGAGGCCTTTGCGTGGCTCTCGCACCTCATGGAGCACCACAGCAGCCACAGCGGCCGGAAGCGCTATGCCTGTCAGGGCTGCTGGAAGACCTTCCACTTCAGCCTGGCGTTGGCCGAGCACCAGAAGACCCATGAGAAGGAGAAAGGCTACGTGCTGGGTGGCACCCTGGGCCCCTACCCGCCCACCCGTGAAGCCCAGGTGGGGGCAAGGGTGGGCGGGCCCCCAGAGAGCAGGGAGGGCGAGGCTCTCCCCGCACCCCCAGAGGCGCAGAGGTGAGCCGCCGTGCTGTCCCGGAGGGACCACCCTGCTGGCTGAGAATCCCAAGAGAGTCGTCAGGCCCTTCCACGCCCCTGGGTGGCGGCTTCCTGTGGTGTCTGTGGATGTCATCTGCCTGTGCCCTGAACCAGCTCCTGAGGCTAAGCGCTCCCAGCGAGAAGGATCCACGGGAAGCCCTCATCTCTTTGTAAACACACCCTGGGCCGGTGCTCACATCCGAGGGGAGCCGCCGGATGTGGAAGAAGACTCCGCTTTCCTGCAGCCGTTTAGTGCCGCCCCATGCTAGGTTATTTGACATTGTGCAGTGTAGAGTTGCCTTAAAGTGCGTGATCTGCCAGTGCTTTCTTGAAGTCACCCTTGCCCTGATTCCTCCTGTTCGTGCTCCCCAGGGTTGCTCAAGTGGAAATTTTTGTCATCTGTTTAGCCTTTTCCCTGCGTGATGTCAAGTTCACTTCGAATCTGCAAAAGCAGAAGCTGTTTCTTAGTTTACTTCACGTGTGTTTACCTGTATGGAGTAGCTCTCAGAGATAACAGAAATGCTTGCAGCCTAAGGCAGAGTTTTCAGACCGTGAGTCCCAGCCCATTAGTAAATTGCAAAATCAGTTATCAGGTGGCCACCAGCATTACAGAGCAATGAAGCAGAATAAAATAGGCTAGAATGCATCATGTAGTCAAGGCAAATACTGTTTTGTGAAACTTCAGCCATACATCTAAATAAGAGAACTGGTGGCAATGTAAGATGTATTTCTTGCTGGGAAGTTGTAATCAAAATGGTTGAAAACACCAATAAAGATCTGTCTGTCTGAGCAAAGGACACTAAACTCTTTGGGCTGCATGGGTGATCTTTTGGTTGATTGCATTTATTCTCAGACTACAGTATCATTCCCATTGCCTGTGCATAAACTTAACTATTCCCTATAGATACAGAAACTGGTGCCTCTGCCACTGTGTTCAAGCAGGAGGTCTGCTGCAATGACCCCCAAATCACAAAGGCTAATAAATATTTATTCATGGGCCAGGTGTGGTGGCTCACACCTGTAATCCCAGCACTTTGGGAGGCTGAGGTGGATGGATCACGAGGTCAGGAGTTCAAGACCAGCCTGGCCAATATGGTGAAACCCGGTCTCTACTAAAAATACAAAAAATTAGCCAGGCACGGTTGCGCACACCTGTAGTCCCAGCTACTCAGGAGGCTGAGGCAGGAGAATCACTTGAACCTGGCAGGCAGAGGTTGAAGCAAGCTGAGATCTCACCCCTGCACTCCAGCCTGGGCAACAGTACAAGACTCTGTCTCAAAAAAATAAATAAATAAAAATAAAAAAAAAAAATATATATATATATATATAAAAGTATATGTATACACACACACACACTCACTCTCTCACAGTCCATTGTCCTGTGTTAGTGTTGCTGTTGTTTATGTATTGGTTTGCACTCTGCTCCATGGAGTGATTCAGGGATCCATCAGTCACTTGGGCCTGGGAACTGTCACCTGGAGTGCCTGTCTCTGCAACAGTTACTAAGCTTAGTTCCCCTCTTAGCCTATCCACCCCTAAGCCCCAATCAGAGTGTGGCTCTGATAAGAAAAAGGCTAAATTCTACCCTCTCAGCTCATTCTCAGCTGAACCTGTGAGCTCACCTTCTTCCACTGCCACAGGGAGCATCCCCTGTGATGTGTCCCAGTCAGCTCTCAGGCTGTGGGGGATGGTCATTTGTTACTTAGAGCCCTGCCCTCCATCTTGAGTTTCCCATTTTCTGTCTCATTTAGTGTGCAGCCAGATGTCTATACCTTTTTTTTAAATTTGGAAATAACTTACGTATTTTTTTAAAAGTCACAAAAATTAAAATAATGCACAGATCATCCACACACCCTCACCCAGACCCACCTATTAACATTCGACCCTGCTTACCCCATGGCCTGCGTGTGTACACCTTCCCCCACCCCATCCGGTGTGTATGGTGTCCACATTCCTCCTGTCAGTGATGTTCTCTTTGCTCACCTGGTCAGAGTGCACTTTTTCCACTGTATAGTTAACTGGGCCAGATGCAGAGCCTTACACCTGTAATCTCAGCACTTGGGAGGCTGAAGCTGGGCATGGTGGAGCACACCTGTAGTCCTAGCTACCTGGGAGACTGAGGGGAGGATGGCTTGAGCCTGGGAGGTCGAGGTTGCAGTGAACCCAGATCAAGCCACTGCACTCCTGCCTGGGAGACAGACCTTGTCTCAAAATAATATAGTTAATTTTTTCTCCTTTTAACTAATAAGAATTGGTGGGAAGAGCCAGGTGCGGTGGCTCACGCCTGCAATCTCAGCACTTTGGGAGGCCGAGGTGGGAGGATCGCCTGAGGTCAAAAGTTCGAGACCACCCTGGCCAACATGGTGAAACCCCATCTCTACTAAAAATACAAAAATTAGCTGGTCATGGTGGTGGGTGCCTGTAATCCCAGCTACTCAGGAGGCCGAGGTAGGAAAATTGCTTGAGCCCAGGAGGCAGAGGTTGCAGTGAACCGAGATCGTGCCATTGCACTCCAGCCTGGGTGACAGAGTGAGAATCTGTCTCAAAAAAAAAAAAAAGAACTGGTGGGAAGATACTTTAAGATCATGCAAATATCAATGATCTTCAGTTGCAAAAAGATAAACTAGGCTGGGCGCGGTGGCTCACGCCTGTAATCCCAGCACTTTGGGAGGCCGAGGTGGGTGGATCACGAGGTCAAGAGATCGAGACCATCCTGGTCAACATGGTGAAACCCCGTCTCTACTAAAAATACAAAAATAGTAGCTGGGCATGGTGGTGCGTGCCTGTAATCCCAGCTACTCAGGAGGCTGAGGCAGGAGAATTGCCTGAACCCAGGAGGCGGAGGTTGCGGTGAGCCGAGATCACGCCATTGCACTCCAGCCTGGGTAAAAAGAGCGAAACTCCGTCTCAAAAAAAATAAATAAATAAAAATTAAAATTAAGAAAAAAAAGATAGAAATATCCTGCTTCTCATCAAAACTTCTCCCTAAATTTGGTTTACATTTATGATTCTCACCTGAATCCATTATTAGCAGGGTGGTGATTTTCCAGCACCACCCCTCCCTCCATGCTGACCAGCAGGCCCTCAGCATCCTACTGCCAACCAGCACTCTTCCTTCTCCGCAAGAATTTTTTTGTCTTAAGAATTTGACTCAAGGATTTCTGTTTATTCAGTGGTTTATAACTTGCCGCTGATCTTACTTTGGTGCTCGGGTTGTCCTGGATGAGGCCAGTGAGACTCCCTTCAGTTGACTCCTGCATCCTTGTGACATGCCTCCATTTTTTTTTTTTTAGCACTTACTTTTTGGTGTGGTAGGATGTTCCTAGCCCATCTTTCTACCCTTCCTCAGCCCTGAAATTGGCCATGTCTTTGAAGAACTAGTTCCTTTTAGTGGGTAATGGCATTAGAGACCAAGATCTAGGTGCCAGGTGAGGTGTCTTCTGCTGAGCTATGAAATACATGTGCACATATGACTGCACATAGGTCACACACAGAGGTGTGTCTGTGCACATACACAGACATGCCCAGTAAGACCTCCAACTCAATTGATGAGTTCCTCCAGCCCATATTTGTATGTCTTTTCTTTAACACTGAGAACCTGGCATCCCAAAATTCATCATTTTACTAATTTGATGAATATTAAGATAACTCTAATGTAGTTTCAGAATTTCTTTTCCCAAACCACTACCAAAAATGAACCGATTTGAGATTTTGGGATTTGTTTGCTCTTTTCCTACCACTACCACCCTGTCCAGGATGTAAGGAGCACAAATTGATGCTTTATTGTGGATAGAGACAAAAGTAACAGCTAGATAGTCCCCCTTGTTAACCTCAGGGGCAGCAGGGCTGGTTCAGGCATTTGAGGCAATGGGTCTCAGCTCCCATACAAAAGTGCAGCAACGTGGACTCACAAGAAAGACACGTGGGGTAGGCACGAGAGAGAGGCTCAGGTCTGTCCAGTGGAGCTGGCTGGGATGAGATGTGTACAAAAGGACACAGACTCCTGGAGGGCAAGGAAAAGCCCTAAGCAGGATGGCAGTGAAGACGGGTAGAGTTCAGGGCGGGGAGGGAGCTGTGTGCCACGCAAATAGGGAAAGCAAATGAGAGATGGAAACCTGGAAAGGTGGGAAGATGCTGGATGACCCTCTGTTAGGAGCTGAATTGTGTCCGCTGCTAAATGTCGTATGTTGAAACCTTAACCCATAATCTGATGATATTTGGAGACAAAGCCTTTAGGGAGGTAAATAAGGCTAAATGAGGTCATTGGAGTGGGACCTTCATACGATAGGAGCGGTGTCCTTATAGGAAAAGAGGCTGGGCAAGGTGGCTCACACCTGTAAGCCAGGACATTAGGAAGCTGAGGCGGGAGGATCCCTGGAGCCCAAGAGCCAGCCTGGGAAACAGACCTCATCTCTACAAAAAATTTAAAAATTAGCTGGGTGTGGTGGTGTGTGCCTGTAGTCCCAGCTACTTGGGGGGCTGAGGTGGGAGGATGGCATGAGCCCTGGAGGTCAAAGCTGCAATGAGCTATGATACACCACGCGCTCCAGCCTGGGTGACAGAGCAAGACCCTGTCTTAGAAAAAGAGAGCAAGGATTGGCTGTGGTGGCTCCAGCTGTAATCCCAGCACTTTGGAAGGCTGTGGCAGGTGGATCACCTGAGATCAGGAGTTCAAGACCAGCCTGGCCAGTATGGCAAAGCCCTGTCTCTACTAAAAATTACAAAAAATTAGCAAGGACTGGTGGCAGGCACCTGTTAATCCCAGCTGCTCAGGAGGCAGAGGCAAGAGAATAACTTGAACCTGGGAGGTGAAGGTTGTGGTAAGCCAAGATCACACCACTGCACTCCAGCCTGGGTGACAGAGCAAGACTCCATCTCAAAAAGAAAAAAAGAGAGAGAAAGCTATGCAACCAGAGATTGCTTCCTCTCTGTGCACACATAGAGAAAAGGCCATGTGCAGGTGCAGATACAGCAGGATGGCAACCGTCTACAAGCTTGGAAGAGAGGCTTCACATGGAACCCACTCTGACTTCCAGCCTCCAGAACAGGGAGAAAATATTAATAAATCCCTATTGATTCAGCCTTCCAGCCTGTGGTATTTTATGATGACAGCCCAAGCAGACAAATACATGTCTGCCATCACTATTTGAGTTGAGGAGAGTTTTATGAATCAGTGTCAAGTAGTGCAATCCTTTTGGAAAGCTAACAGTCCAACTGTATTCAGAAACAATATGGGGCCAGACACAGTGGTTCACACCTGTAATCCCAACACTTTGGAAGGCCAAGGTGGGAGGACTGCTTGAGCCCAGGAGTTCAAGACCTGCCTGGGCAGCAAAGTGAGACCCCCATTCTCCACAAAAAGGAAAAAAAAGGACAAAATATATACACAAGGATGCCAGTTTGCATGAAGTTAAATACTATGACTTAAATATGAATGATAGAGCCATTCAAAGAAATAGAAAAAGGCATAAATGATAATTAAGACTAACAAAATAGAACAATAATTTCTAAGTGTAGTTCAAGAAGTAGAATGCAACTGTTAATTCTGTTGTAACTGTGTGAACAGTGGGCATTAGTTGTCAAATCCTAGCAGAGAAAGTACAGAAATGCAAATAGTAGTTGGGTTAGGGTCATGAAGTTATGAGAACATTTATTTCAGTTTTTGGAATTCCTTTGAAAGTTATATTTATCTACAGGGCTTTTTTTTTTTTTTTTTTTTTTTTCCCTGATACGGAGTCTTGCTCTGTCCCCTAGGCTGGAGTGCAGTGGCACAATCACAGCTCACTGGAACTTCCGCCTCCCAGATTTAAGCAATTCTCTTGCCTCGGTGTCCTGAATAGCTGGGATTACAGGTGTCTGCTACCATGCCCAGCTAATTTTTGTATTTTTATTACAGACAGGGTTTCACCATGTTGGCCAGACTGGTCTCAAAGCCCTGACCTCAAGTGATTTGCCCGCCTCAGCCTCCCAAAATGCTGGGATTACAGGCATGAGCCACCACGCCCGGCCATGGGCCTTTATAATAAAGTTCATTTTTCAGCATTTTGAAAAGAATTATCCCAGTTATGGAAAAGTTAAAAACACAGATGCGGCTGGGCACAGTGGCTCACGCCTGTAATCCCAGCGCTTTGGTAGGCCGAGGTAGGAGGATCACCTGAGGTCAGGAGTTCGATACCAGCTTGGCCAACATGGTGAAACCCTGTCTCAACTACAAATACAAAAAATTTAGCTGGGCTTGGTGGTGTGCGCCTGTAGTCCCAGGTACTTGAGAGGCTGAGGCAGGAGAATCGCTTGAACCCAGTAGGCAGAGGTTGCAGTGAGCTGAGATTATGCCACTGCACTCCAGCCTGGGCAACAGACTATTCCTTTTGACATCTCAGTGTATTTATGTCTCCCAGTCATGTTTTGGGGTATGAGATGTGAGTATAATGTGTTTGGTATATATGTAGTCTGCGCACATTCTCATTATAAGCGTGTCTCTTGGGTATCACGAACAAACGAGGTGTCTGATGGGTCTCAGACCCTGTGGACTTTCTTGAGGCAGATGCAGAACAGGATAGGCTGATGTGCTTTTGCAGCAAAGAATGGCGGATACTTCATTCTGCCTACCCTGAGTCCAGTGAAAAGTCAGCGATTTATTAATAGCTGTTCTTCAACCTGAGAGGCTCCTGGGATGGGGCCACACTTGGAAACCACGGGGTCCCGCAGAGGCACAATTATCACTTGAGGCTTCCAGGTCTATTTCAAAATCACCCAGTGCCTTGGTGTACAGATTACTAAACCCCCTCAGACCAACCAAAGCAAGGTCCCAGGTTTTTTTTTTTTGAGACAGAGTCTCGCTTTATCGCCAGACTGGAGTGCAGTGGCGCGATCCTGGCTCAGTGCAACTTGAGTGCAGTGGCGCAATCCTGGCTCAGTGCAACTTCCATTTTCCAGTTTCAAGCAATTCTCCTGCCTCAGCCTCCCGAGTAGCTAGGACTACAGGCACGCACCACCACGCCAGGCTAATTTTTTGTATTTTTAGTAGAGACGGGGTTTCACCATGTTGGCCAGGATGGTCTCTATCTCTTGACCTCGTGATCCACCTGCCTCGGCCTCCCAAAGTGCTGGGATTACAGGCGTGAGCCACCGCGCCCGGCAGGTCCCAGGTTTAACACTCTCCACCTGCAGGTGTTTTCACTCACATCAGAATGGGAGATCCGCCACCCCTGGCAGTGCTGGGTTCTGTCTTCCCAGTGTCCACACAGAAGTCTCCAAGACAAGGGTTGCTGGAACCAGGGGTCAGTCCAGATTTGTTGGCCCTAAGGCTGACACAACTCAGGGTCCCTCTTCAAAAGAATAATTCAAAATTACAAAGACAAAATTAGGTGCTTGGTCTTGAAGGGATCCCTGAAAGTGAAGGATCTAGAGTTTCAGCTTCATTACCTTTATGGCAAATCCACAAAGCCAGAGCTCAAAACATAGTACAGCCCAGCCTTCCCTCAACCCAAGAGAACCTGAATTTGTACAAAGGTTCCCAGAAGTCTCAAGAAATGAACGGCTTTCCAAGTTCAGCCTCTGGCTGACCAGGTAGCTCTTGAGAGACGGGCTCCTGAGGGACCAGCCACATGCGATGGTGGCAGCTGCCAGGGGAATCTGCTTAGTGAGAAGGTGGCTTCCAGGACGTGGTAAATCTTATCTCCCGAGCTCCTCGCCAAGGCCCCTAGGACTAAGGAGGTCTCTCCAGCTGTGGCTCTGTCTTTTCATAGAGGTTTGCCGTGATGCCATGGTTTTAATGTGACGTCCCTCACCGCTTCACCAAACACAATAATACCCAAGATGTTATCATCTCTGGCTAGTATTCATCTTACCATGCCTTTTTTTTTTGTTTTTTTGAGACAGAGTCTTGCTCTTGTCGCGCAGGCTGGAGTGCAGTGGCATGGTCTCGGCTCACCGCAACCTCTGCCTCCCATGTTCAAGCAATTCTCCTGCCTCATCCTCCCAAGTAGCTGGGATTACAGGCATCTGCCACCATGCCCGACTAATTTTTGTATATTTTAGTAGAGACGGGGTTTCACCATGTTGTCCAGGCTTGTCTGGAACTCCTGACCTCAGTGGATCCACCTAAGTAGACCTCCCAAATTGCTGGGATTACAGTCATGAGCGGCCACATCTGACCCATCTTAACGTGTTTTCTCCACTATGACTCACTTGCTTTTCTTCTGATGACCTGCTTTGCCTATCTTGCCCACTAGCTTGCAACCCACATAGGGCCATGGGCATTTTCTGTGTGGTTCACACTTGTTTACTCTGGGTTCAAAGAGAAGAATAATCTAATCAATTCCTTTGACTGTAAAACCCGAGGCCTTCCCTTAAAGCCCTCACTCTCCTAAAACAAATACAGCTTGGGGTGAATGTGTGACAGGAATGTGTGGAACATGTTGGAGTGGTGCCTCATGCCTATAGTCCAAGTGCTTTGGGAGGCCCAGGTGGGAGGACTGTTTTTGCCTGGGAGTTGAAGACCGGCCTGGGCAACATAGTGGGCCCCTGTCTTTACAAAAAATAAAAAATTAGCTGGGCATGGTGGTGTGTGCCTGTAGTCTCAGCTACTAAAGAGGCTAAGGCAGGATTGCTTAAGCCCAGGAGTTCGAGGCTGCAGTGAACTATGATCACACCACTGCACTCCAACCTGGGTGACAGAGGAAGCCCCTAAGGATAAAAAGAAAAAAGAAAGGAAGAAAGAAAGAGAAATGCATGGAGCGGCCTTCAAAGGCAGGAAAGCCTCCCAGCAGAAACGTAATTCACTGAGTTCAAATGTAGGCTAGAGCCAGTGACAGGTGGTTTCATGTGTCACTCTTGGCTTCTGCTAAAGACAGCTAAAGCTTTAACCTCCTCCTCTCTATATGAATGTGCACGGCATCTAAATATATATATATATCTCTGTGATGCTATAACAAAGAGACTGTCTTCAGAAGGTCTGTGTTGTTGAGCATTTAATGGAAATGACAGTTTTACAAGTGATGCAAATGAACAGATGTTTTACATTCGCTTTATACTTTGCTACATGCTTTCGGATTCCAAGAGCTCATTCAGCTGTCACTGCACATTGAAGGGGAGGTAATTCACCACTCATGTTTCTCTTTTTTTTTTTTTAGACAGTCCCACCTTGTTGCCCAGGCTGGAGTACGGTGACCCAATCCTGCTTCACTGCAAACTCTGCCTCCCGGGTTCAAGAGATTCTCCTGCCTCAGCCTCCCAAGTAGCTGGGAGTAAAGGCATGCACCACCATGCCCAGCTAATTTTTTTTTGTATTTCTAGTAGAGACAGGGTTTCACCATGTTGGCCAGGCTGCTCTCAAATTGCTGACCTCAAATGATCCACCTGCCTTGGCCTCCCAAAGTGCTGGGATTACAGGTGTGAGCCACCACACCCAGCTTATCAGTTGTATTTCTTTAATTGGGTTGAATTTTCTGTTACTTGCAGTGGGGTTAAGTCAAAAAGGAATTTATTGGCTCAGGTAACTGAAAAGTCCAGAGAGGCCGGGTGCAGTGGCTCATGCCTAGAATCCCAGCATTTGGGAGGCTGAGACAAGAGGATTGTTTAAACCCAGGAGTTTGAGACCAGCCTGGGCAACATAGCAACACTTCATCTCTACAAAAAATTTAAAAATTAACCTGGTGTGGTGGCACATGCCTGTATTCCCAGCTACTCAGGAGTGTGAGGTGAGACAGATCGTTTCAGCCTAGAAGGTTGAAGTTACAGCCTTGGTGACAGTTCAACCCTGTCTTTAAAAAAAAAAAAAAAAAAAAAAAATCAGAGAATTAAAGCTTCTCTTTTTTTTTTTATTTTGTTTGATATGAACTTTCACTCTTATTGTCCAGGCTGGAGTGCAAGGGTGTGATTTTGGCTCACCGCAACCTCCGCCTCCTGGGTTAAAGTGATTCTCCTGCCTCAGCCTCCCAAGTAGCTGGGATTACAGGTATGTGCCACCATGCCCAGCTAATTTTGTATTTTTAGTAGAGACAGGGTTTCTCCATGTTGGTCAGGCTGGTCTCAAACTCCTGACTTCACGTGATCCACCTGCCTTGGCCTCCCAAAGTGTTGAGATTACAGCTGTGAGCAACTACACCTGGCCCAGGGTTTCCCTTCTTTGATCTTTCTGTTTCTACATAACACTTACTGTGTAATGTGCTCATAACATCCTCATTTCTCTTTATTTTCCATTTCCCCACGAAAATATAAGCTCCTGAGGCCAGAAGTTTCATCAGTCTGGTTGTCAGAGTCTGGAATTAGACGTGACCTATATAGTTGGTGCTTGGAAAATACTTGCTGCCTGAAAGAATGCCCCTCTCACAAACAGTATAAACAGAAGCTCATGAGGGACAGTGACCACCACACGTTAGCCCTACCCAGTGCTTCCACGAAACTTCCAAGGGCCCTGGCTGTATTAGTCTGTTTACATTGTTAGAAAGGAATACCTGAGGATGGTTAATTTATAAAGAAAGGTGGTTTATTTGGCTCACAGTTCTGCAGGCTATACAGGAAGCCTAGTGCTGGCATCTGCACTACAGGGAGGCCTCAGGAAGCCTCCAGTCCTGACAGAGGGCAAAGCGGGAGCTGTTACATCACATAGTGAGAGAGACCGAGAGAGAGAGGAGGAGGTACCAGGCTCCTTTAAATAACCCGCTCCTAGGTGAGCTTATAAAGGAGAGCTCAGTCGTTATCATGAGGACAGCACCAAGCCATTCAGTGGGATCCACCCCATAACCCACACACCTCACTAGGTCCCGCCTCCAGTGCTGGGGATCACATTTCACCGTGAGATTTGGAGGGGACAAATATCCAAACCATTGCACCAGCTTTCCTGAGTCTTTTTCAGAAACACAATGGAAGGCCAAAGGATGGTTAATTCTCTACTAAGAATCTTCCACCCAAGATGGATTTTTGCTGGTGCCTCATGCCTATAATCCAGCATTTGGGAGGCTGAGGCAAGAGGATCGCTTGAGCCAGGAATTTGAGACCAGCCTGGGCAACATTCTGGTGACTTAGGAGGCTTAAGCCTGGGAGGCAAAGAGGTTGCAGTGAGCCAAAATCATGCCACTGCACTCCAGCCTGGGCAACAGAGCTAGACTCTGTCTCAAAAAAAAAAAAAAAAAAGATTCGGGGATGACTTTTGTCTGCTCCACGATGTTTGGGGACCTCAGCTGGGAACTTTGAAGGTTGAGGTACCTTGAAAGCTGGGAGGCTGGAATCATCTGAAGACTGTTCTCTCACATGCCTGGTGACCCTGGGAAGATTCAGACTAGGAGCGGACTGACACCCTAAGCAGAGTCTGGGTGGCTTCATCCTCACAGCACGGTAGCCTTGGCTCAGTGGGTTTCTCAAGTGGTGTCTCAGGGCTCCAAGCGCAGGTGTTCCAGCAAGAAAAGATGGAAGCTATATGGCCTTTTATGAACTAGCCTCAGAGCTCTCCCTCATTCTTATTTAACCGGCATTCACATTTTCCCACTTGATCTACTTGTGTGCCAACAACTGAAGCGTTCTACACAAGGTCCTCTAGACTCAGGAGGGTGTAATTCCCACAGAACCTTCCACTGGCTTGGCACCACCAGAGAGGGCAATCTCATCTCTTTCCCTGGCTTGGCGCAGAAGTGATACTGTGGGCACCTCTCCGTAGTTCCCAATCCCTGCTGTATTCCCTTGGTGTTGCTGAAGAAGGTCTGAGGAGGCGGGGCTGTGTGGGGAGGAAGGAACTCACATTACTGCTTTTTTGTGATGATGCCAATCTAGCACTTTCAAAGGACTTCAAAAGAGCCTGTGCTAGATTCCAGTTTGGCTGACATGAATTGGAATACAGTGGCCATAATCTCTTCCCTGAACGTCATGTTCTGTGATGAGAATATCCTAGAGAGCCTGAAAATGAGTAGGCACCTGACATTCCGATAACCTAAATCAGCAGATCTTCCTAGCACATTTGGGTTCCTAGAGCACAAGAAGCTACACAGGGACAGGAGCACAGGGAAAGGCAGGAAGACACATGTAGTAGACGGAGGGAGGACAAAACAGCTGACCAGAGACCGAGGCTGCTGATGGCACAGTACAGCCACCAGCTGGCTACACGTGTGAGAGGCGCACCTGAAGTGTGGCAAGCGCAGGATGCACACTAGATTCTGAAGATGTCACGTAACAGAAAGAATGCAAATATCTCAACAATTTTTTATACTGACGTTAAACTGCTAACATTCAGGATATATAGGGGTAAACATTAGTTTCAGCTGTTTCTTCTTGCTTTTTCTTTCTTTTTGAGAGCGTCTCGCTCTGTCACCCAGGCTAGAGTGTACAGTCTTCGCTCACTGCAACCTCTGCCTCCCAGGCTCAAGCAATTCTCATGCCTTAGCCGCCCAAGGTGCACACCACTGCACCTGGATGTTTGTATTTTTAGCAGAGACATGGTTTCGCCATGTTGGCCAGACTGGCCTCAACTGATCCGCCCACCTCAGCCTCCCAAAATGCTGGGATTACAGGCATGAGCCTCTGTGCCTGGCCCTCTTCTTGCTTTTTCTTTTTCTTTTTTTGAGACGGAGTTTCGCTCTTGTTACCCAGGCTGGAGTGCAATGGAGTAATCTCGGCTCACCGCAACCTCCGCCTCCTGGGTTCAAGCAATTCTCCTGCGTCAGCCTCCCGAGTAGCTGGGATTACAGGCATACGCCACCATGCCTGGCTAATTTTTGTATTTTTAGTAGAGACGGGGTTTCATCATGTTGACCAGGATGGTCTTGATCTCGTGACCTTGTGATCCACCCGCCTCGGCCTCCCAAAGTGCTGGGATTACAGGTGTAAGCCACCGCACCCGGCTTCTTCTTGCTTTTTCAATGGGGCTACCAGAATATTAATTTATGTGACGTGCATTGTTTCAATGGGACACTGTTGCTATGTACTGTGTACCCTGGCTTTCTCCAGTGGCTCTTTTTTTAAGAGATGGTGTCTCACTATGTTACCCAGGATGGAGCACAGTGTCTATTCACAGGCACAATCCCACTACTGATCAGCGTGGGAGTGTTATGTTCTGTTTTGAGATGGAGTTTCACTCTTGTCACCCAGGCTGGAGTACACTGGCACACTCTAGGCTCACTGCAACCTCTACCTCTTGGGTTCAAGTGATTCGCCTGCCTCAGCCTCCCAAGTAGCTGAGATTAAAGGCATGAACCACCGTGCCCAGCTAATGTTGTATTTTTAGTAGAGATTGGGTTTCACCACGTTAGCTAGGCTGGTCCCGAACTCCTGACCTCAGGTGATCTGCCTGCCTTGACCTCCTAAAGTACTGGGATTACAGGTGTGAGCCCAACCAGCATGGGAGTTTTGACCTGCTCTGGTTCACCCTCCTCAGGCAAGCTGGTGGTCATCTGCTCCAAGGAGGTCATCACATTGATGCCGAACTTAGTGTGGACACCGATCAGCATAGTACACTACAGCCCAGAATTCCTGGGTTCAAGTGATCCTCCCACTTCAACCTCCCAAGCAGCTGGGACTAGAGGCAGGTGCAGCCACGCCTGACTCTCCAGTGGCTTTTAAATGACACAGGCATTAATCCAAGAGGCACTCCACAATCATACTGAGAAGCAGTATTGGAAGACTATCTGCAACATGGTTTCCCCAAGAGAGAAATTTTAAGTAACTAGAAATGTATATCCCAGCATTGGGATTAAAAAAATCAAATTGATGGATGTAACCACAACTGATAACCAGAAACAGCCAATGCAATTTCTAATGAGGGCAGCAAGTCACCATTTAAAGGTTATAGTTGTCAGCAAGACCTATTTGTGGACTCAGGGTTCAACAAAATGTTAAATTGTAAGAAAACAAAACCTTACTAAACAGCAGGATGCAGAATCAATGAAAACACAGTTCAAAAGGATTAACTGAACATTTCCCAAAGATGAATCTTGCAAAACGTAAGTTTTTCACATGAATTTGCTATTGCTTATCAGCTGATGGCTTAACAAAGGAAATTTCTTCCTTTTTGTAAAAAAATAAACAAATATCTGTGTTTCTAATGCAAGTTCTGCAGAGACATGTAGAGAACAGAGCAGCAGAAGCCGTCTCAGAATTAGTGAGACTCTGCGGAAGTGGCTTTACATTTTGAGTCTTCCCATACAAAGCTTTTCAATCTCATTGCACATAAAGATTTACTGCAGAAATTATGCAGGGATAACTAAAAACCTGTTTATAGTACACTGATACTTTGTCATATGGAATTCAAATCTGTGACTGGCTTCCACATACCCCGATCAAAAAATACACAGGCAAATCAGACAGCTTTTTACTGAGACAGTCAGTATCCATAGTGATTCCATAAAGATGCCACTCTCATTTCTAGAACACTCTGCCATACTATCATTTGGGAATATCAGAGTCAACCTGCACCACTCATAAGCACTTGCCTCTGAACAATGTAAGGTGGAATCATGGCAAATTCTGACTTCATTTGGTTCTTGTATATGAAAGGCATTTGTTGGGTTTCTCACCAGTTTGAACATCTCTGGTTTGGAATACGGTGAATCCTTAAACAAAAGCTAACCCTGGATCCACTACATTTGTTCCTTATTTTTTTGTAGGTTCTATAATGTAGCA
Organism: Aotus nancymaae; assembly: GCF_030222135.1. Lineage (NCBI taxonomy): Eukaryota > Metazoa > Chordata > Mammalia > Primates > Aotidae > Aotus > Aotus nancymaae. The sequence continues at coordinate 2,189,296 of NW_026988484.1, read as the reverse complement.
CTAATGGCTATTCAAGGCTGAAGGTCCTGAGTGTTGATTACATGTTTCCCTACAGTTTGGATGCAGGGATGGATGACCTAGAGCTTGGTGGTCCCACAGTCATTTTCATCAGTGTGAACTCTGTGAGAGTGTTTGAGGGGTGTGCTGTGTGAAAAGGCTTGTGTATGGGCCAGGCATGGTGGCTCAACTGTAATCCCAACACTTTGGGAGGTCAAGGCAGGCAGATCATCTGAGGTCAGGAGTTTGAGACCAGCCTGACCAACATGGAGAAACACCGTCTCTACTAAGAATACAAAATTAGCTGGGTGTGGTGGTGAATGCCTGTAATCTCAGCTACTTGGGAGGCTGAGGCAGGAGAATTGCTTGAACCCTGGAGGCAGAGGTTGTGGTGAGCCAAGGTCACACCATTGCACTCCAGCCTGGGCAACAAGACCAAAACTCCATCTCGGAAAAAAAAAAAAAAGCTTGTGTATGAATATACATTTCTCATGTGTATGATTGGGTCAAATCTAGAAAGGGATATGAGCTATCTTCAGGTCTTCCTATGTCCCCAGCACATGTGAAGTTGGGTTTACTCAGTGTGAGTTCTCTGGTGCTTAGTAAGGGAGGAGCTGTGTGTAAAGGCCTTTCCACAGTCCCTGCAGGCATATGGCTTCTCTCCTGTGTGGATCCTCCGGTGCTGAGTGAGATGGGTGCTCTGCCTAAAGGACTTCCCACAATCATGACACTCATAGGGCTTTTCCCCAGTGTGAGTCCTTTCGTGCTGGCTGAGTGAGGAGCTGTGGCTGAATGATTTCCCACACTCATTGCAGCCATAGGGCTTTTCCTTGGTGTGAATCCTCTGGTGTTCGATGAGCAGGGAACTCTGGCTGAAGGCTCTGCCACATTGGTTACATTCATAGGGTTTCTCTCCTGTGTGGATCCTCTGATGCTGAATGAGGGGAGCAAGCTGGCTGAAGGCTTTGCCACACTCACTGCATTCGTAGGGCTTCTCCCCAGTGTGGATTCGCTGATGTTTGGTTAGGGACGAGCTGTGGCTGAAGGCCTTGCCACAGTCGTTGCATTCGTAGGGCTTCTCTCCTGTGTGGATTCGCAAGTGTTGAGTGAGGTGCGTGCTCTGCCGGAAGGCCTTCCCACACTGACTGCACTCATACGGCTTCTCTCCTGTGTGTGTCCGCTCATGCTGGCTCAGGGAGGAGCTGTGGCTGAAAGTTTTCCCACATTCGTTGCATCCGTAGGGCTTCTCTCCTGTGTGAATCCTCTGATGCTCGGTCAGGAGTGTGCTCTGGCTGAAGGCTTTCCCACACTCACTGCATTCATAGGGCTTTTCTCCCGTGTGGGTCCTCTGGTGCTGAATCAGTGGTGTGATCTGGGTGAAGGCTTTTCCACACTCATGGCACTCGTAGGGCTTCTCCCCTGTGTGGATTCGCTGGTGTTTTGTCAAGGATGAGCTGTGGCTGAAGGCCTTCCCACACTCACTACACTGATAGGGTTTCTCCCCAGTGTGGATTCGCACATGCTGGGTGAGGTGGATGCTTTGCCGGAAGGCTTTCCCGCACTCGCTGCACTCGTAGGGCTTCTCACCTGTGTGAGTTCGCTCATGTTGGCTGAAGGAGGACCTAAAACTGAAGGATTTCCCACATTCGCTGCACTCATAGGGCTTCTCACCTGTGTGAGTTCTCTGGTGCTGGATAAGTGGGGCAATTTGGTTGAAGGTCCTCCCACACTGAGTGCATTTATAGGGTTTCTCCCCAGTATGGATTCTTTGGTGTTTAGTAAGTGCCGAGCTGTTTCGGAAGCCTTTTCCGCATTCGGGACATTCATAAGGTCTCTCTCCTGTGTGCGTCCGGTGGTGTTCAACAAGGGCTGAGCTGTGACTAAAGGCCTTTCCACATTCCTGACATTTGTAGGGTTTCTCTTTTACATAGGTTTTCTGTAGAACATTCAGGTCTGGCTTCTCCCTTTTTCCACATGTTCCCCATGTGTGGGGGCCTTGTCTTTCAGGAGTCATTGGTTGATGTGGGAGATCAGAGTTCAGACTTAAGTTTTCTCCAAACCCATTCCTCTGCCACTGCTCCTGAACAGATGTCTTCACAGGCGTGAAGGCTGCCAGCACTGCCAGGCTCTCTAGGCTCTCACAACTGCATTCCCAGTGGCCCTCAGTGTCCTCACCCCTGCAGTACCACAGACCAGCCCACAGGAATCTTTCTACCAAGATGACACTGTTGGATATTTCTTCAGAGATGCCTTGCTTTAGAACCGACGGTTTGACGTTGGGTCTAGATTCCAGGTCTGAAAGAAGCAAAAACTGAAAATGTCCCTTAATCTCTGTTCCAGGGCAAAAGAGTTTGTGGTGAGATGGGAAGAGGAAGGATAAAACTAATGATTTTGAAAAGTTCAAGGTACAAGTGGCTTTGACCATTTAAAAATATAGTTTTGCAAACCAGGAAAGGAAGAGAGAGAGGGAAAAACAGAATAAGAAAGAGGAAAATAAGAAATAAAGAAAGGAAGAAGAGAGGGAGGAAAAAACAGTTGGGACGAGGAGTGTGGATGGAGTCTGTGAGGGAAGCGCAGAGGAGGGTCCAGAGGGGATACCCAGGAGAGAGCACTCAGATGCACTGGACTTGGAAGGAGCAGTGTGGCAGCCAGGCCCCAGTTACAGTGGCCTCCACAATGCCAGGTGGCAGCGGAGAAAAAGGTGCTGCATGGGGAAAGTCTGCTGACACCCAGCTTCTTCCTGGCAGTGTATGCTGCCTGTGCCACCTCACTCAAGATGTGAAGGAACCTATCTGCTTCCCACAAGTACAAACAGCTGCAGCGTGCGTCACTAGGAGGATGGATAGATAACCCATGGTGTATTTGAGTACTCTGATCTGCTTACTTTGTCTGTTTCACTGTGAACCCCCTGAGGACAGGGGTTTCTGTCCACCTTGCTCACCACTGTATCTATAGCCCACAGCAAGAACTCAGGATACCTGCTAAATGAATGAACAGATGCACTCCCTCCTCCTCCTCCCTGGCAGGACTCCCTTTTTGCCCTGGTAACCAGCCCTGTCTGCACAGCCATGATCTAGGTACGTGCTGCCCCTACCCTGACACCGCAGTGGCCTAGAGGTGTGATGTGGGCACCTTCCCCTTATTGTTATGCTTCAGGGAAAAGTTCCATTAAAAAAGAAAAAAAAGTGAAGCCAGGAATGAGTGGCAGAATAGTGGCCTCCCCAGATGCCCACGTCCTAACCCTGGACCTGTATGTTTCCAGTTACGTGGGAGGGAGGAATTAAGGTAGCTAATATTAGCTGACATTAAGATCGAGAAATTATGCTGGATTATCCGGGTGGGCCTGTGTAATTACAAGGGTCTTTAAATGTGGAAAAGAGGCAGAAGGGTCAGAGTCAGAGTGAATATGATGTGAGACTTCACCAGCCCTTGCTGACTGTGAAGATGGACAAGGCCATAGCCAAGGAATGTGGGTGCCTCTAGAAGCTGAAAAATGCAAAGAAATGGATTACTAGCCAGGCACAGGGCCTCATGCCTATAATCTCAACACTTTGGGCAGCTGAGGCAGGAGGATTGCTTGAGCCCAGGAGTTTAAGACATGCCTGGGCAAAACGGCGAGACCTTGTTTCTATAAAAAATAAAGAAAAAATTAGCTGGGCATGGTGACACATGCCTGTAGTCTCAGCTACTCAGGAGGCTGAGGCAGGAGGATTACTTGAACCCAGAAGGTCAAGGCTGCTGTGAGCCACAATCATTCCACCGCACTCCAGCCTGGGCAAGAAAGCAAAAACCTATCTCTAAGAAAAAAAAAAGGAGAGAAAGAAAGAAATAGATTCTTCCGTTCCCCAGAGCCTCCAGAAAGAATAGTGCCCTGCTGACATCTTTATTATATCCCAGCGAGACCTATTTTGGACTTCTGATCTCCAGAATTTTAAGATAATTCACTTTGCTTTATGCTATGAAGTTTGTAGTATTGTTGACCTTGAAAAATGAGGGGGCTAGAGGCACTGACCCCAGTGCAGTAGAAAATCTGTGGGCCGGGCATGGTAGCTCACGCCTGTAATCCCAGCACTTTGGGAGGCCGAGGCGGGCGGATCATGAGGTCAGGAGATGGAGACCATCCTGGTCAACATGGTGAAACCCAGTCTCTATTAAAAATACAAAAATTAGCTGGGCATGGTGGCACGCGCCTGTAGTCCCAGCTACGCAGGAGGCTGAGGCAGGAGAATTGCTTGAACCCGGGAGGCAGAGGTTGCAGTGAGCCGAGATCGTGCCACTGCACTCCAGCCTGGCACCTGGTGACAGAGCAAGACTGTCTCAAAAAAAAAAAAGAAAAAGAAAATCTGCGCATAACTTTTAATTCCCCAAAAACTTACCTACTAAAAGCTTACTGTTGACCATACTGATAAAATAGTCTGTTAACACTTTTTATTTTTATTTTTTTGAGACGTGGTCTCGCTCTGTCACCCAGGCTGTAGCACAGTGGCATGATCTTGGCTCATTGCAACCTCTGCCTCCTGAGTTCAAGCAATTCTCCTGCCTCAGCCTCCCAAGTAGTTGGGACTACAGGCACACGCAGCACCATGCCCAGTTAATTTTCTTTTTTTGTAGAGACAGGGTTTCACCATGTTGGCCAGACTGGTCTTGAACTCCCAACCTCAAATGATCTGCCTGAGACAACTCAGGGGCCTTGATCAAATGATCCTGGGCTCAAGCAATTCTCCCACCTCGGCCTCCCAAAGTGCTGGGATTACAGGTGTGAGCCACTGCTCCCAGCCCTTAGTTAACACATATTTTATATATGTATTATATAATGTATTCTTAAAGTAAGCTAGAGAAAAGAAAATGCTATTTAAAAAAATCATAAGGAAGAGAAAATATATTTCCTATGCATTAAATGGAAGTAGATCACCATAAAGCTCTTCATCCTCATTCTCGTCACAGTGAGTAGGTTGAGAAAGAATAGGAGGGGTTGGTCTTGCTGTCTCAAGGGTGGCTGAGGCAGAAGAAAATCCATGTATAAATGGACCCACACAGTTCAAACCCATGTTCAAGGGTCAGTTGTAACTTCTTGCAGGAAGAGCAACAGGAAGCTAATATACTGGGTAAAGGCTCCCTGTTGATGTGGAGGGACCCCATTGTGACCCTCACCCACACTGTCCATCCCTCCTGGACTCTGGCCACGCTTCCCACCTGATGCCAATGGGAATTTACTGTCAGTGGGCTAGAATGTCTCTGCTACCTACCAATCACCCTACAGTCGCATGGCAGAACCCAGCCTGGATCCACTGACCCACAGACACATGAGTTATAAACAATTATTTGATTGAAGCCACTGAGGTCACAGTGCTTCTTCTACGCAAGAGCTGACTGATGCCTCACTTCAGGCCTTTGCACCTACTACTTCCTCTGCCTGAAATACTACCGCTCTCTCAGACTGCTTCAAGTCACATTTCACCGCCTTAGAGAGGCTCTCCCCCATCTCTCTGCTAAAGTCTCCTCACCCCCATCAGTCTCCTCCTCATCACTGATTTTCATTTTCTCAGCATTCATCACAATCTGTAATCATCCAGCTCATTTTATTATTTTACTGATTTATTGCTTGTCTTTCCAACTCCCTCACCAAGAATGTAAATTCAGTGAAGATAAAGACTTGGTGTCACTCACAGCAAAATGGGTGCTTGATAAATCTTCACTAAGACTGAGCAGTACATTTGCTGTGAAGAATTAGTAGATGCAGAGAGAGAAACCAGGAAGCAAGCATGGACAGGCTTCTCTCAGCCCTGAAGGGCTCCCATCTCACCTTGGTACACACCTCGGGGAACTCCAGGGTCCACTGCCCACAGCTTTGCCTCTTGCTCCAGCAGGGAGATGATGTTCGGCTTTGGTAACCAATGTCCTGCTCAGGGAGAGACCCTAGAGTGAGCATTTGTATCCCAGGACCCTTCCTGACCCTCAGCCCATTCCAGGTCCCAAATGGCTGGGGGCCCCTGAGTGACTACAGCTGTCATACCAACAACCGTAGACGTTCCTCAGGGACTGCATTCCCCTACTCTCTGTCCCTGACCCCACCCCTAGTTCTGGGGTGGACATGTGACCCAGGCCTGGCCAATCAGAACTCAGCTTCTTCCCCTGCCCACCGGCAATAATTGTGAAGACCTGGCAGCCAAACCAAGAAAACTCAGGGAACTTGATGATGCCTGGGCTGCAGATCGTCTCCTGCTGGTCTTGGACCCAGGACAGGCACCCTGGCAGTTGCCTTGTCACCTCCAGAGAAGCCTATCTGGAAATAAAGCCAGAAAGAGATTGCTATGGTCTGCATGTTGGTGTCCCCTAAAATTCAGGTTGTGCATAGCGGCTTATGCCTATAATCCCAGCACTTTGGGAGGCTGAGGTGGGAGGATCACTTTAGTCTAGAGTTCGAGGGCAGCCTGGGCAACACAGCAAGTTCCCATCTCTACAAAAATTTTAAAAATTAGCTAGGTGTGGTGGTATGCACCTGTAGTCCCAGCTACTTGAGAGACTGAAATGGGAGGTTTACTTGAACCAGGAGGTTGAGTGTGCAGCAAGCCATGACTGTGCCACAGCACTCTAGCCTGGGCCAGAGAACAAGACCATTTCTTAATACCCAATGTGACAGTGCTGACATAGGGCCTTGGGGAAGTGATTAATTCATGAGGGCTCTATTCATGAATGGGACTAGTGCCCTTAAAAAAGAAGCTTGTGGGAGCGCCCTTGCCCCTTATGACATGCCAGGACACAGGAAGAAAGTGCCATCGGTGAGGAGCAGGCCCTCACCAAACACTGAATTTGTTGATGCCTTGATCTTAGGCTTCCCAGCCTCCACAACTGTGAGCAACAAATATCTATTGTTCATAAATTACCCCGTCTAAGGTATTTTAGCAGCCCTAACAGACCAAGGCAGAAGTGCAGAGGGAAGTATTGAAGAGGGAGGGGCTCCTGACGGCTCTACCCTGGTCTACCTGGGGATTCTGTTGTCTTGAGACCCCGTATGTTTCCCTCACCTCATGTTTCTCTGCTTCTGATGATTTCAGGTTGAGTCTGTGACTTGCTAATATTGGTCCTAATTGACATTTCCAACATTAAAGCAGTCAGGTTCTTTTTTGTTTGAGACGGAGTCTCACTCCGTCGCCAAGCTGGAGTGTGGTGGCACAGTCTCAGCTCACTGCAACCACTGCCTCCTGGGTTCATATGATTCTCCTGCCTCCCGAGTAGCTGGGACTACAGGTGTGTGCCACCACACCCAGCTAATTTTTGTATTTTCAGTAGAGACGGGGTTTCACCATGTTGGCCAGGATGGTCTCAATCTCTTGACCTCGTGATCTGCCCGCCTTGGCCTCCCAAAGTGTTGCGATTATAGGCGTGAGCCACTGCACCCAGCCCAACAGTCAGGTTCTTAAAGGTCAAGACACACGCCCAGGCATTTGCTTTTAAAGCACAGTCCTATACCCATATTTAACCTAGTAGAATCAGAATCCATATCAGGAGCAGACCATCAAGGACACGGGTGTGGCCTTACCCACAGCGACCAGAAGCCTGAAGGTGTCCAGCATTACATCACAATACAAGGTCCTCTCGGCAAGCTCCAGCTGCCCCCACTCCTCCTGGGTGAAGTCCACCACCACGTCCTCAAAGGTCACTTGCTCCTGAAACATCACACGAGTGTCTTCAGCCAAGCCAACCCTAGCACTGGCTGCTGGTGGGGTACCTGGTCAATGCCAGCCAGGCTGGGCCCGATGGAGTTCTCTTTGGTCTGGGGTTTTGGGTCAGGTTTTTCCACAGGGCCTGAGTGGGCACCCTGCTGATGGGGGAGGATCTTAGGATCTAAGGCATGATACCCGTTGCCAATAATTTGGCTCTTGAAATAAGAAATGATGCAGAGGAACCAATAAAGGAGTAGACAAGACAGGCATGGTGTCGCACGACGGTCCCAGCTGCTCAACAGGCTGAGGTGGGAGGATCACTTGAGCCCACGTGTTTGAAGCTACAGTGAGCTGTGATTGCATCACTGCACTTTAGCCTAGAGGATAAAGGTATAAAGCTAGTAGGAGCAAGTCCAAAGACTGAATCTGGGTTTGTTTTTAATTTTTTTTTTTTTTTTTGAGACGGAGTCTCGCTCTCGTTACCCAGGCTGGAGTGCAATGGCGCGATCTCGGCTCACCGCAACCTCCGCCTCCTGGGTTCAGGCAATTCTCCTGCCTCAGTAGCTGGGATTACAGGCACGCGCCACCACGCCCAGCTAATTTTTGTATTTTTTAGTAGAGACGGGGTTTCACCGTGTTGACCAGGATGGTCTCGATCTCTGGGCCTCGTGATCCACCCGCCTCGGCCTCCCAAAGTGCTGGGATTACAGGCGTGAGCCACCGCGCCCGGCCTGTTTTTCAATTTTTTGGAGACAAGGTCTCGCTGTCATCCACGCTGGAGTGCCGTGGCGCAGTCGGGGCTCACTGCAGCCTCCAACTCTCTCCTGGGCTCAAGCAGCCGTCTCCCGTAGCTGGGATTTCAGCTGGTATGGGTTTTGTGACATTCCTGCAGGACGCTGGCTTCTTCCGGCGATCTGGGTGGGGTCGCCGTCATCATAAAAAGGCGAGTTCCGCTCCCCGCGGCCTCCTTGCCCAGTCCAAGGAAGCGGCTCCCGATGCGCCATGTTGGAGTGCAGCGCAGGCTCGGGCCTTCATCGTGGACCTCGGACCGCGGAGTCGGGGCACCTGCAATTGTCTGACCTCACCCAACCTCAGGTATGCAGTGACGGCCGCACAAACACAAGCCCACTCGGACGGGGACCCGTGCCCGCTGCCCTCCAGCGCAGCGTGGGCAGTCCTCTCAGGGGCGGACGCTGTGGCTGGGGAGCTTGGCGCGGACTTCAGGAGCCTGGGCGCGCAGGCAGAGGCCGGGCCCGAGTAGAGGCCAGGTGTGGGAGTAGAGGCCGGGCCCGAGTAGAGGCCAGGTGGGGGAGTAGAGACCGGACACGAGTAGAGGCCAGGTGTGCGAGTAGAGGCCGGGCCCGAGTAGAGGCCAGGTGCGGGAGTAGAGGCCGGGCACGAGTAGAGGCCAGGTGTGCGAGTAGATGCCGGGCCCGAGTAGAAGCCAGGTGTGCAAGAGTAGAGGCCGGGCCCGAGTAGAGGCCAGGTGTGCGAGTAGAGGCCGGGCACGAGTAGAGGCCGGGCACGAGTAGAAGCCAGGTGTGCGAGAGGCCGGGCACGAGTAGAGGCCGGGCACGAGTAGACGCCAGGTGTGCGAGAGTAGAGGCCGGGCACGAGTAGAGGCCAGGTGTGCGAGAGTAGAGGCCGGGCCCGAGTAGAGGCCAGGTGTGCGAGTAGAGGCCGGGCCCGAGTAGAGGCCAGGTGTGCGAGTAGAGGCCGGGCACGGGTAGAGGCCAGGCGCGGCAGCAGTTGGGGCTGGGCGCACGAGGGAGGCCGCGCGCGAGGTGGAGGACACGCGCGAGGAGGCCGAGACTGTCACCGGGTCTCTGGCGGCGCACAGCCCAGGGTTCGTGCCCCTGCTCTGTGGAAAGGGGAGGTGCGCGGCCCCGGGACTGCGCTAGAGCCGGGGAAGCTCCGCGGGGAGCCCTGCCGGAGCCCCGCCGCTGAGGGACGCTTAGGGCCTGGCGGGTGCCGACACGAGCCCGCCGCGCGGGTGACTGGCCCTCAACGCCGCAGTGACGAGGCCGGGAGGCTGCGGTCCTGGCCTTGTGCCTCAGTTTCCCTCTTCCACCACTAAGATGGCGGCCCGGTGGCCGGTGTAGGGCAGCGGGGGGGTCCGGGGCGGGCGCGCGTTCCCTCAGGGCGGTCGGAGCAGCTCCAGCCCCGCCCTCCTGTCCGACAGGGGACGCCCCTCAGAGTCGGCCCCGTCATCCCCGGAACGGCCTTCCTCGGGCCCGGGCAGCGAAACGGACCCCACGCCTGCGCGCGCTGCCGGAAACGCCCCGCCAGGGCCGCGGACCGTAGGGAGAGCCCCGTCCCCCCGCCCCCTCGGCCCGGCCTCCCGGCCTCCCCGCCTCCCCGCCTCCCCGCCTCCCCGCCTCCCCGCCTCCCCGCCTCCCCTCCCCGCCTCGCCGCCTCCCTTCCCCGCCTCGCCGGCCTCGCTCACCCGCCTGACCGCGAGACGAGGCCGCGGCGCCGGCAGTCCACATCACGCATGCGCGCGCCGACGCAATTTCCGAGCGGGCCGCGCGCGCATTTCCGGCCTCCCTCCCTCATCTTGCTCCCGCGAACGGTGTCGGCCTCTCGGCGCTCCTGGAGCGGGAGTCACGCGGGGGTCAAACGGGGCGCGCGGGAGCCGGGGCACCCACACGGGGTCGCGTCCCGCCTGGGACGCCGTGAGTTCGCGGCGCGACCACACCGGCTCTCGTGTCGGAAACACCACGGTCCGCTTTACTGCTGCCAAACAGCGGTGCGTTTTCAAAACGCTTTAAAACGTCGGCCGAGGCCGCGCACAGTGTCTGCGTTTTCCGCACTGAGCAGCCACGGAGCGCTCTCGCTGTGTTTATTACATGGTTACAAGGAACATCACGTGCAAGACACTGACAATTAATGACGGCTTCAGACCTGGCTAGGCAATTGTCAAAAGTGTGCATTTGAACAGCAGCGTCACATTCAGAGCCGGTGTGCCCTGGCTGACGCGAAACGGACTGTCATTTTCTGAACGTTCACCAAAGCCTGCCGGGCGCTCGGCCCAGGCTCAGCAGCGCGCAGTAAATGAGTGGGACACTTCACTGTCCCTATTCAGGTGACGAAAGCCAGGGCTCAGCCTCGTGCTTGTGCCCGTGTGAGGGAGGACTGATTAATTCCAATCTGCCTGTCCTTGGGTGCCGTATTTGAAGCTGAGGAAAAGTTGCAAGACAAGGGCATTTTTTTTTCTTTGAAACAACTCTGAAAACAGTAGCGAACACAATGTGAATGATCATACTACACACAGACAGTTGAAAAGGTTTGGCTAGTTGACACACAAGTCAAGACTTTAAATTTCATAAGCCCTAAAGGAGTGGCAATTATGAAGAGATATAATGGCTCAAAAGCATAATGCACTGATGTAAACAAAACAAAGGCAAGCATCTTGGCTTTTAAGGGTGTCCTGTACATTCCGAGAACTGTAAATCCCCACATTGGCGACTGTCACACTGAAAACCAGCCTGCTTTTCACTCTACTGCAGGAAAGAGGCTTTCATTTGCATATAATGCCATTTTTCAGTTATCTTACAAACCCAAATTCAACAAAGCATTTTTTCTTTCACAAAACGTATACTCTTGTATCCCACGCCCCCATTTCCTTTTACTGGATCAAATGGTATGAACGCACGACTCATGATGAAGTACTTTTCCCAAGTGGTCTGATAGCCCTGGTGAGCAGCTGGTGGGGGTGCCACACTGAGCCTGGTCAGCCCTGATGGTGGCCAGGCAGCCCTGCCCAGCTTCCTCAGATCTTCTGATCCTGGTTTTTCTAAGCCGTACCTGCCTGCAGGGGCAGGCTCTTTCTACAGGGTCGGGTGCTGCTTGGCTCCAGCCAAGTGGGATCGTGCGGACTGGTAAGCCCAGCGTCCCAGGTCTGGATTTCGCAAAAGAACCCAGAGATCGGGATTTCTGTGTGAAATCTCTGGATTTTTAAAAGCTGGCAGGGATTTTGAAGGCTTTGATAATACTCTACCAGTCAAAGATGAGCTGAAGGCTCCTGTGCCGTCCTTGCTGTGGTCTGAACTTCCTGCCCTCTCTTGTAACCACTGGCTGGGCCCTTCTCAGCTCCTTCTCTGCTTCCTGTCCGAATCTCCAATCGCAACATTGCTGGTTGCCTCTGTGTGGCCTGGGACAGGACCACCTTCCCAAACCGTGAGCAGGTGGGCTGCACATCAGTGCAGTGTCCAAGCAATCCTGCAATCACAGCATGGATAGCAGAACTGTGTCACGCTTTATGTTAAGGTTTAAAATAAGGACGGGCGCGGTGGCTCACGCCTGTAATCCTAGCACTTTGGGAGGCCGAGGTGGGTGGATCACCTGAGGTCAGGAGTTCAAGACCAGCCTAGCCAACATGGTGAAACCCCATCTTTAAAAGAAAAAAAAAAAAAAGATTTAAAATATACTGTAACAGTTACTGCTCCCTGGATATATTTCTTCCTTTAAAAAAATCATTTTGAGAGCTTCAGAACCTAGCAATGTCCTGCCCTCCTCTGACCCCAGAGGCCCTGGCAGCCAGGGAGAAAGGTGCCCTGTGAGACTCTGGTATTCCAGAGCATAAGTCATGTCCTTGCTTCTGCCAGCCAAGGTGGTGAGAGTGGCCCTCCAGGGAGGCTTCCCCGGCTGGAAACTGCAGCCCACAAGCTCACTCATTGACTCACTCATCCCTTCACTACGGAGGGCCTGCTGTATGCTTGGCATGGTCAAGTGTGGCAGTGGAGACTGTTCCAGGCATAGGAGGAGGCCAGGGTGAGAGGCAGTGTGGAGACAGTCAGAGACACCGTGAGTTAAGGAAACTAGCCTCCGCTGTCCCAGTGCTGGGAGCTATGGAGGCAGCGGGGCCAGGAAGGACACCCTGAAGCTGCCCTGCTGGGCTTTGTCTTTTCAGTGTCCACATTTTAGAGGGACCCTATTGGCTGCAGGATGGGGATGGGCAGAGGGAACGGGCTGGAGGCAGAGTTTGCGTAGAGGCAACTGCAGGCATTCAAGAAATGGGGACAGAGCCTGGGGCTGATGGTGCAGGGGAGGACAGGGAACTGAGGGGTTGGGAGCTGGGTGCCCAAGGCAATCGAATATCCTTCCTGGAGGCCAGCACTTTGGGAGGCCAAGGTGGGCGGATCACCTGAGGTCGGGAGCTCGAGACCAGCTTGACTAATGTGGAGAAACCCTGTCTCTACTAAAAATGCAAAAATTAGCCAGGCGTGGACGTACGATGCCTGTAAGGAGAATCGCTTGAACCCGGGAGGCGGAGTTTGCGGTGAGCCAAGATTGCGCTATTGCACTCCAGGATGGGCAACAAGAGCGAAACTCCATCTCAAAAAAAAAAATAATAATTCTTCTGGGGCCTTGGAAGGTGGTGGTCCCTCTAAGGGGAATGGGAACCCCAGAGGGGAGGCAGTTTGCATGTTTTTTGTTTTTGCACAAGAGAAGATGAGTTATTTGGACAAACTCAGTTGGAGGACTGCAGGACACCAGGTGGATGTCTCTGGGGCCAGCCCAGGAAGGCTGGAGCCTGACTGATGCCCTGCGGGCAGTGGCACCCACTTTCTTGTGCAGTTCTGGCACCGACCAACAGAGCTGTGACTGTGCCTCCAGGGGGTGGACAGTGAGATGGAAACTGCAAGGAATGAGCCCCTGGCTCCCAGCAGGTGGGGGCGCTCGGGAGAGTTGTCTCTACTAGATGATCGATCTGTGCCTGAGGGAAGGCTCAGGGGGCTTCCGAGAGTAATGGGCTGGCTGCGGGGGCCAAGACCCCACCCTTCATCCTGAGCTCGGTAGAAGAAGCTCCTCCTCTGCAGGATGAGAGAAAAGGCGCCAGGAGGGGAGCTGGAGCCCACCAGCAATTAAGGCAAGGGATAGAGCCGGGAGCCCCCGCTGGGGACGCCAGAGGAAGCCGGGAAGCGAGGTCCGGAGGCCCGGTTCGGGGAGCTCCGCGAAGCTAAGCGTGAGAAGGCAAGCGCGGCAGCGGGGATGAGGTGAAGGCAGTGAGGGTCTGTGGGGGCTGCACAGCCGTGACAGGCATCAGGACAGGCCGGGAGCGGGGGCGGCTTGGTTGAGAAGCAGCAGCGGGTGGATGTGACGTGGGTAGGTCCAAAGAGTTCTAATTAGAAGGCGACTTGGAGAAAGGTCTCTGCCTGTGTGGATCACAGTCAGCCCAACGTGGTGTTTCCAAATGAAGTCGGGAGGAGAAAAAGACAAAGACAAAAACTGTTAAGGCTTTTGCTTGAAAAGGGGCCAGTGTCCGGCCACAGTGAACTGGGGACGGGTGAGAAGCAGAATCCGAGGCGGGGTCCCTGCTGATGGCAGGTCGTGACTCTGCTCCAGGCAAGCAGCATAGGCTGCCCCACGCTTTGGAGACCATCTGGTTCTTCCTGGCAGAGTAGAAAGCCAGATTTTTATGGTTTAAACAAGTATTGGCATCTATCTAAAAAAAAAAAAATCCTTCTGTAAGTCCAACAAAATAGAGGCAGGTCAGACTAAAGACTATGCCTGAAATCCACAGAGACAGAGCAGGTTCTGGTTGTCAGGGCGGAAGGGAAAGGGCGATGGGATCTCTCTGGGCGAGCGACTGTCCTTGGAGCTAGAGAGAGCTGTAGCTGTACGATGCTGTGAAGGTGGTTAATGCCACTGAGCTGTGCATTTTTAGTGCTGAAATGGTAAATTTTATGTGTGTACTTCACCGAAAAAAACAAAACCCTGTTTATCTGTTAGGTTCCAAGGAGGCTGAGCTGACAGGAGGGCAGCTGGGGGCAGCTGCACCCTTCTCTGGAGTTGGAGCCGCCCAGGCGGGCTCCCGACCTCATGGTGTCAGGGATATCCACAGTGAAATGAAAACCCTGCGGCAGAACCTGCGGCCGGGTCAGGTACTCACGGGGAGACCTGCACAAGGCTTCTGAAAGATGAGACGCTAATGAGACTCGTCTTCAATCCACTTGCAAAACACAGTGTGCACGACTAACCAGGCTATGCTGTGGAACTGTGCCTCTCGGCCGAGACCCTGGGATGCCCCCTCCCATGCTGGGTGGAGACCGCAGAGCAGGTGTCCGGGACCTTCTGTGAAACAGCGGCAGTCAGGGATTGGTGGGGCTGGGGGATGTCCCCACCTTCTGGGGCCCATTGCCGCCCCCCAGGGACTCAAGGCTGGGTGGCTGAGGCCCGAGGCTGGCCATTCACATGTGGCCGTGAACCGTGTGGAGCTTCTGGTGGTCGATGAGGTGGACCATCCACGGGAAGGACTTCCCGCAGACGCTGCACTGGAAGGGCCTCTTGGGGCTGCGAGGGGCCGCCGGATCCTGGGCTCCATCCCTGGGTGGGGCGGATTCCCGGGGGCCCTTGCTCCGGGGGCCTTTCTTCTTGGGTGGTTCCAGCAGGTGGATCTTGCTGTGCTCGGCGAGGACGGAGCTATGCAGAAAGGCCTTGCCGCACTCAGGGCACGGAAAGGGCCCCTCCTCGCGGTGGGTCTTCTGATGCTCGATAAAGTGGGTGACCCAGGTGAAGACCATCCCACAGTCGGCACACTGGAAGGGCCGCCCCCCTCGGGGCCCACGCTGCGCTCCCGAGGTGCCTGTAGCAGCCTCTTGGGTGCCACCTTTGGTGTGCTTGAGGGATGGCTGCTGGCGGCCGCCCGGGTTGGTGTTCCTGTTTTTCTTTCGGGGACTGATTCTCTGAGCACTCAGACCCTTGGGGCCCGAGGTCACAGCCCCTTCTGCCCGCAGGTCTGAGGAGGGCCCTGGGAGAAGATCCTCAGGCTCGTCCCAGATACTCGGCTTCAGAGGCAAGTGGGCCCGGGACCCTGTGGAGAGAGACGGAGACGGGTCACCTGTAGTGAATGGACTGCCTTGGCATCTCCCTTTGTCCCCGAGGGGCATGGAGGACCCCTGTGACTGAGCCAAGTCCAGGCCCTTCCCCTGCTCAATATGGCCCCTCTGCCCTCCGTCCTGTCCTTCAAGATAGGAGGGCACATGTTTTGGGGGCAGATCCTTCAGTACTGGCCCCTCGTTCCTACCTGGCTGGCCCTCTGGGTAACCCCCGCTCCAACACTCAGTCTGTCTGGCTTGGCTGCCGTTCAGGTGGGGAGGCCGAGGCCCTTCTTGCGGGGTGAACAATGTGCATGGCGGTTCTGGGGGCCCAGACCTCAGTCCCCATGGGAGGTGTGTATGGTTTCTGGGGGAAGTGTGGAGTTCACCCCTGAAGCCCCTAACTCCACCCAGTAACAAAGTCTGTGGCTTTGGGTTGAGATCCCAAACTCCATTTCCAAACTTTGATCTGCACAAGAGCCAGACTCACCCATGGAGCCACGGGCGCGGGGTGGCTCGGCATCTGCCCCGGTGTGCAGACTCTGCGGGAGCTGGGTGGGCTCCAGCCACTCACTTTCCTCTGGGGGTGCCGAGGCTACCGCTGCCGGATCCAGGATCAGCTCAGACGCCTGGAATGGGAAGCACAGACTGTTCGGCAGCTGCCCCTCAGGTGCCGTCCTCCCCCCATCACCGAACAACAAAGGAACGGGTCGTCACCAAAGGCTGTCCCGGGGTGGGTGCGGTGGCACGCGCCTGTTGTTCCTGTGTTTTGGGACACTGATGCCGGAGAACCGCTTGAGGCCAGGATTTTGGGACCAGCCTAGGCAACGTAGCAAGACCTCATTTATACAATAAATAATCACTCCCAAGGAGCTCTTACCAGGACCTGAGACAGAATTCGAGGGGCCGCTGTACAAAATGGAAATGCAAGTCCCCTTGTTCCAAAATCGTTGTCAGTTTCAGGACAGTGACAACAGAGCATTAGGTAGAGCCAGGGGACCTGTGCCTTGCAGCTCGGGTCATTGTTACCCGCCAGGGTTCCAAGCTCCTGTCCCCCAAGGCTGCACTGCCCTTCCCCACAAGCCCAGAGAAGGTGGGCAACCACCCAGGCTTCACATCCCACCTGCGACCTATGACCTCTGCACTCCTAAGCCTGTCCCACCCAAAACCGCGGTCACCACTTTCTGGAAGGAGACTGAGCTGTGGTTAAAGAGCAAGAACTCGAAGCCGCGGCTGGGTGCCGTGGCTCACACCTATAATCCCAGCACATTGGGAGGCCTAGGCAGGCGGATCACCTAAGGTCGGGAGTTCGAGACTAGCCTGACCAACATGGAGAAACCCCATCTCTCCAACAATATGAAAAAATGTAATAATCCCAGCTACTCAGGAGGCTGAAGGAAGAGAATTACTTGAACCCGGCAGGTGGAGGTTGCAGCGAGCAAAGATTGCACTCCAGACTGGGCCACAAGAGTGATACAAGGAGAAAGAGAAGGAAAAGGAGGAAGGACGAGGAGGAGGAGGAGGAAGAAAGGAAGAAGGAGAAGAATTTGAACCAGGGGTCTGGCTTGGTGTCCAGGCTCAGCCTCACTTGCTGTGTGGCCCTGGCTGAGGTGCTTTAGCTCTCTGGGCTTCACATGAGGATGTGGGTGCTATGTGCCCACAGCCTGTTACCATCAAGGGCTTGGCAAACTGCAACGGGGTCATATGGAAGGAAAAACAGTGACGCTTATCAATGCAAATCAGGTTGTTGGGGAAAATGTGTCGGGTCAAACAAAGCCTGAGAAGAGACCGGGAGTCAAGCACGCACTGACAAGGCCTGTCTCGGTGGGTCTCCACTTCCTGCTGCCCCAACCCTACCTGGATGCACAGGGGCCTAAGGAAGCTGTCCTAACAGCTGGGCAGGACAGGCATGGAGGGATTGCAGGGCTAGAGACTGAGGAGCTAGGGAGGGAGGGAGCTAGGGAGGGAGGGAGCTGGCGGCCGAAGGGAGTTAGGACACAAGGTTTTCCTGCTCTCACACTGGGAGTATGTGGATGCCGTGTTTGGCTGGGCTATTGATTTTTATTCCTTATCCATTGCTAGTTTTGACTGTAAAACGTGTTGAATTCTGCAATCGTCACCAGAGGAGCCACCATCTGCAGGAGTAAAGATGGGACTTCCTTTTGTGCCTCTTCACAGTACCGGGCTGCTGGGGGCCACTCTGGAGGCCCTCCCTACTTCACCTGCCTCAGCGTCTGTGACTAATCAGGGCGGCAGAGGGGTTGCGTGGAGGGAAGAGTGGGTGGCCTGTGTGTGTGTGGAGACAGGGCATGCTCAGTCTCCTGACTCTCGAGAGGTATCTGAGGAGCACAGAAACCAGGACATTCCTGGGGCCCTATCTGTATTTCCAAATGCAAACACGTCCCCAGAGCCCCAGTGAGCCGACTACCACAGATCTGGGCTCATATCCTTCCAGAGACAGACCCAGGTTTATTGTCTCAGGACAGGTGGGGAGATTGGAGGGGGAGGGAGGCACACGTGAGAGCAGCCACACCCTGGAGAGTGCTGATGCTAACCAAGCAACCGAGAAAAAACAAGAATAAGGGGACAGGTGTGGTGGCTTGTGCCTGTCATCCCAGCACTTCAGGAGGCCGAGGCGGCGGATCGCAAGGTAAGGAGATCGAGACCATCCTGGCCAACATGGTGAAACCCCGTCCCTTCTAAAAATACAAAAATTAGCTGAGTGTGGTGGCACATGCCTGTAGTCCCAGCTACTTGAGAGACTGAGGTAGGAGAATCTCATGAACCCTGGAGGCGGAAGTTGCAGTTGAGCCAAGATCCTGCCACTGCACTCCAAACTGGCAACAGAGCGAGATTCTGTCTCAAAAAAAACCCCACAAGAATAAAATACAAATATGAATGCCTGACCACTTACTGGTGTTGAGGAATTATCTTAATGGCTTTATTTAATTAATTTATTTATTTCAGACAGAGTCTTGCTCTGTCTCCCAGGCTGGTGTGTAGTGGCACGATCTCAGCTCACTGCAACCTCCACCTCCCAGGTTCAAGCTATTCTTGTGCCTCAGCCTCCCAAATAGCTGGGACTACAGGCACGCACCACCATGCCCAGCCAATTTTTTAATTTTTTGGTAGCGATGAGGCTTCACCCTGTTGGCCAGCCTGGTCTTGAACTCCTGACCTCAAGTGATTTGGCCTCCCAAAGTGCCGGGGTTACAGGTGTGAACCACCGTGCCCTGCCAGAAATTATCTTAATGGCTTTAGTTGGGGCAGTGGTGCTGGGTTATTCTGGAAAAACACAGGAGAGTGGAGTGACATCACCAAGATGGTGGAGTAGGAGATACCAGCCTTCATTTCTCCCTCCCCCTACCCACACACAAATCAAATACAGACAGATAATCACAAGCCGGAATAGACCAAAATGCTCGAGGACCGATTGAAGATCTGCAGCAACACAGTGGAGCAAAACGAAAACAACCTGAGAACATCCACGGAAAAAGCTCACTGGTGAGATAATGCATGCCTGAGCTGCCAGGAAACCACGTTGAGCACAGAAAAAGCAGGGACCCCAGGAGCCACGAGTGTCAGCCACGCAGTGGGAGCCACCAGGGACCCCAGCAATCTGCTCTAGAGTGGACACCGCATCACCTGTTGCTGAGGTTATAACAGTCCTTCCCGCCAGGGTCTCAGGGAGCTAGGACCTTAGTGTGCTACCCACAAAGGGCTTCAGACAGCTACCCGTTTCAGTCAACAACGGGCCGGACCGAATATACCGCAGTGGTGCCGTAAAATTATAATGACTGTCTTCCACCATCTCCATAGATATGGTGGCCTGACCTTGAGTATGCACCGGCACCCTCCTGCCCACAGCTCCTCCACCAGCAAGGACCTGGCTGAGTACCGCAAGCAACACACAGGAAATCACAGAGGGATCCGGGAGCATCTCGAGCAAGACTCTGCAGTATGATGGCACAATGTTACAGGCAAAAAGATCTGAGTATTTGTCTTGACTTCGGGAAGTTGCAGACTGCACAGTTAAAACGGTTACTGGAAAATCGAGGATTTGTATTTGTGCTTTTGGAAAATGCTCCTACTGCTGTTAAGACCTTGGAACTGAAAGAACAGAAGTAGGATGGCAAATTAATAGGACCACCTCCCACCCCCGCCGCAAAGAACCAAAGCTTTAAAAGGAAAAGAACCCCCCAAAAGGTTTTCATGGGTGGACTGAGCCCAGATACTTCTGAAGAACTAACAAAAGAAAATTTTGGGGGCTTTGGAGAGATCAAATATATTAAAGGCCCAGTGCAGTGGCTTACACCGAGAATCTCACCACATTGGAAGGCCGAGGCTGGAGAATTGCTTGAGACCAGGGATTCAAGACAGGCAACATAGCTAAATCCTGTCTCTACAAAATTAGAAAATTACCAGGCACTGTGGCTCACGCCTGTAATTCTAGCTGAGATGGGAGGATCGCTTGAGCCTGGGAGGTCAAGGCTGCAGGGAGCTGTAACAGTGATACTGAATTCCAGTCTGGGTGATGGAGTGAGACCTCGTCTCAAAGAAAGGAAAAAAGGGCCAGTCGTGGTGGCTCACGCCATAATCCCAGCATTTTGCGAGGCAGGTGGATCACTCGGGGTCAGGAGCCTGGCTAATGCAGTGAAACCCTGTGTCTACTAAAAGTACAAAAATTATCCGGGTGTGGCGGCGTTCGCCTGTGGTCCCAGCTACTCAGGAGACTGAGGCATACGAATCGCTTGAACCCGGGTGGCAGAGGCTGCAGTGAGCCAAGATGTCGCCACTGTACTCCAGCCTGGGCAACGGAGCGAGACTCCATCTAAAGAAAAATTAAAAGGCTGGGCTTGGTGGCTCACGCCTGTAATCCCAGCACTTCGGGAGGCCGAGGTGGGCAGATCACAAGGTCAAAAGATCAAGACCATACTGGGTAACACACGAAACCCTGTATCTACTAAAAATACAAAATTAGCCAGGCGTTGTGGTGCATGCCTGTAATCTCAGCACTTCGGGAGGCCAGCGCAGGTGGACCACGAGGTCAAGACATCGAGACCATCCTGGCCAACGTGATGAAACCCTGTCTCTAAAAAAACACAAAACTTAGCTGGGTCTGGTGGTGGGTTCCTGCAGTCCAGCTACTCGGGAGGCTGAGGCAGGAGAATCACTTGAACCTGGGAGACACAGGTTGCAGTTAGCCAAGATTGCACCATTGCACTCCAGCCTGGCAACAGAGCGAGACTCCGTCTAAAAAAAAAAAAAAAAAAAAAAGCCCAGACTTCACCATTACACAATTTATCCATGCAACCAAAAATCACCTGTGCCCCTAAAACTATTGAAATAAAACTTTAAAAAAGAAATGGCCCGGGCACAGTGTCTCACACTTTAAATCCCAACACTTTGGGAGGCTGAGGCAGGAGAATCACTTGAACTCAGGTGGCAGAGGTTGCAGTGAGCTGAGATCGTGCCATTGCACTGCAGTCTGGGCATCAGAGGGAGACTTAGTCTCGGAAAAAAAAAAGTCAATGCACTGTTACACTTGTAAAAAACCGCCATGTAGAATACCCAAACATTTTAAAAGTAAGAAACAATTTTAAATATAGGAGACAACTAACACAGCCTTGGTGAGCCACGTCCACTTTCACAGTTTTCACCGCTCCTACTCCATAGTAATCAGCCGTAGAATATTCATTTTTTTCTGGTTTAGTGTATCTGTCTCACGGCAATTTGTCAAAGCTTTTTTGCAAAACACATTTCTTAAATACACAATGAAACGATATGCTTAGACAGTTATGACTTAAAATGTTTAAAAGTAATAAATAATATTGGGATAACCAAAAGGACTGTGGCATCTTTTGATTCATTTTTGTGTTTTTTTTTTAAATTATTTTAGAGACAGGAGCTCGCTCTGTGCCCAGGCTGGAGTGCAGTGGCCTGATCACAGCTCACTGCAGCCTCAACTTCCCAGGTTCAAGTGATTCTCCCACCTCAGCCTCATGAGTAGATGGGACCAGAGGCATGCGACACCATGCCTAGCTCATTTTTTTTTTTTTTCATAGAAATGGGGTTTTGCCATGTTGCCCAGGCTGGTCTTGAATTCCTGATCTCAAGCGATCCTGTATCTGCCTCCCAAAGTGCCAGGATTACAGGCATGAGACAGCACACTTTATTTTGGTGTTTTATTCTTCTCAAAACATTTTCTCCTGGTAAGTTTATAATTAAAAATCTTATTTTAAATTCATGATGCTTTGTTTGTGCTCCTCAAATGCCAATGTTTTAACAATTTGAATTCTCTCCTGGGAAACATTTATCAACCTAAAAGTTACATTTATCGACATCTATTTGTTATAGTCGAAACCACAGCCCCAGAAAATCACCCGTATACGGGTGACACATACAGTGAGACTTAGTTTGTTTTCTGCAAGTGACGGGATAGGAAGATCCGGCTCCTAAGGCCCGGGGCTCACGTGATCATGCACTTTCCAGCCAGCTTCTCAGTGCTCTTGGCATCTGGGATTTCTTCTGGAACAGCTGCTGATCATTCACATCTGCCTGTGCCGAGGTCTCCGTGAGGGCGCGGTTCCGCTGCAGCTCGGAGGTGGCACCGTCATTCAAGGCCACCCCCGCCCTTCTCAGAGCTCTTGTCGTGCCCCAGCATGATGGGGAACTTGTTCAGATGATTACCTCTGACCTTGTGGATCAACTGGTAGAAAATCTTCTGGTTTTCTGGGGTTTCTTCTTGGTGACGGAGTAGACCAGGACAAACGCGTGACCTGGCCTTGGCAGAGCGCTGTGGACAGGGCAGCAGCAGCCACCAGTGCTGTGGGCGATGCGCACCTGGCAGTAAGTAGCTTCCGTGTGTGGCAGGCACGCGTCGGGGGAGGTACCTGCGTGCACTATGGCACCGGCAGGGCTGGCTCTCCCCAGCCTCCTGTGGGCGATGAAGGTGTGGACGTTAAGCAGGGCGGGCGGAAGCCACAGCTGCTGGAACAGGCGTTCCTGGAAGCCAGAGGGAACTGCCGCGTTGGGAATTGGAGGACGTGTGCACAAGTCCTCTGCACGCAGCTGGTGGCAGGAGAAGCCAGCCCCCTGCCGACAGGCATCCTCCCGCACTTCCCTCCATCAGGGTTCATCCAGCTGGTTTTATCTTTCCTTTGTCCTTTGCCATCTGTGTTGTGACTCGATGTAGATTTGTGTTTATACACATTTTATTTGGGGGATTTCATGTGAAACCTCGAATGCTCCTTGTGTGGAAAAAAACGATTATAGTGGAGGTGAAGACTTTCTGTCGGCTACTGATGTCCTAACTGTCCTAGTGTCACATTTGTGGTGATGCTGGCATCAGTACACTCACATGCTGCTGATCACGTAAAGTACAGCACACACAGTTATGTGCTGTGTGTAACGAAGCACACCCTCGAATAATGTAATTTCGTTCAATGTCATTTTAAGAATGAAGAGAGAAAAAAAGTACAGGCGAGGGCCGCAATCTGGAGTCCATGTTCTCCCTATGTGCGTGGGTTTCTCCAGATGCACCAGTTCCCTCCCACATCCCAAAGATGTGCCTGTTAGGTGAACTGGCGTGTCCACACGGTCCTGTGGGAGTGAGTGCTTCCTGCCAGGGTTCCACCCTGAGATGCCAGGACAGGCTCCAGCCACCTGCTACCCTGAACTGGAATAAGCCGGTTGGAAAACGAATGAATATAAATTCTTGTAAAATAAAATTCGTAAAGTATGCAATAATTATACAAACGCACAGCACTAAATGGTGTGGTACCAAAGCGCTCAGCACCCTGGCCATGTTTTTATAGCACCCACCACCATGCCCGCTGTCGTCACTCACTGATTTCTTCACTAAAAACTGAAATCGCTTGGCTTCAAGCCACAGTTAACGCCTATTGATAAGTGAGGAGCTAGTGTACTAGGTAGTGACGATAAACACATCTGTTACTGCTTTATGGATTTACTATACTTAGGATTTTATTAGTAGACACAGGGTCTCCCTACATCGCCCAAACTGGTTTCCAGCTCCTGGGCTCAAGTGATCCTCCCGCCTCAGCCTTGCAAGTAGCTGGGACTACAGGCACTTGCCACCAGACCTGGCTATTGCTAATTATTATTATTATTAATTTGAGACAGAGTCTGTCTCTGTCGCCCAGGCTGGAGTACAAGCGATTTCCACTTGCTGCAGCCTCTGCTTTCCAGGTTCAAGAGATTCTCGTGCCCCAGCCACCTGAGTAGCTGGGATTATAGGCATGTGCCACCATGCCCAGATAATTTTTTGTGTTTTTAGTGTTGAAAGGGTTTGCCATGTTGGCCAGGCTGTTATCAAACTCCTGGCCATAAATGATCTGCCTGCCTCAGCCTCTCAAAGCGCTGGGATTATAGACCTGACCCTATTTTTATTTTTTTCATTGTGTACAAATTTAGGCCAGGTACAGTGGCTTAAAGCCTGTAATCCCAGCAATGTAGAAGGCCGAGGCTGAAGGCTCACCTGAGCCCAGGAGTTGGAGCAGCCCAGGCAACAAAGCAAGAACCCATCTCTACATAATAAAAAAATTAGCCAGGCGTGGTGGTGCGGGCCTGTGTCCTAGCTATCAGGTGGCTCGGGCACAAGAATTGCTTGAACCTGGGAAGCGGAGGCTGCAGTGAACCGAGATTGTACCACTGCACTCCGGCCTGGGCAACAGAGAGACTGAGAGGCTGAGGCAGGCGGATCGCTTCAGGCTAGAATGTCGAGGTTGCAGTGAACGATGACTGACCCCTACAGTGCACCCTGGGTGACGGACTGAGACCCTGTCTCTAAAAAAAAAGAAGCAAAAATTAGACATCTAATTTCTTTTTTTTTTTTTTTGAGACGGAGTTTTGCTCTTGTTACCCAGGCTGGAGTGCAATGGCGCAATCTCGGCTCACCGCAACCTCCACCTCCTGGGTTCAGGCAATTCTCCTGCCTCAGCCTCCTGAGTAGCTGGGATTACAGGCGCTTGCCACCACGCCGGGGTTTCGCCATGTTGGCCAGGCTGATCACAAACTCCTGAGCTCGGGTGATCTGTTTGCCTCAGCCTCCCAAAGTGGTGGGATTACAGGCGTGAGCCCGGTCCTAAATTCCTTTTCTTTTCTAACAAAGTAAGTGCAGATGTAACACAGCAGGAAAACAATATGGAATCAATAAATAAGAAAGCCTACATAATCCTTTGTCTGATGGTTTCAAAACTTCACATTTTCTTAAATTAAAAACATCAGCCAGGAGCAAGAGTGGTTTACATTTGTCCTTGAGCAAACCAGTTAAAAAAAAAAAAAAAAAAAAAGGCCAAGTACAGTGGCTCACACCTGTATTCCCAGCAGTTTGGGAGGCTGAGGTGGGTGGATCACCTGAGTCAGGAGTTGAAGACCAGCCTGACCAACATGGTGAAACCCTGTCTCTACTAAAAACACAAAAAAACTACCCAGGCATGGTAGCATGCACTTGTAGTCCCAGCTACTCGGGAGGCTGAGGCAGGAGAATCGCTTGAACCCGGGAGACAGCCTAAGTGACAGGGTGAGATTCCGTCTCGAAAATAAATAAATGAGTAACATGGTCTCTCTCTGTTGTCCAGGCTGGTCTCCGATTCCTGGGCTTGGGTGATCCTCTTGCCTTGGCCACCCCCAGCACTGGGATTACAGAAGAAAGATCGGCTCAAATCACGTCTTTTACACTTACCTACATGCCCCAGGGCAGTTAGTATACTCATTAAGTAACACAGCTTGAAACACTTGCAGGGTTAAAGCTATAAAATACCTATTCATCGATGTTTTTGTTTTTTAAAAAGGTTTAATCCTTCTTCCACTTCTTTCTTTCTTTTTTTTTTTTTTCTGAGACAGAGTCTCGCTCTGTCACCCAAGTTGGAGTGCAGTGGTATGATTTCCTCTCACTGCAACCTCCACCTCCCAGGTTCAAGGATTCTCCTGCCTCAGCCTCCCCAGTACCTGGGATTACAGGCGCACGCCACCACCCCCAGCTAACTTTTCTATTTTTAGTAGAGACGGGGTTTCACCATGTTGGCCAGCCTGGTCTCGAACTCCTGACCTCATGATCCACCCGCCTCGGCCTCCCAAAGTGCTGGGATTACAGGCGGGAGCCTCCGCGCCCAGCCCTCTTACGATTCTTTCAAACAAAGCTTTTCCTTCTGCTGCTCCCAGAGCATTATCTTCCTTTGGGATAATGATGTATCATTTGTTTATTTCTTTTAAAATGACACAGTTTTTTTTTTTCTTTTTGAGACAGAGTTTCACTTTTGTTACCCAGGCTGGAGTGCAATAGCACAATCTCAGCTCACTGCAACCTCTGCCTCCCGGGTTCAAGTGATTCTCCTGCCTCAGCCTTACAAGTAGCTGGGATTACAGGCGCCTGCCACCACACACGGCTAATTTTTTTTGTATTTTTAGTTCAGACAGGTTTTCACTATGTTGGCCAGGCTGGTCTCAAACTCCTGACCTCAGGCGATCCACCCACGTCAGCCTCCCAAAGTGTTGGGATTACAGGCGTGAGCCACTGCACCCGGCCCAGCCAGTCTTTTTCTCAATTGAAAATTGAGAAAATTTCAACACAAAAAATTTAAATTATTTTTGCCAACTTCTTGCTAATTAAACATGATCTGCTCAGGGGTCTTGCCTTGACACCTGGGCCATATGCCTCAGAACACCCCGTTCCATGATGATGCTAAGAAATCTCCTACTCTGTGTGACCAGACACTACCTGTGCCGTTTCCAGCCACTCACCACATCTTCACGAGCAGTGGTCTGGGATCCTGAGGGCTGAGATTTAGGGTGCGTGAAGCTTCGTAGGGTGCGGCTGTTGGCAGAGAGCTGGGGGTACTCGTCCGAGAAGTACACGATGGAATTGCTCACACCCCCTGATGCTCTGGCAGTGTTCACTGTAGGAATCAGCTCCCTGCTCTGGGGAAATCAGATGAGGCGCTCAGGCTCTGGACACCCTGTGAGAGCCACAGTGTCCGTGATGGGCGTCTCCACATCCTGAATGGCTGTGCTGTCCTGGGTGCGTAGACAGTGGTGGCTCTCCCTGCCTGGCAGCCTGGCATCAGTGGCCAGCGTGTGGTGGATGAATGTGTCCTCATATTGAGAAACAGGTACCATTTACATGGACGTGGGCCTTCTAGGTGCTTTCTTGCCCCAGGTATTGGCCACCCCCTTGCCAGTCAAGGCACTGTAGACCATCATCCTGGAAACAGCTTGGGCAAACCGCGGCTCACCCCACTGTGGGGAGTGATTAAGAGGCCCGATGAGAAAATGCCAAAGCAAATGTGACTTTGAAGATCATTCCTGGGGCCAGCTGCCACAGGACACATCAACCCCGACCTTGGTGGCCCATGTGGAGTGTCATCTGCAGGCCAGGTCATGCTGGGGTTGCTGATGTAGTCACAGATCTGAGAGGACTTGAAGGCCCTGTGGTCACTGAGCAGCTCAGAAATGAGCTCACTCGTGCTCTGGCACGTGTGGAACGGGGTAGGTTGTGGTGACGCGCACCACGATGACCCCGTCACTGGGTGATTCCCCGCCTGGTGGTCTCACAGCTTCTGTGCCAGGTGACATCGCGGTGGCTGAAAAGGGTTCCTCACAAGCCCTCGAAGACCCCAAGCAGGACGAAGGGGAAGACTTTGGCCATGTCCTGATGTATTCCATGAAAAAGAGAAGGTGGCTGGCTACTCCCAAAGAGATTGGTGGATGGTGCCATGATGGACACCACTAGGGCTGCAAAAAATAACCTCCACATCTCTTCAAGGTGAGATAGTAACTACCTCCTCTATTTTTTATTTTGTTTTGTTTCATTTTGTTTAATAGAGACAGACCTTGCTCTGTGAGCTGCACTGCAGCCCGGAACTCCTGGACTCATGCAATCCTCCTGCCACAGCCTCCCAAGTAGCTGCAACTACAGGCCTGAGCCACGGCTAAGGGCTGAGCACGGCGGCTCACGCCTATAGTCCCAGCACTTTGGGAGGCTGAGATGGGTAGATTGCTTGCACCCAGGAATTCAACACACCCTGGGCAAAATGGTGAAACCTTGTCTTTAGGAAAAATGCAAAATCAGCCAGATGTGGTGGTACATGCCTGTAGTCCCAGCTACCCAGGAGGCTAAGGTGGGAAGAGAGCTTGAGCCTGGGAAGTCGCGGCTGCAGTGAGCCAAGATCACGCCAGTGCACTCCAGCCTGGGTGACAGAGAGAGACCCTATCTAAAAAAAAAAAAGAAAAAAAAATGGGGTGTTGATACATTGCCCAGATGGTGTTGAACTCCTGGACTCAAGCAATCCTCCTGCCTCAGCCTCAGGTAGCTACAGGCACACATCTCCACACCCCGTTAATGGTTATTGATTTTTCAGAGATGAGGTTTGGCTACATTTTCTAGCTGGTCTTGAACTCCTGGGCTCACACGATCGTCCCGTCTTGACCTCCCAAGTCGCTTGGATGATAAGCAGAAGCCATGCATCCAGCTCACCTGACCTCCTCTACACTGAAAAGCACATCCCCACCTGCAGCACCAAAGGCAAAAGAGACCCCAGCAGCGGCCGCAGCAGAAAGCGCCTTGCGCCTCCCGTCCTCGTTCTGGCTGTACTAGGAGAAGAGGCTGCTGATCTAGCCGCACACACCAGCAGCTCTTTGTCCAGGCTCCAGCCGCAGGATTCTCAGCACCAGCGTGGCTGCTGTGAGGAGCAGGGTCCGCTTCCCCAAGAAGCCCCTGAAGATAAAGCAGCACAACTAGGTCTTTCTCCCTGGGAACCACAGCCAAGGCGTGTGGCACACGGGACGGACACGGGGTAAATCAGGACGGCAGCACCGACGCCCGTTGATTCCATCAGCTCTGGCCGTTTCTTCCACAGGGCCACGGATGCCTGTGCTCAGAAGCGGTCTCGCTGGGTGCAGCACCACTTGTGGCCTGACAGGAAGGCTGCCGGGGATCCCCGCCTGCTCCACCATCCAGTCCCAGTCCTGGTGCCGCCGGCACGCCGATGAGCAGCACCTGCCAGGACTCCTGGAGGGACTCCCTGCTTTCGCTGGGAATCTTCCCGCAGCAGGGACGGTGTGGATGTCCTCACGTCCCCACACATCCCCACGTTGGCAAACGGCTCCTGGATAAATCCGTCAGCTGTCCAGGGCTACTCACCGGTCCTGCACTGACAGCGCTGGTTAGACCGCAGCGTGCGGCGGGCCACCTGCCTAGCGGACCCTTTCCTCAGCGTGACTGCTGCGAGCACTGTCTGTTGTCACTTTAGAGCGCACTCCTCAGGCCTGCAGGAGGGCTTCCGGAAGGCACGTCATCGGGAGACGATGGTTCAGTGTGTTTCCCCGAAGACCTTCCAGTGGAAGATATGCTGGCCGAAGACAGCAATATTGACAATCCTGACCCTGTGCAGGCCTGGGCTAATGTGTGTGTTTGTGTCTGAGTTTTTAACAAAAAAAGTTTGTAGAATAAGGATATAAAGAAAGAAATAACACATTTTAGAGACAGGGTCACAGCTCACTGCAGCCTCAAACTGCCAGCCTCCTGCCACCCTCTCACCTCAGCCTCACAAGTAGCTGGCACCACAGGCACGTGCCATGACACCTGGCTGCTTGTTTTATTTTTTGTAGAGACAGGGTCTTGCTGTGTTGCCCAGTCTGGTCTGGAACTCCTGATCTTAAGCAGTCCTCCACCTCAGCCTCCCAAAGCTTTGGGATTACAGGCGTGAGCCACCACACTGCAGTTTGCTGTTTCACTCTTCTCAAAACATTTTCTCCTAGTAAGTCTATTGTTAAAGGTCTTAATTTTAAATGCATGATGCTTCATTTTGTTCTCCTCCTCAAATGCCAATGTGTTTAACAATTTGAATTCTCTTTCTTGGGAAAAATAAAAGTTAACAACTTACAAGGAACATTTGCTGACATCTAGTTTGTTATACTCCAAACCACAGCCCAAGACAATCAGCATGGTGACACCCCGTCTCTAAAAAGAATTTTGGGTGTCGTAGGGTTATAAGCATGAGCTGCCAGGTCTGGCCAGAAATACTTTTCTGTACCCGATACAATGTGCTCATGGGTTTTTTTGTTTTTGTTTCTCATGGGTTTTTTTTTTTATACGGAATCTCATTCTGTCACCCAGGCGGGAGTACAATGGTGCGATCTCGGCTCACTGCGACCTCTGCCTCCCAGGTTCAAGCGTTTTCCTGCCTCAGCCTCCCAAGTAGCTGGGATTACAGGTGCGTGTCACCAACCACACCCAGCTAATTATTGCAGTTTTAGTAGAGACGGGGCGGGCGGGGTGGGGGTGTTCCCACGCTCGTCTCGATGCCTGACCTCACGTGATCCACCCGCCTCAGCCTCCCGAAGTGCTGGGCTTACAAGCGTGAGCCAACCGTGCCCAGCTTGTTCATATTTTAATATGTTGTTATAAAATAATCAAAAAGGTTTTTAGGCCAGGCGTAGTGGCTTACGCTCGTAATCCCAGCACTTTGAGAGGCTGAGGAGGGAGGATCACTTGAGACCAGGAGTTTGAGACCAGCCTGGGCAACATGGTGAAACCCAATCTACACACAAACTGAAAATTTTTTTAAATATATAAAAATGAGCCAGTGTGGTGGTGTGTGCCTATGGTGCCAGCTCTTCAGAAGACTGAGGTGAGAGGATCACTTGAGCCCAGGAGGTCGAGGTTGCAGTGAGCTGGGATTGTGCCACTGCACTCCAGCCTGGGCAACGGCGACATTCTGTCTCAGAAAGAAAAAAAAAGTTGTAAAGCAAAAGCTTGCAGTGATATAAATTACGTTGAAGTAAGAAACATATTTGCCGGTTTAGTATAGCCTAAGTGCGCCATGTTTCTAAAGTCCACAGCAGGGACGGGACGTCCCAGGCCTTCACTTACTCACCACCCAGGCTCACCCAGAGCAGCTTCGCGTCCCGCAAGCTCCCTTCCTGGTTAGTGCATGTTTAAATACACAAGTACTCACCAGCGTGTTACAGCTGCCTACAGTATTCAGTACAGTCCCAGGCTGTGCGGTCTGTGGTCTAGGAGCCCTGGGCTCTGCCGTGAGGTGTGTGAGTGCAGTCTGCAATGTACGCACGTGACGAAACCGCCCTAGCAAGCATTTCTCAAAAGGTGTCCTGATGGTTTCGCCAACTGTGCCCACGCCACAGCACCTCCTGGCAAGCTGGGCTGCCCTGCCCAGAGTGGCTCCGCCTCTCCCTCACCTGTGCTCCTGTTCGCCACTCCCCCGAGGCCTCACAGGCAGAGGTGTGCCTCATGCAGTGTTCCCCGCTGGCAACAGGAATGCCTGGGCCAGGGAACCAGCACTATCAGGGCCCCGATCCCGGAGCTGCCATCCCTCCACGTGAGCGCCGGGCCCCTCCACAAGCGCCGCTTGCTTACGGACGCCTGGGGCAGCCTCACGCGGCTGAGCCCCACAGCCAGACCCAGCGCCAGCAGGGATCCTCTCGGCCACAGCGGACCTGGTGGGAGAGGGGTGGGAGGGCCTCAGCAGCCTTCCCCATTAAGACCCCCTAAAACCCCCTGTGAGTTGCGACATGGTGAGGGGATGGGCCGTGAATGCAGCTGTGGTTCCCAAGGGGAGTCTGGGATGGGAGAGGGAGTCAGATGAGCACATGCGCCGCAGAGGCTGAGGAAGCCCGTGGTGGCAACTGTGGTCTACCCAGAGGAGATGCCTCCGTTAGATGCAGAACCAGAGTCCACGGCCCACAAAACTTCGTTTTGGTGCAGAAGGGGTTCTCATGATGATTTTTAAATTTCTTTTCAAGTTAAATGGAAAAAAACAACATAAAGACTACTCCAGCCTGGAATATATTCACCTTTATACCAGTGTGCTCATAAAATATATAATTAAAAAAATCTTTTTCCTGAGACAGGGTCTCACTTTGTCCTCAGGCTTGAGTGCTGGAATGCAGAGGTGCGACCTTGCCTCACTGCAGCCGAGTCCTCCCGGGATCAAGCGATCCTCAAGCCTCAGGCCCCTAAGTAAGGGGGGGTTGCCAACAGCCGAGATGCAGGAATCTACGGGACCCCAAACAGTTAACGAATCACAAACCTTTGCAGGTTGGCCGGGACACTGGAGACCCTTCACCCCCACTTGGCCACCGCACCATGTGATAAGGAAGGGGGTACACCACGGCCTGGGGCACTAAAGAAGCAGCTGCATTTACTCAGGTAAAGGCCTCCCTGCAGACGGTCACCTGGGAGGCTGCCCGGATTGCTTGCTTTTGGGACTGAGGAAGGAATGGGCTGGGCCCTCTGACAGAGGGGGTGGTCACTAATAAATGTCCACCGGCTTCTGGCCACAACTGCTCGGGGGCCCAAGCAACGCTTTGCCCTGTTGTAAAACAGTTCCTTGTCATCAGGAACCCCCTGATTTGCCCTCGGCTGGGAATCCTGAGAAGGATCTGGGGTGGATTGGTGCCATTTTAGCCAGATGTGGTGGCACATGCCTGTAGTCTCAGCTACTCAGGAGACTGAGGCACAAGAATCGCCCGAGCCCGCAAACAGAAGTTGGGGTGAGCCAAGGTCACACCACTGCACTCCAGCCTGGGTGACGGAGCAAGACTCCATCTCAAAACAACCACAAATCCCTAAACCCATTGTTTGGAGAAGGGTTCCTTGGTTTCAGCTCTGCTTTGTGGGAATTGTGACTCCAGGTCTTGTCGTGTGCACCAGTGTTTACCTCTGCCTCCCGGGTTCAAGCAATTCTCCTGCCTCAGCCTCCCGAGTAGCTAGGATTGCAAGCATGTACCACCACACCCGGCTAATTTTGTATTTTTAGTAGAGACGGGGGTTTCACCATGTTAGTCAGGCGGGTCCCAAACTTCCAACCTCAGGTGATCCGCCCGCCTCAGCCTCCCAAAATGTTGGGGTTGCAGGCATAAGCCACCGTGCCCAGCCAATTTTTTTCTATTTTGTAGAGATGAGGTCTCTCTGTGTTGCCCAGACTGGTCTCCAACTCCTGAGGAATGGGCTGGGCAATCTGCCCACCTCAACTTCCCAAAGTGTTGAGATTACAGGTTATCAACGCTGTAATCTCAGACTGGGGTTTTGTCTGCAGTGTTCCCTAAAAGAGGAAAGGACCTTCACTGCCAGTTCAGTGAACATGCTGGGAGAGGTGGGCCTGTGCGTCCTGAGCGCTGGCTGGGGGTTGCACTGTCGGGGCCCGCGGCTCTGCCAGCTTTGTGCGTCCTGAGAGGTGGGCCTGTGCGTCCTGAGAGCTAGCTGAGGGCTGTCCTGAGAGGTGGGCCTGTGTGTCCTGAGAGGTGGGCCTGTGCATCCTGAGAACTGGCTGGGGGCTGTCCTGAGAGGTGGGCCTGTGTGTCCTGAGAGGTGGGCCTGTGCGTCCTGAGAGCTGGCTGGGGGCTGCACTGTCGGGGCCCGCGGCTCTGCCAGCTTTGTATGTCCTGAGAGGTGGGCCTGTGCGTCCTGAGAGCTGGCTGGCGGCTGCACTGTCGGGGCCCGTGGCTCTCCCAGCTTTCTGTGTCCTGACTGAACATCACAGCGTGTCTTGACCACTCTGTGACCAGCCTACTGCAGGGTTTTCCCAGCAGGCTTGAACCCAGACCTGGGCCTTGAACGCTCCCAGGCCTGACAGAGGCACACGGGTTGCTGCCCAGACGTTCAAAGAAACTGACCCCGGCCCTGAGCCAGATTCCTTTAATCCTCACCAGCGTTCACACCCTGACCCCCTCACTGTGGGCATACCTGGGTAGAACGCCCCTTTCTCTCGCTGTCCGTCCAGAGGATCATGGCAGCCCTCTCTCAGTTCCCCTATTGCAGGCTCTGGGCCAGTCACCCTGCGCTGAGGACTTCCTCCTTTGGAACCCTAATCGGTGCCATCTCCAGAGGGTTCGGGGCACTCATGTGGGAACTCCCCTGCGCCACTTTTGGGGTGACTCCAGCCTCAAGAATGTTCGGCCAAACAAAACACCGTTGTTTTTTTTTTCTTTTTAAGTTTCAAATTAAAACACTGAAACGTCACCTCCCCTACGCTCCCAAGACCCCCAGGAGGTTAAACTACTAAAGAAATGCAAAAGACCTCCCACAGCGCCTGGGCCCGGCTGAAAGGTGCGGAAACCCTGCCCTTTTCTTCGAGGGCTTGGGGCCTCGCCTGGAATTCTGCCGCTGCCTCCATGTCAGGAACCAAACCCAATCCCAGGGGGGTCACACGGGCTCCCCGGATCCCTGGGAGCCTGTCAGGCTTACACTTAGTGAGAAAGAAAACAAAGAAACGTAGCTGCCTAGAAATACAGGGGCCATACTAAAATCTGTAATGAAGGGGAAAAAAGGGGCACGGGGGGCCGGGCGCGGTGGCTCACGCCTGTAATCCCAGCACTTTGGGAGGCCGAGGCGGGCGGATCATGAGGTCAAGAGATCGAGACCATCCTGGTCAACATGGTGAAACCCCGTCTCTACTAAAAATACAAAAAATTAGCTGGGCATGGTGACGCGTGCCTGTAATCCCAGCTACTCAGGAGGCTGAGGCAGGAGAATTGCCTGAATCCGTGAGGCGGAGGTTGCAGTGAGCCGAGATCGCGCCATTGCACTCCAGCCTGGGTAACAAGAGCGAAACTCCATCTCAACAACAACAACAAAAAAAAAAAAGGGGGGGGCACGGGAAAAGGGACTGATCATCCCGTAGGTGGGCACCTGCAGAGAGGCTTCTGCCTGGAGACTCCAGCGCCTTCCCCTAGCCCTTTCCTCTTATCAGCCAGAGAAAGAAAACTTAAGAATTGTGGCTTTAGGCAGATAAAAAGCCTAAAAAAGCCCCAAAGACGAGAAAAGGCAAGAGGCTCCTGCTTTAGTTGGCCACAGGCCAAGAAAGAAAAAAAATCCATGAAGGCAGATCACCTGAGGTTGGAAGTTTGAGACCAACCTGGCCAACATGGTGAAACCCCATCTCTATTAAAAATACAAAATTAGCTGGGTGTAGTGGCGAATGCCTGTAATCCCAACTACTGCGGAGGCTGAGGCAGGAGAATCACTTGAACCCAGGAGGCAGAGGTTGCAGTGAGCCAAGATGGTACCATTGCACTCCAGCCTTGGAAGCAACAGCAAAACTCCATATCAAAAAAAAAAAAAATTTAGCCAGGCACGGTGGCATGTACCTGTAGTCCCAGCTTCTTGGGAGGCTGAGGGTGGGAGGATCCCTTGAGCCTGGGAGGTCAAGGCTGTAGTGAACTATGATCTGGCCAATGCACTCCAGCCTAGGTGACACCAATCAGACCCTTTCTCAAAATAATAATGATAAATAAATAAAAATTAAAGTAAGTTTTTGTCACTTAAAAATTGGCCAGATAGGATGGGATTTCATGAACTCCCCAGTAAAGTCATTCATATGGCCGCATGTAAGTTAAAACAGGGCCTTCATGGATTAAAACTCATTATCTATAAAAGCTAATTGAGGTCAGACTCAGTGGCTTGCCCCTGTAATCCTAGCACTTTGCGAGGCTGAGCCGGGTAAATCACTTGAGGTCAGGAGTTCGAGAGCAGCTAGCTAGCCAATGTGGTGAAATCCTGTCTAGTAAAATACAAAAATTAGCTGGGCTTGGCGGTGGTGCGCCTGTAGTCCCAGCTACGAGGGAGGCTGAAGCAGGAGAATCGAATCGCTTGAGACCGAGAGGCGGAGGGTGCGGTGAGCTGAGATCTCATCACTGCATTCAGCTTGTGTGACAGAGCAAGACTGTCTCAAAAAAAAAATCGAATTAATAAGGGGGTGCAGATCCCCACTGTTTCTCTATTTGACAGCCCAATTTTTCCTGTTCTCAAGTCTGGGGAAAGCTAAGGGTGGCTTGTGATGGATTACTACAGCCTTGGCTCTGTACGCCGTCCACTAAGGCCTTGTGTTGAGGCTTGCTTTAGCTTGGATGCCTTTCTCCTCCAAACCTCACACTAAAATGTGGTCCCCAGTGTTGGAGAGGGGCCCGGTGGGAGGTATTGGGGTCCGAAGGTGGATCCCTCAAGAATAGATTAATGCGCTGGGTGACTGAGATCTCACTCTACTAACTTCCCGTAATAGTTGGTTGTTAAAAGAACCTGGAGCCTCCTCCCTCCCTCTCGCTTCTTCTCTAGCCAGTGCTTGGCACACACAGGGTCTGCACATGCCGGATCTCCCGAGTGGGAGTCGCCTGAGGCCTCACCAGAAGCAGATGCTGGTGCCTGCCATGCTTCTTGTACAGCGTGCAGAACCGTAAGCCAGACAAACCTCTTTTCCATTTTTTTTTCTTTTGAGATGGAGTCTAGCTTTGTCGCCAGGCTGGAGTGCAGTGGCATGATCTTGGCTCACTGCAACCTCCACCTCCCAGGTTCAAGTGATTCTCCTGCGTCAACCTCCCAAGTAGCTTGGAATACAGGCACGCGCCACCACACCCGGCTACGATTTTTTGTAATTTTAGTAGAGAGGGGTTTCACCATGTTGGCCAGGATGGTGTCGGTCTTCTGACTTTGTGACCTGCCCACCTCGGCCTCCCAAAATGCCGGGATTACAGGTGTGAGCCACCACTTCCAGCCTAAACTGTTTTCTTTGTTAATGACCCAGCCTCAGGTATTTCCTTAGTATTTGCTTTTATAAAAATGCAAAAAGGCTGAGATAAGCTTCAACTCAATTGCTGCCTCAGCATCTGTTTTGCCTATGGCCATTTAGCTAAGAGCCAAGTTCCCACCTTGTTCCCTGGGTCAGCAGATCTCCCACACTCCCTATTAGAACA
This sequence comes from Aotus nancymaae, assembly GCF_030222135.1. Lineage (NCBI taxonomy): Eukaryota > Metazoa > Chordata > Mammalia > Primates > Aotidae > Aotus > Aotus nancymaae. The sequence continues at coordinate 2,153,088 of NW_026988484.1, read as the reverse complement.
CCGTGGGACCCTCTGGAGAACACTTTCTGTGGGTGTCAGGCTCCGATTCTCTTGTCCCAGTTTCGCGGCCACTTGGGATAAAGTGCCCAACCGTGTGCGCTCCTCAGATGCTTGTACCCCAACCCTGGGCTCTCAGAGCCGGTGCCCGCTCTCCACACCTCCCTGACCTCTGGGCATGTGCGTGTGAGTGATGGGTCTCTGAGGGTGCCATTACACCCAGCACCTATAAGTGATAAAGTCTTTATTTTCATGGTGTGTCTCTGCTAATGATTGAAGAGGCGCTCCACATCGTAAAGATCCTAAATTAAAACAGCCCCTAGGCCCAATACCCAATATTATTAAAGTTACTGATTCCACTCAACAATTGTTAAATATTTTGCTGTTACAAATTAGCTAACATGTTCAATTCAGTGCCTATTTCAACAGCCTTTCAATTACAATTTGCCTTCACCTCAGAGGACACAAAAGACCTTTTAGAGGCCGCCCGCCCTCAGCAGCTGTCACCACACAGTCTTTGCAGACAAGATCTTGATCTCACCTTCCTCTGGAAACACAGGTATGACATGACACGGATCACATTCTCTTTCAAGAAGACTCATCTGACAACCAAGCAACCCATCTTCCCAAACTCCCTGGTGGAAACTCCCCTGCCTTGCCTGGGAGACTCCAGCCTCAGATCGGAGTGGTAGCACAGAACAGCCATCCTGACAGGCACGGAGTGATATCTCATCCTGGGTTTAATTTACATGGCCCTGGCAGCTAACAGTGTTTAACTTTTCTCATCTGCTCACAAAAACATTTTCATTTTGGAAAGGGAAACATGGCCAGACATGTGCAGTGACTCACACCTGTAATCCCAGCATTGGAGACGCCAGCATGGGAGGATCGCTTGAGCCCAGGACTTTGAGGCTGCAGTGAGCTATGGTCATGCCACTGCACTCCAGCCTGGGTGATAGCAGGCTGGAGAAGACTCCATCTCCAAAAAATAAAACAAACAAAATAAAGAAAAGGTAAACATTACAGCCGGGCGCGGTGGCTCACGCCTGTAATCCAGCGCTTTGGGAAGCCAAGGCGAGTGGATCACAAGGTCAGGAGTTCAAGACCAGCCTGGTCAAGATAGTGAAATCAAATTAGCTGGGCATGGTGGCACCTGCCTGTAATCCCAGCTACTCAGGAGGCTGAGGCAGGAGAATTGCCTGAACCCAGGAGGCGGAGGTTGCAGTGAGCTGAGATCGCGCCATTGCACTCCAGCCTGGGTAACAAGAGTGAAACTCCATCTCAAAAAAAAAAAAAAAAGATAGTGAAATCCCGTCTCTACTAAAAAAACACAAAATTTCCCAGCTACTTGGGAGGCTGAGGCAGGAAGTTGCAGTGAGCCGAGACCGCGCCCTTGCGCTCTAGCCTGAGCGACAGCGAGACTCCATCTCCAAAAAAAAAAAAAAAAAAATAGAAAAAGAAAAGGGAAACATGAGATTTTTGTCTGCTTTTTAAGTGTGCACACAGAAAACAGGAGAAAACCAGGCTGGGAGCAATGGCTTATGCCTGTAATCCCAGCACTTTGGGAGGCTGAGGCAAGTGGATCACTTGAGTCCAGGAGTTCAAGACCAGCCTGGGAAACATGGCGAAACCCCGTCCCAACTAAAAATACAAAAATTAGCCGGGTGTGGTGGAGCACGCACCTGTAGTCCCAGCTACTCAGGAGGGTGAGGTGAGAGGATCACTTTAGCCTGGGTGTTCGAGGCTGCAGTGAGCTGTGAGCACCACTACACTCCAGCCTGGGCAACAGTGAGAGTCCCCCTCCTCAAAAAACAGAAGACATGGAGGGAACCAGAGCTGCTGCAAGGCTGTGAGTGGGTGATGCGGAGGGCGTGTGGAGGGGAGGCCACAACCTCAGTCACGGATGAGGGAGGCTGGGTGGCCCTGAAGAGAGGTGGGGGCGTCCTGGGGCCGCCCGAGCTGTCAACAGTGTGCTGGAGGGATTGAGGTCCCGACAGCCAGGGTTGCAGGTTATTCTCAAGAGGACAGAGGAGACAAGGTTATCATTCAGAGAAGGAGAGGGAGGGGCCTGTGGTCTGAAGAAGAATGAAGACATGACCCTGTCTGTCCAGTGCCAGAGGGAAGGGAAAGCGATTCGATTTTGTTGAATCATTGTGTCTCTATAAAGTTCGTGAGATGAAGCCCTAACCCCCAAGGAGAGGGGATTAGGAGGTAGGACCTTTGGGAGAGGATCAGGTCATGGGGTTAAAGCCCTCATAATTGGGATTCGTGCCCTTTTAACAGAGCCCCAGAGAGTTCCCTTGCCCTTTCCACCCTGTGAGGTTACAGTAAGAAGGCGCCATCTGTGAGTGAGGCAACTGACCCTCACCAGACACGGGGTCTGCTGGCGCCTTGACCTGGGACTTCCCAGTCTCCAAACTGAGAAGTAAGTTTCTGTTCCCCCACCCCCCAGACGGAGTCTTGCTCTGCTGCCCAGGCTGGAGTGCAGTGGCATGATCTCTGCTCACTGCAACCTCCGCCTACCGGGTTCAAGCAATTCTCCTGCCTCAGCCTCCCGAGTAGATGGGATTACAGGTGTGTGCCACCTCGCCCAGCTAATTTTTGTATTTTTAGTAGAGACAGGGTTTAACTATGTTGGCCAGGCTGGTCTCGAACTCCTGACCTCGTGATCCGTCTGCCTCAGCCTCCCACAGTGCTGGGATTACAGGCATGAGCCACCTTGCCCAGAACTTCTGTGGTTTATAAACCATCCAAGCTGTGGCATTTTGTTTTTGTTTTGAGTTAGGGTCTCACTCTGTCATCCAAGCTGGAGGGTAGAGACATGATCATAGCTTATTACAGCCTTGAACTCCTGGGCTCAAGTGATCCTCCCACCCCAGGCTCCAGAGTTACTAAGACTACAGGTGCATGCCCAGACACTTGGCTCATTTTTTTTTTAGACGTGGGGTCTTGGTATGTTGCCCAGGCTGCTCTTGAACTCCTGGGATCAAGTGGTTCTTGCACCTCAGCTTCGTGAGGACTCACTGAGAGGGCTGGGATTACAGGGCTGAGCCATCACACCCAGTCGTATTTTTTATAGCACCCAGAATGCACTAAGACCATGGGAGAGACACGTGCCATCTTTCAATCTGTTCCTCGGCTGAGAGTGGGCCCTGGGCCTAGAACATTTCCTTACCAAGAGATAAGGGGTCCTCACAGTTTGTGCTGGGCATAGTGCATAGTGCCTTGTGTAGGGGTCTCTGTTTCCCAGTGTGTGCCCCTTTGTTCTGCTCAGGCGTGTGCTTGGCACACATGGCACCTAGACTGCCCCACTGTTAGGTCAGGCTCCCTCTAGAAGGGGCCTGCTGGCCTGGGGCTGACAGCCACGTGGACGGATGGTGCTCTGGCCCTTTGAGCAAAACCTCGTTCCATCCATTGCGCAGCTGTGCTGTGTTTCCCTTGAAGACTCCAGTGTCAAGACCCACGGGCAGAGAGTTCAAGCTCATCGTAGCCCTGAGCATACATGCTGTTCGCTTAGCGGTTCTTATTTTCGTTCTTTTGTGATTTACCCACTACCACCGAATTTCTGTCATGCGCCTGCGTGGCCCGACCCGATTTTAATCTCTCCAGCCACACCAAGATCGGCTTGGCTCCCAACTGGGCAGGCCCCGCCCCCCGCCGAGAGCAGGTCTAGCTGCTGGGGAGCCCCCGGCGGCGTTTCCTTCCGGCCCCGCCCAGAATCCTGGGTTAACTGAGAGGAGAGGATGGGGCAGTGCCTGGATTTTGTCAACACACCCAGTATCTGATGCAGGTGACAGGAGGATGGGCCCTAACTGCGCAGCTCAGAAAGGACTGGAAGGGCTGGGGTGAGGCCCAGAGGCGCACGGCGCACACACGCCTGCACTCACCGCCCTGGCCCACAACTGAGCCCAGGAAGTCTGGGGAATCTGTGGGACAGGCGAGGAGTTCAGAGGCCGGGCTTCCTGGGAGTGTTGGTGACAACCTCACACAGTCCTTGAGGCCGTCCCAGGAGCAGCACTCACACCCTGGGGTGCAGGAGCACGGAGCTGGGGGCCCCGGGCTCACCTGGGATGGTTCTCTCTGGGACCTTGGGCTCTTCCCGTCTTCCTCGTCACCGAAACTCCAGTCCTGGTGTTCGACCGAGTCCAGAGATACCAGAACTGCGCAGGAGAAAGGGATCGTGAGAGGGGCCTGTTCTTCCCGGGCCCCCAGTTCTCCAGACCTTCTGGGGAGGCCAGACTTTCCCCGAACATCCCTGCAGCACCCCTCAGGCTCAGGCAAGGGTGGCTGTCGGGCAGGAACCTGTGGTGACACCAAGGGCCACTGAGGTCAAGTACCTTCTTTACCCACACTCCACGCTACTGCGGGCCTCCAGACGCCCACGAGGACACTCACTGCAGCACCGACTCACTAGGGAGGCCTGGTGCCATGAGCCCTCTGCTCCCCAAGCCCCGCGGGGTTGCTGTGCACAGAGAGAATGACTGCTGAAGGCAGAAGCCAGTTACAGGACACCATTTACAGAAGGGTCAAGACGTGGGAACCAGGCCGGGCGCGGTGGCTCACATCTGTAATCCCAGCACTTTCTGAGGCCGAGGCAGGTGAACCACAAGGTCAGGAGTTCGAGACCAGCCTGACCAACATGGTGAAACCCCACCTCTACTAAAAATACAAAAATTAGCCGGGTGTGGTGGCAGGCACCTGTCATCCCAAGCTACTCAGGAGGCTGAGGCAGGAGAATCTCTTGAACCTTAGAGGTGGAGGTTGCAGTGAGCCGAGATCGCACCACTGCACTGTAGCCTGGGTGACAGAGTAAGACTCCATCACACACACACACACACACACACACACAAAGATGTAGGAACCAGAAGCAGGTACTGTTACGGATCCAGTAGGAGAAAACGTTCACAGACACAGATACAATGAAAAATTCAAGGCCAGCCATCACGGTGGCCCACACCTGCAATCCCAGCACTCTGGGAGTCCCAGATAGGAGGATTGCTTGAGCCCAAGAGTTTGAGAGCAGCCTGGGCAACACGGCGAGACCCCCACCTCTATTTATTTTTTAATTTAAAAAAAGAAAAATTTGGCCAGGCTCAGTGGCTCACACCTGCAATCCCAGCACTTTGGGAGGCTGAGGCGGGCAGATCACCTGAGATCAGGAGTTCCAAGACCAGCCTGGCCAACACGGTGAAACCCAGTCTCTACTAAAAATACAAAAAATTAGCTGGGCGTGGTGGCAGGCGCCTGTAATCCAGCTACTCTGGAGGCTGAGGCAGGAGAATCACTTGAACCCAGGAGACAGAGGTTGCAGTGAGCTAAGATTGTGCCATTGCACTTAGCCTGGGCAACAAAAGCGAAACTCCGTCTCAAAACAAAACAAACAAAGAAAAACTCAAGACCACAGCCACCTCTGGGGTGTCAGGCAGAGCGGGGAACATGACTAGGAGACACGAACTGGGGGTTCAGCCAACTCCACTGGTTCCTTTTTTTTGGGAGATGGAGTCTCGCTCTGTCGCCCAGGCTGCAGTACAGAGGCATGATCTTGGCTCACTGCAATCTCTGCCTCCCGGGTTCAAGCGATTTTCCTGCCTCAGCTTCTGGAGTAGCTGGGATGTATTGTAGGCATGCACCACCACACCCAGCTATTTTTTGTATTTTTAGTAGAGACAGAGTTTCACCATCTTGGCCAGGCTAGTCTTGAACTGGCCTCAAGTAATCCGCCCGCCTCAGCCTTCCAAAGTACTGGGATTACGGGCATGAGCCACCGCACCTCGCCATGGGTATTTCTTTTAAAACAACGCCAAGCTAGCCCTTCCGGAGGTGAGGTTAGGCTTTGATAGGGCAGGGTGCCGGGTGCGGGGCTGTTCATTTTACTTGCTTTAGTATTTTGTAGGCTCAAAATACGGAATGTAAAAAGCAGACCACCGCTATGGAAGACAAATCTTAGGGCCCTTTGCTCAAAAATAATGGAGAATTTTGAGAGTGACCATGTAGCATTAAACCTAGCAAGGGTGCCTCTGGGCTGGGATGGCTGTGAGGTCCACAGAGCCCTCTGCCCCAGGAGCAGAGAGTTCAAAGGCTAGCTCATCTGGCTTCCGCCTTGCAGCTTCCAGGGCTTCCATCGCACCTCTGGAAAGTTCAACTCTCAGAGTTTTCCCTAGCATGGCACCGGCTGCCCTGGGGCAGTATGGGGTCCCTGGACTCTGGATCCTGCGAACTGCTTATCACTTAGTCTACGGGAAAGCCATAGTGGGAGCGGGCGAGAGAGGGCCTGTTCTTCTCCCTTGCTCCAGCCCCCTTTGCTCTGAGCTCTAATCAGGCCCTTCTCACTCCCAGCCTTTGCTCCCGCAGCACAGCTGCCTGGTGCACCGTCCTCACTGAGGACCTGCTGGGGAAGCCCTCCCTCGTCCACAGTGCCACGAGCACTCTCACCACCCATGGCTGCCTCCTTTGGCCTCCCAGTGTCCAGTCCCTGCACTTCCGTCACTAGGAGAGCCCCACTCACGGAACCGGGCTCTGGGTGGATGGAATCTTGACGTGGGGTCACAAGGGCAAAGCTGCAGGAGGACAAAGCCCTCTCAGGGGAAGGGGGAGCCGAGAGAGGAGAGAGGGAGGGAGCCCAGTTTCCACCCCAAATTCCCCAGCTCTGAGTCGGGGTGCAGACCTAAGCCTCTCCCCACCATCAGCCAGTGGTGGGGCCTGTGCCCAGTGAAGGCTTCAAGATCTCCAGGATTCCAGAGTGTTGCAGGAGGCGCTGCACGTGGCTGGGAGGAGGTGGCGGGGTAGCGTCCCTCCCAGAGAGCAGCGGACACAAAGCCACAGGACAGATGGACACATGAGAAATGGAGGGATCTTTAATAACGGACTGAGTGAGAAATTTGAGGCAGATGAGGCGTGCAGCACGACATTTATATGTAAAAATAATTAAAAACACAGGCGCGGGGCAGGAGAGGTTTGCTGGTCGGGAGGGGCCAGGCAGGGGTGGGAGCGATGCGGGCGGGAAGGAGGGCAGTTCGGTCCTCGGAGACGTCAGGCCCCCTCGCCCGTCCCGGGGCACCGAGCCTGCGCCTCTCACCTTCCTGCTGGCACATCTGTGTGAGGTCCTCCACCAGGCTGGCGGCCTCCCTGCAGCTTCGGGGGCCCTGTGACTGCACCCAGGTCCGCATCTTGCTGGGCAGCGCGCCCAGGAACTGCTCCAGCACCAGCAGCTCCAGCATCTGCTCCTTCGAGTGCGCCTCGGGCCTCAGCCACTGGCGGCAAAGCGACCAGAGCTGGCCCAGCGCGAGGTGCGGCCCGCCCGCCACGTGGTACTGGAACTGTCGGAACCGCAGACGCTGGGCTTCGGTGTCCCTGGGGCTTGCTGGCCCAGGGTCCCCGTCCTGCTCACTCGGGGTTGGGGTCTGGGGACATCTGGGGGAGGCAGGGGCTTTGGGCCGTGGGAGCATTTCTCTGGCGAGACTGCCCTCTGAAGGGTGTGTGTGGACTGGATCCCAAGAGTCTCAGTGGCTCCAGACAGAGCCGGTGTGGCAGGCAGGCGGAGTCAGCAATCGGGGGCCTGCAGAGAGGGGCAGGGACAGAGGGGCCACATCAGATGGTGGCCCTCCCTGCTCAGGATGCCCCTCAGCTCCTCACTTCCTGGTCCTGGCCTCCAGCACCCCAAGGAACTAAGCTGACTTTTTCCCGCCTACTGACCTCATCTTCCACATGCCTCTCAAAGGCTACTCTGCGCTGAATTCAAGCCACTGGCTGCCTGAGGACCTTTGCACCTGCCGTCCAACCCCAGCCCCTCCCCCTCCCAGCTCCTCCCCTCGAAGATGTCCCGGCCATCATCCTCCTGGCGCCGTCTTCGAAACCCACATGCCTTTCTGAACACATCTTTTTCCCTTAGAGTCTATCTCCCTCTCATTTAGTCATTCAACACGCATCGACTGATGAGCTGCGGGAGCAAGAGTGCCTGCCCCGTGGAGTAGCCAGCGCTGCACAATAGAAGCTCCAACAGGGATGCAGACATTCTCTACCCGTGCAGCCACCTACATGTGGCTGGGAGCACCTGAAATAAGGAACTGAATTTTAAATGTAAATTGAATTTAAATGGAAGCAGCCAGGTGGGCTACATAATGATGAATGGTGGTGGCGGCAGCGGCAGCAGCCTTTGACCATGGTGTTATCTTTGCTGCCTTCATGCTTTTCCTACCAACTCCAGGCTGGGAGAGGAGGGCAGGAAGAGGGCAAGGGAGACTGGAGACTCTGAAGAGACGGAAATTAGCGGGCAATGAAAAAATAACCTTTTGTGGCCGGGTGCAGTGGCTCACGCCTGCAATCCCAGCACTTTGGAAGGCTGAGTGAGGCAGGTGGATCACCTGAGGTCAGGAGTTCGGGACCAGCCTGGCTGACATGGTGAAACCCTGTCTCTACTAAGAATACAAAAATTAGCTGGGCGTGGTGGCATGCACCTGTAATTCCAGCTACTCGGGAGGCTGAGGCAGGAAAATCGCTTGAACCCAGGAGGCAGAGGTTGCAGCAAGCGGAGATTGTGCCACTGCACTCCAGCCTGAGCGACTGTGAGTCTCTGTCTCAAAAAAAAAAAAACACCTTTTGTACATTTCCAAGCCCACTATGGTGAATATATAACTGAACAGTAAAAGTTATGAAAATAAAAATAAACAGGGAGGTTTTGGTTGTTTAACAACTGTACTCTTGAGCTGATCTGCTGGTGAGAATATAAATTGGCATGACCTTTCTGGAAAGTACTATGGACACTTATATATGAACAACACTTGGTAGACTGCATGCAAGATGCAAGATTCCGGCACCAAGATTTACTACAAAAGTGCGCAGCTGTTGAATGTGGTGGGATCAACTACCTCCCCCCCGTGTGATGGGAGTATTCAGTGTGCACAATACACAACACCATGACATGACCATGGGGAGTATATACATGATGTACAGGTGACATGAGGCACACAGAACATGGGATGCAGGATGATGCGTAAGTGTCACAGAAAAGGAGTGCTGGGCAGAGGCCCACAGGGGCCGGCGAAGTGCTTTGTGTTCTTCATACTTCTCTGAATCTCCTCCAAATGGTGTCAGGATCCCATGTGACCTTCATCAACATGGAAAAACAAAACAAAACAAGAAATCTTTAGGAAGGATTTTTCACGCTACGGGAAATGCTTATGACAAGTGAAAAGGAGAGCTTCCATGGGATTTTCCCTCTTCATCCTCTGCTGCATTCTTCGTACACTCTACAGTTCTTGTGCACGGGTATTACAATCCAGGAGAAAGGAGAGGTGCAGGGTGGCAGAAAAGGCAACTCACCAGGCCTGTGCCCCAACAGCAATCTTCAAGTCCTGTACCCGGCCACCTGTACCCTGATTGGGAGACTACAGCTTGGCCTCCCTGCCGAGACCACAGGCAAATACTCTCTCTTACATTGTATTCACACGTTTATATACGTACTTTTGAATAAGGAAAAAGGGCCTATTTTGAAGCTCCACAGGTCCAAGAAGTCCCTCTGCCCTGGGACCTCAGTCCTTATACTCTCTCAGGTGCTCATGGCAGCTCACCCTGGAGATTCCAGGGAGGAGGGCTGTAGCCCCTCAGCATCTTCCAGGGTCCTGGGCTGAGGTCTGTGAGAGGAGAGGCTAAGTTTATCCGGGATGAAGGTAAAGAGTTCTTAGCAGAGGGCACCAGGGTCCACAGGTGTGTCTGGGGTCTGTATGGGGGCTGATGTGGAAAACTCGGGCGTGCCTGAGCTGACAAGTCTCCTGGACTGATGGTGGGGGCCGTTTCTGGAAGATGAAGAGGGCCTGGGATGATGTGGAGGGTCCTGAAGTCTACATAGCTGGTAAGAAGGATCTGGACCCCTCCATGGGCAATGCTGTGGTGGCCCTGGGGTCCTAGAGGTCTGCTTTGGTAGGGGTCTGGCATTAATGTTGGGGATGTGTGCGAGCGAGTGTCACTTGGAGGGCTGAGTGCCTGGTGGAAGTGCCGGGTTCACCTGGCATGAGCACTGAGATCTGCAGCCCAGGCCCCAAATTCTACTGGGGGGATGGGCGGAAGGGCTTTGCCGTTGATGCCGGATGCATATTGACATGGTGGACGTGTTCACTGCGCCAGTCAGTGAACGGCTCTGGCTCTGAGAAGAAGGCTTACAATGGCACGCAGGGGAGCTCCATAATCAATGGGCTGGGGAAGTATGCAAGGGCAGCGCACTAGGAATACGGGGAGGGGCAGGGACGGAGGCTTAGGCTGGGAGTCGGGTGGGGGATGGGTCGGGGGAGATGGGTCCAGGGCGGCTGTTCGGGTAGGAGATGGGTTCGGGGTCAGCTGGTCGGGAGGGAGACGGATTCGGGGGCAGCTGGTCAGGACGGAGACGGGATGGGGGTGGCTGATCGGGAGGGAGATGTGTTCGGGGGCAGCTGGTCGGGAGGGAGATGGGTCCTGGGATGCCGATCAGGTGGTGAAGGGAGAACCTGAACGCGGCCGAGTGGGGTCTAGGCGGGCAATGGGGGTGCGTAGAGGGGTGGATGACAGGCGGATGCCACCGGGGGTGGAGGTCCCTGCGGAAGGGGCGGCCCCAGCACCCCAAACCCCTGCCCCACGTGGGCTCTAGCCTTCCCCTTCCCTCCCCCACAGCGGCCTCGCGACTCCCGACGGGCTCTGGGACCCCGGCCCGGCCCGCCCCCGCCCGGGCCGGCCTCCCCCGACTCGCGCCCCAGGACCGCGATCTCGGGCCAGCTCCCGCGGACGCGGCGCCGCGCCCCTCCGGGAGATGGGCGCTTTGGCGGGTGGAGGGACGGATGGGCCGCGGCGGACTCACCGCGCGCGGGCTCCGCTCCGGCCTGGGCCGCTCAGTGATGGCGACCCCTGGGCTGGCGAGCGCGCCCAGCGCCGCGGGCGGACCCCCTCCCGGCACCCCGCGCGCCGCGGGCGGCCGCCATTGGTCCGCTGGGGCGCGCCGCGCGTCAGCGTCACGTCACGCGCAGCGGGACTCCCGGGCAGGGGTGGGGCCGTGACGCACTGGGCGGCCGGGGCCAATCGGAAGCCGCCTGGGACGAGCGCCCCCGCCTTCGCCGCGCCCTCCAGTAACCTCCGGCTTCGGCTCGGGTCGCCTTGGCAACGGGTCGCGCGGCTTCGAGAGCGCTGCTGAGGGGCGCGGAGAAGGGGCCGGCTGAGGGGATGCGCAGGTACGATGCGGCCTCTGGGCGAAACGCGGGCGCTCCACACACGCGACGGTCGCTTATTTATTTATGACCGAATTTCGCTCTTGTCGCCCAGGCTGGAGTGCAGTGGCGCGATCTCGGCTCACCGCTGCCTCCGCCTCCCGGGTTCAAGCGATTCTCCCGCCTCAGCCTCCCGAATAGCTGGGACTACAGGCGCGCGCCACCACACTTGGCTAATTTTTGTATTTTTAGTAGGCACGGGGTTTCATCATGTTGGCCAGGATGGTCTCGAACTCCTGACCTCGTGATCCACCCGCCTCGGCCTCCCAAAGTGCTGAGTTTACAGTCCTGAGCCACTGCGCCCGGCCCACGCAACCATTTTTCCTGTGTCCAAGAGTGGTATGTCGAAACAGTGTTTTTAATATAAATATGTTTAGTACAAGTATGTCCCAGAATAGGATCGCCAGACTTAGCAAATAAAAATACAGGACGTCCAACTAGACTTGAATTAAGGATAACAGTGAATTCATTTTTAGTATTACTGTGTTTCATATTTAGGGTATTTAAAAAAACTTCTTGATATAAATACATGAGTGTAAGTAATTTCCACTGTAATTATGTCCCATAGTATCATAGTTGCATTGCCCGATTTAGTAAGCAAAAAATAAAGCTCAGTTATATGTAAACTCAAGAAACACAAGGACGCCGGGCGCGGTGGTCCGTGCCTGTAATCCCAGCACTTGGGAGGCTGAGGCGGGTGGATCATCTGAGGTTGGGTGTTTGAGACCAGCCTGGCCAACATGATGAAACCCCGTCTGTACTGAAAACACAAACAGTAGCCAAGCATGGTGGTGCGCCCCTGTAATCCCAAGGCAGGAGAATCGCTTGAACCTGGGAAGCAAAAGTTGCACTCAGCCGAGATCATACCGCTGCACTCTGGCCTGAGCAACAGAGCGAGACTCTGTCTCTAAATAAACAAATAAAAATAAAAACAAGGAACACATTTCTAGTATCAATGTGTTCTATATTTCACATACTTTAAACAAACGTTATATAAGTACATTGCATGTAAATAATTTTTTCCCCAAATGCGCCCTCTTGAGGAGGAGTGATAAATAATTTTTAATATTAATATGTCTACAGTATAACCATGTGCCAGAATGAGGTTGCCATATTTAGCAAATAACATAGGACAATATCTAGTTACATTTGAATGTCAGATAAATGATGAACAATGTTTTAGATAATGTTAAAGAATGTTTAATAATGTTAAACATGTCCCAGGCCTGGGGGTGGCTCATGCCTGTAATCCTAGCACTTTGAGAGGCCGAGGCAGGACAGGAAGATCACTTGAGCCCAGGAGTTGGAGACAGCCTGGGCAACATGGCAAACCTCCATCTCTACAAAAAATACAGAAATGACCCTCAGGTGGTGGTGCACATGTGTGATGCCAGTTAGGAGGCTGAGGTGGGAGGATCACTTGAGACCAAGAAATTGAGGCTTCAGTGAGCCGTGTTCACACTACTGCAGCCTGGGTGACAAAGTGAGACCCTGTCTGAAAAAACAAAAATATGTTTCAACAGTGTATTTGAGGCACCCTTATACTAAATATTAAATACTAACAGTATATCTTTTTTTTTTTTTTTTTTTTTGAGACGGAGTTTCGCTCTTGTTACCCAGGCTGGAGTGCAATGGCGCGATCTCGGCTCACCGCAACCTCCGCCTCCTGGGTTCAGGCAGTTCTCCTGCCTCAGCCTCCCGAATAGCTGGGATTACAGGCACACGCCACCGTGCCCAGCTAAGTTTTTGTATTTTTAGTAGAGACGGAGTTTCACCATGTTGACCCGGATGGTCTCGATCTCTTGACCTCGTGATCCACCTGCCTCGGCCTCCCAAAGTGCTGGGATTACAGGTGTGAGCCACTGCACCCGGCCTGAAATTTTTTAAGTAGCAAAAACCTGGGCCGGGCGCGGTGGCTCACACCTGTAATCCCAGCACTTTGGGAGGCCGAGGTGGGTGGATCACGAGGTCAAGAGATCGAGACCATCCTGGTCAACATGGTAAAACCCCGTCTCTACTAAAAATACAAAAATCAGCTGGGCATGGTGGCACGCGCCTGTAGTCCCAGCTAATCGGGAGGCTGAGGCAGGAGAATTGCTTGAACCTGGGAGGCGGAGGTTTCAGTGAGCCGAGATCGCGCCATTGCACTCTAGCCTGGGTAACAAGAGCGAAACTGTCTCAAAAAAAAAAAAGTAGCAAAAACCTTTGTCCCAAACCCCACTTAAAAAAAAGTTAATCAGCTAAAAGCCGAACTGTTATGGTTACCAGGGGCTAGAAGAAGGGGGAAGGGGAATTCTTTTGGGGGTGATGAAAATATTCTGGAATTAGATTCTGGCGATGATTTCATAACTCTGAAAATATACCAAAAACTACTGAACTGTAAAAGGGTGGGCTGGGCATAGTGACTCATGCCTATAATCCCAGCACTTTGGGAGGCTAAGGAGGGGAGGATCACTTGAGGCCAGCAGTTCAAGACCAGCCTGGCCAACATGGTGAAACCCAGTCTTTACTAAAAATACAAAAATTAGCCAGGAGTGGTGGTGGGCATCTATTGTCCCACCTACTCGGGAGACTGAGAAGGGAGAATCGCTTGAACCTGGGAGGCGGAGTTTGCAGTGAGTGGAGATCGTGCCATTGCACTGTAGCCTGGGTGACAAGAGTGAGGCTCCATCTCAAAAAAGAAGGGTGAATTTTGTGCTGTGTGAGTTATATCTCAATAAAAATGTTTCGGCCAGGTGCAATGGCTCATGCCTGTGATTCCAGCACTTTGTGGGTCCAAGGTGGGGGGATGCTTAAGCCCAGGAGTTTGAGACCAGCCTGGATAACATGGTGAAACCCTGTCTCTACAAAAAAATAGAAAAATCAGCCAGGCATGGTGGCTGTGCCTATAGTCTCAGCTCCTCAGGGGGCTGAGTGAGGAGGATGACCTGAGCCCAAGAGTTCAAGGCTGCAGTGAGCTATGATGCAGCACTGCACTCCAGCCTGTACGACCGTGTGAGAACTCATGTCTAAAAAAATAAAAATAAAGAAAAATGCAGAGCTGTTTGAGTTGATGCTATGGAAGAAGACATAGAGTCCCAGTTTAAAGCACCCCTCTTTGAACCTTTTTATGGAAGACAGTATGTGGCCCCTCACACTCAAAAATCAACTCCAGTTGGAACTGGGCCCCATCTCTACAAAAAATTTTAAAATTAGCCCAGCATGGTGTCACATGCCTGTAGTCCCAGCTACTCAGGAGGCTGAGATGGGAGGATCACTTGAGCCCAGGAGTTTGCCAGCCTGGGTGACAGAGTGAGACCTCATCTCTGAAAAGAAAAAAAAAAGCTCACCAAGCCTACTCCAAGTTTAGAAAGATACTACTCTCCTGTATACGTGCGGCTAACGAATGTGACGAAAAGTGCCATCTGACTAGTGGTCAGGGACAAAAATCAAGAATGTGGTGAGGTTTTTTGTTTTTGAGACAGAGTTTTGCTCTTGTTGCCCAGGTTGGAATGCAGTGGTGCCATCCCAGCTCACTGCAACCTCTGCTTCCTGGGTTCAAGCGATTCTCCTGCCTCAGACTCCAAAGTAGCTGAAACTAGAGGTGCCTGCCACTGTGCCCATCTAATTTTTGGTATTTTAGTAGAGACGGGGTTTTAGCAGGTTGCCCACATTGGTCTTAATTCTTGAACTCAGGCAATCCACCCACCTTGGCCTCCCAAAGTGGTACATTACAGGCATGCGCCACTGCGCCCGGCCTCAGAAACACATTTCTGCAAAGATTTTCATTTCCCCCACCCCTTTTTGTGTGTGTGATGAGGTCTCTGGTACAATCATGAATCATGACTCACTGCAGCCTCAACCTCCCAGGCTCAAGTGATCCTCCCACCTCTGCATCCCAGGTAGCCTCCCAAGTAGCCTCCAAGTAGGTGGTATATGTAAAACACTGCTGGGTCTGGCTCTGAGGATTGGGAGGCGAAGAGGTGCAGTGGGGACTGTGGTGAACCAGATAGGAGAACCCTCGCTAAGGGACAGCTGCAAAAATTAACTTCATGGTAAGTGAATTCTGTTTGTCTGAGTGGGTTTCACCTAGTGGTACAGGGTCTTCCAAACAGGGGGAGAAGCCAGAAATCTGGATTTAATTTAATTAATTTATTTATTTTGAGACAGACTTTCCCTCTGTCACCCAGGGTGTACTGCAATCTCTGCCTCCCAGGTTCAAGCGATTCTCCTGCCTCAGCCTCCTGAGTATTTGGGATTACAGGTGTGCACCACCACACTCGACTAATTTTTGTATTTTTAGTAGAGATGGGGTTTCGCCTTGTTGGCCACGCTGGCCTTGAACTCCTGACCTCAGGTGATCCACCTGCCTCGGTCTCACAAAGTGTTGGGATTAGAGGCGTGAGCCACTGCGCCTGGCCTGGATTCTTTAGCACATTGGTATTCAACAGGGATTGGTCCTCCCCTACCCCACATGGAACATTTGGCAATGTCTGGAGGTGTTTTGGGTTGTCACATCTTGAGGTGAAGGGCATCACTTTGGCATCTTCCTGGGACAGGCCAGAGGTGCTGCTCAACAGCCTATGATGCACTAGAGAGCCCCTATGCACAAAGAATTATCTGGTGCAAAATGTCATTAGTGCTATGATTGAGAAACCCTGATCTAATGTAAAACCTCTCAACTCTTCTCCTCTTCCTCTTCCTCCTCCTCCTCCTCCTGCTGCTGCTGCTCCTCCTCTTCCTCCTCCCTCCTTTTCCTCCCCCTCCTCTCTCCTTCTTCTTTTAGAAACAGGTATCTCTGTCAGCCATGTTGAAATACAGTGGTGCAGCCTCCAACTCCTATGCTCAAGCAATCCTCCCACCTCAGCCCCGACAATTTCTTAATTCTAAATAACATACTCTGCGGCCAAACCAAGTCCCTCCATGGCCCCTTTTGCTAGCTCTGGTGTGCACAACCATGTCGTTCTCATCTGCTAATCAGAGGGGAAGGTGGGCCACAGTAATGAGTGTGTGCTTAGCAAGCCTCATAGGTGTCCCCTCGGCGGCCAGTTCTGTTGGAGTTCATTTTTTAATGTGGTATTTTCTCCAAAGTGAGAAAATCTGGAGTAATTCACTTACCACTAAGTTAATTCTTCCTTTTCTTTTTTTTCTCCCCACCCGACTCCGTCTTTTTTTTTTTTTTGAGATGGAGTCTCACTCTATTGCCCAGGCTGGAGTGCAGTGGCACAATCTGGGCTCACTGCAACCTCTGCCTCCCAGCTTCAAGTAATTCTCCTGCCTCAGCCTCCTGAGTAGCTGGGACTACAGGTGTGTGCCACCACACCTGGCTAATTTTTCCATTTTTAGTAGAGATGAGGTCTCACCATGTTGGCCAGGCTGGTCTTGAACTCCCAACCTCAGGTGATCCGCCCTCCTCGGCCTCCCAATGTGCTGGGATTACCGGCGTGAGCCACTGCGCCCGGTCCTAATTTTTCTATTTTTAGTAGAGACGGGGTTTCACCATGTTGGCCAGTTGGCCAGGCTGGTCTTGAACTTCTGACCTCAGGTGATCCGCCTACCTCGGCCTCCCAATATGCTGGGATTACAGGCGTGAGCCACCGCGCCCAGCTGTATTTTGCTTTTTGCTTACCCTTCCCTTCACCTTGCTTTTGCTTTTACTCATTTCGCCCTTTATTCAACCTCTATTTCCCTCTGCTATTTTCCTGCATGTTAGGGAGTCACTTTGCAGCCCAGCCTTCACCCGCCGCCTGGACCTGGTCTGCCTGACCACAGAGACGCACCCGTTCAGCCTGGGCCAGTTCTCTGGGGGCTGAACATGCTTTACCCCTGCCTGGGACCCTCTGGTAGGCCCCGGGCAGGAGGTTAACCCAGGGCCACTGACGCTCTGGGGATGTCCCCATCTCAAAACGCTTCCAGCTGAAGCAGGAGGGCTTAGGAGATTCTTTGCCTCTTGTATCCTCCTGGGGCCTCTCCAAAACCGGTGACCTGGGGACCCTGAGTGCAGCTTCCTGGGCTTGCAGGGTCCCTGAGGACACAGTCAGGACTCATCAACCTCCCTCCCTGAAGTCTACAGGTGAGGTCTGGGGGCTGTTACCCTGGCCTGGGCAGAGGCAAGGAAACACAGGAGGAGGAAGTACAACTTTTAATAGCCCCGGGACTGAGTGGCCACTTTCTCCCAGGCCTGGATGCCACAGGCTCCAGATGTGTCCCCAGGCCCCAGGTCCTGGACTGAGGGGTGCGCTCCCAGTTGAAAGCCCCTCTCGCTGTCCAAAGCAGCCCACACACGGGCTGCTGTTGCTGGCTGTCAGTACACCACAGACATGTTGCTGTGCTCTCTGCTTCCCGCCCTTGTGGGATCTCTCTCTGGGGCTGCTGTTTCTGGTCCAAGAGGCTGGCGGTTGCCTGGTCACCCTGTTTGATTTTACTGCTCTGCCAGCTGGCTTGGAGTATTCAAGGTAAGCGGCTGCCTGGGTGTTTGGTGGGGACCACCTTTACGAGTGTTTCTCTACAGCCTCAGGCAGTGGCTGATTCTCAGAATCCCACCTGGATGGCCAGGATTCATCCTGTCTATCTGGATCCTGGTCAGCCTGGTGCACTGGCCCCACCTTAGCACGTCGCTCCATTTTCCTTCTTGTTTGCTGTGTCTGTCTGGAGTGTGGGTTGCTTGTGTCCTCACTGTCTGTGCTGCAGGGACTGCAGAGGTGAAACAGGGATTTTCCCCTCTCTTGTCCACTACTGCCAGGCACAAGTAAGTGTGTTTGTTGAATGAACAAGTGTTTGTGCAATTCACAAATTTCTTTCTTTCTTTCTTTTCTTTAAGGTAGTGTCTTGCTCTGTCGCCCAGGCTGGAGTGTAGTGCATTTCAGTGGCGCGCTCTCGGCTCACTGCAACCCCACTCCTGAGTTCAAGGAATTCTCCTGCCTCGGCCTCCCGAGTAGCTGGGACTACAGGCACCCGCCATCATGCCCGACTAATTTTTGTGTTTTTAGTAGAGACAGGGTTTCACCATATTGGTCGGGCTGGTCTCGAACTCCTGACCTCAGGTGATCTGCCCACCTTGGCCTCCCTACGTGTTGGGATTACAAGCGTGAGCCACTGTGCCCGGCCTAAATTTCTTCATGAGTTGGTCAGCCCTAGGGATTCCTCTTTACCTGTGTGTCCCATCACCCATTTCTGTCCTGGGTTCCCAGACTGTCTTTGCAGACAGTTCTTCACGTAGTCCTTCTAGTAATTCTTTTCTTTTTTAAAAAATGAATATGTTTGCCATTTTGTATTATTTTATTGTTGGAGACAGGGTCTGGCTCTGTTGCTCAGGCTGGAGTGCAGTGGCACAGTCATAGCTCACCGCAGCCTTGACTGCCTAGCTCCAGTCATCCTCCCACCTCAGCCTTGACCGCCTCGCTGCAGTCATCCTCCCACCTCAGCCTTGACCGCCTCGCTGCAGTCATCCTCCCACCTCAGCCTTGACCGCCTCGCTGCAGTCATCCTCCCACCTCAGCCTTGACCGCCTCGCTGCAGTCATCCTCCCACCGCAGCCTTGACCGCCTCGCTGCAGTCATCCTCCCACCTCAGCCTTGACCGCCTCGCTGCAGTCATCCTCCCACCTCAGCCTTGACCGCCTCGCTGCAGTCATCCTCCCACCTCAGCCTTGACCGCCTCGCTGCAGTCATCCTCCCACCGCAGCCTTGACCGCCTCGCTGCAGTCATCCTCCCACCTCAGCCTTGACCGCCTCGCTGCAGTCATCCTCCCACCTCAGCCTTGACCGCCTCGCTGCAGTCATCCTCCCACCTCAGCCTTGACCGCCTCGCTGCAGTCATCCTCCCACCGCAGCCTTGACCGCCTCGCTGCAGTCATCCTCCCACCGCAGCCTTGACCGCCTCGCTGCAGTCATCCTCCCACCTCAGCCTTGACCGCCTCGCTGCAGTCATCCTCCCACCTCAGCCTTGACCGCCTCGCTGCAGTCATCCTCCCACCTCAGCCTTGACCGCCTCGCTGCAGTCATCCTCCCACCGCAGCCTTGACCGCCTCGCTGCAGTCATCCTCCCACCTCAGCCTTGACCGCCTCGCTGCAGTCATCCTCCCACCTCAGCCTTGACCGCCTCGCTGCAGTCATCCTCCCACCGCAGCCTTGACCGCCTCGCTGCAGTCATCCTCCCACCTCAGCCTTGACCGCCTCGCTGCAGTCATCCTCCCACCGCAGCCTTGACCGCCTCGCTGCAGTCATCCTCCCACCTCAGCCTTGACCGCCTCGCTGCAGTCATCCTCCCACCTCAGCCTTGACCGCCTCGCTGCAGTCATCCTCCCACCGCAGCCTTGACCGCCTCGCTGCAGTCATCCTCCCACCTCAGCCTTGACCGCCTCGCTGCAGTCATCCTCCCACCTCAGCCTTGACCGCCTCGCTGCAGTCATCCTCCCACCTCAGCCTTGACCGCCTCGCTGCAGTCATCCTCCCACCGCAGCCTTGACCGCCTCGCTGCAGTCATCCTCCCACCTCAGCCTTGACCGCCTCGCTGCAGTCATCCTCCCACCTCAGCCTTGACCGCCTCGCTGCAGTCATCCTCCCACCTCAGCCTTGACCGCCTCGCTGCAGTCATCCTCCCACCGCAGCCTTGACCGCCTCGCTGCAGTCATCCTCCCACCTCAGCCTTGACCGCCTCGCTGCAGTCATCCTCCCACCTCAGCCTTGACCGCCTCGCTGCAGTCATCCTCCCACCTCAGCCTTGACCGCCTCGCTGCAGTCATCCTCCCACCTCAGCCTTGACCGCCTCGCTGCAGTCATCCTCCCACCTCAGCCTTGACCGCCTCGCTGCAGTCATCCTCCCACCGCAGCCTTGACCGCCTCGCTGCAGTCATCCTCCCACCTCAGCCTTGACCGCCTCGCTGCAGTCATCCTCCCACCTCAGCCTTGACCGCCTCGCTGCAGTCATCCTCCCACCTCAGCCTTGACCGCCTCGCTGCAGTCATCCTCCCACCGCAGCCTTGACCGCCTCGCTGCAGTCATCCTCCCACCGCAGCCTTGACCGCCTCGCTGCAGTCATCCTCCCACCTCAGCCTTGACCGCCTCGCTGCAGTCATCCTCCCACCTCAGCCTTGACCGCCTCGCTGCAGTCATCCTCCCACCTCAGCCTTGACCGCCTCGCTGCAGTCATCCTCCCACCGCAGCCTTGACCGCCTAGCTGCAGTCATCCTCCCACCTCAGCCTTGACCGCCTAGCTGCAGTCATCCTCCCACCGCAGCCTTGACTGCCTAGCTCCAGTCATCCTCCCACCTCAGCCTTGACCGCCTCGCTGCAGTCATCCTCCCACCTCAGCCTTGACCGCCTAGCTCCAGTCATCCTCCCACCTCAGCCTTGACCGCCTCGCTCCAGTCATCCTCCCACTGCAGCCTTGACCGCCTAGCTCCAGTCATCCTCCCACCTCAGCCTTGACCGCCTAGCTGCAGTCATCCTCCCACCTCAGCCTTGACCGCCTCGCTGCAGTCATCCTCCCACCTCAGCCTTGACCGCCTCGCTGCAGTCATCCTCCCACCTCAGCCTTGACCGCCTCGCTGCAGTCATCCTCCCACCGCAGCCTTGACCGCCTAGCTGCAGTCATCCTCCCACCGCAGCCTTGACTGCCTAGCTCCAGTCATCCTCCCACCTCAGCCTTGACCGCCTCGCTGCAGTCATCCTCCCACCTCAGCCTTGACTGCCTAGCTCCAGTCATCCTCCCACCTCAGCCTTGACCGCCTAGCTCCAGTCATCCTCCCACCTCAGCCTTGACCGCCTCGCTGCAGTCATCCTCCCACCTCAGCCTTGACCGCCTCGCTGCAGTCATCCTCCCACCTCAGCCTTGACCGCCTCGCTGCAGTCATCCTCCCACCGCAGCCTTGACCGCCTAGCTGCAGTCATCCTCCCACCGCAGCCTTGACCGCCTCGCTACAGTCATCCTCCCACCGCAGCCTTGACCGCCTCGCTGCAGTCATCCTCCCACCTTAGCCTTGACCGCCTCGCTCCAGTCATCCTCCCACCGCAGCCTTGACTGCCTAGCTCCAGTCATCCTCCCACTGCAGCCTTGACTGCCTAGCTCCAGTCATCCTCCTACCTCAGCCTTGACCGCCTAGCTCCAGTCATCCTCCCACCTTAGCCTTGACCGCCTCGCTGCAGTCATCCTCCCACCTCAGCCTTGACCGCCTCGCTCCAGTCATCCTCCCACTGCAGCCTTGACTGCCTAGCTCCAGTCATCCTCCCACCTCAGCCTTGACCGCCTCGCTGCAGTCATCCTCCCACCTTAGCCTTGACCACCTCGCTCCAGTCATCCTCCCACTGCAGCCTTGACTGCCTAGCTCCAGTCATCCTCCCACCTCAGCCTTGACCGCCTCGCTGCAGTCATCCTCCCACCTTAGCCTTGACCGCCTCGCTCCAGTCATCCTCCCACTGCAGCCTTGACTGCCTAGCTCCAGTCATCCTCCCACCTCAGCCTTGACCGCCTCGCTGCAGTCATCCTCCCACCTCAGCCTTGACCGCCTAGCTCCAGTCATCCTCCCACCTCAGCCTTGACTGCCTCGCTGCAGTGATCCTCCCACCGCAGCCTTGACCGCCTAGCTCCAGTCATCCTCCCACCTCAGCCTTGACTGCCTCGCTGCAGTCATCCTCCCACCGCAGCCTTGACCGCCTCGCTCCAGTCATCCTCCCACTGCAGCCTTGACCGCCTCGCTCCAGTCATCCTCCCACCGCAGCCTTGACTGCCTAGCTCCAGTCATCCTCCCACCTCAGCCTTGACCGCCTCGCTGCAGTCATCCTCCCACTGCAGCCTCCTGAGTAGTTGGCACTACAGATGCATGCCACCAGACTCAGCTAATTTTTTAATTTTTAAATTTATGTTTCATTTTTTATAGAAACAGAGTCTCACATTATGACCTAGGCTGGTTTCTAACTCCTGGGCTCAAACGATCCTCCTGCCTTAGCCTCCCAAAGTGCTGGGACTACAAGCCTGAGCCACCATGGCTGGCCTGTTTACCTTTATTTAAACATTGCCAAAGTGTTTTCCACAGCAATCATATCATTTTGCATTCTCTCCAGAAATGCGTAAGATTTCCAGTCACTACACTTGCCATCACTTGATATTGCCAGGTTATTTTTTCTAATCGACTAATAATAATTGTATATATTGGCCGGGCATGGTGGCTCATGCCTGTAATCTCAGCACTTTGGGAGGCTGAGGTGGGTGGATCACGAGGTCAGTAGTTCAAGACCATCCTGGCCAAGATGGTGAAACCTCCTCTCTACTAAAAATACAAAAATTAGCTGGGCATGGTGACTGGCGCTAGCTAATTAGGAGGCTAAGGCAGAGAATTGCTTGAACCTGGGAGGCAGAGGTGGCAGTGAGCTGAGATCGCACCACTGCACTCCAGCCTGGGCGACAGAGTGAGACTCTGTCTGAAACAAGAAAAAATTGTATATATTTATGGGGTACAATATGGTGTTTCAATATATGTATACATTATGGAATGATTCAGTTGGGCTAATCAACATATCTATCTCCTTACATCCATATCATTTTCTGCAATGTGAACATTTAAGGTATAATCTGTTTGCAATTTTGAAATATACATTAATTATTAATAACTATAGTCTCCACACTGTGCAATAGATCTGGAAACTTATGCCTTCCGTCTAACTGAAACTTGGACACCCCACACCTCTTTCTGGCTGTTCTGCCATGCTGCTATGCACATGCCACGATCAGTGCAAGGTCAGAGATAACAGGTCTACAGGTTTGTGTCTTTCCACATGTCAGGTGTTTACTGATGTTATTTCAATCACAAAAGCCTCAAGCTACATGGAATTCCCAAGGAGGCATTTATCCTTTGCGCTTCTCATTCACTTAGTGATCCACCTGCCTCGGCCTCCCAAAGTGCTGGGATTACAGGCTTGAGCCACCGTGCACAGCCTAGTTTAATTTTTTAAGAGATGGGGTCTCACTCTGTTGCTCAGGCTGGAGTGCAGTGGCATGATCACAGCTCACTGCAGCCTCGACTTCCTGGGCTCAAGCAGTCCTCTTGCCTGAAATATAATCCATATACCACACAACTCACTCATGGCTTTTGGTACGTTGAGAGTTGTCCAGCCATCCTCACAGTGAATTTGAGAACATTTTCATTCCCCCACAAGGAAACGCCAGCCCCTTTCGCCAGCAGTTCCCAACAGCCTCACCTGCTGACAACTATTGATCTATGTTCTGTGTGTACAGATTTACTTTTCCTGGACATTCCTATAAATGGGATCATACACTTTGTGGTCTTCTGTGACTCACTTCTCTCACTAAATATGACGTTTTCAAGGTTCATCCATGTTGCAGCCTGTGTCAGAGCCTCATTCCTTTCTCTCGATTACTTTTCCATCTTAGGCTGGGTGTAGTGGCACTGCGGGAAGCCAAGGTGGGAGGATTGCTTGAGGTCAGGAGTTCAAGACCAGCCTGGACAACATAGGGAGACTTGATCACTACAGAAAAAAAAAAAAAATAGCTAGGTGTAGTGGCATGCACCTGTGGTCCTGGCTACTCAGAAGGCTGAGGCAGGAGAATCACTTGAGTCTGGGAGGTCAAGGCTACAGTAAGGTATAATCGCACCGTTGTACTTCAGCACTGGGCAACAGTGCAAGTCTCTATCTCTTAAAAAAAAGAAACAAGGGCCGGGTGCGGTGGCTCATGCCTGTAATCCCAGCACTTTGGGAGGCCGAGGCGGGTGGATCACGAGGTCAAGAGATCAAGACCATCCTGGTCAACATGGTGAAACCCCGTCTCTACTAAAAATACAAAAAATTAGCTGGGCATGGTGATGCATGCCTGTAGTCCCAGCTACTTAGGAGGCTGAGGTAGGAGAATTGCCTGAACCCAGGAGGTGGAGGTTGCGGTGAGCCGAGATCACGCCATTGCACTCCAGAGCCTGGGTAACAAGAGCGAAACTCTGTCTCAAAAAAAAAAAAAAAAAAAAGAAACAAGAAAAATTCCATTGTTTGAATAGACTATACTGTGTATCCATTTATCAGTTGATGGATATTTGAGCTGTTTCCATTTTCGGGCTATTGTGAATAGGGCTGCTATGAGCATTTATGTATCAATTTTTGTGTGTATGTTCAGTATGTTTTCAATTTTCTTGGTTGTATGGGTAGAATTTCTGGGTCAAATGGTCACTCTATGTTTAAGTATTTGAGGAGCTGCCAGAGAGTTTTCTGAAGCAGCTGCACCATTTTACATTCCCCTCAGCATTGCATGACAATTCCAATTTAAATATATTCATCCTGGACTGAGAAACCTGTAAATTTGGGTTTACAGAATTCCTGTCTTTGAACACCTTAAATTTGCAAAGGTTGTTGGCCTGCTGGGGGAGAGGCCTTCCTTTCTACTTGTGAAACAGGGGCCCTGTAAATCACAGAACAGATTGGAGGGGCCTTCCTGGGTGGCTTTGTGAATGTAGGGGCCACAGAGAAAGCTCACCCCTTACTCCTTCAGGGTGGGTTGTCATGTAGCGGGGAGTTTATTCTGACGTGTGACACTTCAGGTACGGGCTTGATCGCACGATTAGTCCAGTTCTATCCTGATAAAAAGGAGAGTTGATTCCTGTAGAACCTCTGCAAATAACCACATTGCTGTTCTAGGTGCTTTTCACCCCAAAGTATCAAGCCAGGCTGATTTTTCCAAGAATTCACTTTGATTACCTCCAGCTTGGATTACCTCCAACATAAAATGCTTCTGAACTGGAAGTTTCTATATGTAGACTTTCTTTTCTTTCCTTTTAACTAAAGCCCATTTAAAGAATTAGAAACTCAATTTTTCTTTTTATTTATTTATTTATTTTTGAGATGGAGTCTCACTCTGTTGCCCAGGCTGGAGTGCACTGGTGCGATCTCAGCTCACTGCAACCTCTGCCTCCTGGGTTCAAGCAATTCTCCAGCCTGAGCCTCCTGAGTAGCTGGGACCACAGGTGCCTGCTGCCATACCAGGCTAATTTTTATATTTTTAGTAGAGACAGGGTTTCAGTGTGTTGCCCAGTCGGGTCTTAAACTCCTAACCTCAGGTGATCCACCCACCTTGGCCTTCCAAAATGCTGGGATTACAGGTGTGAGCCACTGTGCCTGGCTTAACAACAACAACAACAACAAAAACAGACAAGCTTTCCCTGTCTTGCCCAGGCTGGTCTGCAACTCCTGGGCTTAAGTGATCCTCCCAAGTTGGCCTCCCAGTGTTGGGATTACAGGCATGAGCCGCTGCACACAGCTGCAACTGCATTTCTTGACTGCAGCTCAAGAAGCTCTTGTTTTCCTGTATCTGTAGGGTTGCCAGATAAAACAGGACCCCTACTTAAGTTTGGTTTTCAGATAAACAATGAATAATTTTTTAGTAGAATTTTGTCCCAAATATTGCATAGGAAATACTTGTGCTAAAATATTATGTGAATTTATCTGAAATTTGAATTTCATTGGGTATCCTGTTTTTTATTTTATCCACCTGTTGAGTCAGCCTTACAGGTCTGTGTAAACCCATCAGAGCAGAGCATCTTTTCGTTCAGACCCTTAACCTTTGTATAGCCTGTTTCCTTACTACCCTCTGGTGGTAGGAGAATGTTTTGCACCCATACAGGGAGCGTTAAACACTGAGCCATCAGACCCCAGAGACCAAGCAGTTTCATCCTGTGCCTCAGCCACAGGTCAGAAGCAAACACAGACACAAAACCCCACTGACTCCGATTTCACAGAACTCTTGTATCTTCCGGGGCACAAGAGGTAGTCTCTGCATTGGCAAATCGACAAATAGGAAAAAACTGACAAAGATCACAGCATGGCCAGACAACACAAGCAGGTTCTGAGTCATTGCCACTGCCGGTGAAGAATAATCCATCTGTGCCGTGCAGACCATAACTAGAATCAGAACCCCAGGCCCGGCACGGTGGCTCCAGCCTGCAACCCTAGAGTTTTGGGAGGCTGAGGCAGGAGGATCACTGGAGCCCAGGAATTCAAGACCAGGCTGGGAAACATAGTGAGATCCCCATCTCTCTAAAATAGTAACAATAATCATTTCTTTTAAAACTGGGGGTGGTGGTGCACATCTATAGTCCCAACTACTTGGGAGGCTGAGGCAGGAAGCTCTCTTGAGCCCAGGAGGTAGATGATGTAGTGAGCCGTGATCCTGCCACTGCACTGTAGCCTGGATGACAGTGAGACCCTGTCTCACAAAAACAAAACAAAACAAAACAAAACAAAAAACCGCCTGGCAAGGAAGGAGAAACATGAGTTTGAAGTGGGCAAAAACGAGAGGAATGAACGTAAAGTTCCGTTGTTCCTTGGGTTCAGGTGTGGTGGCTCACAACTGTAATCCCAGCACTCTGGGAGGTAGGTGGATCACCTGAGGTCAGGTGTTCGAAACCAGCCTGTCCAACATGGTGAAACCCTGTCTCTACTAAAAATACAAAAAGTAGCCAGGTGTGGTGGTGTGCACCTGCCTTGTAATCCCAGCTACTCCAGAGGCTCAGGCAGGAGAATCGCTTTAACCCAAGAGGTGGAGGTTGCAGTGAGCCAAGATCACGCCACTGCACTCCAGCCTGGGTGACAGAGAGAGACTCTATTTCAAAAAAGAAAAATTTTTTTCCCTTGGATTTCATTCCAGGAACCAAAAAAGAGGTGTGTCTGGGCTTAAGCAGCCCTTAAGAGGTACAAAAGCAGGTAAGCCCACCAGGGCACTTCGGTAGGCCCTCCGTAACCCTCAGGCCATCATTTCCAAATACTCTCATGCCAGGGAACAGGAGCGTGGTGAATCTGGCTTGGGCGTCTGTGTTTTAGAAATGTTATCTGGATGGTGCCATGGTGAGACTCAGTTGTCAAAAAGGCACAAAGAATCACCATCACGTGAGAGATTGTTAGAAATGCAAATGCTGGGGCCTGCACCATAACCAGGTCTCACATTAACACTGGAGATGATCTGGGCTCCATTCATGTCCCAGCTCTGACCTAACTAGGGCGGCCGGCTATCCCGGGACTCAAGGTGTTTGTGGGACTCTTCTTTTCTTCTTTTTTTTTTTGAGACGGAGTTTCACTCTGTTGCCCACGATGGAGTACAGTGGCATAATCTTGCAATCTCTGCCTCCCAGGTTCAAGCTATTTTTCTGCCTCGGCCTCTGGAGCAGCTGGGATTACAGGCACGCACCACCACGCCCAGCTACTTTTTGTATTTTTAGTAGAGATGAGGCTTCACCATGTTGGCCAGGCTGGTCTCGAACTCCTGACCTCAAGTGATCCACCTGCCTCGGCCTCCCAAAGTACTGAGATTACAGGTGTGAGCCACCATACCTGGCCTCTTTATTTATTTATTTTTTTCTTTCGTTCTCTCCCTTCCTTCCTTCCGTCCTCTTTCTTTCTCCCCCTCTCCTCCCTCTCTTTCCTCCCTGCCTCCCTTTCGTCCCTCCTTTCCTCCCTCCCTCCTTTCCTCCCTCCCTCCTTTTCTCCCTCCCTCCTTCCCTTCTTCCCTCCTTCTTTCCTTCTCTTTCTCTTTCTTCTTTTTTGGAGACGGAGTCTCGTTTTTTTTTGCCCAAGACGGAGTGTAGTGGTGGGGTCTCAGCTTACCGCAACCTCCACCTCCTGGGTTGAAGCAATTCTCCTGCCTGAACCTCCCGAGTAGCTGGGATTAAGGTGTGTGCCACCACACCTAGCTAATTCTGTATTTTTAGTAGAGACGGGGTTTCACCATGTTGGCCAGGCTGATGTTGAACTCCTAACCTCAAGTAATCCGCCCTCCTCAGTCTCCCAAAGTGGTGGGATTATACGCATGAGCCACCATGCCTAGCCTCTCTTTTTCTTTCTTCCTTTCCTTCTTTCTTGCTTCCTTTCTCTGACTACTTGCGCATGCTCGCCTGTCCTTCCTTCCCTTCCTTCCTTCCCTGCCTCTCTCCCTCTGTTCTATTTCTTTCTCATTTCTTTCTCTCCCTCCCTCCTGCCCTTCCTTCTCTCTTTTCTCTTTCCTTCCTTAATTTCTCTTTCTCTCCTTCTTTCTTTTCTCTGTCTCTTTCTTCTCCCCCTCCCCTCCCCTCCCCTCCCCTCTCCTCCCCTCCTCTCCCCTTCTTCCTTCCTTGCAGGGGTCTTACTGTATTGCCCAGGCTGGTCTCAACCTCCTGGGCTCTAGCAGTCCTCCTGCCTTGGCCTCCCAAAGCACTGAGATTACATGCATGAGCCACCATGTCCGGCCTTGTGTGAAATTTTCTTTCTTTCTTTATGAAATGGAGTCCCATCTGTCACCCTCTCTGTTGCCCTGGCCTCTTCCCACTCAGGTCGGTCCCTCCTCCACACTGGTAAGCCTCAGCAACAAGACCCAGTTCCTGTCCTTCCTTTGGACCGTGCCCAGTGACCTCATAACTGTCCACACAGTAGCACAGCTGGTGCTTCACTTCCGGTGGTCTTGGGTGGGCGTCTTGGCGCAGAAGGATGACTTTGGGCTTCAGGGCAGCTCTCTGGTGGTCCAGGAGCTAGGCCATGCTGGGGTCTGCATGGAGTTCCACCTCCACATCCCCACCCATGAGTCCCCAAAGATGAAAAACATCATCCAGGCCGGGCGCAGTGGCTCACGCCTGTAATCCCAGCACTTTGGGAGGCCGAGGAGGGTGGATCATGAGGTCAAGAGATCGAGACCATCCTGGTCAACATGGTGAAACCCCGTCTCTACTAAAAATACAAAAAATTAGCTGAGCACGGTGGCGTGTGCCTGTAATCCCAACTACTCAGAAGGCTGAGGCAGGAGAATTGCCTGAACCCAGGAGGCGGAGGTTGCGGTGAGCTGAGATCACACCATTGCACTCCAGCCTGGGTAACGAGTGAAACTCTGTCTCAAAAAAAAAAAAAAGAAAAAAGAAAAACGTCATCCAGCAGATGGAGAGCTGTACCGCCACCATCATCCTGGTCTTCGTCAGCAGCTGCACTTCCAACTCATCCTGCAGGGTCTGGCAGGCCGAAACATCCTGGGCCAGGTCTGGGTCAGCTGGGACATTCTGCACGTGGCACTGGCCCTGACCACGCCGGGTGCCTCCAGGTCCTGCAGGGCTCGTTCAGCCTCCTGTTTCGCTATAGCCAGCTCCCCGACTTCCCTGAGTTCCTCTCTCACCTGCGCACCCTGCCAGGACCCCGGAAGCCATGTTCATGCAGAGGTTCTGGGAGGTCACCTTCAAGTGCACATGGCCTCACGGGAGTCGGGGGCCAGCAGGGAACAGCACAACCACCACAGTAGTCCACTTCTGCTCAGGAAATAAGAGTCTGAGGGCTGAGCACTACCCTTTCCAGAAGGACAGTAAAGTAAACACTGTCTACACAGCGGTCTGCACCCCGCCTGAAGGCCCTGGCAGCCTGTGAGCATGGGGATGAGGGGTGTGCAGATCCCCGGGACGTCCAGCCGTGGCAGGTGAGAGGCGAACATTTCAAGTGGGGCTAAACATGATGGCTCATGCCTGTAGTCCCAGTACTTTGGGAGCCCAAGGTGGGAGGATCACTTGAGCCCAGGAATTCAAGATCAGCCAGGGCAACACAGTAAGACCCCAAATCCACAAATTTTATTTTATTTATTTTTTGAAATGGAGTCTTGCTCTGTCATCCAGGCAGGAGTGCAATGGCGCAATCTCAGCTCACTGCAAGATCCACCACCCCTGGCTTCAAGTGATTCTCCTGCCTCAGCCTCTTGAGTAGCTGGGATTACAGGCATGTGCCACCATGCCTCACTAATTTTTGTATTTGTAGTAGAGATGTGGGTTCACCATGTTGGCCAGGCTGGTCCTGAACTCCTGACTGAGGTGGTGGCCATGATCCACCCACCTCGGCCTCCCAAAGCGTTGGGATTACAGGTGTGAGCCACTGCACCCCGCCAATAAAATTTTTTAAATTAGCCCATCATGGTGGTGCATTCCTGTAGTCTCATCTACTTGGAAGGCTCAGGTGTGAGGATTGCTTGAGTCTAGGAGGTCGAGGCTACAGCAAGCCATGATGGTGCCACTGCACTCCAGCCTGGGCAACAGGGCAAGACCTTGTCTCAAAAACAAAAAGTGTGGAGTGAATGATTCAGGGAAGGGCAGACAGCAGGAAACTCACTTGGTCTAAGCTATGGGGAAGGACAGAGGCAGCACTCCTCAGTGAGGATATCTTGTGTACACAGCCCTGAGCCACATCTTAGCAGGAGCACTGGATGAGGAATCTTTTTTTTTTTTTTTTTGAGAAGGAATCTCCCTCTGTCACTCAGGCTGGAGTGCAGTGGTGCAATCTTGGCTCACTGCAACCTCCACCTCCTGGTTCAAGCAATTATCTGCCTCAGCCTCCCGAGTAACTGGGATTACAGCTGCCCACCACCATGCTTGGATAATTTTTGTATTTTTAGTAGAGATGGGATTTCACCATCTTGGCAAGGCTGGTATTGAACTTCTGACCTTTTGATCTGCTCGCCTTGGCCTCCCAAAGTGCTGGGATGAGGCGTGAGCCACCGCGCATGGCCTTTTTTTTTTTTTTTTTTTTTTTTTTTTTAAGACAGGCTCTTGCTCTGTCGTTCAGGCTGGAGTACAGTGATGCATTCACAGCTCACCACAGCCTCGACCCCCTGGGCTCAAGCGATCCTTCCACCGCAGCCTCCGGAGAAGCTGGGACTACAGGCGCGCGCCATCACGCCGGGCTAATTTTTGTGGTTTTTTTTTTTTTTTTATTTTTGTAGAGATGGGGGTCTCACTATGTTGCCCAGGATAGTGTCGAACTCCTGAACTCAATCGATCCTCCCGTCACAGCTTCCCAAAGTACTGGGATTACAGGAATGAGCCACCGCGCCCGAACCGCTCCATACATATTGATACAGAAAACTTACAGGATGGGTCGCTGGTAACCCATGCTCCCATAAAGCCTGGCCTCTGGAAAAAGACTTGGGAAGTAGCCCTGATGTTCTCAGCCGTGGGGCTTCACAGGGATGGGTAGCTCGAATCAGGTTCCTTATCTTTTTTTTTTTTTTTTTTTTTTTTTTTTTTTTTTTTTTGAGACGGAGTTTCGCTCTTGATACCCAGGCTGGAGCGCAATGGCGCGATCTCGGCTCACCGCAATCTCCGCCTCCTGGGTTCAGGCAATTCTCCTGCCTCAGCCTCCTGAGTAGCTAGGATTACAGGCACGCGCCACCGTGCCCAGCTAATTTTTTTGTATTAGTAGAGACGGGGTTTCACCATGTTGACCAGGATGGTCTCGATCTCTTGACCTCGTGATCCACCCGCCTCGGCCTCCCAAAGTGCTGGGATTACAGGCTTGAGCCACCGCGCCCGGCCTCAGGTTCCTTATCTTAAAGGGAATGACAGCAGCCACTTTCTCACAATCTTGCGAACGCCCAATGAAGGATCCCTCGAGAGCGCTGAGAACTCGCCGAACTCCTGCCGCGAAACCCGGGACCGCGAGTCAGAGCTGTCCTTTCACCCTGCCCAGGTGGCGCGGGGCGGGGCGGGGCGGGGCGGGGCGGGGCGGCCCAGGGGGGCTGTGCTGGCGGAGCCGCTCCCTGGTGCCGGAAGTGCCGCCAGGAACTACAGCTCCCAGCAGCCCCCGCGGCGCGCCCCGGTCGACGCCGGGGGAAGCCGCCGCCATTGTCCGCGGCCGAGGTGAGGCCTTCGCTCGGGCTGTGGGGCCGCGGTAGCTGCTGGGCTCGGGGGTTGGGAGAGCCGGCGGGGAGAGGCGGCGCCAGGGCGGGTCCTGCGCCTGCACTTTCCGCGCCGGCTTTGCGCCCTCGTTGCCCTCGGCCCTCCCACCAGCCGCCAGCCTCAGGCCTCCCGCTTCCAGCCTCCAGGCGCGCTTCCTTGTCTGGCCGTACGGGCCTGGGTGAACCCTGCACGTCGGCTCCGCGCGCCTTTGTCTCCGAGGCCGCGCCCGGAGCTCCCAAGCGCACTGCTGGGCCGGACCTCGGCGCGGGACAAAAGCCAAACGCCCCAGGCGAGGCGACCCCGCGGCTGCGAGTCAGGTGAGGCCGGGACGAGCTTCTGCAGCGTCGCGGCCGCGTCGGTCTTGCGGAGGAAATTGGGTCGGGAGCTCTGGAAGCGGGTGGTACGGACGCTTCTGAGGCCGTTCGTTCCCCAGCCCGCCTTTCTCCCCCGCCGGTTCACACAGCACTGTGAAGGACGTCAGACCCGGGTTGGAAATGGCTCTGGATTCCCTTAAACGTGCGGTGACGGCGGCGGTCACTGTCAAGTTGCAAATAACAGTGCGAAATGCGCTTTGCATTCTGCGCTTCCGCGCTGATTCCGGTGCTCCTGAGGCTCGCTGGGTGTTCTGGTGCGTTATACACGTACCCGGGAATCCATTAAGGAGGCTGCTGACTTGTACAGAGATCGGGGACCTGGGGATTTAGGGGTCTCTGAGTCCTCCGCACACACACAAGCTTAGGCTTAGGACATCTCGGACGTGGAGTTTGTTTTGGAGGTGGGATTAAATTTACGTAACATAATGTTCACCACTTTAACCACTTAAAAGTGTGAAGTTCATTGGTTTTATTGTGTATTAATAAAGTTGTGCAGTCATCACCTCTATCTGATGCTCACCCCCCAAAGAAACTCTGTTCCCATTAAGCAGTCACTCCCCATTTTATTTTCCCCCAGCTCTGGGCAACCACTAACGTATCAGGATTGCAAGTAGAGTTTACAATAATTGTTGTCAAATTAACCCGAAAGTTCCATCTGTGTTGTGAATGGATGTCTCTTGGGAATGGCTAACAAATTTATACCTTCTCATCGGAATCAGGCTTGTTTTTCCAGCTTATGCAAATTACCCTTAGTTTTTCTCCAGGAATTGTGTTATTTTTTTGACATGTAAATTTTCTTAAGTTCTCCTTGCAAGTTTTTTTGTTGCTTCTATGGATAGATTCCCTTCTTTGTTCTCACTCGGTCTTCTGTGAGAATGAACCGTTTTGTATTTTTTCACTTTTGTCATTAGGTGGGGAATCGCACTGTTCCTGGGCAGGTGTCTGGTCAGTCAATCCTCAGGATGGCAGCCATCAACCCGTGGGCCTCCTGGGGTGAGTCCAAATCGTGTTACTTCTGGGCCTCCCCTAACATTAGCTGCTGCAGTCTTGGGTCAGAGCTGGGGAGGGGCTGAGGACTTTTGAGGATGGAAGTGGGGTCTATCTGTTTTGGTACAAAATTAGAAGTGATTGGTGGTAAAGGAGGAAAATTGTTGGCGGAAAAGACAGTAACTTTTATGTGTTTTATAGTCTCTCCTGAGAGTTGTCATTGGTTTTAAGAGATTTTCTGGTGGTTTGTGAGGTTTCCTAAAAGACAGTGATACATATAATAAAATATTGTCTCTGCTGCTCCCCTATATATTTTTACCTTTATTATTTTTTTACTTATATAGCATTGGTAACTTCAAAACAGTGTTAAGTAATAGTGACTCACATGTGCATTTCCTGTGTGAATCCACCTTATGTTGGATTTTTTTACGTGCCTTTGGGCTCTGTTTATGGAATTTTATAGTGCCCATTAGCAAGTCAGTTGCATTTTGTTGCCTTTAATCACTAGGTTTGGCATCACAGACCTAACCTGATTCTTCTGTGCAGGTGCCCTTACGGACCAGTCTTGGGGAATGACAGCTGTTGACCCATGGGCTTCCTGGGGTGAGTCAAGAGCCTGGTCAGCTGTGGACTGCCATGTTGTAGCCTCTCCCTGTAGTGCTCTGCCACAGCTGGGGATCAGAATGGGTGGGGCTTTGGGGCAGATGATCCAGATCCGTCTCTGTGAAGAGTTGGAACGAGGAGGGGTCAGAAACCTCTAGTGAGCAATAAGATGATGGTGACATCTCAAGATGCATGAGAATTCGTGTGTGGCCATTTAGGGTTCAGGCGCAGGAAGGCTGGTCACACCAGACACTGCTTCTCAGAGATGGTACTTAATAGCACAGGGTGGGCAATGAGAGAGTCATGTGTCAGGTACTTTCCTAACCTTCTCTGAGCCCTAATTCCTTCATCTATAGAATGAGGAAGTGGGTTTCTTCCCTCATTCAAGGGGGAGGGGCAAGGGCTGATCCTTAGTCCCCGCGGGGAAGGAAGGGTGAGCTCCTGGCAGCAAGAGCTGCCTCCATGACTTTTTTCTCCTTCCCTAGCTCTGTGTCCTCAGGAGCCTGCCTGTCACGTGGAGGGGAGCCCCGAGGAGGGGAGGAGGGCCGCTGGGCTCCCAGCAGCCCAGGTTCAGGTGAGATGGGGCCTCCACTTATTCTTGAAGGGCTGTCCTTTTCTCAAAGGATGTTGTCCAGATTATCCCTGGTCATCCCAGTTGATGCGGCTTGCCAGTTTAAAACAGTTAAGAGTTTGGGTAGGGAAGGAAGCAACTGGAAGTTAATGCTTCCTGAGAGCAGGTAGGGAGACTCAGGCAGTTTTTAGTGTCTTAGAGCCTTGAAATCAACCAGCCTGTCCACAATGCTGAGCCCCAGCTGACCCTGGCTTATTGTGGAGGATGAGGGGCAGTCCTTTTGGCTGGCAGCCCCACTTCTCTTCCCTCTTCCCACCTTTACTCATGTCTTTAGCACCTGATTTAGGCTGATGCTGTGCAGTGAGCTCCATCCTTGCTGTGAGGGGAACAAGCACAGGTATGAGCCTCTACCCTGAGGAGCTCCCAGACCCTTTTCCAGGGTTATTCACTCAGTTAAGAGCATCTCACAGCCTACCTGGGGCCACACATGCAGTGCGGGATGTGAGAAACCTGAGATGGGTAGAGTAGGCCTGGAGGAGCTCAGTTTACCTGCTACGTTGGGAGATGGGACAGAGTCTGTGTGGAGGTCAGCTTTTGCTGTGGAGGGGAAGGCTGCTTGGGAGACCTGGACCAAGAGGTGAAAAGAATACATCAGCCAGTTAGGCACAGCCTGGTGAGTGGGAGTCTGGCCTCCTACAGAACCGCAGGGGTCGGGGGTGGCAGGCAGCACACTGTGTGGCCAGTGTTTGAGTGAGACTGACTCCAGTTAGATTTTAGGCTAGAGAGGCCAGGATGAACCCAGCCAGGCCCTGAATGCCTGAATACCTGAATGCCTGCTGCAGAGCTTCAGAAGTCTTGGGATCAGGGGGCACCAGGGTCTGGAATGTGGCTGGCAAATTTCCCCTAATGGGTGTGGAAAGAAGGGGGCTGTGGGAAGCAGGCTGGTGTTTCAGGCTTCAGTCTGACCAGGGCCTGGGAGCTAGGAAGGAGAGGAAGATCAGAGAGGTATAAAGAAATCAAAGCAGGTGACTTTGTGATTATGGGGATAGGGTGGCTCCCGAGAGAAATAGGACAATGGAGTCACTTTGGAAAGGTGTCATCTCCCTGCATTCGCCCTGCCCAGTCTCCTCACCAGATGGAGCCACTTAAAAAAATTTTTATAATAGCTTTATTGAGACAGTATTGGCATACTATAAAGTTAATCCTTTTAAAGTATATCGTTCAGTGGTTTTTAGTATTCACAGAATTGTGCAACAATACCAGTATCTAAATCTAGAACATTTTCATCATCCTAAAAAGAAATCCTGTACCTATTAGTGGTTACTTCCTGTTCCCCCTGCCAACCACTAATGTACTTTCTGTCTCTATGGATTTGCCTAGTCTGTACACTTCATATAAATGGAATCTTAATATGGCACACCCTTTTGTGTCTGGCTTTTTTCACTTAGCATAGTATTTTTTTTTTTTTTTTGAGACGGAGTCTCGCTCTTGTTACCCAGGCTGGAGTGCAATGGCGCGATCTCAGCTCACCGCAACCTCCGCCTCCTGGGTTCAGGCAATTCTCCTGCCTCAGCCTCCTGAGTAGCTGGGATTACAGGCACGCGCCACCGTGCCCAGCTAATTTTTTTTTGTATTAATAGAGACGGGGTTTCACAATGTTGACCAGGATGGTCTCGATCTCTCGACCTCGTGATCCACCCGCCTCGGCCTCCCAAAGTGCTGGGATTACAGGCTTGAGCCACCGCGCCCGGCCTAGTATTTTTGTTTTTAAGAGTTATCCATATTGTAGCATTTCATCAGTATT
The DNA here is from genome assembly GCF_030222135.1 of Aotus nancymaae. Classification (NCBI taxonomy): domain Eukaryota; kingdom Metazoa; phylum Chordata; class Mammalia; order Primates; family Aotidae; genus Aotus; species Aotus nancymaae. The sequence goes on along the minus strand of NW_026988484.1, from coordinate 2,116,886 downwards.
TCTTTTAATGACTGAGGCAGCCATTTTTAACTTCCTCTTTTCAGTTTTTTAGAGTTGTGTCTGTATTTCTAAATGGGAGATTTTTTTAAATTGGCTTTTCCTAGTTCATCAGAGTTACATTTACTCTGTTAACTCCCTGCTATGAAAGATGAAGAAAAAGAGTTTCATTACCGTTTTTTAGGTCTTTTATTTGTAAGTTAAAATAATGAATCAAGGCTGGACGTGGTGGCTCACGCCTGTAATCCCAGCACTTTGGGAGGCGAAGGCGGGTGGATCACCTGAGGTTGGAAGTTCAAGACCAGCCTGACAAACATGGAGAAACCCTGTCTCTATTAAAAAAAAAATAAAAAGAATCAAGCAGATACTTGGATATAAAACAAGATTTAAAAATAATGTCTCTACTTTATGCCTCTCCCCCAAATTAAAAAATATTAATAAAACTGCCCACAGTTTCAAATCTGGTGGGTGAAGTGCATGATAAGTATGCTGTCCCCACTTGGCAGCGTTGCTATCCCTGGTCCAGGTGAGATGGGAAGCAGAAGGGCCTGAATCATATGATACAAGGTGATTGTTGCCTGGCATCACAACTTGGGCAGCTGTGAGGTTTGGTGCTGTTACAATGTACAGTCATTATTAAATCCTAGAACAGAGTCATCAGCAGTGAAGCTAGGCTATCCTGAAAGATGGCCCCTGAATCAGACTCAGGAGTAGAAGTTAGCTTTAATAAAACACTGCGAAGATAAGCCCTGTTAACCGCCATGCTACATTCTGCTGTTAATTTATGCTAGGGTTTCTGAGAATTATCAAATTTAATGCTGAGAAAATAAAACAGAATTAAAAATAACACCCTCCAATGTCTGAAGAGTTGTGATTTCTGATAACATGCTCCTGGCTGGCCCCCCACCCCACACTCACTTTGGATTTTTCCCCGTGGGAAACTTGGACTTGACTGTTGTGTGTTTTTAACTAAATGAGATTAACCCTGTGTCCCTTTATTGTTCCCTCGAAGTTAAATATTTATTGAAATAAAGCATTTATCTGGTGAAAACATCAAATGCTGTCATCCCTCATTATCTGGATAGTCCATTCATGGAAGTATGTTGAATAGTGAGGTTTTAGCTACAGAAGCCCTGGTCCCATTATTTCTAGGAATAGGGGAAAATAATAATTGTAGTGATAATATCCCATTCCATCCTAAAACCCCAACCAGCCTCTCCAAATATGGAAGCATTCAAATGCCTCTAACAATCCACCAAGGATATCTGCTTAACAAACATGATGCACATAAAACACCAATAATAATCCTGCACCCACCCTTGGTCATACTTGAGGATGTGCACAGTCGGGTTATGTTTTCCTTCTCTGCAATGAAATTCTACCATAGAAGCCATCTGAATTGCCCCAGGTTCCTTGAAGGGGGAGCAGTTGGGCAAGATCTGTCAGCAAAGATCTGAGACCCAGCGAGGCCCCTTGGTCGTCTCTCTTTCAGACGCTCACAGGGTTTAAATGTGTGGCTGGTTTGTTAGCAGATTCCATAAAGTGCTTTAGAATGCCTAGATAAATGCTTATACGTGTATACAAAGTGATATGTGCAAAAATGTTTATGAGGACTTGGGTGAAACACTTTTGCAAGTCATCCTAGGGTATAATTGGAAAATGCAAATTTAGCTCATAATGGTGACCAGAAGGATTTGGTCCTCCCTCTAGCAGGACTCCTCTAACACCTTTAACCCTCAGCGTCAGGCAACGGTGAAACCTCCTGTCCTGAAGGGTCCCTCTCGTCTCCACAGCTCATGAGACTAGGTGCCTGTCTTCTACAGTCTCTTCCTTATGGCCTTTTGGTTTTGCATTTTCCTTTGCAATTCTAGGCTGAAGGTGTTTCCTGTGTCCCCTTACCATCCATCTATTTAATTATTTTTATTTTTGAGACAGAGTCTCACTGTGTTGCCCATACTGGAGTGCAGTGGGGTGATCTCAGCTCGATGCAGCCTCCCCGTCCCACGTTTAAGGGATTCTCATGCCTCAACCTCCCGAATAGCTGGGATTACAGGCGTGTGCCACCACACCTGGCTAATTTTTGTATTTGTATTTTTATTTTTATTTATTTATTTTTTTTGAGGCGGAGTTTCACTGTTGTTACCCAGACTGGAGTGCAATGGCGCGATCTCGGCTCACCACAACCTCCGCCTCCTGGGTTCAAGCAATTCTCCTGTCTCAGCCTCCCGAGTAGCTGGGACTACAGGCGCGCACCACCATGCCCAGCTAATTTTTGTATTTTTAGTAGAGACGGGGTTTCACCTTGTTGACCAGGATGGTCTCGATCTCTTGACCTCATGATCCACCTGCCTTGGCCTCCCAAAGTGCTGGGATTATAGGCGTGAGCCACTGCGCCCGGCCTATTTTATTTTTTTTAAGATGGGGTTTCACCATGTTGGTTGGTCAGGCTGGTCTTGAACTCCTGACCTCAGGTGATCCGCCCGCCTTGGCCTCTAAAGTGCTTGGATTACAGGGGTGAGCCACCACGCCCGGCAATTTTTGTGTTTTTAGTAGAGATGGGATTTCACCATGTTGGCCAGGCTGGTCTGAAACTTCTGACCTCAGGTGATTTGTCTGCCTTGCCCTCTCAAAATGCTGGGATTACAGGTGTGAGCCACCACTCCCGGCCTCCTTACCATCCTTGAGGTGAGGCCTCCATGATTTGTGGGCCTGGGCATGCAGCTCTTTTCTTATAACTGCTTTTTAGCCCATGGGGCTTCCAGTTTGAAAATGGCCCCTTTTTCAATTCTAAATGTTTTTGAAAATTTACTTTTAATTTTGACAAATTTCATAATTATAGAAAAGTATAAAAAGGAAGCAAATAGCATCCCCATCACTGGACAATTACTAATGTTTTGTCATATTTGTTACGTTTTCTTCTTTTACGTAGTACTCATTCTCTTCCCACTTTTTCTTAGGCAACTATTCATGGATTAAGTTTGTACACAGCTAACATTTTCGTATGCATATGTAGATGATAAACTGTATAGGCATGGACAGTCTTTTTCTTTTTTTGAGACACAGTCTCACTGCGTTGCCCATACTGGAGTACAGTAGCGTGATCTCTGCCCATTGCAACCTCCGCCTCCCAGGTTCAAAGGATTCTTGTGCTTCAGCCTCCCAGGTAGCTGGGATTGCAGGCGTGTGCCACCACAACTGGCTAATTTTTGTATTTTTCGTAGAGGTGGCATTTTGTCACACTGGCCAGGCTGGTCTCAAACTCCTGGCCCTAGTGATCTGCCTGCCTCTGCCTCCCAAAGTGCTGGGATCATAGGTGTCAGCCACTGCACCCCGCCCAACAATCTGTTTGTTTTTTTTTTTTTTCAATATTTTTTTCCTATATGTAGTTTTCCTATAGTTTTCATTTTTCAACTTTGAGGTCCACCCATGTTGATACATAGAGAGAAGTCAGGCTTGTGCCTTTGGCACTGCCAAGTGTATCTATTAGGGAAATGCACCTCTGCCTTCATCATTTCTTTTATGGATAGGTTTATAAGTTCCTCTTCCCCCATTGTTTTTGCTTCTCCGGCCAAAGCTTTGTGAACATTCCTGTAGCTTCATTTTGTGTACGTGTTTATGTAGTTTTTATCTAGGCATACCTTTAGAAGCAGAGTTTTACTTGGTTTTAGGTATGTACTTTTTTTTTTTTTTTTTTTTTTGAGACCATCTCGCTCTGTAGCCAGGCTGGAGTGCAATGGTGCGATCTCGTCTCACTGCAACCTCCGCCTCCTGGGTTCAAGCGATTCTCCTGCCTCGGCCTCCTGAGTAGCTGGGACTGCAGGTGCGCATCACCATGCCCAGCTAATTTTTGTTGTTTTTTTTTGTTTTTGAAACGGAGTCTCGCTCTATTATCAGGCTGGAGTGCAGTGGCGTGATCACAACTCACCACCACCTCTGCCTCCCCGTTCAAGCGATTCTCCTGCCTCAGCTTCCTGAGTAGCTGGGATTACAGGCACACACTACCACACCCAGCTAATTTTTGTATTTTTAGTAGAGATGGGGTTTCACCATGTTGGCCAGGATGGTCTCGATCTCTTGACCTCGTGATCTGCCTGCGTCGGCCTCCCAAAGTGCTGGGATTACAGGCGTGAGCCACTCTGGCTAGGTATGTACTTTGAATGTTACTATGGCTGCCACATGGCTCTCCAAGGGGGTGAAGCTACTTCTCAGTCTCCCCACTCTGGGAGAAAATACCCATTTTCCTGCAATTTTGTCAACACTTTACATTATCAGGTCTTTTAAGTATTTGCTTACCTCAGGACCAGAAAGGTATATTGCGTTACTTTAATAGGCATCTTTTGATTGCTAGTGAGCTAAGTACCCTTGATATCTTTATTGGCCGTGTGTACTTCCTTCTGTCTTTGTCTCTCTTCCCCCATCCCTAGATTTCTGGAGACTGAGTTTAATGTAGGGGACATGCATTCTGGATCCTGATTCTTTGCCATGTATCATTTATCTCCTCCCAGTCTGTAGCTAGTCTTAACTGGTGGTGTCTTATCAGTCAGATGTTTGAATGTTGGTATGTTTTTGTCAAATGTGCCTATCTTTGTTTATGGCTAGTGTTTTTCTGTGTGTATCTTATTTTAAGAAGTCTTGTGTTATTTAAAAAGTGAGAATTCCCTCTTGTCCTTTTCCTTTATGTTCTTTTTCCGGGGTCTTCTGTTCAGGTGGATCTCCTAAACAGATTGGTATGTCTCTGATCTCTTTATATTCCATGTCCTTTTCTTGGTGGGGATTGGGGGGCCTGATGATCATAATCTCACCGCAACAGAACTCTTTAGGGCGTCCTGAACTGACTGCTCTGTCTTCTGGTCTTTTCTTACTCTGTGAAGGTTTTCCTGTTCTCTCAGAGAACCTCTCTTGTAGCATCCTGTCCTGTTTTATACTGAAATCACTCTGGTCTGAGAATCCGAGAATAGGAATTACAATTCTTTGAAAGTTGAATGTGGCTGTTGTCTGGATTCTCTGGCCTCTTGGCTACTTAGTTTATCTGTGCATCAGGTGTTCTTCATGTCCAGTAGTTATCTGGTTTGTGTTTCTCAGGGCAGGGCTGTGAGGCTGTAAGTCCTGCTCTGCTGCAGCTGAGTAGATCTGGTTCTTGATTGGTGCCTTCCCCCTCCCTCTGCCCTCCTGGTAAGGCATGCCCTGAGTTTCATGGGCCTGCATGGGCCAGGGTCATCAGGTCAGTTCTTCTTCCAGTTTTGTAGATATGGAGCTGTGAGGCCATTGACTCCCTTCCCTTCTCCTCCTTGTGGGCTCCACTCACCTGGGCAGCCTGATAACCTAGCCATAGTCTCAAGTCTGAGGCTTCTGGGACTTTTTTTCTGCAGGGCTGCTAGCAGTGCTGCCCACAAGGTGGGGCACTTGCAAAGCTGTTCAAGTGTAGGCTCTCACCTGCTGTTTTCAGCCTGACTCACCCCTGCCCCTCCTAGAGTCCTCTTGCAGGAAGCACCCGGTTCACCGTGGTGCCTCCTAGTGTGGGGCTGGGATCACCTCTACTCTAGTTGGTCAGTCTCGCCTTCATCTTCTCTGCCTCTTGGAGGAATGAGTGGAATTCCACGTCCTGATGCCCCACCCCACCCCTTTTTTTTTAACTGGCTGGTTTTTTAACTTTTTAAAAAAAAAAAAAAATTCTATGTTTTTATTTAAGACAGAGTCTCACTCTGTCACCCGGGCTGGAGTGCAGTGGTGCAATCTCAGCTCACCACAACCTCCACCTCCCGGGTTCAAGCGATTCTCCTTCCTCAGCCTCCCGAGTAGCTGGGACTACAGGTGCGTGCCACCACACCCAGCTGATTTTTTGTGTGTTTTTAGTACAGACGGGGTTTCACTGTGTTAGCCAGGTTGGTCTTGATCTCCTGACCTCGTGATCCACCTGCCTTGGCCTCCCAAAGCGCTGGGATTACAGTCCTGAGCCACTGTGCCCGGCCACAAACAACTTTTTACGTAGGAGATATTTTTTTTTCTTCTTCTTTTTTTTTTTTCCCAAGATGGGGTTTCACCATGTTGGTCAGGCTGGTCTTGAACTCCCGACCTCAGGTGATCCACCTGCCTTGGCCTCCAAAGTGTAATCCAAGATTATAGGCGTGAGCCACCACGCCCGGCTGTAGGAGATTTTTGAGCACCAAAGTAGAACATGAACCCTGTATTAGTTTAGTTTTATGTATTAGTTTTATGTAGCTATTGCAATAGATTACCACAGACGTTATCGCTTAGAACAACATGAATTTATTCTATTGTTCTGCAGCTCAGAAGTCTAAAATGGGTCTGTAGGGCTGTGTTCCTTCTGGAGGCTAAAGAGACGCCTGCTTTATTGCTTTTTCCAGCTTCTGGAAGCTGCCTGCATTTCTTGGCTCATGCCCTGTCCTCTGTCTGCAAAGTACCTCACTCTAGCTCTGCCTGCATCATGTCTCCTGTGACCTGACTCCTGCCTCCCTCTCTCATTAATAAGGGCTTTGATGATTACATTGGGCCACCTGGATAATCCAGGATAATCCCTCTAAAAATTCATAATTATATTTGTAAAGTCCCTTTCATCATTAAGGTAACAGTCACAGGTTCTAGGGGTTAGGACATGGTCATCTTTTGGGGGCTGTTGTACAGCCTACTGCGAGCACTCATGTTGACAAGCGTCAGCAGCTGTCAGCTTTCTGCTTTCTTTTCACCTATTCCAACACAACCTGTTTTAAACTGGAGTATTTGAAAGCAAATCTCAGAATTGTATCATTTCACCTGTAAGCGTTTCTGTGTATATATCTAAGAGATATGTACCCTTTGGGAAATAACCATAATACCTTTTCATACTCAGCAAAATTACCAATAATTCCTCAATATTATCTGATCCCCAGTTCGTGTTGTTTTCTCTCTGTGTCCCTAAAATGTCTTTTTACAGTTGTCGGTTTGTTCAAATCAGGATTTAAAAACAGCCCACACATTGCACGTGTTTCATATGCTAAAGAAACTAGATCGCTGGTCTTGGTTTGCCTGATTTTTGCCTTCATGATATCATTGAATAAGTTCCTCCATCCCCTCATCTCCTGTAAACTAGTAGTTGGACTAGAGGCCTGAGTAGGTTCGTTTGGTGTTTTTGGTAAGAATGCTTCATACTGCATTGCATTGGTGGGCACATGGTGTCTGGTTGTCCCATTTTCAGGTGTGATGGATTAGTGTGTGCAGTTTTTGTCAGACTGACCCCTCCATTATAAAGCTCCCTGTCTGCCTTTCACCTGCGGCTGAGCAGTCATTGATGATGGTCATTGCCACTGTCCACTGTTTTATTAGGGACTGTAGAACTGCTCTAATTGTTCCAGTCCTTTTGTGATAATTAGATGTAATTCCTCTATTTTCAGTTTTTACTTTTTTTAGCGACGGAGTCTTGCTCTGTCACCCAGACTGGAGTGCAGTGGTGCAGTCTCTGCTCACCATAACCTCCGCCTCCCGGATTCTAGCAATTTCCTGCCTCAGCCTCCCAAGTATCTGGGATTACAGGTGCACGTCGCTACACCTGGCTAATTTTTTTGTATTTTAGTAGAGATGGGGTTTCACCGTGTGGTCCAGGCTGGTCTCAAACTCCTTAGTGTAAGGTATATTGCCGAGTTAAAATGAGGAAACTGAGGCCAGTGAGAAAAATGAGAATCCAATTTATTCAGCTCCCGGGAGAGGTTCTGTGGTCCAGGAAGGGGCCAGAGAAGTCGCAATGGGCTTCTTAGGGCGTGGGGTTTTATAAGAAGTGGAGGTAGTTGATTGGTCATTGGGAAACAAAGAGCAGACAATTTCATTGGTAAGGAGATTTGATTGATTGTTAGGGAAACAAAGAGCAGACAGTTTCATTGGTAGGCTGACTGGCTGGGGAGGTTAATGTTAAACTGCCTTTGGACAAATCTTCCGTGGGCTTTTTAAATTTTGAAAGAGTTGAGTGAGGAATGCAGGAGTGGGCGTGTGGAGCCTGCATGGAGAAACCAGATAGGAGCAGGTGTGGGGAGCCAGCACAGAGAGATAAGTGTGTCCATTTGGCTCTTCAGCGAGGCAGCCGGCCTTACACTTAGCTCAGTCAGTCCACCTGCCTTGGCCTCCCAAAGTGCTAGGATTACAGGTGTGAGCCACCACACCCGGCAGCAATTCCTCTATTTTTAAAGATACAGTGATTCCATGGGGGTCTTGGGAGGGATGGAAGTGAATTTGTGGCTCATTCCACCAGCTGGACAGCCATTAGGGTGTGGGTTTGCATGGTGTTAAGTGTAGGTGAACGTTGACGCCATCTTAGAAGGCGCCACCCCAGAGAGGTTAGGTTATGTGAGATGAGCACAGAGTCAGAAGCACCCTGGGCCATTAGCATGGCTGCCTAGCTAGTTCCCCAGGTGCTGTTGCTCTGTGAAAGTGCATCAAGCGTAGTTTTTGTGCACTTCTCTGTCCATGTTACATTTTTTTTTTTTTTTTTAAACACAGAGTCTCCCTCTGTCACCCAGGCTGGAGGGCAGTAGTGAGATCTTGGCTCACTGCAACCTTCACCTCACAGGTTCAAGAAATTCTTGTGCCTCAGCCACCCGAGTAGCTGGGATTACAGACGTGTGCCACCATGCCCAGCTAATGTTTGTAGAGACAGGGTTTTATCATCTTGACCAGGCTGGTCTTGAACTCCTTTTCTCAAATGATCCACCCACCTTGGCCTCCCAAAGTGTTGGGATTACAGTCATGAGCCACCACTCCCGACTCCATGTTACATTTAAATTAAAAAACCTTACATTACCATAAAATGAAGAAACAGTAGCCTTCAAGTATACTGAGGTCTGGGCAGTTTGTAAGAGGAAAACCAAGAAGTTGCCATTGACCATGGGGGTTGGGGAGGGTTTCGTAGAGGGAGGTTGTGGCCAGCACTTCTAAATGCTGGAAAGGCCAAGAAGGTAAAGGCAAAAATCAAACTTTGGGCTTGGCAATCACAAGACATTGGGGATCTTGGTGAGAGCTTGGTACAAATAAGAATCATGTAATTACTATATGCGTATTCCTCCAAAATGCTTCAGTATAGATCAGCAAAAATGATTAATATATAGAAAACATTTCCAATACCAAGGAACAGGAAAACAGATTATAAAGGCAGAGAAGGAACTGCAGTGGGATAGGAGAGGGAGTCAAGGAAGGAGAGCAGATGAGGGTGTACTATACCTTGCAGGAGGAGGTTGACTGCCAGAAAAAGGTCACAAGAGACATCTGTACGGTCGGTATGAGGCCGCAGGAGAGATGATTCTCTGCCTCTGCGGAGGTGGGATACGGAGATGAGGTGCAGCCATGGAAAAGAGGATGGACAGTCCTTGCCGTAGGCTACAGTGTGGCTGAGAATGGGGAATCGTGAGCAGGAGTTGTCTTTTCAGGATATGGGATTTATTGGAGCAAAATCAGTTCTTTGTTATAAGCCCATCACGTGAAGGTAGAGGGGGTGCAGTTGAGACAAAGTAAAAATTTATACACTAAAGATTCAGCAGGGAGGGCTGGCCCAGATCAGAGACAGCAAACTCAGTTCATAAGCTGTGATTAGGAGGGCTACAGGACACCCTGTATTTCAGTAGAGGTGATAGGATGGAGCTATGAAGAGAAGGGGCAGAGGTCCAGAGGACCCTTGGAGCGGAACACTGTGCACATGTCTGTTCAGCGGGTGTCTCGGGTTTTTTTTTTTTTTTTTTGAGACTGGATTTTACTCTATTTCCTAGGGTGGAGTGCAGTGCTACGGTCTCGGCTCACTGCAGCCTCCGCCTCCTGGGTTCAAGCTGTCCTCCCACTTCACCTTCCAAGTAGCTGGGACTACAGGCGCACACCACCACACCTGGCTAATTTTTGTATTTTTGGTACAGACAAGGTTTCACCGTGTTGCCCAGGCTGGTCTTGAACTCCTGAGCTCCAGCAATCTGCCTGCTTTGGCCTCCAAAAGTGCTGGGGTTATAGGTGTGAGCCACCATGCCCAGCCTTCAGGGTTGATTCTGCACTGACGTTAAAGGAAGATTAGAAGCCAGGTCAGCATGGGAGGGGACCATAGTGTATAGATGGGTTGTGGGGTTTGTGGCAGACCTGCCATGCACTCTGTCTCCTACTCTGGGAATGCCCAGATGCCTGAAGCTTGAGTTGATCCCCCTCCCGACCTTTTTTTTTTCTTGAGATGGAGTCTTGCTCTGTTGCCCAGGCTGGAGTGCAATAGTGTGATCTAGGCTCACTGCAACCTCTGCATCCTGGGTTCAAGTGATTTTCCTGCTTCAGCCTCCCAAGTATCTGAGATTATGGGTGCGTACCACCACACGTGGCTAATTTTTGTATTTTTAGTAGAGATGGGGTTTCACCGTGTTGGCCAGGCTGGATCTCGAATTCCTGACCTCAGGTGATCCGCCTGCCTCGGCCTTCCAAAGTGCTGTGATTACAGGCGTGAGCCACTGTGCCTGGCTGCTTGATTTGGGGTCTTACTTTGGGGGTCTTTAAATGGAGTCTTAATGTTACCCAGGCTGGAGTGCCGTGACGCAATCTCAGTTGCCTGCAGCCTCCACCTCCTGGGCTCAAGCTGTCCTCCCACATCAGCCTCTCAAGTAGCTGGGACTACAGGTGTGTACCACCACACTTGGCCTGAGTTGATTTCTTTTCGTTTTTCTTTTTTTTTGAAACAGAATCTTGCTTTGTTACCTAGGCTGGAGTGCAGTGGCGTGATCTCAGCTCACTGCAATCTCCGCCTCCCTGGTTCAAGGGATTCTCCTGCCTCAGCCTCCCCAGTAGCTGGGATTACAGGCACACGCCACTATACCCAGCTAGCTAATGTTTGTATTTTTAATAGAGACGGGGCTTCACCGTGTTGGCCAGGATGTTCTCAATCTCCTGACCTTGTGATCTGCCCGCCTTGGCCTCCCAAAGTGCTGGGATTACAGGCGTGAGCCACGGCGCCCGGCCTGGCGAATTGATTTCTTAAAAGGACTCGAGGGACATGTATAAAAAAGAGAAATAAAGGACTCAAGGGTGGTACAACGGCTCATGCCTGTAATCCCAGCACTCAGGAGGTCAAGGTGGGCAGATCACAAGGTCAGGAGTTCAAGACCAGCTTGGCCAACATGGCAAAACCCTGTCTCTACTAAAAATACAAACATTAGCTAGGCGTGATGGTGTGTGCCTGTAGTCCCAGCTACTCGGGAGGCTGAGGCAGGAGAATCACTTGAACCTGGGAGACGGAGGTTGTAGTGAGCTGAAATTGTACCCACTGCACTCCAGCCTGGGTGACATACTAAAACTGTCTCAAAAATAAAAATTAAAAAAAAAATAATAAAAAGACTTCAGAGATGTATTCTTTCAAAAAATCAGATTTAGATTACCTTTCCTCTTCCTTCCTAGTTTTCCAGTGAGTTTTCTTCCTTTCATTAAAAAAAAAAGTTTAGATTGTGTTTAATGCAAATGCTTTTGATGGCAGCTATAACTGATTTTCCTTGGCCTGGGCTGCTCTGGGGCATCTTGCTCACCCTTAGCTTCAGTCTTTGGGACAGAGACGAACTGAGAATGGAAACCTCCTCACCTTGGCCAGAAAGACAACCTTTGAATGTATGGATCGTCAATAGGCTATCCCAAATGTGGGGTCTTCAGTCGTTCTCAGTGAGACCTGACTCACAATAGTCAGACTGTTGAATAACCAGGATAGTTTCCTCCATCCATCCCTAGAAACATTGGAAGGGGTGGTCAGAGGCTGAGAAGGAACATTTGTGTTCTTTTAGGAACCAGTGACCTTCAAGGATGTGGCTGTGGACTTCACCCAAGAAGAGTGGGGGCAGCTGGACCTTGTTCAGAGGACTCTGTACCGTGATGTGATGCTGGAGACCTATGGGCACCTGCTCTCTGTGGGTAAGGCAGATGCTGCCCAAGTAAATGAAGCCGTTCCCATCGTAATGCCTTCAGCGGCTCCATGTTTAAAAGCTCATTGCAGTGCAAGGGTGGTGTCTCAGAAAAGCTGAGATGATATTGGGCCCTGAGGTTTAAGGACAAAACTCCTAATGCTTACAAAACATAGAATGGGAAGGACCTTGCATATTCTGCCCAGGTTGTGAAGTCCCGGGGAGGAATAGGCAAGGGAAGCTTTCTTTGGCTGTCCCAAAGCCTTGTGACACGAGTTCCATCCTTTTCCTCCATGCATAGGAAATCAGATTGCCAAGCCTGAGGTCATTTCCCTGTTGGAGCAAGGAGAAGAGCCGTGGTCAGTGGAGCAGACGTGTCCTCAACGCACTTGTCCAGGTGAGGGCAGACCCCAGGCTAAGCAAGGAACTTCCTTCCAAGCCTTCTTTGTTGAGAAATGGGGTAAGGCCATGGAGAGTCACCTTCGTCAGATACATTTAGAGTTCCCTCTAAGGAGCTTTCTTCTCTTACTGCTACTGATTCTGAGCAAAGAAGCATCACCATGCTAATAAGGTAGCCACTTCTGTGTGCTGCAGTTTCACTCCCTCACTACCTGCTCTCTTGATGACTCCTGTTTTCTGTAACCGCTAAGGTTACCTCTCATCCAGTTAGCTACTTAAAATGTTTACCTTATTTCTTCTGTTGCCAAACTTGTAACCTATAGCTACAGATGCTTCTTTGAAAAAAATAGTTTTTTGGAGATTTTTGGTTTTTGTGTTTGTTTGTTTTGAGACAGAGTCTGGCTTTGTCCCTCAGGCTGTGGTGCATTGGTGCGATACCAGCTCACTGCTGCCTCTAGGCTTCTTGGATTCAACCGATTCTCCGCTTCAACCTCCCAAGTGGCTGGGACTACAGGCACCCGCCACCATGCCCAGCTAATTTTTATATTTTTAGTAGAGACAGGGTTTCACCATGTTGGCTGGAACTGGTCTTAAACTCCTGACCTCAAGTGATCCACCCACCATGGCCTCCCAAAGTGCTGGGATTGTGAGCCACCGTGCCCGGCTTGGGCTTTTGTTCTTTCTTACTTACATCTTCTTGGATAGATTTTTAAAATATAAGTAATGGTCAAATATCTCAAAGCTAAATGTGTAAGCTAAAAAGAAAAATTTCATTTATGAAAAAAATTAGCTGGGCTTTATGGTACCTGCCTGTGGTCCCAGCTACTCAGGAGGCTGAGGTGGGAGGATTGCTTGAGCCTGGGATTTTGAGTATGTAGTGAGTTATGATCTCACCACTGCACTCCAGCCTGAGTGACAGAGCAAGACCTTGTCTCAGAAAACAACAACAACAAAAACAACTCATTTATACTCCCTGCTCTTACATTTCTGTTTGTCCCCCAAAACACAAATACACAGGGGTACACACACAGGTAACCACTTTTCTTTTACTATAAAATTTTGAGTTATTTTCTTGGTAGTTGCCCTGGGGATTACAATTAACTTTTTTTTTTTTTTTTTTTGAGACAGAGTTTCGCTCTTGTTATCCAGGCTGGAGTGCAATGGCGCGATCTCGGCTCACCGCAACCTCCGCCTCCTGGGTTCAGGCAATTCTCCTGCCTCAGCCTCCTGAGTAGCTGGGATTACAGGCATGCGCCACCATGCCCAGCTAATTTTTTGTATTTTTAGTAGAGACGGGGTTTCACCATGTTGACCAGGATGGTCTCGATCTCTTGACCTCGTGATCCATCCACCTTGGCCTCCCAAAGTGCTGGGATTACAGGCGTGAGCCACCGTGCCCGGCCCCTTTTTTTTTTTTTTTTTTGAGACAAGATGTTGCTCTGTTGCCCAGGCTGGAGTGCAGTAGCATGCTCTTGACTTACTGCAACTTCTGCCTCGCAGTCTTAGGCAATCCTCCCACCTCAGCTTCCTGAGCAGCTGGGACTACAGCCATGCACCGTCGTGCTCAGTTAATTAAAAAAAAAAATTTTTTTTTTTTTTTTTAGAGATGAGGTCTCTTTATATTGCCCAGGCTACTCTCAAACCCCTGCACACAAGCAGTCCTTCTGCCTCTGCCTCTCAAAGTACTGAGATTATAGGCATGAGCCACCATGCCTGGCCCTACAATTAACATCTTAATTTATGACAATGTAGTATGGATTAATACTAGTTTAATATTAATAGTGTACCAAACATTGTTTTTATATAGCTCTGTCCTCCTCCTTTTATGCTGTTATTGTCACAAATTACATCTTTATACATTATATGTTCATGAATATAGATTTATAATTATTGCTCTATGCAGTTGTCTTATTTTTTTTTGAGACGGAGTTTCGCTCTTGTTACCCAGGCTGGAGTGCAATGGCGCGATCTCGGCTCACCGCAACCTCCGCCTCCTGGGTTCAGGCAATTCTCCTGCCTCAGCCTCCTGAATAGCTGGGATTACAGGCAAGCGCCACCATGCCCAGCTAATTTTTTGTATTTTTAGTAGAGACGTGGTTTCACCATGTTGACCAGGATGGTCTCGATCTCTTGACTTCGTGATCCGCCCGCCTTGGCCTCCCAAAGTGCTGGGATTACAGGCGTGAGCCACCGCGCCCGGCCCCACAGTTGTCTTTTAACAGACTGAAAAGGAACTAGAAACAAGAATTGCGTTTATATTGTCTTTTTATACGTATGTAGTTATCTTTATTGGTGTTTTTTACTTTGAGTTACTGTTGAATGTTCTTTCATTTCAGCCTGAGGGACTTTAGCATTTCCATTTTGTTTCTTGAGACCAAAAAGACACTCTGTTGCCCAGGCTGGAGTGCAGTGGCATGATTATGGCTCACTGTAGTCTCAACCTTCTGGATCATGTGATCCTCCCACCTCAGCCTCCTGAGTAGATGGGACTATACGTGCATGCCACCGTGCCTCACTATGTTGTCTAGGCTAGTCTTGAACTTCCTTAACTCAAGTGATGCCCCCGCCTCAGCCTCCCAAAGTGCTGGGATTACAGGCGAGTCACTGTGCCCAGGCAGCATTTCCTATAGGGTAGGTTTGCTAGCAGCAAACTGTTGCGTCTTGTTTATCTGGAAATCTCTTGATTTCTCCTTCATTTTTGAAGGTCAATTTTATGGAGTATAGAATTTTTTATTGTTGTGTTTTTTGTTTTTTTCCTTTCTCTCTGACTTGAATAGTTCTGAGATACAAGCTGTTAATCTTATTGAGGATCCCTTGTATGTGATGAGTTTCTTCTCTCGTTCTGCTTTGGCTTTTAGTCTATGAGTTTAATTATTATGTGTATTCATGTTGCCTTCTAGGTCGGAACTTCTCAGAGTCCCTATAGACATCTCATTCCCCAGCTCTTCCATTTCATCTTTTTGACTAGTGTGTTTTGGGCCCTACCTCAGGCATTGGTGACTTTAAAACATTGCCTGTAAATGTTAAAAAAGTACCTTCTCCCTAGAGGTTTTTTAGCACCATGAGAATTTTCTGTCAGGCAAAACAAAGACCAGCTTTTCCAGTGCCGTTTTCCAGGGAGCCACTAGGCAGTTCTAGTAAGGACTGTTCTTTGGCAATGAGGCTTTAAAAAAGCTCCAGCTTTGTTCTGTTCACTGAAGTATCAGAAGTGGGGGCTGTCATTTTTCAAGCCTATTACTGAGCCAGAGATGGGACGAGGGTAAGTTAAAACACCATATAGCTTACTGTTCTTATTAAAATTCACTTTTCTAGAATAAATGTTTCCTGATTCCTGCAAGGCTTTGGTTAATTTACAGAATTTTGGAAAAAATGCCTTCTGACAATTATGCCAGGTTTTGTTTTCTTTTGAGACAGTGTCTCATTCTGTCACACAGGCTGGAGTGCAGTGGCGCAATCTCAGCTCATTGCAACCTCCACCTCCTGGGTTCCAGAGATTCTCCTGCCTCAGCTTTGCAAGTAGCTGGGACTACAGCCATGCGCCACCACACCTGGCTAATTTTTTGTATTTTTAGTGGAGACAGGGTTTCACCATGTTGGCCGGACTGGTCTCAAACTCCTGACCTCAGGTGATCTGCCTACCTCGGCCTCCCAATGTACTGGGATTACAGGCATGAGCCACCGCGCCTGGCCAGCTTTGCCGGTTTATTAGTTGCTTTTACCTAGTAGTGAAATTTGAGATGGCTTTACTTTGCCATTTTCACTGATGTTCTGCCCCAGGTAATCACTTTTAGTAACTTGCGTTAGCTGCATAACAGTTTCTTTATGCAACTACAAGCATGTAGGAATTCGCAGTTATTTTTCACATTTTCAGCTGTAGGATATGCATATCGTCTTTTTCTTGTCCTTTTTAGCAATGTGCTACAGCCTCTTCTTGAGTGCTGAAGTTGGATATCTTCCACCCGCTCTAATGGAGGGGACTTTTGTGAAGAATCTTGCCAATTGTTTTCTGTTCAGATTGGAAACTTTCCCCTGAGAGCTCATGAATTCCAGTAGCTTTAATTTTTATACCTGTGGTGGTGCCCATTCTTAGTTCCCATCCAGAGCCCTGCAGTTCCAGCACCTCTGTCCTTACATGTCTCCCATTGTACAGAGCATCTCAGCTGTGTCCTGGATCTCAGCCGATAGAACCAGTAATCTTGTTTCTTCTTTCTAGATGTTTTCCCATCTTCCTGAGATGTGTTTCTGCATGTCCCATAAGCTAGAGATTGAGAAGTCATCTTGAGTTCCCGTTCTTGCCTCTCCAAGAAGTAATCTCTCTTCTAACTCCCAAGATTTTCTTCCTCTGAAATGTTAGTTATGTCATTCAGCTTCCATCATCACTCTCAGTCAGGGCCCTTTCTCATAAAATTCCAGCCCGAGTTGATGAGGAAATTATCACTTGTTATTAGCCACCTCAGGTATTATTTCTAGATTTATGTCCCTGAAATTTTTGATTATGAGGTCCCTGTCAGTAAACCTACAGTGATTCTAATTGCCTTTTAACAAAACAACTGGATTCCAAGACCTTCTGTTTTTTCTATGGTTTTTCTCATTTCCTGAATAGCTCCTAGAGTTTATTCAGCAGGTGTCCTTACTTTCTTCCTTACACGTCGGGCACATCATGCATGCCTCTGCTCATGCAGAGTGACCAGTTAGTCTGTACCCAGGTTGTGCTTCAAAGCTGAGCTCATGTGTTTCTCTTGTGAGAACCATCCTTGAGCATTTCTGTTAGTGCTGATCTCCTCTTTTGATCTCTCGCCCATTTAGCGTCTATAACCCCACCATCTCAGAGTGATATTTCATGTATATTCATCACTGTTTGGTACGTCCTCTCATCACATAGATTCTAACTTCCAGGGAGACCATACTTTCTTGCCTTGTGTCTGGTTCTGGAAACTCAGTAGGCTGCAAGCAGTGAGTGAGTGTAAAGTTGGACAGGAACTGTTCATTTGGTCTTTCATTTGTTCAGGGAATTGGTCAGCTTCCATTTGTAAAAGCTTTTACTGAAAGGATTTGAAATCTGTATGGAGATAATTCAGTAACTTTTAAGAGCTAAGTTTGAAATTGATAATAAATGCCAATTCTGCAGAGTAGAACCTCTGTTATAATGGATGTGGGGGCCGAGCATGGTGGCTCACATTTGTAATCCCAGTGCTTTGGGAGGCCAAGGTGGGAGGATTATTTGAGCCCAGGAGTTTGAGACCATCCTGGGCAGCATGACAGGACCCTGTCACTACTAAAAATTTTTTTTAATTTTTTTTTTTTTTTTTTTTTTTTTTTAAGATGGGGTTTCACCATGATGGCCAGGCTGGTCTTGAAGTCCTGACCTCAGGTGATCCACCCACCTCAGTCTCCCAAAGTGCTAGGATTACAGGCGTGAGCCACCACGCCCGGCCAGATTTTTTAAAATTTAACCAGGCATGGTGATGCACACCTGTAGTCCCATTACTCAGAATAGTTGGGAGGATTCCTGAGCCCAGTAATTTGAGACTACTGTGAGCTATGATGGCACTACTGCACCCCTGCCTGAGTGATACTTTGCCTCAAAAATATTAAACAAACAAAAAATAATGGACTTGGGTGGTAAAAAGGGGGAAATTATATACAGTAAAGAGAAAAAAAGAAATAGAGAGAGAGGACAGGATCTAGTTCTTGTTGGGACCTGCCTCTGGGACTTTAGACCCTGTGGCAATCTGGATAATGACGTCCCCACGAAGATGTCTGCATCCTAATCTCTAGAATTTGTGAATAGGGCACCTTGTGTGGCAAAAGAGGCCTTCAGATGTGAATAAGTTAAGGATTTTGCTGTGGGGAGATTATCCTGGATTGTCTGAGTCGATTCTAAATGTAATCACAAGGGTCCTTTTATAAAATCATGGTGGGAGGGCCAGAGACACAGGGAGAGGATGTTATGACAGAAGCAAAGGTTGGAGTGATGAGCTTTGCAGATGAAGGAAGGAGGTGGGAGCCAAGGAATTCAGGCAGCTTCTAGAAGATGGAAAGGGCAAGGATATGGTGGATTCCTTAGAGCTTCTGGAGGAAGCACAACCCTGCCAATAACTCAGTGTTAGCCCAGTGAAAGCTGTTTTGGACTTCTGATTTCCAGAACGGTAAGATCATAAATTTGTATTGTCTTAAGTCACTAAATGTGTGATAATTTGTTACAGTAGCAGAAAGAAGCTAATATAGATTCCTTTGGTTGGTGGAGGACTGATCCTTGAGGAGTGATATTAGGCGGCTTCTGTGTGTTAAACTTGTCAGGAGTTTGGCTGGATTCTGAGTCTTATTAGTCGTCAGAAAAGTCCTCTAAGGATAGCAGCAGGGCCATTGTTCAAGTATAGATTAGCAGACTGTAACCCCTGCCTCTGTTTTTCATACTGTGCTGTATTCCTAGTCCATCTCTTATATCATTGCTCTAAAAATGATTCTGTGCTGAATAGAAGTGTAACTTGAGGGGTATCTATAAACCCTGATGGTGTTTGCCCTTTGGGTTGGTGGATCTTGTGTGATTGACTAGATTCTATGACATAGGCAACAATGCGATAGCATTTGGTCATAGATAAAATCTTCGCTTGAAGCCTTGCTTGGTGATAACTCTCTTAACGCCCCTCTCCTCCTTTTTTTTTTTCTTTTTTTTTGCATTTGTCAGTATAGGGGAGTAGAAGGACACTATAACACAGAAGTCGATTAGGGCACTCATAATGTAAACATTACTCACTAAAGGCCTTGTGTGCTCATCTACCTACCTTTTGTTAAGATGAAAGGCTTTATTCTTTTTTTTTTAACCTTAATAACATTCCCTATGTCCTTTTGTCAGGGGTCTTCAAGACCACCCCCAGGTTCACTGATTCACTAAGAGGACTTAAAGGACTCAAAAGTCATTATACTCAGGATTATGGTTTATTACAGTGAAAGGATACAAAGCAACATCAGCAAAGGAAAAAGATGCATGGGGTTAGACCAGGTGCAAGCTTCCAGTAGTGCTTTCCCAGTGGAGGTACATGGGACACATTCTTCCAGCAAGGAGTTGTGGCAACACATGTGAAATGTCTAGTAGGAAATGTGCCTGAGTCTGGGAGTCCAGTGTGTTTATTGAGAGGTTGCTCATACAGGCACGTAGTGCTGCTTGACTCACGGCAATCGCTGAAACTCCAGACAACCCAGAGGGAAAGCAGGTTATCACTATGAATGACACTGTTTGCACAGATATCTAAAGAAATAGGTACAGTGTGCTTCAAAAACTTGAGCATGCAAAACACTCTTACATATTAGAGCAAAACTCTTACAATGTTAGAACATTCCAAGATCTTAATTCCCAGGAGTTGCCCAATGGCCAGTCAGGAAACAGTCCACCTTTGCAAAGTCTGAGCACATCAGGCCTGCAGAGTTACTCTTTCTTGCACATTCTTATCCCTGTCTTCCTTTTCATGGAAAGTACTTTTCTTCTTCTTCTTCTTTTTTTTCTCTCTTTTTTTTTTTTTTTTTTGAGATGGAGTTTCACTCTTGTTACCCAGGCTGGAGTGCAATGGTGCGATCTAGGCTCACCGCAACCTCCGCCTCCTGGGTTCAGGCAATTCTCCTGCCTCAGCCTCCTGAGTAGCTGGGATTACAGGTACGTGCCACCGTGCCCAGCTAATTTTTTGTATTTTTAGTAGAGACGGGGTTTCACCATGTTGACCAGGATGGTCTCATCTCTTGACCTCATGATCCACCCACCTCGGCCTCCCAAAGTGCTGGGATTACAGGCGTGAGCCACGGCGCCCAGCCTCTTCTTTTTTTTTTAGTGCATGCTCCTAATGAGAGGAAAGTACTTTTAAATGGTTTCATTAGTTTTCAGTAAACACTTTATATTCTGGTTAACTGTTGTTCACTTTTCACTATTGTTTTCCCTGTTATGATCTTTCTCTGAGTTCTAAGTCTGGACTTGAAAACAAATTTGTACTTGTCTTTTTGATAATACAGACAGTAAATCTCACCGTTCCCTTTTTATTCTAATGTCTTTCTCTATGCTCTCATAGCTTTTTTTTTTCCTGTCTGTTTCAGAATGGATGAGAAATCTTGAAAGTAAAGCATTGATCCCAGCACAGAGCATTTTTGAGGAAGAACAATCCCATGGCATGAAGTTGGAAAGATACATATGGGATGATCCTTGGTTCTCCAGGTTAGAAGTTTTGGGATGTAAAGACCAATTAGAAATGTATCACATGAACCAGAGTACAGCCATGAGGCAGATGGTCTTCATGCAAAAGCAAGTACTATCCCAGAGAAGCTCTGAATTCTGTGAATTTGGGGCAGAGTATAGCCAGAACTTAAACTTTGTTCCATCGCAGAGGGTTTCTCAGATAGAACATTTCTATAAGCCTGATACGCATGCTGAAAGTTGGAGATGTAACTCAGCCATAATGTATGCAGATAAGGTTACCTGTGAAAATAATGATTATGACAAAACTGCTTACCAGTCCATTCAACCTGTTTACCCTGCAAGAATACAAACTGGAGATAATCTTTTCAAATGTACTGATGCTGTTAAATCTTTCAATCATATAATACATTGTGGTGATCATAAAGGAATTCACACAGGAGAAAAACTCTACGAATATAAGGAATGCCATCAAATCTTTAACCAGAGCCCATCATTTAATGAACACCCAAGGCTTCATGTAGGAGAAAACCAGTACAATTACAAAGAATATGAGAATATATTTTATTTCTCATCCTTTATGGAACATCAAAAAATTGGTACTGTAGAGAAAGCATATAAATACGATGAATGGGAGAAAGTCTTTGGGTATGACTCATTCCTTCAACATACAAGCACTTACACTGCAGAGAAACCCTATGACTACAATGAATGTGGTACATCTTTCATTTGGAGCTCTTACCTTATTCAACATAAGAAATCTCATACTGGAGAAAAACCCTATGAATGTGATAAATGTGGAAAAGTTTTTAGGAATCGCTCAGCTCTTACTAAACATGAACGGACTCACACTGGAATAAAACCCTATGAATGTAATAAATGTGGAAAAGCCTTTAGCTGGAATTCTCATCTTATTGTACATAAGAGAATTCATACAGGAGAAAAACCATTTGTTTGTAATGAGTGTGGGAAATCTTTCAACTGGAACTCTCATCTTATTGGACATCAGAGGACTCATACAGGAGAGAAACCTTTTGAATGTACTGAATGTGGGAAATCATTCAGCTGGAGCTCCCATCTTATTGCCCATATGAGAATGCATACTGGAGAGAAACCCTTTAAATGTGATGAATGTGAAAAAGCTTTTAGAGACTACTCAGCCCTTAGTAAACATGAAAGAACTCATTCCGGAGCAAAACCATATAAATGTACTGAATGTGGAAAATCCTTCAGCTGGAGCTCCCATCTTATTGCCCATCAGAGAACTCACACGGGAGAGAAACCCTATAATTGTCAGGAATGTGGCAAAGCATTCAGAGAACGCTCAGCCCTCACTAAACATGAGATAATTCATTCTGGAATTAAGCCCTATGAATGTAATAAATGTGGAAAATCCTGTAGCCAGATGGCTCACCTTGTTAGACATCAAAGGACTCATACTGGAGAAAAACCCTATGAATGCAATAAATGTGGAAAATCCTTCAGTCAGAGCTGTCACCTTGTTGCTCATCGGAGAATTCACACTGGTGAGAAACCCTATAAATGTAATCAATGTGAAAGATCCTTTAACTGTAGTTCTCACCTCATTGCACACCGGAGAACTCATACTGGAGAGAAACCGTACAGGTGTAATGAGTGTGGGAAAGCGTTTAATGAGAGTTCATCCCTTATTGTACACCTAAGAAACCATACTGGAGAAAAGCCCTACAAATGTAATCATTGTGAGAAAGCATTCTGTAAGAATTCTTCCCTTATTATTCATCAGAGAATGCATAGTGGAGAGAAACGCTTTATATGCAGTGAATGTGGAAAAGCCTTTAGTGGTCACTCAGCCCTACTTCAACACCAGAGAAATCACAGTGAAGAGAAACTGAATTGAATTTATGAGAGTTTTTCATTTACTGTACATTTGACAACACATTGAGGAAAGCCCTATAAGCGTAATCAAGAGGGGACATTTTTCATTAAGAGTTCAGTAAGGCTTCTCCCGCATTATTTACTAGAAAATATCATCTTAGAAGAAACCCCATGAAGGAAAAGAATAGGGAAAAGCTTTCAGCAGTTATATAGCCCTTATTCAGAATCAGATAATTACAATGAAGAAAACTCTAAACTCCCCTTATGGTCCACCAGTAATTCATACTTGAGGACCATGACTGTGGGGAATGAGGCATCTTTTAGCAAGAGGTCTCACCTACTTATAGATTGGTGTGAATTGCTAAGGGAAAAACCTTATGCAGAGAAAAGTTTTTGAACAGAAATACGCTGTTTTGCGTCAAGCTGGAGTATTGGATGGAAAACTTTACAATAACATTTTGTGCATAATTGTAGAAATACAGATTTTGTTGTGATAAGGGGAGGGTTTAGGTGCCCTTTAAAGAGTAGAATGTGAAATACTAAATCTGAATGTAAGAAAAACAATAGTATTGAATGGGGTATTTACTGTTGATTAACCTCCTTAGAGAAAATTAATGAGTGAGAGGACTAATGGTAGAAAAGTTATTGCCTAGGAGTGTAAGACTGAGGTTGCTGCGCAGAACGGGATCCCCAGCCCAGTGTGTCGGCATCCATTGTTACTCGTCACTGCACTGTTGGGCAACTAGTTTGTAATTTGTTTTAGGCAATCACTATAGATTATAATTATGAACACTGCATCAAGACACATAACATGAAGGAATTAAAAGGGTACAGAACTGTATATACGTATTTACTGTAGCAGATCTAAAAAAATCTATATGGACAAGGACCTGAAAGATCCATGGAAAAATTTACCCAGTTAATTGGAGATTTTAAAAAAGTTTTGCAAATACATGTAGCAGTTATGTAGCTGGACTTTGTTTTAAATGCTTTCAAGTGTTAACTTGTTTAGTCCCCTTAACTCTATGAGATAGGTACCGTTATCCCAGGTTTACAAATGGCTAAACTGAAGCAGAGATGAGGATCCTGCCCAAAGGCCACAGCTAGTGAGGGAGCAGAGCTGAGACTGGCTCCAGAGTTCTTGTTTTCAGCCACCGTTTTATGCTGCCTCTCCAGTGATTTGTTTTTTTTTTTTTTGCTAACTAGAATAACCAGCTTATCCAGTGATTTTTTTCCCCCATTTTCTTCAGTGTTTCTATAGTGAAGATTTGATAATAAAAAGAAAATTATAACAATGAGAAATAAAGTTACCTGGTTCCTCTGTCTTGAAGGATTTATATTAACATGAGAGCTAATATCCCTTTGGAATATGAAGTCTGTTTGGACATTCAGAATTGCTGCATTTTCTGGGACCTGAGTCCCAGAAGCCTAGAACTCTGCTGCCTACAACCCCAAGGATTACAGGGTAGCAGGGCCTGGAGGACTTGCTGGAGGACTGGGCAAGTCCCTTGGTGGATTTAGAATGCCACTTATGGAGCAGAGGGGGCAAGAGTGTTTGTTCTTTTACATAACTGGATACCACTGCACTTGAGAGCACCGTTTCCTAAGATTTACTTTGAATTCAGTGTTGTTGTTTTGTAATCTGCAGATAAAAAGCTTACATGAAGGAGCAGGACTCAGAAGGGAAGAGAGCTAGGGAAGGGTGTTTGTTCTTTTACATAACCGGATGCCACTGCACTTGAGAGCACCATTTCCTAAGGTTTACCTTGAATTCAGTGTTGTCTTTTTGTAATCTTCAGATGAAAAGCTTACGTGAAGGAGCAGGATTCAGAAGGGAAGAGAGCTAGACAGTTCACCTGGAGTAAGGAAGTTTCAGTGTTCACAGGGGAAAGGGGCTTGATGGATCAGAAGACTTGAGTGGCTTCTCTCCACTTCATGAATACTTCTTGTACTTTCACTAAAGCAGGTCTCTAACTGGGGACCAGGGATCTTTCTGGATAGACTTCAAGGGTATCGAGTGGAAATCTGGTATTCATAAGGTTCATCTAATTGTCAAAGGGTCCATGGCTCCCCAGTGCTTGAGAAATGATGGCCTACTGATGTCGTGGGGAGGCTGTTTTCACCCTCTGACTCTTCTAGCTTGGGCTCACTTAGGTGTGTAACATTTGATTGAGGGCCTGATGCATTAGTGGTCACCTGGTAAATGTGGCAGGGGCAAATTAGTTATTGATGGATTTGTTTACATGATTTGTGCAAAGGGCCTGTGGCTCAGTCACATCATGAGTCAAAAGAAAGCCCCTGACTTCTGCTTCCTGGAAGTATTCTCTTCTCCGACCTATTGCACACAGCCTTGACACTAAAGTGTTAAGATTGATTTCAGTGTTCCCTAATGTCCAGGACTCCCTGGTCCCCTCTGTCACCCTCATACATGACTTAGTTCATTGCCCTTTTTGAGTCCATCTTCCATTCCTCCCAATTCGGAAGCCTAGGGGCCACTTTCTTTCAGCCATCAGGAGTCCCCCTTCACCCTCCTGCTGCGGGTCGCCCCTGTGCACAGTGCCTCCCTTCTAAGGGTGACTGCTTTTCCTTCCCACTTTTTTTTTTTTTTTTTTTTGAGACAGAGTCTTACTCTGTTGCCCAGGCTGGAGTGTAGTGGCACGATTTTGGCTCACTGCAACCTGTGCCTCGTGGGCTCAAGTGATCTTCCCACTGCAGCCTCTTGAATAGCTGGGACTACAGGTACACACCACTATGCCTGGCTAGTTTTTTTTTGTTGTTTTTTTGAGATGGAGTCTTGTTCTGTCGCCAGGCTGGACTGCAGTGGTGCTATTTTGGCTCACTACAATCTCTGACTCCCTGGGTCAAGTGATTCTCCTGCCTCAGCCTCCCGAGTAGCTGGGACTTCAGGCATGTGCCACCATGCCCAGCTAATTTTTGTATTTTTAGTAGAGATAAGGTTTCACCATGTTGGTCATGATGGTCTCGAACTCCTCACCTTGTGATTTGCCTGCCTCGGCTGCCCAAAGTGCTAGGATTACAGGTGTGAGCCACCATGCCTGGCCCCACTTCTCTTGTTCACTGCTTTCAGACTGTTCTCTGTCTCTTCTCTCAGAGTGAGCACTGACTCAGGTTTCCAGGTGATCACCACTGCTTCTCCTAGCTGCAGTCATCTACCAGCAGGTCACCATTGGTGTATCTCGAAGATTTCAGCTCCTGCCTCACTGCATCTAAAACTATCCCTGTCGTGATACTTCCTGATTCCAATGTCCATAAAGTTGATTTTCTGATGTCCTTACTTCACTGTTGAACTTCAGCCTTTTCTCTGCTGATAGTTTTGCTCTGCACCCTTCCCCAGCCAGTCACTTCCATTGTTACCCCTAAAACCATTCCACCCGTGACAAGCCCCTCCGCTAGACTGTTTCAAGCATCCCTTCCTGAGCTAGTTCACTATTTAATACCTAGGTTTCAATAATCTCCTGCCTGAATCTTCCTTCTTGCCAAATCTCAGCAGATGATTTTGGTTTCTGTTTCTCTGAGAAAGTAGAAGCAGTCAGTGGAGGCCTTCATAACATCCCTCTGCCTTCCCTACCCCCTACTGCAATTCCATTTTTTTTATATGAGTGGCTGGGCCTATGTACCAAGCCTGTCCCCCTCCAATACTTCAGGGGCCACTTCCAACTGATCTTCCTGCCACGTGACCACACTGCTAGCTGCAGAAGTTGAATCTCAGTTTTCTTCTTCTTGATGTTGTCAGCATCATTTTAGCCAGTGGATTACTTCCTTTTAGAAACATGTTCACTGGGCTTTCAGGATGTCTCTCAGTTTTCTTTCTGCCTCTTTGGCCTTCATTTCAGGGCCCCTTTGCTGTTTCCTCCTCCCCTCCCTTGTTCCTTTTTATTTATTTATTTTTTAAAACAATGCCTCGCTCTGTCACCCAGGCTGGAGTACAGTGGCGCAATCTTGGCTCACTGCAACCTCCGCCTCCCAGGTTCAAGTGATTCTCCTGCCTCAGCCTCCCGAGTAGCTGGGATTACAGGCATGCACCACCACGCCCGGCTAATTTTGTATTGTTAGTAGACACGGGGATTCTCCATGTTGGTCAGGCTGGTCTTGAACTCCTGACCTTAGGTAATCCACCCGCCTCAGCCTTCCAAAGTGCTGGGATTACAAGTGTGAGCCACCACACTTTATTTATTTATTTGAAATGATGCCTCACTCTGTCATCCAGGCTGGAATGCACTGGTGTGATCTTGACACACTCCAATCTCCACCTCCCAGGTTCAAGTGATTCTACTGCCTCAGCCTCCCAAATTGCTGGGATTAGGTACCCACCACAACGCCCAGCTAATTTTTGTATTTTTAGTAGAAATGGTGTTTCACCATGTTGACCAGGCTGGTCTTGAACTCCTCAAGTCATCTGCCCACCTCGGCCTCCCAAAGTGTTGGGAATCCAGGCGTCAGCCAATGTGCCAGGCCCCTCTCTATTTTTTTCTTTTCTTTTCTTTTTTTTTTGAGACAGAGTCTCGGAGTCTCACTTTATTGCCCAGGCTGGAGTGCAGTGGCGCAATATCAGCTCACTGCAACCTCCACCTCTTGATTTCAAGTGATTCTCCTGCCTCAGCCTCCCAAGTAGCTGGGATTGCAGATGTGCACCAACATGCCTGGCTAATTTTTGTATTTTTAGTAGAGCTGGAGTTTCACCATGTTGGCCAGGATGGTCTTGAACTTTTGACCTCTAGTAATCTGCCCATCTTGACCTCCTAAAGTGCTGGGATTACAGGTATGAGCCACTGCACCCGGCCTCTTATTTCTTAATGTCAGGATACTCATTTCTTATTTTTTTGCACTTTCTTAGTGGTCTCATCCAGGCTTTAAACACCACTAGTATTTAAGGTTATAGTTTTAAGGCTACAGTTTGATGTGTTTTAAAAAGTGTATATACCCTTGTAATCATCACTACAGTCAAAACAGAGCATTTCTTCCTCTGCAGAATATTCCCTCATGTCTGTTGGCAGTTCATCTTCACGCTCCTATAACTGCCCAACGTGCAAACAAAATCAGCTCACCGAGACTGAGGCATTGCAGTAAAGAAAGTTTAATTGACACAAGGCTGGCCACACTATGCAGGAGATGGAGTTATTACTCAATCTCCCTGAAAGCTCAGAACCTAGAGATTTTTCAAAGATATTCCAAAGATAGTTTGGTGGGCAGGGAGCTAGAGTAGAGGGCATGCTGATCGGTTGGGTTGGAGATGAAATTACAGGGAATCAAAGCTGTTTTCTTGTGCTGAGTCAGTTCCTGGATAGGGGGCCACAGGACTAGTTGGCATGTCCAGGTGGGGCTATCCAGTTGTCAGAAATGCAAAAACCTGAAATGACGTCTCAAAAGGCCCATCTTAGGTTCTACACTAGTAATAGAGGAAGTTGTAAATCTTATGACCTCTGGAATAATGACTGGTAATTAAGTAGAATTCAGGCCCCTCTCATCCTAATTTGATGTCCTTTCATTAGTTTTATAAGAACAGTTTAGTTTTGGGGAAGGACTATTATTTAAACTATAAACTAAAATTCTCCCAAAGTTAGCTTGGTGTAAGGCCGGTGCCTCCTTGGGAGCTGAATGGACACGCCCTTCTCTCTCTGCGCCTAAAAACTACACCATCATTCTGAGCGCATTGCTCAGCATTTGCCCTCTCCACGCGGACTCCCCCTTGCCCATTTCCGCATTCCAATCTCAGCCCTGCACCCGCCATAAATTTTGAAAAGGCCTGCCAAGAACCTGCCCTATGGTAGCTCCCCCGTACGTCTTCGACCAGCCCCTCGTCCGTGCTCACTCCCTTCATACCCAATGGAAATGCCCCCGCTTTGTTCACCTCGCCCATCCCCAGTCTTTTAATACCCAATAGAACTACTTTGTCTTTGTTTCCCCCAAAGTCAATCAGCCACTTCTACTCCCTATAAAACCCCACGCCCCAAGAAGAGAAGCGCGACTTCTCCGGCCCCTCCTGTCGGACCGTAGAACCTCGCCCAGGAGCTGATTAAATTTCTTTATTCCAATAACTGGCCTCAGTTGCCTCATTTAAATCTCAGTTGCTTCATTCAAACCTTACACTTGGTCCATGCCCAGGAATGAGCAAAGGCCACCAACCTGTGAGGCTAGAAAGATGGTAGAGTCAGCCATGTCAGATTTCTCTCACTGTCATCCTTTTGTGGCCGCAGTTTCAGTCTTAGCTCTGGGCAACCAGCTGTCTGCTGTCTGACACGATGCATTAGAATTGTCTTTTTAAAGAGTTTCATCTACATAGAATCACAGTATTCTATCCATCTGCTGCCTTTTGTATGTGCGTCCTGCCTTCCTTCGCTCCCAAGTATTTTTTCAGTCTCATACACGTTGTAGCAAAGTGTAGCATGTATCGGTGCCTTGCTATTCTTCTTTTACTGAGTGGCATTTCATTATGTGAATGAGCCAATTAGTGATTCTGTTCACCTGTTGGTTGACATTAGCTTGTTTGCAGTTCTTGGCTATTATGAATATGGCTGCTGTGGCTGCTCTGTTACAAGGCTTTTTGTGTATGCCAGTTTTCATTGAGGTTGTGAGATGGGCCCCAGGGAGAAGGGCTTTGCCATTGTAGGCAGACAGTCAAGTAGGGTAGGGATCAGATTGTCAGTCAATTCAGTGAAATAAGTCAGAGAAAGTCAAATTCAGAGAATTGAGCTTGTTGGACAGAGGAGAGAGGGAAGGGAACGAGGGTGGGTCTGAGGTCCCCAGCAGCACAGAACCCATGGGCCATGGAGTAGGGACATCCTGGCCGCCTCTGAAGAAGCTGCTCTGCCTGCCCTGGCACCAGCCCTGCCTTGTGATGTCACAGGGACAAGGCTCCTCTGCAGGGGGATAGGACAGCACAAAGTAGGGAGCACCTGCACTCAAGGCAGGGTCTCTAGGGGTGGCGAGGAGTCTGGAGAGAGATTTGTGCCGTAAGAGGGAGGGTCCTTCTGGAGAACTGGGGACTGAATTGCAAGGAACCTGTTCAGGGTTTTTAGCCAAAAGTCACCAAGCTTGTCCATGCTTCCCAAACTCCTCATCTGAAACATCACCCTGGGGCTTCTTAAAAATCCAGATCCCTGGCCCCAACCCAGTTCCACGGAGCCATAAGTCTATTTCAGCCAGTGCTTTGGAGACTCTTGTCATCATGGGAGCAGACATCTTGTACAGGCTGTGGTTTGACCATCGGTCCTGACAGAGTTACTCTACACAGAGAAGGAAAGCCAGCTAGGCTTGGAGTTATTTTGGGTCCACCTTGGGCAGGGCCCAGGCAAGGCTGCTGGAGACCCAAACCTGGCCTCAAGCTGTGATGACCCCACAGGAGGAGGACGTGTTAGTCCAAGCTGCATGTGGCTGAGAGGAATAGCCCCAGGATCCCTTCACAGGGCTTCAGGACTAAAAGGAGATGTGAGAGAGGAGAGTATTGGACTTTCCCCCTGCTGCTGGAAAACCAACAATTAGGAAGTAACCCAATTTCTATGTTGGAGAATATCTTACTGCAAAGTGCCACCTCCCCGATGACAGGTAAGACTCCTTTTTCTTCCCTAGAATAAGGCCAGACACAGACTCTCCAAATTTCTGGTTGATGTTTCATAAATGACAAATTAGCTAGACTGTGTCCATAGTGATCAGTCAGGACAAGATGCCCATTGACTTTGACTTGACCAGGCTTGTTACATTTCTCCCCCTATCACAGGCCTCTGATCTTTGACTCATCACCTAGGTCACCACCTAGGTCAGACTACAGCAGCCCGCTCTAGAGTCAGCCGACTCAGGTGCCTTCTGCCCCCCAATCCGGCCTTCCTAGTCTTGTTTGCTCCTTTGATACCTTTCTGCCTGACCTTTGAGGTACTTGCAGATCTTATGGTTGGAAAGTTTTTCCTGCTGTAATGGTCTTCCGCCCACTAGGCCTTACCTAAGCTCAGTTTTGTTTTCTGTCTGGCAGAGGTTGGCTCAGAACCCTGGTTCTGGGTCTGGCCAGAATCCATTTCAGGAGACTGACTCCTCGCTGGGTCTGTGGAGCTGCCCCAAACATGCACGGAGGCTAAGCTGGATCGGGACATTCCATGGCCCCAGGAGCCACTGAACAGCGTCAACCAGGAGGGATAGAAAATCCCCTGGCTGCTGGGCGGAAAGGCTGTTGGAAGCAACGGTAGGGGCAGGAAGACCGTGAGGCTGGTGTAGTTGTCCAGGCACATGGTTGCGTCCAGATGGGAGAGGGGCAGAGCTTGAGGAGGGAAGTGATGAAACACTCCAGTCTGTAGATTCAAAAGCTCAGCAGAGGCTGGGCGCAGTGGCTGATGCCTATAATCCCAGCACTTTGGGAGGCCGAGGCAGGCAGATCACTTGAACCCAGGAGTTCAAGACCAGCCTGGCCAACATGGTGAAACCCCATCTCTACTAAAAATACAAAAATTAGCTGAGTGCGGTGGCAGGTGCCTGTAATCTCAGCTACTCAGGAGGCTGAGGCATGAGAATCACTTGAACCCAGGAGGCGGAGGTTTCAGGGAGCCAAGATCGCGCCACTGCACCCCAACCTAGGCAACACAGTGAGACTGTCTCAAAAAAAAAAAAAAAAGCTCAGCAGAACTCACGTAGGATAAACAAAGCAAACCACACCACAACAAAAGAGAAACATAAGCAGCAGAAGTTGGTGATCAAGGTGGAGAAGCTTGTATCTTATATATGCTCTTGTCATAAAAATGAAAAACTCAACTTTAATGAATTATAAATTCATAATTAATTCCAAGGGACTCCTTGTTTTGCCAGAGGTAGAGGCAGTGGAGGCACCATTGCCAAGGTCTCCTGGGCCCTGTGCAAGGTGTTCCCTGAGCTGGGGAAGCCACACCCTCCTGCACCTTGTCAGGATTAACCTGTGCCAGGAGAGGCTGTTTCCATATGAGCAGGGAGGTTCCTTGGCTGAGCTGAGCTGCTACTGGGAGGGATTCTTCACCCAGGACGGGAATCTGGGTGCTGAGGCAGAGCCTCAGTTTTTGTCAAAGGCTAGTAGGCAGCTAATATTGATGGCAGCCTCAGGATCAGAGGCCTTCTGGGTGCCATTCATGGCTGCACTCAGTGCAGAGGGCCTGGGAGGGTATTCAGGGGTGGTCGATGCCTCTGGTCTCAGGTCTATCCCAAGGGCACCAGAGGCCTGGCTCTGTATAGCCCGCTAAGCTCATCCCATGCCTGCTGGTGGAGCCCCAGGGAGAGTCGGGGCTCACAGGTGCCTTGATAGAAGGGCAGCTGGTGGTGTAGCCAGAACATGAAGAGCCTAGCAGGTGTTGAGACCGAAGATGTGTCTGAGGGAGCTGAGCTGTGAAAGCTGATGTTTACATGTGACTAGGACTTAGTGGCCATTAGAAAACCAGACTATAGGCTGGGCACGGTGGCTCATGCCTGGAATCCCAGCATTTTGGGAGCTCAAGGCAGGCAGATCACTTGAGATCAGGAGTTCACTGCTCAACATGGCGAAACCCTGTCTCTACTGAAAATACAAAAATTAGCCGGGTGTGGTGACTTGCACCTGTAGTCCCAGCTACTCGGGAGGCTGAGACAGGAGAAAAGCTTGAACCTGGGAGGCAGAGGTTACAGTGAGCCACCGCACTCCAGCCTGGGCAACAGAGCAAGGCTCTTGTCTCCCAAAAAAAGAAAAAAAGGGTGGTGAGGAGACGGGCCATGTGCTGATTCCACGTGGGTGCCTGTGTCACACAGCGCGGCGCAGTGTGGGGTTGCCATGGCAGAGCTGCAGCAGCTGCAGGTGCAGTTTGCGGTGGACTCCTGGTGAAGAGTGGAGAGAGTGAACATTCAGAAGATGCAGGGTCTTATGCTCTGGTGCAGCGCCAGCTGTTGTGGGACAGCCAGGCCTCCGTGTAGCAGGTGCACCAGTGCATCGAGCGCTGCCATGCACCTCTGGTGCAAGCCCAGGCTTTGGTCACCAGTGAGCTGGAGAAGTTCTAGGACCACCTGGCCAGGTGCACCATGCATTGCAACGACAAAGCCAAAGATTCCCTAGATGCTGGGAGTAAGGAGCTTCAGGTGAAACAGCAGCTGGACGGTTGTGTGACCAAGCGTGTGGTTGACCACATGCACCTCATCCCAAAGATAAAGGAGGCCCTCTTATCCATTGGGAAATACCAGTCCTAGCCAGTGGCCACTGGGGCTGAGGGCAAGGATGTGTTTTTATAAAGAATTGGGAATTTTAGTCTTTAAGCAAAGTTTATGAATGAAGAAATTAAGGATGGCAAAAAAAAAGAAAAGAAAAGAAACAGACTGTGCCCCAAGAATTCCACCAAGGTTTC
This sequence comes from Aotus nancymaae, assembly GCF_030222135.1. Classification (NCBI taxonomy): domain Eukaryota; kingdom Metazoa; phylum Chordata; class Mammalia; order Primates; family Aotidae; genus Aotus; species Aotus nancymaae. The sequence goes on along the minus strand of NW_026988484.1, from coordinate 2,084,232 downwards.
CTGGCTGTGGATTCTGGAGGCCCATGGCTCAACCCCTGTTCCTGGAGACAGAGTGTATGTATGAGGAGGTCCTCTCTGACTGCCTCCTTCAGGCCCCATACCAGAATACCATAGGTGCAAAGCCCACATCCATAAGCCTTAATGAGAACTGGGCCCAGGTCCTGGTGGCACAAATTATGGGTGAGGACTGGGCCATTTAAAGAACCCATACCAACCAGATAAGTGTACATTGGGTTCCTTCAAAGGTAAAGGCAAACTGAGGCTGTGACTGACTAGCACAGATATTGAATTAAACGTGTTGGCCAGAACCACCACAGAGAAACAGCCACTGGGCACCCTTCAGGTATCTACCATTTGGGTATTAGAGCCTCAGTGGGGTAACCTGAGCACTGAGGTTTTTTTTTTTTTTTAATTAAAAAAAAAACTGAGACATGGTCTCGCTCTGCAGCTGAGCTGGAGTGCAGTGACATTCACTGCAGCGTCAACCTGCTGGGCTCAAGTGATCCTCCCATGCCAGCCTCCCAAAGTGTAGGGATTACAGGCATGAGCCACTGCACCTGACAAGCACCGTTCACAGCTGGGGACCTTTATGACTGGCCACATAGGACTGCAGGAGAAACAGTGGGAACAGTCCCCCTTTGAGTAAATCTTGAGGGTCAGGCTGAGGGCTGCCGTTCCTCGTCCAGGTGACGCTGCGGCACGTTTACAGCACAGCTGAGGCAGCTCCTCACTTACCCACTCTGTGCTCTGGATGGGCGGGACCAGGGCTTGGCTGGTTCCCATGTCGTACCCTGTTCCAAGGTGAGCTGGTCTCTGCGAACCTACCCCCAAAGTCTGAGGAAACCTGACAAATCCAGTTTCTCAGAAAGAAATATTTAGCAGGGACTTATGAACAGAAGCCGCGCCTCGGGTGGTGGTAAGACAAGATGGTGGACCCCAGGACCAGGGCTCCTACATTGTAGGAAGATGTAGGGTCCAGCCTGACAGGGTCCCGTGAGCCCCTCTCTGCTGTGTGGAGACCAGAAACTGTAGAAATAAAAGACACAAGACACCGAGATAGAGAAAAGAGAGTTTGGGCCCAGGGATCCACTGCCGTCCAAAGCGCGGGGTCCAGCAGTGCCCTGAGTGCCAGCACGCCCTGACCTTTACTGAGCACAAAGCTGGGGGCAGGGTAGGTAGAGCGTGGCATTGGTGGTCGGCGACTGGAGGCCGGGTGGATAGGGTGTGGCAGCGATAGGGTCAAGGACATCACGTGTCATACAGGTAGGGGCAAGGGACTTTCTAATAGCCGAGACGAGGTAAGGAGCATGATGCGTCAGCAGTGTTCCATACTCGTTAAGAACAAAGACATTAAGATTTATATTACTTTTACTGATTGTCTCTTCTGAGAAAAAAGGAACCAGGTACAGAAGTAGAACAAGAGAGTGGACACGGAATGTGACAGCTGAAGCACAGCATCACATAGAGACAGTTAAGCCCCTGGGCGTCTGCGGGCCTCCCTGACAGCGTCAGGCCCACCGCAAGAGCTTGGCGGAGCGGAGTTTTCTCCTAACTCCCCCGAGGAAGGAGGCGTCTTGGCCGTTTTGGACGTCTCCTTCACTAGCTGGCTGAACAGCGGGCACTTTCCCAGCACTGGCGCTGCCACACAGCCGAGGCACTCTCCAGTAGCCCTTCAATGGGCGTGACAGAGGGCTTGCCTGAGGGCCATTTTTTATTTTTTATTTTTTTTAAAGACGGGGTTTCACCATGTTGGTCAGGCTGATCTTGAACTCCTGACCTCAAGTGATCTGCCCACCTTGGCCTCCAAAGTGCTTGGATTACAGGCGTGAGCCACCGCGCCTGGCCGAGGGTCATTTCTTTCACAGTGTCACCCCAGGTTCACACTTCCGACCTTAGAGGCATTAGTAGAAGAATTAGGATCACCTATGAATAACTAAGATCACATATGAATAATAACTACTATAGTTATATTTCTAGTTACTTTTTTCTTCATTATTTATATGGAAATAGGCTGAGGCTTCTGGCTCCTGCCAGGGCACTCACGGGATCACCCCCTACAGGAAGAGCGTCCACGTGCTTCAGTGGGAGGCGTAGGGCAAGTGCTTAAGGGCAGGATTTGTGGACAGCAGCTACTCACATGCAAGGAACCATAGATAAGATAGAAATCTTAGCAGCATCCGGGAGCCGGGTTTAATCAGAAGTAAGCATGGTAGGACTAGGCACGATGGCTCACATCTGTAATTCAGCACTTTGGGAGGCCAGACAGGAAGGTCGCTTGAGTCCAGGCGCTTGAGACCAGCCTGAGCAACATAACAAGACACTGTCTCTACAAAAATAATCTTTAGGCCGGGTGTGGTGGATGACGCCTCTAATCCCAGCACTTTGGGAAGCTGAGGCGGGCCCCTCACTTGCGGCCAGGAGTTCAAGACTAGCCTGGCCAACATAGTGAAACCCCATCTCTACTAAAAAAAAATAAAATAAAAAATTGCAAAAAAAGCTTAGCTGGGCATGGTGGTACATGCCTGTAATCCCAGTTACTTGGGAGGCTGAGGCAGGAGAACCGCTTGAACCTTAGGAGGTGGATGTTGCAGTGAGCCAAGATTGTGCCACTGCACTGCAGCCTGGGCAACAGAACAAGACTCTGTCTCAAAAAAAAAAATATTTCTAGATTTTAGTACCCTCTATGTTACATTTTGTGATTATTAGTTATCTTTTCAGACATGTTCTAGATATGCACAAACTGACTGGAGGTACAAAAATGTATTTTTGTAGTGTTTACACGTGTAAACACCATAGAAACTGAATCTGTTAAGATACTACAAACAGTTCTGAGATTAACTCCGAGTTCCACATGCTTAAGGTCTGATGAGGTGTCAAAGAGGAATGGCACCCAGACACTTCTTTGACATGGCAAGGAAGACTTTATTCAAGGCTATAGCAAAAGGGGAGTAGTTGAACTCTGAATGCAGGAGGGATGTCTGGGGGTTTTTCTCCACAGGCAGGGTGAGGGAGAGGACAGGAAACTAGCAAAAGAAATATGGTTATCTACCAAGAATGGGTGACAAGGAACTGAGCTGGATGTTAAGGGTGGAGGGAGGATTCTGCTAAACTGGCGTTAGCTTGCTTCTTGCTAAAAATGAGCTCAGTAGGCCAAGGATAGCAGTAAGGCCCAGTCTAGAAGACAAGTGTGGCTAAAGTTTGGTCATGGAGTCTTTTTTAGAGGAATGCTGAGGTGAATTTAGAAATGGACTCGACGGCCAGGTGCAGCGGCTAACACCTTTGGTCCCAGCACTTTGGGAGGCTGAGATGAAAGGATCACTTAAGTCCAGGAGTTAGAGGCTGCAGTGAACCATATTTGCATCACTACCCCCAGCCTGGATGACAGAATGAGACCCTCCCTCTACAAGAAAATTAAAAAGAGAGAAATGGGCCGGGCGCGGTGGCTCAAGCCTGTAATCCCAGCACTTTGGGAGGCCGAGGCGGGTGGATCACGAGGTCAAGAGATCGAGACCAACCTGGTCAACATGATGAAACCCCGTCTCTACTAAAAATACAAAAATTAGCTGGGCACGGTGGCGCGTGCCTGTAATCCCAGCTACTCAAGAGGCTGAGGCAGGAGAATTGCCTGAACCCAGGAGGCGGAGGTTGCAGTGAGCCTAGATCGCGCCATTGCACTCCAGCCTGGGTAACAAGAGCGAAACTCCGTCTAAAAAAAAAAAAAAAAAAGAGAGAGAAATGGACACAAATCTGGGAAAACTGGTCATTTTCCATATGACCAGTTTGTTTCCATATGTCCACAAGACATTAATGAATGTGTTCCACCAGACACAACTTTGATTTATATGGACAGGCATTATCTACATGACTCTCAAATATCTACAGTTTAACTTTTATCTCCTAGGAGGTGTAAAATTTCTTAGTAAAAGACAAATGAAAGCTGAAATGGTCTGGGTGGAGGAGCCAGTCAGGGCATCTGCTCAATTCTAAAGACTCACTGTCAGGCTTCGTGGCTCCTGCCTGTAATCCCCTCACTTTGGGAGACCGAGGTGGGCAGATCACCTGAGGTCAGGAGTTTGAGACCAGCCTGGCCAATGTGGTGAAACCTGTCTGTACAAAAAAATGCAAAAATTAGCTGGGCTGGTGGCTGGCGACTGTAATCACAGCTACTTGGGAGGCTAAGGCAGGAGAATTGCTTGAACCTGGGAGGCGGAGGTTGCAGTGAGCCAAGATCGGGCCACTGCACTCCAGCCTGGGCGACTGAGCGAGACTCTGTCTCATAAATAAATGAATACTTTCACAATTTTATACCTGCTGTGGCTCCAGAATAGACCTAATTAGAGAAGCCAGTGAACTCATTCCACGTTCAGCCAATTATACCAGCAGCTTAACAGAGCTACTCAGGTATTTATACAATCCTATTTGAACAACAAAATCCTCTGTGTACATCTCTAGTCATACAATAATTGAACGAGGAACAAGCAGTAGTTAGTCTCAGCCAACACCTTGATTTTATTATTTATTTATTTATTTTGAGATGGAATTTTGCTCTTGTTTCCCAGGCTGGAGTGCAATGGTGCTATCTCAGCTCACCACAACCTCCGCCTCCCAAGTTCAAGTGATTCTCCTACCACAGCCTCCTGAGTAGGTGGGATTGGCTAATTTTGTATTTTTAGTAGAGACAAGGTTTCTCCATGTTGGTCAGGCTGGTCTCGGACTCCTGACCTCAGGTAATCGGCCTGCCTCAGCTTCCCAAAGCGCCTGGCAACACCTTGGTTTTCATAGGGAATCAAGGACTGCAGAAAATGTGAACTAATAAGTGGGTGTGGCTTAGACTGCTACGCCTGCGATAATTTGCTAGGCAGAAATAGAAAACCAACACATAGGTGGGTAGAGAAGCCGCTGGACTAGAAGATCCTCAGCATTCTATTTTCTGACATGAGCTGCCTAATATATCCAAAAATTTATATTAATCTATTATGTCAAATTATTTACTTATTTATTTTTTAAGAGACAAGGTCTCACTCTGTCACCCAGGCTGGAGTGCAGTGGTGCAATCACAGCTCACTGCAGCCTCGGACTCCTGGTCTCAAGCAGTCCTCCCACCTGGATCCCAAGGAGCTAGGACTACAGGTACATGCCACTACATCCAGCTAATTTTTGAAAAAAATTTTTTTAGAAGGCCAGGCACAGTGGCTCATGCCTATAATCCTAGCAGGCAGGTGGATCACCTGAGGTCATGACATCTTGACCAGCCCTGGCCAACATGGTGAAACCCCATCTCTGCTAAAAATACAAAAACTAGCCAGGCATGATGGCATGTGCCTGTAATCCAAGCTACCCGGGAGACTGAGGCAGGAGAATCGCTGGAACTCAGGAGGCAGAGGCTGCAGTGAGCCAAGATCATGCCACTGCACTTTAGCCTGGGCGACAGAGGAAGACTGCATCTCAAAATAAACAAATAAATAATAAAATAAAATATTTTTTGTAGAGACAGAGTTTCACCATGTCACTCAGGCTGGTCTCAAACTCCTGGGCTCAAGCATTCCTCCCATCTCGGCCTCCCAAAGCACTGGAATTACAGGCATGAGTGACTATGCCCAGTCGACAGCCTATTTCTTGTTGCCTAGACTGTAGGGTAGTGGCATGATCACGGCTCACTGCAGCCTCGAATTCCTGAGTTCAAGTTGATCCTCCCACCTCAGCCTCCCAACATGCTGAGGTAACAGGCACTGCACCCATCCTGTTGGTGTTTTACAGTCATCCCTCGTATCTGTGGGGGCTGGGTTCCAGGACCTCCCATGGATACCAGAATCCACAGATGCTCAAGTCCCTGATACGTGTTGTATTTGCATATAAATTATGTACATCTTCCATCATACTTTAGACATCTCTGGATTACTTATAATGCCTAATGCAGTGTAAATGCTCTGTAAATAATTGTTATACTGTATTTTGTAGGAAATGTTTAATAACAAGAAAAAATGTACATGATCACAAATGAATTTTTTTTCTGAACATTTTCTTTTTTTTTTTTGAGACAGTGTCTCGGTTTGTCACCCAGGGTAGAGTGCAGTGGTGCGATCTCAGTTCACTGCAACCCCTGCTTCCTGGGTTCAAGCAATTCTTCTGCATCAGCCTCCTGAGTAGCTGGGACCACAGGTGCGTGCCACCACACCTGGCTAATTTTTATATTTTTAGCAGAGACGGGGTTTTACCATGTTGGCCAGGTTGGTCTCGAAATCCTTACCTCAAGTGATTCACACACCTTGGCCTCCCAAAGTGCTGGAATTATAAGTGTGAGCCACTGCACCCGGCCTTTTTTTTTTTTAGACAGATTCTCCCTGTGTCACCCAGGCTGGAGTGCAGTGGTGCGATCTCAGCTCACAGCAACCTCCACCTCTTGGGTTCAAGTGATTCTCATGCCTCAGGCTCCCAAGTAGGTGGAACTACAGGCACGCACCACCATGCCCAGCTAATTTTTGTATTTTTAGTAGAGATAGACTTTTGCTATGTTAGCCAGGGTGGTCTTGAACTCCGGGCCTCAAGTAATCTTCCCACGTTGACCTCCTAAAGTGTTGGGAATACAGGCATGCACCATCGTTCCTGGCCCTTTTGTCTTGACCGTCTTCCAAGTGAAGTTGGTGGAAATCACTGATGGGGAACTATGCATGCAGAGGGCTGACCGTCATTGAGTTCTTTCCGCCTCCTCACTAATCTGCACACTGCAGGCAGGGACCTGGTCTCATCCCTGCCTGTGTCTGCGAGCACTGCCCACTTACACTGAAGTCTCCCCATTGGTCAGCTTGGTTCCGTGAAGGAACTCCATTTCCACAGCAAGGCCTGACCTCACACTGGTGGCTCCAGGTCACTGCGCAAACATTCTGAAGGGAGCAGACCTTCTTGGTTCCTCAGATAAATAGAGGGCAAATGCTGGACTGTGGCTAAGTATTTCCTTCATCCATAGGATAAAATACTGACAGTCTGTGCGTGATGGACAAGGTTCAGAGTGGTTTCCTCTTTTTCTTTTTGTTTTTAATGGAATGCCCACTTCATTTATGCTTGCTGTATGCAGACGGACTCCATCCAGCTGGAAACACAACAGGCTTACCAGGTAGCTTCAACCATTGGTTTTACTTGACTCAGGAGATTTGAAAAGCTGTTTCAGGGGAAATTTAAAAAGGGTAATTACAATTCACCTCAAAAACTTTTCTTTTCAAGGCAATAAACAGTCACAACCACCCAGAAACATCATCAAAGAACCCAAAGTGTTCTTTCGTAAAACCCAGTTATCTGGGATTCAAGAGGCTGCCTCCAGATCGATGAGTGAGTCATTGAATTTCTCATTCAGTGAAGTGAGAATCATAGCCTGGAGTCCTTTTGTCTGCTATGTGAATGTGTACTATGTGCTTGCTGGTAGAAAGATCCATAAAATAGAGTGTAATTAGGTAAACATTTGCTTGGAAATTAGGTCTTACGCTCTTCACACTCTGTTAGGTTGTGCTTTCTCTTTAGGGATTGTCACTTTCTTCCCCTTCATTTCACTTTAATTAGCGCACACAGAACCCTTGATCCCATTGTGATTACATATATGTGTTTGTTTGACTTGAATTGTAATTCGATGGATGTTTTGGTGAATCATAAGATGAAAGCCACTTCCCCGTCAGCTGCCAGCACAGTGGGTGTTGTCATACAGAGTCAGGGACGCAATGTCTCTACAGAGCAGAGAGGAGGGCTCTGACCCAGGATGGGAGGTAAACTTGAGTCAGGGATTGTTGGGAATGAAAACTGTATTTGTTCACATAGGCTGTGGGATCTAACTTCAGTATTTTCTAAAATTAAGAATGCTAGTCTGAGCAACACGGCGAAACCCCATCTCTTCAACAGCACACACAAAAATAGGCGGATATAGTGGCACGTGCCTGTAGTCCCCGCTGCTTGGGAGGCTGAGGCAGAATAGCTTGAACCCGGGAGGCAGAAGTTGCAGTGAGCTGTGATCATGCACTGCACTCCAGCCTGGGTGACAGAGCGAGACTCTCTCAGAGAGAGAGAAAGAAACAAAGAAGCTATTTTTAAAAGCGTTTCTGGTTTTGAATTCTATTCCACTCTGTAAAGACAAATATGTTAACTGAAAGACAGCTAAAATGAAAATTTTTGAGCACTTCTTTTCTTTCCATTTTTAGCAATAATTCAGCATAGACCTGCTCTTGTTAAAGTGATTTTAATTTCGAGTGTAGCCTTCAGCATTGCCCTGACATGTGGGATGGCAGTATCCTGTATGGTATACTAAGTAGCTGCTTAATAACATCGGCTATCCTTAAATAAGACATAACAAGTCAACTGACGATTATTTAGTGTCAAAGGATGATGATGATATTTCTTTTTTTTTTTTTTTTCCCCGAGATGGAGTTTCGCTCTTGTTACCCAGGCTGGAGTGCAATGGCGCGATCTCGGCTCGGCGCGATCTCGGCTCACCGCAACCTCCGCCTCCTGGGTTCAGGCAATTCTCCTGCCTCAGCCTCCCGAGTAGCTGGGATTACAGGCACGCGCCACCATGCCCAGCTAATTTTTTACATTTTTAGTAGAGACGGGTTTTCACCATGTTGACCAGGATGGTCTCGATCTCTTGACCTCGTGATCCACCCGCCTCGGCCTCCCAAAGTGCTGGGATTACAGGCATGAGCCACCGCGCCCGGCGATGATATTTCTTCTAATTGCTAAATTATTATAGTGAATACAAATTTCCAGATTAGTGTTTTTAAAAATGTGGATTGTACTCATGTTGGGTCATGATACACATAAAAAGAAAGAAGGAAAGAAACAGGCCGGGGGCGCGGTGGCTCACGCCTGTAATCTCAGCACTTTGGGAGGCCGAGGTGGGTGGATCACGAGGTCAAGAGATCGAGACCATCCTGGTCAACATGGTGAAACCCTGTCTCTACTAAAAATACAAAAAATTAGCTGGGCATGGTGGCGCGTGCCTATAATCCCAGCTACTCAGGAGGCTGAGGCAGGAGAATTGCGTGAACCCAGGAGGCGGAGATTGCGGTGAGCCGAGATTGCGCCATTGTATTCCAGCCTGGGTAACAAGAGCGAAACTCCGTCTCAAAAAAAAAAAAGGAAAGAAACAGGACAGAATACAATTCAGCAGAAGAGAAAATATCAGAAAACATTATTTAAAATATTAATGTAAAAGGCTGATGTTTAAACTTTTCAAACACACATGTGAGACAGGCACACACACAGAGACACAGAGTTGTGAAATAAAATATATTTCTTACTGTGAGTCATGGTCAAAAATGTTTGAAAGACACAGTTTGAGATGCTGGCATCCTCCCAAAATTCAGTATTTTATTTTATTTTAATTTTTGTATTTTACTAGAGACTGGGTTTTGCCATGTTGCCAGGCTGGTCTTGAGCTCCTGGCCTCAAGTAATCCACCCGCTTTGACCTCCCAAAATGCTGTGATTACGGATGTGAGCCATCATTCCCAGCCCCCCAAACATGGCCTCCCAAAGTGCTGGGATTATGGGTGTAAGCCACCATTCCCCCAGAATTCGGTATTTTAAAATGAACTTGAGGCCAGGTGATGTGGCTCACATCTGTAATCCCAGCACTCTGAGAGACCTGAGGTTAGGAGTTTGAGACCAGCCTGGCCAATGTCGTGAAACCCTGTCTCTACTAAAAATACAAAAAGTAGCTGGTCGTGGTGGCGGGCGCCTGTAATAACAGCTACTCAGGAGGCTGAGATAGGAGAATCGCTTGAACCCGGGAGGTGGAGGTTGCAGTGGGCAGAAATCGCGCCATTGCACTCCAGCCTGGGTGACTAGCAAAAACTCTGTCTCAAATAAATAAAAATAAAATGAACTTGCTACTTTGGCAGGAATCTCAATAGTACACAGCAGAAAAGAGTGATCATACTCCCTTTTACTAGAAATGTGTCAGTGCAGTCGGGGTAGTAGCAGCTTTGGGGGAAGATACATCACCGTCTTTGCAAATAAAGCTTTGGGTCAAACTCTTTCAAGTGATAACAATCATCTTGAAATTCACAGTGGAAAAGGGTGAGACGTACTGTGACCTCATGGTGTTCTGACCAAACCAACAGACTCTGACTCCTGCTTTATGATTCCATGCTAGGATTCCATTCTATCCCACCAGAAACAGCTTGAGAAGTCCATGGTTGCTGGCTTCATTAGAACTGAGTATGAAAACAGGGGACATATTGCCATGTGTGGGATATTTTTTGGGGTAGCTATGTTAAGACCACCTTAGAGTGGGTCACATGAAGGCAAAGTGAGATTAAAGGTAATGGGAAAAGTTTTGGTAATGAGAGCGTAACCTGCGTGCTTGCTTGTGAGTTATCTCCACTACATTGACTTAATTTGTGTACCTGTATAGGCTGGAGGCAGTGGCTCATGCCTGTAATCCCAACACTTTGGGAGGCCAAGGAGGGGGTGGATCCCTTAAGCTCAGGTATTTGAGATCAGCCTGAGCAACATGGTGAAACACTGTCTGTACAAAAAAAATACAAAAATTAGCCGGGTGTGGTGGCATGCACCTGTAGTCCCAGCTACTCAAGAGGCTGAGGTGGGTGGACGGCTTGAGCCCAGGAGGTGGTGGTTGCGGTGATCTGAGCTCGTGCGACTGCGCTCTAGCCTGGGAGACAGAGCAAGACCCTGTCTCAAAAAAAAAAAATTATGTTACTGTAGCTTCTGTATAATTTCATTATTATAGACAAAAATATTAAGTTTTTATAAATATAAAGTTTTCTAAGACAACTCAGTAAAACATATCTCCTGGACACTCAGTTGAGTTGTTGAGCTAGTCACTTCTTTTTTTTTTTTTTTTTGAGACGGAGTTTCGCTCTTGTTACCCAGGCTGGAGTACGATGGCGCGATCTCGGCTCACCGCAACCTCCGCCTCCTGGGTTCAGGCAATTCTCCTGCCTCAGCCTCCCGAGTAGCTGAGATTACAGGCACACGCCACCGTGCCCAGCTAATTTTTTGTATTTTTAGTAGGGACGGGGTTTCACCATGTTGACCAGGATGGTCTCGATCTCTTGACCTCGTGATCCACCCGCCTCGGCCTCCCAAAGTGCTGGGATTACGGGCGTGAGCCACGGCGCCCGGCCCCTAGCTAGTCAGTTCTTACTGTTTTCACACTTGTCTTAGCGCTAAGCTATAGTAAAGCCTGAGGCCAAAACCAAAACAAAAAAAACCCACCTGCTCCGAAGTAAAGTTTTATGTAATTTTTAGTGGTTCATTTTTTCCAGAAGTAGATTTTGAAAGAAACCCCGTCTACTAAAAATGGAAAAAATTAGGCAGGCGTGGTGGTGCGCACCTGTAATCCCAGCTACTTGGGAGCCTGAGGCAGGAGAATTGCTTGCACCTGGGAGGCGGAGGTTGCAGTGAGCCAAGATCATGCCACAGCACTCCAGCCTGGGCAACAAGAGTGAGACTCCATCTCGAAGAAAGAAAGAGAGAGATGATTTGTCTTGATTGTGGATTTTTTGTCAACATCTTAAGTTTTGAACCCAATGCGAGTGCCTTGTTCACTTCTAGTCCTGGCTTTGATCCATGCTTTGGGATGATCAGAGTTACTCCTTACTACAGGAAATGGCCTGACCATATAGACATTTGAGATCTGCCCATGATTAGTCTGGTTTCAAAGTCTTATTTCTACCCCACCCCACAAGCAACTCCTTTCCAGTCAAAATGTAGCATGTTAAGAAATGAATTATTCACCATGAAAACTGTGCTTCTAAATTAATTTATACCATTCTCCAGTCAACTGGCACAGGCTGAGGAAAGACAGCGGCTTGAGTCACTTTATAAGAACATCAGGATACCATTATTAGGAGACGAAGAAGAGGGCTCAGAGAACGAGGATGAGTCTATGCACCTGCTTCCAGAGCATGAAAAGGAGCTGGAGAAGTTCATCCACTCAGGTAGAGTGACCTGTCAGAGCCCCTCACAGGAAAGCCAGGCTGGCCGCGGTGGCTTGGTTTTCAAAGGGAGAGATAAGTGGGAGTTAAGAGAGTTTGAAGTAAAGGAGACAGATATTCACAACCACACTTACCAAAATGAACCTTTCTCATCAAGTCCTACAGATGGGTAAACAGCTGTGGGGCTGCTCACCTCCTGCTGCAGGGCAATTCCATGGATCTAATGGAGTTCAGGAAACAAACTTTTCCTAGCACAAAACATTTCCCTTAAACATAGTCATGACCGTGATGTTGTCCTGCATTCAGAACACAGACAGGCAGATGTTTCACCTGCACCATCTGTCTCCATATGATGTGAAAGTGAGATCCAGACCCACAAAAGAGAGGCCACTACCCCAGGGTAAAAGTTCCCAGCATGCCATGCCCACCACAGACATATTCTGTTGTCCTTGTGAGAAGAGGGTGACATTGCTCATTTAAAACTGATTTTTTTTTCTTTTTTTTTTTTAACCACTGCAGTTAAGACTTTCATACAGAATAAAATAGATTTTTTTTTTAAGACAGAGTCTCGCTCTGTCACCTAGGCTGAAATGCAATGGTGCAATTTTGACTTACCACAACCTCTGCCTCCTGAGTTCAAGCAGTTCTCATGCCTCAGCCTCCCTGGTAGCTGTGATTACAGGTGTGTGCCACCACGTCCAACTAATTATTTATATTTTTAGTAGAGACAGGTTTTTGCCATGTTCGCCAGGCTGGTCTCAAAATCCTGACCTGAGGTGATCTACCTGCCTCAGCCACCCAAAGTGCTGGGATTAGAGGTGTGAGCCACCCACCTCGCCTGGCATTAAAACTGATTTTATAGAAGTTCTTTTTTTTTTTTTTTGAAATGGAGTCTCCCTGTGTTGCCCAGGCTAGAGTGCAGGGGCAAAATCTCAGTTCACTGCAACCTCCACCTCCTGGGTTCAGGTGATTCTCCTGCCTCAGACTCCTGAGAAGCTGGGATGACAGGCACGTGCCATGACGCCCGGCTAATTTTTGTATTTGTAGTAGACATGGGGTTTGACCAGTTAGCTAGGCTGGTCTTGAACACCTGACCTCAACTGATTCACCCGCCTCACCCTCCCAAAGTGTTAGGATTACAGGCGTGAGACACTGCTCCCAGTCTCTTTTTTTTGAGATAGAGTCTTGCTATGTCACCCAGGCTGGAGTGCAGTGGTGTGATCCTGGTTCACTGCAGCCTCAGCTTCCTGGGCTCAGTCAGTCCTCCCACCTCAACCTCCTCAGTTGCTGGGACTACAGGTACACATCACTATGCCCGGCTAATTTTTTTTTTTTTTTTTTTGAGATGGAGTCTCACTTTGTTGCCCAGGCTGGAGTGCAGTGGCGCCATCTCGGTTCCCTGCAACCTCTGCCTCCTGAGTTCAAGCGATTCTCGTGCCTCAGCCCCGCCAAGTAGCTGGGACTACAGGCACGCACCACCACATCTGGCTCAGTTTTGTATTTTTAGTAGAGATGGGGTCTCACCATGTTAGCCAGGCTGGTCTTGAACTCCTGACCTCAAGTGATCCACCTGCCTCAGCCTCCCAAAATGTTGGGATTACAGGTGTGAGCCACTGCACCCAGCTAATTTTTGTATTTTTGCATCCAGCTAATTTTTGTGTTTTTGGTAGAGACAGTTTTCACCATGTTGCCCAGGTTGGTCTTGAACTCCTGACCTCAACTGATCCGCCTGCCTCTGCCTCCCAAAGTGATAGAATTACAGTTTCAAGCCACCGTGTCCAGGTAATTTTTGTATTTTTGGTAGAGACAGTTTTTGCCATTTTGCCCAGGTTGGTCTCAAAATCCTTGGCTCAAGAGATCTTCCCGTCTTGACTTCCCAAAGTGCTGGGATTACAGGTGTCAACCACTGAGCCCTGCCTACAAGTTCTGAGATTCTTGGATAACTGTTTAAAAAAATCTAGAGAGAAACCTATGGAGAGTTCAGTATCTGATTCAGTCCTACTAACCATCCCTCACTTGGACTTTCTCTCTAAAAACTCCAGACATAACACTTTGGGAGGCTGAGGTAAGCGGATCACGAGGTCGGGACTTTAAGACCAGCCTGAACAACATGATAAAACCCCATCTCTACTAAAAATACAAAAAAAAAATTAGCTAGGCATAGTGGCGCTTGCCTATAATCCCAGCTACTCAGGAGGCTTGAGGCAGGAGAATTGCTTGAACCCAGCAGGCAGAGGTTGCAGTCAGCTGAGATTGCACCACTGCACTCCAGCCTGGGTGACTGAGTGAGACTCCGTCTCAAAAAAAAAACAAAAAACAAAAACCCCAAAACTCCAGACATAATCAGACATCTCCAGAAAGAGGCAGAATGGCCAGAGCAGGAGAGATCATTGACGCTTACTGAGGCAGACAGCTTTGTCATAACCTGTAGAAAATATTTTTCCGGGCCAGGCACAGTGGCTCACACCTGTAATCCCAACATTTTGGGAGGCCGAGGCAGTCGGATCGCTTGAGGTCAGGAGTTCAAGACCAACCTGGGATACATGGCAAAAACCATCTCTACCAAAAATACAATAATTAGCTGGGCGCGGTGGCTCACACCTGCAATCCCAACACTTTGGGAGGCTAAGGTGGGTGGATCAGTTGACGTCAGGAGTTCAAGACCAGCCTGGCCAACATGATGAGGCCCCGTCTCTAGTAAAAATACAAAACTGAGCCAGATGTGGTGGTGCATGCCTGTAATCCCAGCTGCTGGGGTAACTGAGGCACAAGAATTGCTTGAACCCAGGAGGCAGAGGTTGCAGGGAACAGAGATGGAGCCACTGCACTCCAGCCTGGGCAACAGAGTGAGACTCTGTGTCAAAAAAAAAAAAGAAAATTGGTTTGGCATAGTGATGTGCACCTGTAGTCCCAGCAACTGAGGAGGTTGAGGTGGGAGGATTGACTGAGCCCAGGAAGTTGAGGCTGCAGTGAACCAAGATCACACCTCTGCACTGCAGCGGATCACAAGGTCAAGAGATTGAGACCATCCTGGCCAACATGGTGAAACCTCTACTAAAAATATAAAAATTAGCCAGGTGTGTGGGCAGACACCTGAAGTCCCAGCTACTCGGGAGGCTGAGGCAGGAGAATCTCTTGAACCCAGAAGGCGGAGGTTACAGTGACAGTGAGCTGAGATCATGCCACTGAACTCCAGCCTGGCAACAGAGCGAGACTCCATCTCAAAAAAAAAAAAAAGGAAAGAAAATATTTTCCCAATGTCTTTTTCCCTCATTGGCTTATAACCTTTCTACATTATCCTTTTACCAGGCATTTATACAACTTGAATACACAATGTGGAAAAATAATTTTTAAATTTAATTTTCACCATCCTCATCAGACAAATAACAATCATTATGAACCCCCTGAAAATTCCACCATTGGTACCTCTATTTTTCCAGGCTTTTCTCTTCATCTCTTTTGTCTCCATTTTTATTCCCCACTTATTACTATCTCAGTAACATTGGTTCTACATTTTAGTTATTAGATCAAAAAGCAGGAAAAATATTAAGAAACTGAGTGAAGAGTGAAACTGAGAAATAGGGAAAAAAACAAAGAATGGGACACATAATGGAAAAGTAGACGACGTGTGAATGCAGACGACAGAGGTGCTAGCTGAGGCAGCGGAGGAAACACTTGGGGTGCTGGGAGACTGAGCACGTGGCATGGCTTGCTCCCTGAGAACCTCGTAGAAGAGGACATCAGCGAAAGAAACACCAGATGTGTATCCCGGAAAATAAAGCCAGATGATATAGCAACTCTTGCTTACTGACTCTCATGGTTCATGAATAATTATAACTTAATTGGGAAACAGAAAAAAATCCAACTTTGTTAAGGATGAAAGAGAAATTGTCAGGATTTTCTTTTCTTGCTCCTGACCAGAAATAATGCACAAGTAATTTTGGGAGGCTATCTTCCAGACCATGACAGGGGTAAGCTTTCATGAAGCACAACTTTCCTGGTGCGATTACCTGTGAGTTCCATAGCTTGTCTACATTGTACACATGAGGAAACTGAGGATGTCGAAATAAATGTGACACCGGATTCAAACACACTGATTGTTAGCCAGGTGTGGTGGCAGGCGCCTGTAATCCCAGTTACTCAGGAGGCTGAGGCAGGAGAATTGCTTGAACCCAGGAGTCGGGAGGTTGCAGTGAGCCGAGATTGTGCCACTGCACTCCCACCTAGTTGACATAGTGAGACCCTGTCAAAGAAAGAAAGAAAGAAAAAGGGGTGGGGGAGGGAAGGAAGAAAGAAAGGGAGGAAGGGAGGGAGGGAAAAAACACATTCAGGCCAGGCACGATGGCTCATGCCAGTAATCCCAACACTTTAGGAGCATGAGACAGATGGATTGCTTGAATCCAGGAGTTCAAGACCAGCATGAACAACATAGTGAGACCCTGTCTCCAGGAAAAAATAAATACACACTCATTGCTGTCAGCTTCCAGCTCTCTTGAGGGAAACAGGCCGATAGGCAAGGAGCTAACAAACACAGCCAGAAGCAGCAAGTGGGCACCAAGGGCTGTGGGAATGCAAAGAGGCCAGATTGAGTGAAATGGTGCAGCTGCTTTGGACAACAATCTGATGGTTCCTCAGAAGGTTAACAGTGTTACTATATGCCCAGTCCTTCCACTCCTAGGTATACATGCAAGAGAATTGAAAGCACATGTGCACACAAAAACCTGCACAGTAATGTTCTTAGCAGCGTTATTTATAAGAGCCAAAAAGTGGGGACAACCCAAATGTCCATTAACCAACAGGTGGATAAAGGAAATGTGGTCTGTTAACCAACAGGCGGATAAAGGAAATGTGGTCTGTTAACCAACAGGCGGATAAAGGAAATGTGGTCTATCTGTACAGTTAAATCTTTTTCAGCAACAAAAAAGAATGGAGTACTTAGGCACGCTACAATATAAACAAACTTGAAAACATTATGCTAGGAGCAAGAAGCCAGACACATATTGTGTGATTCTGTTTTTATAACATGCCCAGAATAGGCAACTGCATAGATGCAGAAAGTAGATTGGTGATTCCAGGAGCTGGGGCAGTTGAGATGGGGAAGACTGCTTGTGGGTATGAGGTTTCTTTATGGGGAATGAAAATGTTAGAGGCTGGGCACAGTGGCTCATGCCTGTAATCTCAGCACTAGGAAGCTGAGGCAGGTGAATTGCTTGAGCTCAGGAGTTTGAGACTGGCCTGGGCAACATAGCAAAACCCTGTCTCACAAAAAATACAAAACTTAGTTGGGCATAGAGGCATGCGCCTGTAGTCTCAGCTGCTTGGGAGGCTGAGGTGAGAAAGGATGGCTTGAACCCAGGAGGCAGAGGTTGCAGGGAGCCAAGATTCTGCCACAGCCCTCCAGCCTGGGCAAGAGAGCCAGACTTCATCTCAAAAAGAAAAGGAAAAAGGGCTGGATGTGGTGGCTCACGCCTGTAATCCCAGTACTTTGGGAGGCCGATGGGGGTGGATCACGAGGTCAATAGATCGACACCATCCTGGTCAAAAAGGTGAAACCCTGTCTCCTTGTTAAATACAAAAAATTAGCTGGGCGTGGTAGTGCACGCCCGCAGTCCCAGCTACTCGGGAGGCTGAAGCAGAAGAATTGCTTGAACCCAGGAGGTGGAGGTTGTGGTGAGCCGAGATCGCGCCATTGCACTCCAGCCTGGGTAACAAGAGCGAAACTCTGTCTCGAAAGAAAGAAAGAAAGAATTCAGAGCAAGTCCCCAGTGTAAAGTGAAAGTAAGTTTACTGAGCAAATAAAGGAATAAAAGAATGGCTACTTCACAAACAGAGCAGGGAATTCCCAAAAGTAAGAGGAGGAACATGCCCATCTTAGGTGCAATGCTTGTTTATATATAAGGCAACAAAGCAAAAAATCATAAGGGAGGTGTGCTCTACTACAAGGGCTCCTGACAAAGGATTGTTAATCTTTGTGTAACTACTGTCTTCCAGAACAATTTCTTTCTTTCTTTTTTTTTTTTTTAAGACGGAGTTTCACCATGTTGGTCAGGCTGGTCTTGAACTCCCGACCTCAGGTGATCCGCCCGCCTTGGCCTCCAAAGTGCTTGAATTACAGGCATGAGCCACCATGCCCGGCCCAGAACAATTTCTATTATTATTATTAAGGTGAAACTTATTCTTCAACTAAGAATGCTTTTTTGGTCTTAAGATATTGAGACATCAGGACATTTCCTGGGTCTGAAAACATCTGGTGACAAGGAATGCCTAACCTGGGAATGCAGCCCAGCAGGTCTCAGCCTCATTTTACCCAGCCCCTATTCAAGATGTAATGGAAACATATTGGTGCCATTGTGGCCAGAGTGGTAAGATGGGCGTATAGTTCTAGGAGAACAAAAATTGAGTGTTGGGTCAAACAAAGCCATGTAGGGTCATGGAAGCCACTGTAAGAGCTAAGGCTTTAGTCACAGAGCAGAAAGCACTGGGGAGTTTGGAAAGGGAAGTGACCTGGCTGGACTGGGGATTTAAACACGTCCTTCTGGCTTGTGCTTGGACAATAGACAATCCTGAGTGAGGAATGGAAGAGGGAGATCATTTAGAGAAAATTGTAAGAACTCAGGTGTGAGATGTTGGTAGTGTGGCCCGTGGCTGTCACATATGTATTGATGATAAGCAATTCCATTCTGGTTGAATTCTGAGTCTAGGACACGCTTTGCTGAAAGATTGCATATCAGGCCTCTGTAAGTCAAAACAGACTCTAGCTGGATCAATGTTGTTAACACATGCAGTGGGGAAAAATATTAGATTCCTGTCCCTGGAAAGCAGAACACAATTTGCTCACAGGCTCCACATGGGCATGCAGGGAAGGAGTGAAGCATGACTACTGGCTTGGCTGCTGAGGAGCTAGAAGGTCTGGGCTGCCACAGCTGAGGGGGTGACTCTTGAACAGCAGATGCTGGAGCAGGGGGTTTGGGATAATGTTTGGACAAGTCTAGTCTGAAAGGCCGATTACACAACCAGCTGGACATGCTGACACAGCTAATGAATCCCATCTGGGAAAGTGTGAGCTAGAAATATAAATAAGGGAAACGGCCAGGTGCAGTGGCTTACACGTACCTCATTCCCAGCAGGGAGGCTGAGGTGGGCAGATCACTTGAACTCAAGAGTTCAAGACCAGCCTGGACAACATATCCCCGCCTCTATAAAAAAATAGAAAAACTAGCCAGACTTGGTATACATCTGTAGTCCCAGCTACTCTGGAGGGTGAGATGGAAGGATTGTTTGAGCTCAGGTGGGTCAAGCTGTACTGAGTCATGATTGTACCACTGCACTCCAGCTTGGGAGACAGAGTGAGACCTTGTCTCAAAAAAATAAAAAAGAAAAAGAAAAGAAAATCACTGTGTAGCCTTTTCAGAATGGCCTCTTTGCTTATTAGTACACACTGAAATTTCCTCCATGTCTCTGATGGAGATTTTTCTACTTTTATGATAACACATAAATAATAGAAAACAACGTTTTCTTTTATATTAGGGAAACAAACACATACTGATTTGAGACTTGCTGGGTTTTTCCTCCAGTCACAGCTCAAAAATCCTGCATATGTAGCAGATTTAGAAAGGATCTCTGTTAATTGTGTGAAAGTTGATCATACAAATTGGGTCCTTCTTCTTATACCCACCTAAAACACAGTTGAAAGAGTTGTGGACGCTGGGTGCGGTGGCTCACGCCTGTAATCACAGCACTTTGAGAGGCCAAGGTGGGTGGATCACGAGGTCAGGGATCGAGACCATCCTGGTCAACATGGTGAAACCCCGTCTCTACTAAAAATACAAAAATTAGCCAGGTGTGGCGACACACGCCTGTAGTCCCAGCCACTCAGGAGGCTGAGGCAGGAAAATCACTTGAACCCGGGAGGTAGAGGTTGTGGTGAGCCGAGATCACGCCACTGCACTCCAGCCTGGGCCACAGAGGGAGACTCCATCTAAAAAAAAAGGTACTCCCTCCTTTTGGGATTCAGAGCACCCTTTGTTCCATCAGTGAATGCTCTAGTATCGTGCCTTTTCAAAATAGCATTCCTTTTGTTGCTGTCTTTCTGAGCTTGATGTCAAATTACTAAAAAGAAGTGAACATAAAGAAATGGAGGGGGCCGGGCGCGGTGGCTCACGCCTGTAATCCCAGCACTTTGGGAGGCCGAGGCGGGTGGATCACGAGGTCAAGAGTTCGAGACCATCCCAGTCAACATGGTGAAACCCCGTCTCTACTGAAAATACAAAAAAAATTAGCTGGGCATGGTGGCACGTGCCTGTAATCCCAGCTACTCAGGAGGCTGAGGCAGGAGAATTGCCTGAACCCAGGAGACGGAGGTTGCGGTGAGCCGAGATCGCGCCATTGCACTCCAGCCTGGGTAACAAGAGCGAAACTCCGTCTCAAAAAAGAAAGAAAGAAAGAAATGGAGGAAGTGAGATTAAATAGATACAAGTGTTGCTTAGTAAACTGGACACAATATTTGACTATGCTGGCAGGAGAGTTATTTTCTGTGGGACCCAGAAACAGGGATCTACTTCTGTGCCGCTGCTGCGGGGTGCCTCCGCATCCCACTTTCTTTGTTATGAACCTGTGTGGAGTATTTTTTTTCTTGTCCCTAACCAAACATACAGAGACAGAAAACTCCAGTGCTTGAGTTCATGCGTTTGAATTGCAACATAATTTTTATTTGCTTTCTCGACCAGTGGATATATTTTGTGACTGAATGACCGTAATGATGTGCATTTGGAGCAACGGCCTCTGGGAACGCCCGAAAACAACTAAATACTCGCAGACAGCAATCGGAAGAAACCTGGATACCGCTCCTTTAAGAAAGAGCAAACCCCCGCCTCCGCTCGGAACCAGGAGTTGCAATTTCCCAGCGCCCCCAGCAGCGGTTTGGCCTTTACTTCCGGAAGGAGGTGGCGGCAACCTCACTCTCTAGCCGTGCGCCTGCGGGAACTACATTACCCAGAATGACCTGCGTTGGACGACGGCGACCACCAGCCAATCAGGCCTCAGAAAGGTGGCGTTTCCGTAAGCGCAAGCGCGGTCGCGCTGGCATGTCCGTCGTTGTCGTCGTGGCGGCTGTTTTGGCGTTTGTCCGGATTGCTAGCTCCGGAGCGCTGGGTCAGCATCATTGGGGACTGATTGAGAAGGCGCGAGAGGAGTGTTTCGCGCTGCACTGAGGCGAGGCGTCGCTCGGGGTGCCCCGGCCCCGCCCAGAATAGAGACCCAGTCTCTGGCCCCGCTCGGCCCTTGGAGTGCGATGGCTGCCGCCGCGCTCATGGCCCCGGCCCGGGTGAGTGCTGCGTCCTCCGGGCCTTCCCCGCCCTCCCCATCCGAGTCCTAACGCCCCGAGGACACCTGCTCGCGGCCCTGCAGCCCAGGACAGAACAGGGGGACTTGGAGGAGGTGCTCCCGTTTCCAGCACCTGGCGTGCTAGGGAAGGGAGAGCGCGACGGGCGAGCAGCCGCTGACGGAGGCTCCAGCGAGCCCTGGGGCACAGAGGCGATGCAGCCGGTACCAGGGCGCTCACCTGCAAGGCCAGGCGTGGGGCTACAGGGAGGCCTGAGCCCGTGTGACGCCGCCGTGGATGACTCTCCCTGAGGCCTGGCTCTTTACATCCCCCACAGGTTCTCTGGGTTGTGGTAGTCCGGGACTCTCAAGTGGCATTCTCCCAGCCCTTAGTTCTGAAGACCGTGGGTGAACCCCAAGCCCGGGGCCCTGTGTCCATGTTAGCACGTATATAGAGTTGTTCCAATTTCTGGCAGCCAGCATGAACAGGTGTGGAAGATTGTTCCAGAAAGGTACAAGATGTGCAAATGCTTAGGTGTAATACGGAGGTGGGAACGATTGTGAAGCCACAAGTCTCCTTGCTTTCTGGTGGGTGCAAAGAACAGGAGGATAGGCGTCATCACTGCGGTGGGTGCTTGAGAAGTTGTGTGTGTGTTCAGGAGGCAGTAGCAAGTTTGAATCAGAAAAAAACAGGTGATTTACCAAGGTCCTCACAGGCTTCATCTGTGTACTCAGTGGGGCACAAGCTGTGGGACTGGCGGAGGAGGAAGGAAAGTCAGAGTGGACTAGTCCAGGTGAGGGTTACTGGCCCAGGATCGCGGCTAAGGAGATGTGGTTAGATTCTGGATGCATGGTTTGAAAAGGGACAACTAAATTATGTAATGTAGGTGGTGAGGGAGTGAAACAGGATTCAGAGAAGACCCCAGGGTTGTTGGTATTAGCAGCTGAAGGGAAAGAAGTTTCATCAACTAAGATGATGAACACATTGTCGATAGGAGTAATAGTCACTAGGGATATCAGGTTTATTTGGGCCATACTAAGAGTCAGATCTTTCAGACCCTACTAAATGGAGGCATTAAGTGGGCAGATGAACACACAGGTCTTGAAATCTAGGGAGTGGTTCAAGATGTGGCTGCTGTGTGCCCCAAGTTGAGTGGGTCACAGTTAGGTTGGGCAAGCCCCAGGTTTTGGTTGTAAAACCGTTAGTGGGCCAAGACAGGGAGGAGGATGCTGGAGTAAGTGGTCATGAAGGCAGGGTATGTGAAAGACAGTGTAGTTTGGCAGGGGCCAGGGCTCCCAAGTGAAGAATGAACATGAGATGGATGCAAACGCATAGGAGACTCAGGCTAGGACTCATGCTTATTTGCTACTTTGTGGGTATCCAGGATTTTGTGATAACTTGATGGGGCCTGGGTGTTTCATTCAGGCTGGACGATTAAGTTAGTGTCATATGGTCGTTTGTGAGAGTCATTGTATATGAGATGGGCAGCCAGTGACCCTGGAATTTAAATGAGCTTTACGTGGATATATGACTGCCAAGGGGATGGTAAGTGCAGCACAGAAGTGGAATAGGGCCCTGGTTATCTGTGATTCACCTGTGGTTCTCTGTGGCTAAATCTGAGGCAAGGGACCTGGCAGGGAGGCCTTCAAAGAAGTTTTTGAGGCTGTTTCCACTAGTGCAAGCCATGGGAAGTCTGGGATATTGGATCCTGTTTAAATCCACACTCTGGAAGCTGCCTACCAGGTTGTAGTGTAAGGCCAGAAATTAAGGCCCCGTGTGATGTGTCACCTTGACCTCTGATGAAAACACTACAGCCTCAGATGGCCTGAGAGCAAATTCCCCTTCCCACTTTGCTCCCAAGAATAAGCTCTCTCAGCCAAATGAACCCTTCTTATTCAGGGAACCAGAATAGTTCCTGCTTATTACTTTGTAGCAGGTTTCAGTACCCTACCAATTTTTTGAGTAATTCAAACAAGCCTGTCCCCTCCTCTGGGGACCAGGGTAGCTTCTCCATCTTGATGCTACAAAGCTTGCATTCCACAGCGCCTGGTTGTTCACTCTTTTCTGGAGTACTCCCTCCATATGGCCCTGTGTGGAGTGTGGTTTTCTGTCACAAGCTGTGAGTATTGGTCTTTAATTAATAAACTGTTGATCTCATTTGTCTAGTGTCGAGTGTCTCGTGTTTGGCCACTGGTTATCCACTGTAACCATTAGGTTATCCGCTCTTTCACCCAGGATTTAGCCTGTGGTATGGGACAGTGAGGTAGTGGTGGTCGTGGTCACGTGGCTGTGGGATCTGGAGACCTGAGGTATGTGCAGTGTAACGAATGATACGCACTTGGAGAGGGAGGATGCCTGATGGCCCCACTGCCTCGGTTGAGACGTACCTAATCTTGGTCATACCAGAGGAATGCTTGTCAGGGAGGGGTAGTTGCCCTGATGCCATGCCCACAGCTTAGATACATGTGTTTTTTTGCCTGCCTCTTGTTACTGGTGGCTGCAGCCAGTGACCAAGAGGCCCATAAGGAAACAACAGCACCAGTGGACTGCTTTCTCCACTGAGTTGGGGAGCTTCAAAAGAAGATGAGCACTGGGTAAACGTGTGAGGGGATGGATTATGGATACTGAGAGAAGGAACCATTTGTGGTTTCATCTGTCCCCATCCTGGCAGGGTATTGTGACCTTTGAGGACGTTGCTGTGTACTTCTCCTGGAAGGAATGGAGTCTCCTTGATGAGGCTCAGAAATGCCTGTACCACGATGTGATGCTGGAGAACTTGACACTTACAACCTCCCTGGGTAAGGTCCTCACACCCACCTCTGTACCCGGAGCTAGTCTCTGCTCTTTCCTCAGGGACAGATATGTCCTCACGAGAGGACTATGGACACAGCTTTCTGTTCCTGGGTAGGTGCTGCAGTTGGTAGGGCTAAGGCTTTATGTTACCTTTTCTCCTTGAGCAGGCAACACCTGCTTCCCTTTCACGTGGAAGGATTCAGAGTCAGACTTCTTATAGTCTGCCTTATGGATCTCACCTTGTTTGCCTCTCCCTGGCCAGGTGACTTTGTCCAGATCTGAGGCTCCTGGAGGCCCAGGTTCTACTTCCTTCCTCTATCTGACACTTCCTCATGCCTGCCTCTGCCAGGAATCACTGACATTGTCACTACTTATGTGGACTATGAGTGCCTCTTGCAAAATCCTCCTCTGAATTTCTCTTTGTGTTATTTTTTCCTACGGGCTATCATGTGTAGAGTTTTTCTGGGCTGGTCTTGGGTGCTTGCATATTTTAGGTTCCATGTTCTTGATCATAGGGGTCAGGTGGACAGGCCCTGTGGTTCCACGGATGGCTCTGATATCCCCCACAGCAAGATGGACTCAGAGGGAACCTGGCCCTGAGGACTAACACCTAAAGGAGGACATGATATCAGGGTTATGTTCAATCATACCAGAAACATATTGTGTTTGTCTGATGTTTCAGTGCTAATGACATTTGGGGCCAAACCTCCTTACTGCCTTTTATCCCCTTTCTTGACACTTTGCCTGCTTGTCAGCTGTACACCTTGTTACTACTTCTCTTCCTTCCAGCCTGGGGTTAATCCCCACGTCTCTGGACTCCGTATCTCACCCATGCTTCTCACTGCTTTTTCTGCAGTGCTCTCCGGTGTTGGCCTCTACATGCTGTGTTATGAGGTGTCCACGTGTGTCAGCTACTGTTTTGTTGGCATGTTTTCTTGGGCCTGGATATGTACTCGTATACAATGCACGTGTTAGCAGGAGAGCAGATATCACTGAAAATTGTCCTAGAGGAATGAGTTGTACATCCTGCCTCTTCTCCATGTTTCTGATCCCTAGTTGTGTCTTCTAACTCATGAGGCCTCCCCAATTCCGTGATCTTTAGAGGCCCAATTCTGCTAGGCAGCCCCATCTTCAACACCTTGGTCCTGAAAACAACCCCGTGGACTCAGTTCCTGGGTTTGTTGAATGCACGTTTGTCTATGGGCTACCCCCCTCCATTAACGTCAGCATGCTCTTCACCAACCTTTCCTTTCTTTCAGGTGGTTGTGGAACAGAGGATGAGGAGGCACCTTATCAGCAGAGCACTTCTCCACAGCGGGTGTCACAGGTTAGGATTCCTAAAGCCCTTCCTTCTCCCCAGAAGACCAACTCCTGTGAGATATGTGGCCCAGTCTTGAGACAGATTTTGCACTTGGTTGAGTACCAGGGAACACACCATGGTCAGAAACTGTACACAGATGGGGCATGCAGGAAACAATTACAATTTACTGCATACCTTCGTCAGCACCAGAAGGAGCATGTTGGACAGAAACACTTCAGAAGCAATGTGGGCAGAGACATGTTTTTGAACAGCTGCCCATTTCAAGTATCTGGGAAGCCCTTCACTTGCAAGGAAGTTGGGAAGGATTTCCTGGTGAGATCAAGATTTCTCCAGCAACAGGCTGCTCACACCAGAAAGAAGTCAAACAGAACCAACAGTGCAGTGGCTTTTCACAGTGTAAAAAATCATAACAACTGGGGAGAACGTATGAAAGCTTTCAGCTACAAACACGTACTTATTCAGCACCAGGGAGACCTCAGTAGGGAAAGATGTTACATGTGCAGCGAATGTGGGAGATCTTTTAGCACAAGCTGTAGCCTCAGTGATCATTCGAGAGTTCATACAGAAAACCCTTATACATGTGAGGAATGTGGGAAATCCTACAGGCAAAGCTCTAGCCTTATTACACACCGAAGAGTTCACACAGGAGTAAGACCTCATCAGTGTGATGAATGTGGAAAATTATTTAGAAGGAAGTATGACCTTATTATACATCAGAGAGTTCATACTGGAGAAAGGCCTTACAAGTGCAGTGAATGTGGGAAATCCTTTAGCCATAGCTCTAGCCTCATTACACACCAGAGAATTCATACTGGAACTAGGCCTTATGAGTGCAGTGAGTGTGGGAAATCCTTTATCCATAGTTCTAGCCTTATTACTCACCAGAGAGTTCACACTGGTACAAGGCCTTATATGTGCAGTGAATGTGGGAAATCCTTTAGCCAAAGCTGTCATCTCATTAAACACCGGCGACTTCACATTGGAGAAGGTCCTTATGAGTGTAGTGAATGTGGGAAATTGTTTACTTACAGATCTCGTTTCTTCCAACACCAGAGAGTTCACACTGGAGTAAGATCTCATGAATGTCATGAATGTGGAAAATTATTTAGCAGGAAATTTGACCTCATTGTTCATCAGAGAGTTCACACAGGCGAAAGGCCATATGAGTGCAGTGAATGTGGAAAATCCTTTACCTGTAAATCCTATCTCATTGCACATTGGAAAGTTCATACTGGGTCAAGGCCTTATGAATGTGGGGAATGTGGGAAATCATTTACCCATAGCTCTACACTCCTTCAGCACCAGAGAGTTCACACTGGGGAAAGACCTTATGAGTGCAAGGAATGTGGGAAATTTTTTAGCCAGAGCTCCAGCCTCATTAGACATAGGAGAAATCACACCGGAGAAAAGCCTTATGAGTGCAGTGAGTGTCAGAAATCCTTTAGTAACCGCTCTAGCCTTGTTAAACACCAAAGAATTCACACTGGAGAAAGGCCTTATGAATGCAGTGAATGTGGAAAATCCTTTAGCCAGAGCTCTAACCTCAGTAATCACCAGCGAGTTCACAGTGGGGAAAGGCCTTATGAATGTAGTGACTGTGGAAAATCTTTTACCTTCAACTCCAATCTCCTAAAACACCAGAATGTTCACAAGGGATAAAGGTTAGGTAACAGACAGAGGGCTGTTAGGGACAGAGAAGCATCCCTGCAAAATTCATAGACAAAGATTAAATAAATAAATGTATGAATTTTCAGTAACCATGCTTTATATTTAGTGTATATTCTCTGAATTTTGTTTTATACAAATACATTTATATGTGTACTTTGTCTCTTATATGCACACATAAAAATAAATGGTTTCTTTTTAAAACATTTCTTTCTTTCTTTTTTTTTTTCTTAACTTGCTCTCCCTCCTTTATTTTTTGTTTTAACAGAGTCTCGCTCTGTTGCCAGGGTGGAGTGCAGTGGCGCGATCTTGGCTCACTGCAACCTTCGCCTTCTGGTTTCAGGTGATTCTCCTGCTTCAGCCTCCCAAGTAGCTGGGATTACAGGTACGCGCTGCCACGCCCGGCCAATTTTTTGTGTTTTTGGTGGAGACAGAGTTTCACTACCTTGGCCAGGCTGGTCTTGAACTCCTCACTTCGTGATCTGCCCGCCTCAGCCTCCCAAAGTGCTGGGATTACAGATGTGAGCCCCCACGCTGGGCCATTTCTTTGTTTTTTTTTTTTTTTTTTTTTTTTTTTTTTCTGGAGACGGAGTTTCGCTCTTGTTACCCAGGCTGGAGTGCAATGGCGCAATCTCAGCTCACCGCAACCTCCGCCTCCTGGGTTCAGGCAATTCTCATGCCTCAGCCTCCCGAGTAGCTGGGATTACAGGCATGCACCACCATGCCCAGCTAATTTTTTGTATTTTTAGTAGAGACGGGGTTTCACCGTGTTGACCAGGATGGTCTCGATCTCTTGACCTTGTGATCCACCCGCCTCTGCCTCCCAAAGTGCTGGGATTACAGGCTTGAGCCACCACGCCCGGCTCATTTCTTTGTTTTTAAATGAACAAATTGTAATTGTGCATGTCCATGGAGTAATAGCGATGTTTCGATACCTATAATGTAGAGTGATCAGGGTAATTAGTATATCTGTCATCTCAAACATTCGTCATTCCTTTATGTTGGGAACATTCAGTCTCAATTTCTATCGTCCTCCTAGCAACTTGAAATTATGTATTATTAACTTTAGTTCTGTAGTGGTATAGAACACTGGAATTTCTTCCTTCTGTGTAGTTGTAATTTTATATCCTTTAACAAATCTTTCTCTATCCCTGCCTACCCACTACCCGTCTCAGCCTCTAGTATCCTCTGTTCTACCTTTTACTTCTAAGAGATCAACTCTTTTTTTTTTTTTTTTTTTGAGACAGAGTCTTGCACTGTCTATCAGGTTAACTTTTTTTTTTTTTTTTTCCAGCGCTTCCACATATGAGTGAGAATGTGCATGTTTATGTTCCTGGCTTATTTCACTTAACTGATGTCCTCCATTTCCATCCATGTTGCCTCTGGTGACAGGATTTCTGTTAATAGTATTCCTTTGTGTGTATAAATCACATGTTCTTTATCCATTTATCTATTGTTGGACATCTAGGTTGATTCCATATTTGAGCTGTTGTAAATAGTAAGTAAAGGGTTGTAGATGTCTCTCCAATGTGATGATTTTCTTTCCTTTGGATAAATTCCCAGTACTGGGATTGCTGGATGATGTAGTAGTTCTATTTGTAGCTTTTCGTTTGTTTGTTTGATTTTGTTTTTTGAGATGGGAGTCTTGCTCTGTCACCCATGCTGGAGTACAGTGGTGTGTACTCACCTCCTGGGTTCAATCGATTCTCCTGCCTCAGCCTCTGGAGTAGCTGGGATTACAGGCGCACACCTGTATTTTTGTATTTTTTGTATTTTTGTATTCTTAGTAGAGACAGCGTTTCACCGTGTTGGTCAGGCTGTTCTTGAACTCTTGACCTTGTGGTCCACCCACCACAGACTCCCAAAGTCCTGGGATTACGGGCATGAGTCACCGTGTCCAGCTCATGACACAGGACCTCAATACTGTTTTGCTTTTTTTTGTTTTTTTTTTTGAGATGGAGTTTCGTTCTTGTTACCCAGGCTGGAGTGCAATGATGCGATCTTGGCTCACCGCAACCTCCGCCTCCTGGGTTCAGGCAATTCTCCTGCCTCAGCCTCCTGAGTAGCTGGGATTACAGGCACGCGCCACCATGCCCAGCTAATTTTTTGTATTTTTAGTAGAGACGTGGTTTCACCATGTTGACCAGGATGGTCTCGATCTCTTGACCTCGTGATCCACCCGCCTCGGCCTCCCAAAGTGCTGGGATTACAGGCGTGAGCCACCGCGCCTGGCCCTCAATACTGTTCTCTATATTAGCTGTATTAGTTTGCATTTGCACCAACAGTGTATGAGTTCCCTTTTCTCTGCATCCTTGCCAGCATCTGTTTTTGTCTTTTTGATGCTATCTGTCCTAAACAGGGAGAAGTGATACCTCATTACAATTTTGTTTTGCATTTCCCAGATCATTGGTGATGAGTGTGTTTTATATATATTTTTTATTTTTTTATTTTTTAAAATATTTTTTAGAGACTGGATCTTGCTATCTTGCCCAGGCTGAAGTACAGTGGCTCTTCACAGGCGCAGCCCCACTGCTGATCAGCATGTGAGTTTTGACCTGCTCCATTTCCGACCTGGGCAGGTTCACCCCTCCTTAGGCAACCTGGTGGTCCCCTGCTCCCGGGAGGTCACCATATTGATGGCGAACTTACTGCAGACACTTGATCGGCATACCGCACTACAGCCCAGCACTCCTGGGCTCAAGTGATCCTCCCACCTCAGCCTCCCGAGTAGCTGGGACTACAGGCATGTGCCAGCGCACCGCTCTTATTACCCAGGCTGGAGTGCAATGGCGCGATCTCGGCTCATCGCACCCTCTGCGTCCTGGGTTCAGGCAATTCTCCCACCTCAGCCTCCTGAGTAGCTGGGAGTACAGGCATGCGCCACCGCACCTGGCTTTGGCTATCTTTATGTTGTCTTTTGAAAAACGCCTGTTCAGGTCGTTTGACATTTTTTTTTTTTTTTTGAGATGGAGTTTCGCTCTTGTTACCCAGGCTGGAGTGCAATGGCGCATTCTCAGCTCACCGCAACCTCTGCCTCCTGGGTTCAGGCAGTTCTCCTGCCTCAGCCTCCTGAGTAGCTGGGATTACAGACACGTGCCACCGTGCCCAGCTAATTTTTTGTATTTTTAGTAGAGACGGGGTTTCACCATGTTGACCAGGATGGTCTAGATCTCTTGACCTCGTGATCCACCCGCCTCGGCCTCCCAAAGTGCTGGGATTACAGGCGTGAGCCACCGCACCCGGCCCGTTTGACATTTTTAAATTGGATTTTTTGGAGGTTTCTTTGTTGTTGAAATATTTCAGTTGCTTTTGTGTATTGTAGTCTGGCTTTTTTTTTTTTTCTTTTTTTTTTTTGAGATGGAGTTGCTCTGATACCCAGGCTGGAGTGCAATGCATGATCTCGGCTCACTGAAACCTCCGCCTCCCAGGTTCAAGCAGTTCTCCTGCCTCAGCCTCCCAAGTAGCTGGGATTATAGGTGTGTGCCACAACACCCAGCTAATTTTTATATTTTCAGTAGTGATGGGTTTTTGCCATATTGGCTAGGCTGGTCTCAAACACCTGACCTCAGGTGATCTGCCCACCTCGGCCTCCCAAAGTGCTGGAATTACAGGCGTGGCCACCGCATCCAGCCTCTTCCTTGTTTCTTGACATTTTCCTTACACTGTCACTGAGTGGGTTCTGCATCAGAAAAAGATGAATAAACCAGGTGTGGTGGCTCAGTCCTATAATGTCAGCACTTTGGGAGGCCACGGCAGGAGGATTGCTTGAGCTCAGTAGTTTGAGAACAGCCTGGGTAATGTGGCAAAACCCTGTCTCTACAAAAAATACAAAAATTAGCTGGGTGTGGTGCATGCCTGTAATCCCAACCACTCTTGAAGGCTGAGATGGGAGGATCACTTGAGCCCTAGAGGTTAAGACTGCAGTGAGCCTTGCTTGTGCCACTGCACTTGAGCCTCAGCAACAGTGTGAGACCCTTTCTCAAAAAAAGGAAAAAAAAATAGAATGCTGCCCTAAGAAGATATCAGATTGATGTGTAAACGAAGCTCTTCATTGTTCAAACCATAATGCTAAGTGAGAAAAGCAAAGTACAGATTTGTATAGAATCTATGACTTTTTTTTCCTATAAGATGGAAAAACTTGTATAATAATATAATTGACCACAGGACACACAGAATAATGAGCAAAGGGAAGACACAATTCTATGAGGATAATACTATACTGCAAATTTCACCTTCTGTTTTTACTTATACATTAAATTACTTATTTAGAGACAGGGTCTTATTATGCTGCCCAGGCTGGCCTCAGACTCCTATGCTGAAATGATTGTCCCTCCAAGCCTCCCAAGTAGGTGGGTGGACACAATTTTTCTCTACCTTGGTATTGTTCAATGTTTTCAATAAAGAAAGATAATCTCATTTTAATAATAAAACCAACAAGGGGACCATTTTAATCACGTGTTGACCTTAATTCCATCTCTCTTAGACATCACTGTTAAAACTTCTGGGCTGGGTGTTGTGGCTCATGCCTGTTATCCTAGCACTTTGGGAGGCTGAGGTGACGTTCACCTGAGGTCAGGAGTTCGCAACCAGCCTGGCCAAAATGGTGAAACCCTGTCTCTACTAAAAATACAAAAATTAGCTAGGCATGGTCGCGGCCGCCTACAATCCCAGCTACTTGGGAGGCTGAGGCAGGAGAATGAATTTCTTGAACCTGGGAGGCAAAGGTTGCAGTGAGCTGAGACCATGCCACTGTACTCCAGCCTAGGCAACAAGAGCTGCGAAACTCCATCTCAAAAAAAAAAGAAAGAAAAAACTTCTGTTGGCTGGGAGCGATGACTCACCTTTAATCCCAGCACTTTGGGAGGCCGAAGTGGGCAGATCGCCTGAGGTCAGTAGTTTGCGACCAGCCTAGCCAACATGGTGAAATCCTGTCTCTGCTAAAAATACAAAAATTAGCTGGGCATGGTGGCGGGCATCTGTAATCCCAGCTACTCAGGAGGCTGAGGCTGGAGAATCACTTGAACCCGGGAAGTGGAGGTTGCAGTGAGCAGAGATCACACCACTGTCCATCCTGGGCAACAAGAGCAAAACTCCGTCTCAAAAAAAAATAATAATTAAAATTTAAAAATTATCTGAGCATGGTGGCGTGTGCCTGTAATCCTAGCTACTTTGGGAGTCTGAGGCAGCAGAATTGCTTAAACCCAGAAGGTGGAGGTTGCAGTGAGCATCCAGCATGGGTGACAGAGTGACAGAGTGGGACTTCATCTAAAAAAAAAAAAACTGACGTTTAAAAACTTTTTCATTATCCACTAATGTTTCAATAGAGCTATTTCTGTCAGCACGTATCATTTATTAGTCATTGGTATTAAGTTTCTGTAACTTGCATTTCACCACTTTTTCTGCTGTCATATTAGTTCATGTTGAACACTCCCTGCTGTAACAAGAGAAACAAATGGTAGGCACTCCCCAGGAAAGATATGAGCTCAGTAGTTTAACATACGCCCAGTGTCCCCAGGTGACATCACCACCATTACCAATACCAAGCTGGGATTCTTCTCATTGTGCTTTACCTGAGACTGATTTCCTAATTTCAGGTTCCTAAAATGGGTTGAAAATATAGTAAGTTAGAATGCCAAGTGAGGGATGTTACATGAATAAATGTTTTGTTCAATCAGTCGGACACAATTATTGACTTAACAGGCAGGACAGTTGTTTTTCTGTGAGAACGACAGAGATTCACCTTTGTAGTCCTGCTTTAGCCAGGCCCATCTCTGTCTTCCTTGGCATGGTCCTAGCTGGATTAGTTCTCTTTTGTCCCTTGTAGACTGAGAAACCAACTCTAATGTCTCAGAGTGAGGCAGGAGAATACGGCATTAGGATAACCAAGGATGAAGGCTTGAGCAAAAGAACAGCAGGTGCAGCCAGTTCTAGGCAAGATTAGGCATCACACAGGCCACATCCTCACTCCTGTGATAAGACAGACGTCTCCACTTCAGCCTCTGATTGGTCGTGCACCGATTCTTCATAGGATTGGAGGCCTTTAAAGAACTCTTGGGGTGTTAAAAAATTCTAGCTTGTTAATGGCAAAAACCGCAATTGCTTTTGCAGCAATCTGATAAAACCTTAAAAAAACGTAATCAGGGCTCTTGAGCCACTTGCTCGCCTGCTCCCAGTCCTACATGCCACTTCTGTGGAGGGTTCTTTCACTTCAGTAAATTGCACTTGCATTGGTTAATTCTTCTGGGTTTTTTTTGTGCGTTTTGTTCACTTATTTGTTCAATGCTCCAACCACCTGGAGAACTCAGTCAAGACTTTCCATCCGGTAACAAGAGTGAATTCTTGTGAGTTATAACAGTAATGTTTATCTGCCTCTGCTTCCAATGCAGGCATTTTGTGTTTAAACGATTGTTTAAAGTGATGCATGAATTTGGATTTCTAGCCTTTGGGGGCATTCATATTTCTAGCGCATGGGAGCTTGAATTTCCAAAAATGCGATTTTTTTTTTTTTTTTTTTTTAACTTTTAAAAAAATAGAGACAGGTGTTCACCATGTTGGCCAGGCTAGTCTCAAACTCCTGACCTCAGGTGATCCTCCTGCTTCGGCCTACCAAAGTGCTGGAATTACAGGCGTAAGCCACCACGTCCGGCCCAAAAATGTGATTTAATATTTTTGCAAACACTTGGGTGGTCAGTTACAAACAGGGATTCCCCAGGAATCTCAATATGCCTCTAAGGAGGGGCGACAGCATCCTCTGCTCTAGAAGGATGCGCGCTTTAATGAACCCCTGAGGTGGAATTGGGAGTTCCTGCAGAAGCGCCTGTGGGAAGCGGCACCTTTACTGCGTTGAAACCTGGGGAACTGCATTACCCAGGAAGCTCTACGTTGAATGACAGCGCGGCAGAACCAGTGAGGGCTCAGAATAAAGGTGTTGCTGTTTGCGCACGTAACGTAGGGGCGGGACTTTGGCGTCTTCTAGTAGCGGCCATTTTGGTTGACGTTGAGTGTCTGAGGCTTGTGAGGTGAGAGGCCTCGGAGCCGTGGGTCGGAACTGCGGTGTCTGAACCCAGCAGGTGGAGAGGAGTCATTCTCGCTGCACAGAGGCGGATCTTCAGCCCCGTAACGGCGCCCACCGCTCCCGGCCGTGCTTTCCCCACGTACTCGAATGGCGGCGGCCGCACTGAGGCTCCCGGCTCAGGTAATTGTGGCGCCTTACCTGCCCTAAGGTCACTTCATGCTAACCCGGGTCCTGAAGCAGCGAGGGAGCGGCACCTGCTCTCAGGTGTGCAGCCCGGACCCGGCGTCAGGACACTGAGTCGCTCGCGGGAGAGGTCCCCGTTTCTGACACCCGTGGGATGCGGGTGGGGAGAGCGACGGGCGCGGGCAGTGGCCTGGAGATGGATGGAGCCGGGAGGAAGGAACCTGGGGTCCCCAGGCGCCTGTGGGGAACAGCATGTGAGACTACGGTCCTCCTGAAAGAGCAGGCTGGTGGCTGTGTATTCACCGTGAAGACCCTAGAAGCCACGGAGAGTTTCGAAAAAAGGAGGGACGTGATCCAAGTGCAGCCTTTTAAGGTTTTCCAAAGGCCAGAAGGACATAGTGGAGAGAGGGGATGAGCACCTTGGGGTTCTGGGAGGTTGGATCCTTGTTAGTAGATCTCATAGGTGGTAGCGATGACATTTTTCACTGAGACACGCAGGTCAGCCAGCCAGCACGCGGTCACCTGGCTCCAGGGACAAGAAGAGGTTCATGGAGGCCGGGCGCGGTGGCTCACGCCTGTAATCCAGCACTTTGGGAGGCCGAGGCGGGCGGATCACCAGTTCAAGAGATCGAGATCATCCTGGCCAACATGGTGAAACCCTGTCTGTACTAAAAAAATACAAAAATTAGCTGGGTGTGGTGGCGGGAGCCGGTAGTCGCAGCTACTCAGGAGGCTGAGGCAGGAGAATTGCTTGAACCCGGGAGGCGGAGGTTGCAGTGAGCCGAGATCGCGCCACTGCACTCCAGCTTGGCACCTGGGGACAGAGCGAGACTCTATCTCAAAAAAAAAAAAAAAACTGGGCCGGGCGTGGTGGCTGATGCCTGTAATCCCAGCACTTTGGGAGGCCGAGGCAGGTGGATCACGAGGTCAAGAGATCGAGACCATCCTGGTCAACATGGTGAAACCCTGTCTCTACTAAAAATACAAAAATTAGCTGGGCATGGTGGCGCGTGCCTGTAATCCCAGCTACTCGGGAGGCTGAGGCAGAAGAATTGCCTGAACCCAGGAGGCGGAGATTGCGGTGAGCCGAGATCGCGCCATTGCACTCCAGCCTGGGTAACAAGAGCGAAACTCCGTCTCAAAAAAAAAAAAGAAAAAAGAAAAGAAAAGGTTCATGGAGACCTCAGCTTACCAGATCCTCTAATGTCTGCCTTCCCCTCAGGCACTCCTGGCTGCAGAAGCCCTTAAAGAACCCACCCACAGGCAGGTGCGGTGGCTGCCTGTAATCCCAGCACTTTGGGAGGTGGAGATGGGTGGATCACGAGGTCGAGTTCGAGACCCGCCTGGCCAACGTAGTGAACCCCCGTCTTTACTAAAACTATTAAAAAAAAAAAAGCCGGACCTGATGACAGTAATCCCTGTAATCCCACCTACTCGGGAGGCTGAGGCAGGAGAATCGCTGGAACCCGGGAGGCAGAGGTTGCGTGAGCCGAGATAAAGCCATTGCACGTTAGCCCTAGTGACAGTGCTGGACTCCGTCTCAAAAAAAAAAAAAAGAACTCACAGAGGGAGTTGGAGGGGAGTTGGAGGGTGTTCCGTTTCCTTACCAGTCTTATCCCCCATTCACATGTTCTCTAGCTTGTATGTCCTGGGACCCTTACGTGCCATTTTTTTTTCAGTCCTTTGATCTGAGAACACTGGAGAAACCCTAAACTCAGAATCCTAAGAACATGACAGAGTGTATGGAGGTATTTCTAGTTCTGTCAACCCATGTAAACATACTTTGAAGGTTAACTACAGAGTTGGTACCAGGTCATGAAATGCTTAGAGGTAAAAATGATCGGTTGAGGGGCGGGGGTGGGGAGGTGATGTTACCAAGTCCCATTTGTTTGCAGGCATCATCTGGCTCCAAAGAAGAGAACACACTGTGTTTGAGGCAGGAGGAAAGAGGATCGGAGTTTAAGCTCCTGCAACAATGCAGGTGAGAGTTAATGGACCATATTAATGGTTAAGGAGTTGTGGCTGGATTCAACATTGACAGTTTGTAAGTGGCAACTAGATTTTCTAATGGACCGTGAGGGTGTGAAAGGGGAATCAGGTATGACTACAAGGTTTTTGGTCTTAGCAGCTATAGTGATGGAAGCTGCATCAACTTGAGATGTGCACACAATTGGTAGGTATCATATTCATTGGGGATATGAAAAGTGTTGTTTTGGCCTTAAGAGTCTGAGATAGTTTAGCCTCCATTATGACATTGACACACTTCATATTATCGTGGTAACTCTTTTAGGGGGCCAGGAAGGGATGGTTGGAGGCTGAGGGCTGAATTTCTTTCTTAGGTTCCTGGCTGATATTGCCACAGGAGAAAGAGCTAGGGTCTCATGAAGGTAGGGTATATGAGACACCATGGTTTGTCAGGGGACATAAGCTTCCAGGGGAAGAATAGATATGAGATGTAAGAAGAATCCCAGAAATAATTGAAGGAAGGTGACACTTGGGCCAAGGCTGATACTTACTCATCACTCTGGATGCATCAAGATTTTGAGATAACTTTGTTGGTGTTTGGGGGTTTTCATTCAGCCTGATATGGTCAGGTTAAATGTGGTTATCTGTGACAGACACTAGGCCTGGGATGGATGACTGATGGCCTGGGATTTTATTTTATTCTTTTTGTTTTCACTTTTCTTAGACCATTCTCTGTAACGAGGGACTGGGATTTAAATGACTCTGGGTGGACAGAGGAAAGTCACGATTGTAAAGGAGTCAGCAAGTGCATCACAGAAGTGGAATAGGGCCGTGGATATCTAAAGCCACACCTGGTTCTCTGGTGGTATCTCCATAACATGCAAGGAGGCCTTCATAGAATGACTTGGGACTGCATTGCTATTGGGAACCATGAGAATTCTGTGGTAATATTGGATCCTTCATGAATTTGCCAAGCATACTCTGAATTCTGTCAGCCATGTAGTAAGGCCAAAAATGAAATCCGAATGTGATGTGCCACCTTGATGTGTGGTGATACTGTATGACGTCAAATGACCTGAGCGCAAAATCCCCTTCCCACTCTGCTCTGTTGGATAATGTATCCTGGCCTAACAACCCTTTTCATCAAGGGGTCAGACGCAGTTTCTGGTTATTATACTTTGTGCTAAGTTTCAATTCCATTCCTACTCAGAATTATTAAAACAAGTGAATGGTACCCTCTTGAGAAATCAAGGACTATCACACTCTCTTCGTCTTACAAAGTGTGAATAACACAGTCTCTGGTTTCCCTCTGTTATCCATAGTGCAACCCCCACGTGCCCTCTTTGCCAGCGTGAGTTATTTGATGTTGAAATTGCTGTTGATGGCGTCTGTACAGTCTCAGATGTGAGTTGTTTCCCCAACACTATAACCTTAAGGAGAGAATCCCACTCAGCAGTAGAAGGGAAAGAAGGGGATTAAAACACTTAAAGTTGTTGTCCAGGTTTGAAGGCTCATGCTGTAATCCTAGCACTTTGGGAGGCTGAGGTGGGAGGATTGCTTGAGGCCAGGAGTTTGACATCAGCCCAGGCAATGTAGCAAGGCCCCATCTCTTAAAAAAAAGTGGTTGATGTTGCACATACGTATGATCTTATCTCCTCAGAAAGCTGAAGCCTGGGAATCACTTGAACCAAGGGATTTGAAGTTTCTAGAACCTGTCGGGTAACCAAGGGAGAACCTGACTAAAAGAAACCAAAACTGGGCTGGGTGCGGTGGCTAATGCCTTTAATCCCAGCACTTTGGGAGGCTGAGGTGGGCAGATCCCGAGGTCAAGAAATCAAGCATCCTTGCCAACATGGTGAAACCCTGTCTCTACTAAAAATATAAAAATTAGTTGGGTGTCGTGGTGCACACCTGTAATCCCAGCTACTCGGGAGTCTGAGGCAGGAGAATTGCTTAACAAAAAAAACTGGGAGGAGGAGGTGGTAGTGAGCCAAGATCGCCCCACTGCACTCTTGCCTGGCGACAGAGCAAGACTCTGTCTCGAAAAAAAAGCAAAACTGGCTGGGCTTGGCAGCTCGTGCCTGTAATCCCAGCACTTTGGGAGACTGAGGCGGGCGGATCATCTGAGGTTAGGCGTTCAAGACCAGCCTGACCAACGTGGAGAAACTCTGTCTCTACTAAAATTACAAATTCAGCTGGGCATGGTGGCACAGCCTGTAATCCCAGATACTTAGGAGGCTGAGGCAGGAGAATTGCTTGAACTCAGGAGGCAGAGGTTATGGTGAGCTGAGATAGCACCATTGCGCTCTAGCCTGGGCAACAAGAGGGAAACTCCGTCTCAAAAAAAAAAAAAGACCGGGCGTGATGGCTTACCCTGGTAATCCCAGCACTTTGGGAGGCTGAGGCGGGCGGATCACGAGGTCAAGAGATCAAGACCATCCTGGCCACCATAGTGAAACCCCATCTCTACTAAAATATAAAAAATTAGCTGGGCGTGGTGGCACGCATCTGTAGTCCCATCTACTCGGGAAGGCTGAGGCAGGAGAATTGCTTGAACCTAGGAGGCAGAGGTTGCAGTGAGCGGAGATCGAGCCACTTCCCTCCAGCCTGGCGCCTGGTGACAGAGAGAGACTCTGTCTCAAAAAAAAAAAAGAAAGCTGGGCACGGTGGCTCTCGCCTGTAATCCCAACAGTTTGGCAGGCAGATCACAAAGTCTGGAGATTGAGACCATCCTGGCTAACATGGTGAAACCCCTTCTCTACTAAAAATACAAAAAATTAGCCAGGTGTGGTGGCACGTGCCTGTAGTCCCAGCTACTCAGGAGGCTGAGGCAGGAGAATCGCTTGAACCCGGGAGGCAGAGATTGCAGTGAGCCAAGATTGCGCCACTACACTCCAGCCTTGGCGACAGAACGAAACTCTGTCTCAAAAAAAAGAAAAACCAAAACTGATTTGTGTTAATGTTCAAAAGAGGCTGATGGTTGGGGGATGTCACCTTGGGGTGGCCATGGCATGTGCCTGTGTTGTTTAAAGAATGATGTGTAAGGCTGGGCATGGTGGCTCACGCCTATAATCCTGATACTTTGGGAGGCTGAGGCGGGTGGATCACCTGAGATCGGGAGTTTGAGGCCAGCCTAGTCAATGTGGTGAAACCGCATTTCTACTAAAAATATAGAAGTTAGCCAGGTGTGGTGGCAGGGGCTTGTAATCCCAGCTACTTGGGAGGCTGAGGCAGGAGGTTGCAATGAGCCGAGATCACACCACTGCACTCCAGCCTCAGGAAGAAAAAAAGACTGTGTATTTAGAGAGGGAGTATGTCTGATGGACCCAGGCAACTGCACTGGGCTTTATGTGAATTTGGATATACCAGAGACGTTGGCTTTTATGGTAAGAGCACAGCATAGATCCCTGTTTTTCCCCTACTTCTTATTTGCTTATGGCTATACTGAGTGACCAGTGGTCCCACAAAGAGACAAAAGCACCAGTGGACCTGTTTTCTCCTCTGTGCTGAGGATCTTGGGAGGAGGACGGGCAAGTGGGGGTATGTTGGAGAGGTGGATTGTAGTACCTCAGCATAGGAACTGTTTGTGGTTTCATCTGTCACCATCACAGCAGGGCACTGTGACATTTGAAGATGTGGCTGTGAACTTTTCCCGGGAGGAATGGAGTCTCCTTAGTGAGGTTCAGAGATGCCTTTATCATGACGTGATGCTGGAGAACTGGGTACTTATATCCTCCCTGGGTAAGTTCTTCACACCCTCCCCTACTTCCTGAATAAGTCTCTGCCCTTCCCCTTTTTACCGTTGGCAAGACTGACTCTCTTGTCAAGACCATGGGCACAGCTTTCTTCCCCACCTCTCTGGACAGGTTTTGTGGTTGATAGGTCTGAGGTTACACACCAGGCTAGAGGTTACACTGACCTCCCTCCCTGAGCAGCTCCAATACCTGCTTTGCTGCAGACTCTCAGGGAAGAAGTCAGTCAAGACTCTTGTAGTTAGTCTAATGCATTTCGCCTTGCTTGTCCCCTCGTTGCTTGACTTTGTCCATATCTGAGACTTCTGTGTGTCCAGGTTCTATTTCCTTCCTTTAGCTGACATTACTTTATGCCTGCCTGTAGCAGGAATTGTCATTACTCACATTGTCACTGCCTACATAGACCAAAGGTAAGACCCTCCTTAGAAATTCTGTTTTTAGTAATTAGTTTTCTTTCCCGTGTGTTTTCATGTTTTGAGCCACCGTTGGCTCAAAAACTATCCAGCACATATTGGCAGGAGGAAGAGAATAGGGAGTCCAGTGATGTGGCCTTTGTGACTAGCCAGCATTTCAATTTATTCAGGTGGAAATGGCCTTCCTGGCTTATCAGTATTTGCTGCCAGAGGCTAGTTGTCCCACTTCTGCCCTATCTTTCCCTTAGTACTTATGGCATCCAGGTTTCATGTACTTCATCATCTTGGTAGTGGGGTGAGGAGTCCTCAGTGCTACAGAAGATGCAGTTGAATCCAGGCTCAGCCTCATGTTCTCAGAGGGAGCTTGTCACTGAGGAGTGGCACCTGGTGGGAGGGCATGAGGTTGGGATTTTATTCAAATCATACCAGAAGCCTATTATATTTGATTAGTATTTTTGTGGACAGTAGACACTATTTCTGTCTTCTCCATTCTTGAGAGCATCAGACTTGTCAGTTGTACACCTTGTCACTTGTACTCTGATATCCATCCCCCAACGAATATTCAACTCTCTGGACTCCACATCTCAGCCATTTATTTTCTCATATTTCCTTCCAGAGTGTTCTCCAAAAGTGGCATACACATTGTGTATTAATCAGTGTGTACACATTGTTAAACTGTTGTCTTGTAATTAATTTCTTAGGCCTGGACATATCCTTCTATATAGCATTAACATGTCATGAGGTAATTTCCTGCAGAGAAGTGGTTCGCAAAGGAAAGAGTTGTATACCAGGCACCTTGGCTTACACTTGTAAACCCAGCACTTTGGGAGGCTGCTGTGGGCAGATTTCTAGAACCCAGGAGTTCAAGACCAGCCTGGGCAACATGGCAGAACCCCATCTCTACAAAAAGCTAGGCATGTTGGCGTGCACCTGTGGTCCTAGCTACTGTGGTGGCTGAGATGGGAGGATCATCTGAGCCCAGCAGGAGGCAGAGATTGTGCCACTGCACTCCATGCTGGGTGACAGAGTGAGACCCTGGCTCTATTCTCTATGTTGCATGTACGCTTCTGCCCTTCATTTTTTTTTTTTTTTTTTTTTTTTGGAGACAGAGTCTTGCTCTGTTGCCGGACGCCAGGCTAGAGTGCAGTGGCGGGATCTCAACTCACTGCAACCTTCACCTCCTGAGTTCAAGCAATTCTCCTGCCTCAGCCTCCCAAGTAGCTGGGACTACAGGCGCGCGCCACCATGCCCAGCTAATTTTTGTATTTTTTAGTAGAGATGGGGTTTCACCATGTTGGCCAGGATGGTCTCGATCTCCTGACCTCGTGATCCGCGCGCCTCGGCCTCCCAAAGTGCTGGGATTATAGGCGTGAGCCACCGCGCCCAGCCTGCCCTTCATATTATATAAAGGTCACAGAGGCCTCCTGCATTCTGTGACCTTTAAATAGCCTAGTAATGACAGCTTCATCTTTCATGTGATGCCAACATTCTGTGCCTGCAAATATTTCCATGGAGTAATTCCTCAGTTTGTCAGGCACACTTGTGGGTGGGCTGTGCCTTCCCACCAGAGTTAACTTGAATTCTTTTCTTGCTTTCAGGTTGTTGGTGTGAATCAGAAGATG
This sequence comes from Aotus nancymaae, assembly GCF_030222135.1. Classification (NCBI taxonomy): domain Eukaryota; kingdom Metazoa; phylum Chordata; class Mammalia; order Primates; family Aotidae; genus Aotus; species Aotus nancymaae. Next base: position 2,042,243 of record NW_026988484.1, on the reverse strand, counting down.
AGGAGGCACCTTCTAAGCAGAACATTTCTATTTTACAAAGAGTGTCTCAGGTCAGCACTCCTAGGGCAGGTGTGTCTCTCAAGAAGGCTCACCCCTGTGAAATGTGTGGTGCAATCTTGGGAGACATTTTGCAGTTGGCAGGTCATCAGGGAAGACATCACAAGCAGAAACTGCACAGGTGTGAGGCGTGGGGGAATAAATTGTATGATAGTTCAAACCATCAGCACCAGAATCAGTACCTTGGAGAGAAACCCTATAGAAGCAGTGTTGAGGAAGCATTGTTTATGAAGAGGTGTAAGTTCCATGTGTCAGAGGAATCATCTGTCTTCATTCAGAGTGGAAAGGACTTTTCGCCCAGCTCAGTATTACTTCAGGCCACTCACACTGGGGAGAAGTCAAATAGCAAAACTGAGTGTGTTTCTCCCTTTCAGAGGGGAAAAACTCATTATAGCTGTAGAGAATTCATGCAACATTCTAGCACCAAACACATACTTGTTCAACAGCAGAGACTTCTCCCTAGAGAAGGATGTTACTGCTGTGAATGTGGAAAGTCCTTTAGCAAATATGATAGCTTCAGTAATCATCAGAGAGGTCACACTGGGAATAGACCTTATGAATGTGGAGAATGTGGGAAATCTTTTAGTAATAAGGGCAGCCTTGTTCAGCATCAGCGAGTTCATACTGGAGAAAGACCTTATGAGTGTGGAGGATGTGGGAAATCTTTTAGTCAAAATGGTACCCTCATTAAACATCAACGAGTTCACACTGGAGAAAGACCTTATGAGTGTGAAGAATGTGGGAAATGTTTTACTCAAAAGGGCAATCTCCTTCAGCATCAGCGAGGTCACACTAGTGAAAGACCTTATGAGTGTGAAGAATGTGGAAAACGTTTTAGTCAAAAGGGCACCCTCACTGAACATCATCGAGTTCACACTAGAGAAAGACCTTATGAGTGTGGAGAATGTGGAAAATCTTTCAGTCGAAAGGGACACCTTAGGAACCATCAGCGAGGTCACACCGGAGAAAGGCCTTATGAGTGTGGAGAATGTGGAAAATCTTTTAGTCGAAAGGGCAACCTCATTCAGCATCAGCGAAGCCACAGTGGAGAAAGGCCTTACGAGTGTAGGGAGTGTGGGAAATTATTTAGGGGCAAGTCCCACCTTATTGAACACCAGAGAGTTCACACTGGGGAAAGGCCATACGAATGTAACGAATGTGGGAAATCATTTCAGGACAGCTCTGGGTTTCGTATTCATCAGAGAGTTCACACTGGAGAAAAACCGTTTGAGTGCAGTGAATGTGGGAAGTCATTTCCTCAAAGCTGTTCCCTCCTTCGACATCGGAGAGTTCATACTGGAGAAAGGCCTTATGAGTGTGGAGAATGTGGAAAATCATTTCATCAAAGCTCTTCCCTCCTAAGACATCAGAAAACTCACACTGCAGGAAGACCTTATGAGTGTGGAGAATGTGGGAAATTCTTCTTCAGTCTCCTTGAACACAGGAGAGTTCACACTGGAGAAAGGCCTTATGAGTGCAGTGAATGTGGAAAAACATTTACTCGAAGGTCTGCACATTTTAAACATAAGAGACTTCATACTAGAGGAAAGCCTTACGAGTGCAGCGAATGTGGCAAATCCTTTGCTGAAAGCTTCAGTCTTAATGAACACAGGAGAGTCCACACTGGAGAAAGGCCTTATGAGTGCAGTGAATGTGGAAAATCATTTCATCGAAGCTCTTCTCTCCTTCGACATCAAAGAGTTCATACTGAAAAAAGTCCTTATAAGTGAAAGAAATTTGGGAAATTATTTAGCTAAACCTCTGCGTCTCCTTGATCAGAGTTCTTACTGAATCAAGACCGTATGAATGTGACAAATGTGGGATATTCTTTATGCAGAAGTCTTGCTTTATTACATGCAGAAGAGCTTCCACTGCAGAAGTGCCCCTTGAGTACGATGAATGTAAGAAAGCCTTCAGCCAGCTGGATGCAGTATCTCACACTAATCCCAGCACTCTGGGAGGCCAAGGCAGGTGGATCACATGAGGTCGGGAGTTTTGAGACCAGCCTGACCAACATTGACAAACCCCATCTCTACTAAAAATACAAAATTAGCTGGGTGAGGTGGTACATGCCTGCAATCCCAGCTATTTGGAGGCTGAGGCAGGAGAATTGCTTGAACCTGGAAGGCAGAGGTTGCAGTGAACTGAGATTGTGCCACTGCACTCCAGCCTGGGCAAAAAGAGCAAAAAATATCCGTCTCCAAAAAAAAAAAGATTATGTTGGAGCTGCATGGCGTTTTTCACCCTGTCCTGTTCCCTTGCCAGATTTATGTGACTGCCAGTTATCTGGCAAAAGCCATTATGTCTGCCACGTGGTAGGTGTTCACAGTGCATCATTCACCGATGATGTTCTGGAAGTAAACCTTGATTGTCCTCCTCTGGCCAGAGGAATTGGTGAGTAGTCTCAGCTGTCATTCCTTTCTCATTTCTGATGAGTGAGACCATGGATCTAAGTACCAGTCCATAGGAGTCGTCTGTCGGCTTGAAAATATGGAGTACTTTTTTCAGGAATCTAAGGGGTCTTATGTGATTCTTCAGGTAGAATTTTTTTTTAGCCCTTAAGTATCCAACCAAAGAACATTCTGCCTCCCATTGCTCTGATCTGGGCAGTGACTAAGGCCTTATTGTTTCTTCAATCTTGCAAGTTGTATTTACTCTTTGGGGTGGTTTGGAAACAACTGTGTTCTGCTGTCATAAAGGGGCAAACAGCTTTGGTTGGGATCACTAGATTTTGTGTGCCTCAGGGGACAATATGATGATAGAACATACTGTCTCTTCACTTACGCCATGGTTTTCATGGCTGCCCAAGGCCTCCAAAGACTCCAGAACTTAATCGTTGACTAGATAACTCCAGTAATTTCTGGGTTTATAGGTCATCCTGAGAAGGGAACAGTGTTTGTGACATCATCTGGTGCTTCTAAATTCATCATCAAATTCTTCTCTCTTTTACTCGAGATATTGCATTCTGCTTAGTACTGCTGAGGGTAATCTGTCGCCTAGGTCCTGCAGTGCAGCCATGTGCCCTGATATGCCAAGTTTCATAGGGTGGTATCCCAGGTTATGAAACTATAGCAGAAAATCATAGTTTATAGAATTTCGGCATTTATAGGCAATGGAGGAGACTGCAAGAACAGAGTTGGAATACACATCTTTAAAAAGGAGACCAGGAATGATTCAGTCACTGTGTATGCGGTGGACAGTCAGGTACAGAACCTCCATAATTACGAATCTCGTGTAGCTGAGACCATTGTCGAAGAAAATAATATTAAAGGTTTTGTGGATTCCTGTACCCTTTCTCTGCTGTTCACCTCAAGGTCATTCGTGCATTGGAAGGAGGAAGAGGATAGGGAGAAGGGAGATCTCTTAGTCGAGTGATATGGTCTTTGTGACCAGTGTTCCAATTTAATCAGATGAAAATTGCCTTCCTGGCTCATCAGTATTTGCTACTGCAGATACTAGGTGCCCCACTTAGGGTATAAGGAGATTTTGTATAGTTGCCAAGCGTATTTGGCAAAAATACTGGGAAATCCATGTTTTTCTTTTTTCTTTTTTTTTATTTTTCCTTTTAAGACAAGGTGTTGTTCTGTGACCCAGGCTGGAGTACAGTGGCAAGATCAGAGTTTACTGCAGCCTCTGACTCCTGAAGCAGTCCTTTTCCCTCAGCCTCCCAAAGTGCTGGGATTAAAGGCCTGAGCCATCATGTCCAGCCCACATTTTCTTTTGAACCAATTCTTTAAAGCTGTAATAAGGTATAAATGACATTCAGTAAACTATACATCTTTAAACTGTACCATACGGTAAGTATAGACTTTCATAGAAACCCACGAAAGTATAACTTATCCATCTCCTTCATGTTTACCTGGATCCTATTATATTTTTATTTTTTTAAATTTTTAATATTTACTTATTTATTTTTTTAGAGATGGGGTTTCACCATGTTGATTAGGCTAGTCTTGAACTCATGACCTCGTGATTCACCCGCCTTGGCCTCCCAAGTTCTGGGATTACAGGCATGAGCCGCTGCGCCTGACCCATTTTTTATTTTATTTTATTTTATTTTATTTATTTATTTATTTATTTATTTATGAGACGGAGTCTCACTCTGTTACCCAGGGTGGAGTACAATGGCGTGATCTTGGCTACTGCAACCTCTGCCTCCTGGGTTCAAGTAATTCTCCTGCCTCAGCCTCCTGAGTAGCTGGGATTACAGGTGCGTGCCGCCACACCCAGCTAATTTTTATATTTTTAGTAGAGATGGGGTTTCACTATGTTGGTCAGGCTGGTCTCAAACTCCTGACCTCATTATCCACCTGCCTTGACCTCCCAAAGTGCTGGGATTACAGGTGTGAGCCACCGCACCCAGCCTGTTTTTTATTTTTTAAGAGTTGGGGTTAGGGCCAGGCGTAGTGGCTCATGCCTGTAATCCAAGCACTTTGGAGGCCAAGGCGGGTGGATCACCTGAGGTTGGGAGTTCAAGACCAGCCTGACCAACATGGTGAAACCTCGTCTTAAAAAGAGTTGGGGTCTCACTTTGTCACCTGACTGGAGTGCAGCATGATCATAGCTCACTGTAATCTGACATTCCTGGGCTCAAGCAATCCTTCCACCTCAGTCTCCTGAATAGCTGGAACCATCAGCTTGAGCCACTATGCCTAGATTTTATTATTTTATTTTATTTTTTGAGACAGACTCTTACTCTGTTGCCCAGGCTGAAGTGCGGTGGCATAATCTCAGCTCACTGCAACCTCCTCCTGGGTTCAAGCGATTCTTCTGCCTCAGCCTCCAGAGTGGCTGGGACCACAGGCGTGCACCACCACGTCCGGCTAATGTTTGTATTTTTACTAGAGACGAGATTTCATTACGTTGGCCAGGCTTGTTCCTGACCTCAAGTGATCTGCCTGTCTTAGCCTTCCAAGGTTCTGGGATTACAGCTGTGAGCCACTGTGCCCAGATGAGCCTTTTAATAGGATGTTTCTCTCTGCTCTCCAGACAACAATTGGTTTAGTGTGCTTTAAAACAGATTAGTTTGTATTTTCTGGAATTTTATAAGATTGATATTATAAAGTATTTCCTCTTTACATTTTTGGGTTCCCTACTATATAATTTATTTTGCTATTAGTGATGATATATCATTAGATATTGCTGAGAAGTATGACATGCTGTGAAACATAAGTGTTTGCATATTAATCCATCCCTTTATGTATATTTGAGTTGCTTCTAACTTTTGAATATAATTCTTCATATATTTTACTCCTCTTTTGTTAATATCTCCATGTGTAGTGCCTGAGTCACATGGTAGGTAAAACTTTTTAAGAAATGCCAAACTGACTTAAATTAAAATGATTGCTTCCTTTTGCATTCCTACCACCAGTGTCTGAGAATTCTTATTGAGAGAGTATGGTTAGACTTTTAAATTCTCATTTTTTAAATAAACGGGTATTTATTTTTAGATAAAGTGTCTATTCATGTCTGTTGCTTCACAAAAATGAACTTCTTTGTGGAAAAAAATGTTTTCCATTTCATTAAGGAATAAGAAAATAGGCTGGGCATGGCAGCTCACACCTATAATGCCAGCACTTTGGGAGGCCGAGGCAGGTGGATCACATAAGTTTGGGAGTTTGAGATAGCTTGACCAACATGGAGAAACCCCTCTCTACTAAAAATACAAAATTAGCTGGGCGTGGAGGTGCATGCCTGTAATCCCAGCTACTCGGGAGGCTCAGACAGGAGAATCACTTGAACCTAGGAGGCAGTGGTTGCAGCGAGCCAAGATCGGTCATTGCATTCCAGCCTGGGCAACAAGAGATCGCGTCATTGCATTCCAGCCTGGGCAACAAGAGATCATGTCATGGCATTCCAGCCTCGGCAACAAGAGCTAAACTCCGTCTCAAAAAAAAAAAAAAAAAAAAAAAAATCAGCCAGACGTGGTGGCTTATGCCTGTAATCCCAGCACTTTGGGAGGCGAAGATGACGGGCAGACCACCTGAGGTCAGGTGTTTGAGACCAGCCTGGCCAACATGGCAAAACCCCATCTCTACTAAAAATACAAAAATTAACGAGGCGTGGTGGTGCATGCCTGTACTCCCACCCACTTGGGAGGCTGAGGCAGGGAGAATTGCTTGAACCCAGTAGGCAGAGGTTGCAGTGAGCTGAGATCACACCACTGTACCCTAGCCTGGGCAACAGAGCGAGATTCCATCTCAAAAATAAAAGAAATAAGAAAGTAGTGAACCAACAAATCTTAATGTTGGCCCGCATTTATTTTGTAGTAGTGTGACTTTGCTGTAAGGAATACTTGTTGTTCAATGCCACAAGAGCTGTGAGCTGGTTATTGATTTTGTATAGAAGAATAAGTGTCCCAGGGTGACAATATTTATAGATTCCAGAGCAGTGAAACAGTATGATATACCAGGACTTTCTTTCCATTCTTCAACATCTTCATTTTTTTTTTTTCCAGACAGAGTTTCACTCTTGTTGCCCAGGCTGGAGTAGCAATGGCACGATCTTGGCTCACTGCAACCTCCGCCACCCAGGTTCAAGAGATTCTTCTGACTCACTCTCCCAAGTAGCTGGGATTACAGGTGCGTGCCAACATGTTTGACTAATTTTTGTATTTTTAGTAAAGATGGGGTTTCACCACATTGGCCAGGCTGGTCTCGAACTTCCGACCTCAGGTGGTCCAGCTGCCTCGGCCTTCCAAATTTCTAGGACTACTGGCGTGAGCCACCGCGCTCGGCTCTTTAACATCTTTGTATTCTACCATTTCTTTTGTTCCAAGTTTGTATTTCCTCTGAGTTCTGAGAAATGGAAAGAATGCCCACTTTGTAGAAACCGTTTTATATTATCTAAGTTCTAGGATCGCCATGGGCTCCACTTAATTATTTCAGAACTTAGAGCTCAGCGTCCTCTACTCACTTCCCATGGGGAGTTACCTATTTACACGCTTCACAGATACTCTTCTGCTTCTTATGTTATTTTCAATGGGTAACTTTATTCACCCACATTAATAACTAATTTCCTCACTCCAAGCTGTTTTCCAGAGATAACCTTCAGTCCTCTTGCAGACACTTTGTCTGCACTTTTCGCTGAAATGATAGTTTCTTCCCAACAACAAGATGAGGTCATGGAATCTAAAATCTTATCCCGGGGCTCAGATGCCCTCTTTTCCCACCTGCAAGAATGTGGTAAGTGCAGGTACCATCCTGGCAACAAATGTGAATGTTGTAGCCACTATTTCCAACTAAGTATCACAATCAGAAAAAAACAATACTGCTCTGGGATGGAAACACAAAAGTTGATTAAAATAAATAAATGGAACAATATTCTGAGGGGCCTAGAAGCAGAGTGCTACGTTGTTTTTTTTTTTTTTTTTTGAGACGGAGTTTCGTTCTTGTTACCCAGGCTGGAGTGCAATGGAGTGCAATGGCGCGATCTCAGCTCACTGCAACCTCCGCCTCCTGTGTTCAGGCGATTCTCCTGCCTCAGCCTCCCGAGTAGCTGGGATTATAGGCACGTGCCACCGTGCCCAGCTAATTTTTTACATTTTTAGAGACAGGGTTTCACCATGTTGACCAGGATGGTCTCGATCTCTTGACTTCGTGATCCACCCGCCTCGGCCTCCCAAAGTGCTGGGATTACAGGCATGAGCCACTGCGCCCGGCCCGTTTTTTTGTTTCTTTGTTTTTAAACAGAGACACGCTCTGTCACACAGGCTGGAGTGCAGTGGTACAATCTTGGCTTACTGCAACCTCCAACTCCTGGGCTCAAGCAGTCTTCCACCTCAGCCTCCCAAGTAGCTAGGACTACAGGCACGTGTTACCACACCCGGCGAATTTTTTGTTTCTGTTTTGTTTTTGTTTTTGAGACGGAGTCTCGCTCTTTCACCCAGGCTGGAGTTGGTGGCGCCATCTTGGCTCACTTCAACCTCCACCTTCTGGGTTCAAGCGATTCTCCTGCCTCGCCCTCCCAAGTAGCTGGGACTACAGGCATATGCCACCATGCCTGGATAATTTTTGTATTTTTATAGTACAAATGGGGTTTTACCATATTGGCCTGGCTGGTCTCAAACTCCTGACCTTGTTATCCGCCTGCCTCGGCTTCCCAAAGGGCTGGGATTACAGGCGTGAGCCACTGCACCTGGCCAATTTTTTGTATTTTTTTGTAGTGATAGGGTTTTACCACGTTGTCCAGGCTAGTCTCAAATTCCTGGGCTCAAGTGATCCGCCCACTTTGGCCCCACAAAGTGCTGGGATTACAGGCATCAGCCACCATGCAGGCCCACAAGTAACTTACTTTTACTAATGTCTACTTGTAAGTGAAAAATTCTCTTCGGCTTATATTTCTGTTTAGACTGTTAGGTAGACATGATCTATAAAGAAGGAGTTTTTTAGGGCCAGGCGCGGTGGCTCATGCCTGTAATCCCAGCACTTTGGGAGGCCGAGGCGGGTGGATCACAAGGTCAAGAGATCGAGACCATCCTGGTCAACATGGTGAAACCCTGTCTCTACTAAAAATACAAAAAATTAGCTGGGTATGGTGGCTCGTGCCTGTAATCCGAGCTGCTCAGGAGGCTGAGGCAGGAGAATTGCCTGAACCCAGGAGGCAGAGGTTGCGGTGAGCCGAGATCGCGCCATTGCACTCCATTGCACTCCAGCCTGGGTAACAAGAGCGAAACTCCGTCTTAAAAAAAAAAAAAAGAAGGAGTTTTTTCCTAATCTACCTGTTTACCCTAAATTACAGATTGTACATTAGTAGGACAAAGTGCTTGATAACTTCACTCTAACGGTTTTCAAAATAATGAGTTGTATCACTAGTCCTTCAAAAATTGCTTTTTAGGCCAGGGGTGGTGGCTCAAGCCTGTAATCCCAGCACTTTGGGAGGCCGAGTGGATGGATCACTTGAGGTCAGGAGTTCGAGACCAGCCTGGCCAACATGGTGAAACTCCATTTCTACTAAAAATACAAAAATTAGTTGGGCGAGATGGCACATGCCTGTAATCCCACCACTTTGGGAGGCTGAGGCGGGTAGATTACAAGGTCAGGAGTTTGAGACCAGCTTGACCAACATGATGAAACCCCGTATCTACTAAAAATACAAAAATTAGGTGTGGTGGCATGCACCTGTAATCTAAGCTGCTCAGGAGGCTGAGGCAGAAGAATTGTTTGAACCCGGGAGGCAGAGGTTGCAGTGAGCCGAGATTGCACCACTGCACTCCAGTCTGGCGACAGAGTGAGACTCCCGTCTCAAAAAAAAGAAAAGGTCCTGTTAGCCGCTTACATTTTGCTCACTTTCTCACTTAGTAAAAATGTATTCCACAGCCATGTTAAAAATTTCCTGCTGAGATATCATATCATCTCTTTTAAAAGAATTGTGGATTTGTTTAATGAGAAATTGCATTTAGAAACCACAGTCTGTACCTGAGGAATGTGCATTGCTAATGTGATGATATGATCTGGACACTTGAGGAGAACAGTGTAGAAATTATGTGAATTCTAAAACAATATATCTTCACTGAATAGTGATTATACTACATATATTTAGGTTACAGGACTTTTTTTTTTAAGATGGAGTCTTACTTTTTCGTCCAGGCTGTAGTGCAGTGGCATGATTTCGGCTCATGCAGTTCCACCTCCTGGGTTCACGTGATTCTCCTTTCTCGGCTTCCTGAGTAGCTGGGATTTACAGCGCTCACTACCATGCCCAGCTAATTATTTTTAGTAGAGATGGGGTTTCACCATGTTGGTCAGGCTGGTCTCAAACTTCTGACCTCAGGTCATCCACCTACCTCGGGCTCCCAAAGTGCTGGGATTACAAGCGTGAGCCACCATGCCCAGCCTTTTTTTTTTTTTTTTGAGACAGAGTCTCGCTCTTTCACCAGGCTGGAGTGCAGTGGCACAATCTTGGCTCACTGCTACCTCCACCTTCCAGATTTAAGTGATTCCCCTGCCTCAGCCTCCTGAGTAGCTGGGACTACAGGCATGCTCCACCACGCCCTGATCATTTTTTGTATTTTAGTGGAGACGGGGTTTCACCATATTGGCCAGGAGGGTCTCCATCTCCTGACCTCATGACCACCTGCCTCAGCCTCCCAAAGTGCTAAGATTACCTGGCCGCCTTTTAATTCTTTGACCTTATATTTACATTTTTTTTTTTTCGAGATGCAATTTCACTCTTATTGCCCAGGCTGAAGTGCAATGGCGCAGTGTCAGCTGACTGCAACCTCTGCCTCCTGGGTTCAAGTGATTCTCCTGCCTCAGCCTCCTGAGTAGCTGAAGTAGACATGCCCACCACCACACCCGGCTCGTTTTTGTATTTTTAGTAGAAATAGGGTTTCACCATGTTGGCCAGGTTGGTCTCAAACTCCTTACCTCAGGTGATGTACCTGCCTTGGCCTCCTGAAGTGCTAGGTTCATGCCTCATAGAGACGTGAGCCACCGTGCCTACCCTTTCCATTCATTTTTTAAAAATAGAAATGGCATCTCATTGTGTTTCCCAGGTTGCTCTCAAACTCCTGGGCTCCAGTAATCCTACCACCTCAGCCTCCGCACTCTGTTGCCAGGCTGAAGTGCAGCGGCACAATGTCGGCTCACTGCAACCTCTGCCTCCCGGGTTCAAGTGATTCTCCTGCCTCAGCTCCCGAGTAGCTGAGACTACAGGCACGTGCCAGCACGCCTGGCTAATTTTTGTATTTTTAGTAGAGACGGGGTTTCACCATGTTGACCAGGATGGTCTCGATCTCTTGACCTTGTGATCCTCCGTCCTCAGCTTCCCAAAGTGCTGGGATTAGAGGCGTGAGCCACCATGCCCGGCCAGTTTTTCTTTATTAAAGACATATGTTTAATTTCTTTTTTCTTTTAGTCTCATGAGATCTGATTTTTTAAAATTTCCTTTTTCTTTTAAAAACCTGTTGTTAAGTGAGAAAACCAACATGCAGATGTGCATCCAAAGTATGACTATTTTTTTCATGTCGGACAAAAAACGTGATTAGAAACGTATTGGAGCACGTAACACAGAGTAACAAATGTGTAGACAGAATCCTATAAGGATAATACTATACTGCAAGCCTCAACTCTATTAATGTAAGCTTTCAATTTGTTTATTTTTAATTTAACTTAATTTTATTTGTTTATTTTTTTGACCCAGAATCTGGCTCTGTCACCCAGGCTGGAGTGCAGTGGTGCAATCTCAGCTCACAGCAACCTCCACCTCCCAGGTTCAAGCAGTTCTCCTGCCTCAACCTCCCAGGTAGCTGGGACTACAGGCATGTGCCACCACGCCCGGCTAATGTTTTTTGTATTTTTAGTAGAGATGGGGTTTCACCATGTTAGCCAGGTTGGTCTCGGTCTCCTGACCTCATGACCTCATGATCTGCCCATCTCGGCCTTTTTTTTTTTTTCCTTTATTTTTCCACCTTGGCCTCTCAAAGTGCTGGGATTACAGGTGTGAGCCACCGCACCTAGCCTTCAATTTATTAATTTATCTGTGTTTTAGAGCGGTGGTCTTGCTGTGTCGCCCAGGATGGCCTCCAGTTTCTGAGCTCATTGGATACTGTGATCTCAGCCTCTAGTAGATGGTAGAGGAGGTGCATTTTTTCCCTCCAAACTAGTATTACTCAGTGCTTCAAAGAATGAGGAAGAATTGGCTGGTGCGGTGGCTCATGCCTGTAATCCCAGCACTTTGGGAGGCCAAGGCGGGTAAATCACCTGGGGTCAGGAGTTCGAGGCCAGCCTGGCAAACATGGTAAAACCACATCTCTACTAAAAATGCAAAAATTCGCTGGGCGTGGTGGCAGATGCCTCTAATCCCATCTACTCTGGAGGCCGAAGCAGGAGAATCTCTTTTTTTTTTTTTTTTTTTTTTTGAGACGCAGTCTCACTGTCGCCCAGGCTGGAGTGCATTGGTGCAATCTCTGCTCACTGCAACTTCCACCTCTCAGGTTCAAGCGATTCTACTGCCTCAGCCTCCCGAGTAGCTGGGATTACAGGCATGTGCCACCATGCCTGGATAAGTTTTGTGATTTTAGTAGAGACCGGGTTTCATCATTTGGCCAGGCTGGTCCTGAACTGCTGACCTCAGGCAATCCACACTCCTTTGCCTCCCAAAGTGCTGGGATTACTGGCATGAGCCACCATGCCCAGCAGGACAATTGCTTGAACCGGGAGGCAGAGGTTGTAGTGAGCCGAGATTGTGCCACTGTACTCCAGCCTGGGCAAGAGAGCGAGACTCCATCTCATAAAAAAGAAAATCTCATTTTGAAGCCATAATCATCAGAGTGACCATTCCAGTATTGTGCTGAGCATAATCCCATCTCTTAGACATCAGTGCTAACATTTCTCTGAGAGCCTAAGTTTTTTCACCATCTACTGATGTCTCCATAGACCCACTTGTGTCAAAACTGTTGAATAATTACCTAGTCAGTGGATTTTGTTTTGTTTTTTGAGACGGAGTCTCGCTGTCACCCAGGCTGGAGTGCAGTGGTGCTGTCTTTGCGCAGCTCACTGCAACCTCCGCCTCCCGCGTTCAAGCAATTCTCCTGCTTCAACCTCCTGAGTAGCTGGGACTAAAGATGTGCGCCACCATGCCCGGCTAATTTTTGTATTTTTAGTAGAGACGAGATGTCACTGTGTTGGCCAGGCTGGTCTCAAACTCCTTACCTCGTGATCTGTCCTCCTTGGCCTCCCAAAGTGCAAGGATTACAGGCGTGAGCCACCCAGCAAGGCCTAGCTAGTCAGTGTTAATAGCCTTTTGTAACTTGCATTTTACAACTGTTTCTCTCATGTAATATTAATTCCTCATGCAGAGCACTCCCTGCTCTCTTAAGATAAATTAGTGTTCAAAAGATAAAAAAGATAAATCAATGTTCAACATGTAGAAAACCTGTCTCTACTAAAAATACAAAAAATTAGCCTTGCATGGTGGCACATGCCTGTTATTCCAGCTACTTGGGAGATTGAGGCAGGAGAATAGTTTGAACATGGGAGGTTGCGGTGAGTCGAGATCGCGCCATTGCACTCCAGCCTGGGAAACGAGTGAAATTCTGTCTCCAAAAAAAAAAAAAAGTAAATGAATGCTGATAACTTCCCATCAATGACATGAACTTACGGATCTAACAAATGCCCAGTGTGACCAGATGGAGAACACCACTTTTGAGGACTGCGTCCATTACCACTACTAAGCTACCATTTCTTTTATTGTTATTTATAAGACTGAAGTCAAATTCCTAAAAGGAGTTTAATATAAGTTAGAATATCAAGTAAAGGATACTGTTATATTGGGGTTCAGGGGAGCCCCCTCAGTTCCCATGAGAGGATGTTTCTTCAGGTTCTTGGTCTGTCACTCCCCAAGAATGGGTGAGGAGACCATGGCACACTGCGCAGTAAATGCCGGACTCAAGAAGTGTTGTAGAAAGTGATTTATTTAAGTAGAGAAAGAGAAAGGAGAAGGAGTGACCAACAGCTAACTGTCACACTGAGTGAAAAGGATTCCCAGAGGGGTGAAACCAGAGAAGGAAAGCTCCTCTTACACTGAGAGAGAATCCAGAAAGATGGAATCCAGGAGAGGAAAGCAGCTTCCACGAGAGCGCGTTCGTGGAAGGGGACCCAAACATGGGGTCCAAAGGGGTGTGGAAGAAGGGGACTTTTAACCTGCGAGGAACCCCCACCTTCTCTTAAGAGACGGGCCAATGAAAGTTTCTCAGAACTTCCGCTGGAGTGATTGACTTATTTCTTCCCACTACTGTGAAATTTAAACATAAACCGTTAAATCTCCTGGATGGAGAGAGATAGGAGAGGGGCAAGGTGCTGGGAAGTTCTTGCCCTTAAAACTCCGCCCCCTTGTGGACCCGGAAAGAGAACACATTCCCTCAGTACTAAGTGCGTTAAAGTGTTGCTCAATTAATTTAATGCTACAGGTGATTTGTGAACACCCCAAATTTGAGACAGGTCTCAGTTAACTTAGAAAGTTTATTTTGCCAAGGTTGAGGACGCATGCCCGTGACACAGCCTGAGGAAGTCCCAACGACCTGTTCCTAAGGTGGTTGGGGTACAGCTTGTTGGGTTTTGTTTTTGGTTTGAGACAGTCTCACTCTGTCACCCAGGCTAGAGTGTAGTGGCGCAATCTCAACTCACTGCAACCTCCGCCTCCCGGGTTCAAGCGATTCTCCTTCCTCAGCCTCCTGAGTAGCTGGGATTACAGGTGTATGCTGTCACGCCATTGCTCTCATAAAGAGACCACCAGGCAGGCTTTGTGTGAGCAACAAGGCTGTTTATTCACCCTGCTACAGGCTGTATGAGTCTTAAAAGAGTCAGCAGAGGACTGTGGGATGGTTTTACAGGTTGGGGCAAGTGGTTAGTTAAAGGTGGTAATCTATTTTAGGAAGGGGAAGGGCGTCACAGGATGCATGGTCACAGGGTTAGGGTTCGGAAATCTATCTTGTGGAGGGGAAGGGCATCATGGGATGCATGATTACAAAGGTAGGGGTCATATAATACAAATAGGCATTATCATAAGGGTGGGGTTATCCGTTGCAAGCAGAGGGGAGGGTGAGGTAAATTACATAGTTACAGGGGTGGGGGTCTTGAGAAACCCAATGTCCAAGGGGGAAATTCCGCAAGGCTGAGCAGGAACAATGGTTGCAGGTTGCAGGTTACAGCGGGAGAGCAATTAGTTGAAGCAGGAACAAGTTGCTTCTTTCTGTGGCCACCTGGTTACTTGTGGTTACTTCAGACTTTCTAGCTCCTGGGGACCACCCAGAGGTGTACGTGCAGGTCATCAAGGCTATAATGGCCAGGCTTGGACTTTAGGCCTGATACGTGCAAACACGCCCAGCTAATTTTTTTGTATTTTTAGTAGAGATAGGGGTTTCACCATGTTGGTCAGGCTGGTCTCGAACTCCTGACCTCCTGATCTGCCTGCCTTAGGCCCCTAAAGTGTTGGGATTACAGGCGTGAGCTACTGTGCCCGACTACAGCTTGGTTTTATACATTTTAGGGAGACATGAGACATCAGTGAATATATGTAAGAAGTACATTGGTGGGCTGGGCACGGTGGCTCATGCCTGTAATCCCAGCTCTGGAAGGCTGAGGCGGGTGGATCACCTGAAGTCAGGAGTTCGAGACCAGCCAGACCAACAACGCTATCTTTAATTAAAAAATACAAATATTAGCCAGGCATGGTGGCGCATGCCTGCAATCCCAGCTCTTTGGGAGGGTGAGGCGGGTGGATCACCTCAAGTCAGGAGTTCGAGACCAGCCGGACCAACATGGTAAAACCCCATCTTTAATTTAAAAAATACAAATATTAGCCAGGCAAGGTGGCGCATGCCTGTAATCCCAGCTACTTGGGAGGCTGCGGCTGGAGAATTGCTGCAACCCAGGAGGCGGAGGATCACATCATTGCACTTCAGCCTGGGCAACAAGAGGGAAACTACCTCTCAAAAAAAAAGGAGTACATTGGTTCCATCTAGGAAGGCCTGGAGACAACTTGAAGCAGGGAATTCCAGATCACAGGTAGGTGAGAGACAAATAGTTGCATTTTTTTTAGTTTCTGATAAGCCTTTCCAAAGGAGGCAATCAGAATATGCATCTATCTCAGTGGGGAGAAGGATGACTTTGAATTGAATGGGAGGATTCTGGAGAAAGTTTTGACCTATGTGTGTGTGTGATGGAGTAGATGTTGTTTGCTGAGAGGTGATGGCGAGGAACACCTGGGAAGGAATACTGAGCCATCCCCAGACAGGAAACTGCTAGAATAAGCAAACAGTATGTACCGGTCATGCACTAGTTAAACCAGCTCCCCAAACACAGGATATTTGAACTTGTCCCCATTGCTGACTTGTAAAGAGTGTTTCTTAGCTTATTTCTATCTCAGCAGTTAACAGGCACTATTTGCCTGTTTAGTCCATCTTTAGTCTATGAAGAAACACTGAGCATCTGCTTATTAAAAATAATCACTTGTGGCCGGGCGCGGTGGCTCAAGCCTGTAATCCCAGCACTTTGGGAGGCCGAGGCGGGTGGATCACGAGGTCAAGAGATCGAGACCATCCTGGTCAACATGGTGAAACCCCGTCTCTACTAATACAGAAAATTAGCTGGGCATGGTGGCGCGTGCCTGTAATCCCAGCTACTCAGGAGGCTGAGGCAGGAGAATTGCCTGAACCCAGGAGACGGAGGTTGCGGTGAGCCGAGATCGCGCCATTGCACTCCAGCCTGGGTAACAAGAGCGAAACTCCGTCTCAAAAAAAAAAAAAAAAAAAATAATAATAATAATAATAATCACTTGTTCACAAAGAATAAATACGTGGGTTAGAATCTCCTCTGGGCTGTCAGATGGGAAATTCAGGCAGATCCCTGACATCCCACTTTGATTTCACTTTTTTAAAAAAAAATTATTATTATTATTTTTGAGACGGAGTTTCACTCTTGTTATCCAGGCTGGAGTGCAATGGCGCGATTTCGGCTCACCGCAACCTTCGCCTCCTGGGTTCAGGCAATTCTCCTGCCTCAGCCTCCTAAGTAGCTGGAATTACAGGCACGCGCCACCGTGCCCAGCTAATTTTTTGTATTTTTAGTAGAGACGGGGTTTCACCATGTTGACCAGGATGGTCTCGATCTCTTGACTTCGTGATCCGCCCACTTCCGCCTCTCAAAGTGCTGGGATTACAAGCGTGAGCCACTGCGCCGGGCCAACGACTCGCTTTTTAAAGACAGCCCCTGACCTGACGGCGTGCTTTTCCCGCAGACTCGCCTCTGTGTGGCTCCCTAATTACCACCGTGGAACCCGGGGAACTACGCTACCCTGAGAGCTCTGGTTGACCCTCAGCGCGGCGGAGCCAATAAGGGCTCGGAAGGAAGGCACTTCCGTGTGTGCGAGTAACGAAAGGCCGTCACTTCCGGCGTCCCCTAGTGGCGGCCATGTTGGTCGGTGATCAGCGCCTGTTTTCCCAGAGAGGGTTCCCTGAGCGCTGAGTGGGACCGCGGTGACAGAACTCAGAAGGCGGAGGGGAATCGTCCCCGCGGCACACAGGCGGCTCTGCAGCTCCGTGACGGCGCCCGCCGCTCCCGGGCTGTGCCTTCCCCGGGGTGTCCGATGGCAGCGGCCGCGCCGAGGCTTCCAGCTCAGGTAATTGTGGCGCCATTCTGTGCCCTGAGGTCACCTCATCGTGACCGAGGTCCTAACGCAGCGAGGGGGCAGCTCTTGCTCAGGGGTCTGTAGCCGGTACCCCGCGTAGGGACGGTGACGCGTTCGCGGGAGAGGTCCCCGTGTAACCGTGCAGTGCGTTCGTCTTGCCGTCTGCGTAGACGGCCGATTTATGAAGACGCGGGAATTGCAGTGGAGACACTGATTCACGCAGAGCCGGCTCTGCGGGAGACCAGAGTTTTATTATTCTTTAAATCAGTCTCCCCTAGCATTCCGGGATTAGAGTTCTCAAAATTAATTTGGCGGACAGTGGCTTGGGAGGTGGGGCGTGCTGATTGGTCAGGTTGGAGGTGGATTCACAGAGGGTTGAAGTGAGTTTTTCTTACTGTTTTCTATTCTGGGTGGAATGGCAGAACTGACTGACCCAGATTACCGGTCTGGGCGGTATCAGCTGATCCGCCCACTGCAAGATCTGCAAAATACCTCCAGCACTCATGTTAAGTTTTACAGTAGCGATGTAAATCCTGAAGATAACTTCAGGAGCAACTTGGGGCGGTTCAGACTGTTGGAGCCAGAAGCTGCATGACCCCTAAACCGTAATTTCTAATCTTGTAGCTAGTTTGTTAGTCCTGCAAAAGCAGGCTGGTCCCCAGGCAAGAAGGAGGTCTTTTGAGGAAAAGGCTATTATTATCAATTTTGTTTCAGAGTCAAACCATGAACTGAATTCCTTCCCAAAGTATATTCAGCCTATGCTCAGGAATGAACAAGGACAGCTTAAATGTTAGAAGCAAGATGGAGTCTGATTTCTTTCACTGTCATCATTTCCTCAGTTATTTATAACTTTGCTAAAGCGGTTTCACTTGCATCTGAAACCCGTTGGATGCGGTGGGGAGAGAGAGACAGGCACAGGGAGGGTCTCAGGCAATGGCTTGGAGATGGACAGAACCGGGAGTATGGAACCTGGGGTCCACAGGCGCCTGTTGAGAACAAAGTGTGAGGCGGAGCTCCTCCTGGAAGAGCAAGCAGGCTGAGGGCTGTGCATTCATTGTGAGGATAATAGAAGCCATGGAGAGTTTTGAACAAAGGAGGGACATGATCCAAATCCAGGCTTTTAAGGTTTCCCAAAGGGCATGAGGACTTTGGAGTCTTGGGAGGTTGAATGCTTTTTGTAGATGACATATGTGGTAGAGATGACATTTTGCACTGAGACAAGCAGGTCAGACAACCAGCCTGAGGGTCACCTGGCTCCAGGGACAAGAAAGGGTTCCGGGAGGCCTGAGCTTATCAAATCCTGTAACATTTTTTTTTTTTTTTTTTGAGACGGAGTTTCGCTCTTGTTACCCAGACTGGAGTGCAATGGCGCGATCTCGGCTCACCGCAACCTCCGCCTCCTGGGTTCAGGCAATTCTCCTGCCTCAGCCTCCTGAGTAGCTGGGATTACAGGCACGCGCCACCATGCCCAGCTTATTTTTTGTATTAGTAGAGACGGGGTTTCACCATGTTGACCAGGATGGTCTCGATCTCTTGACCTTGTGATCCACCCGCCTCGGCCTCCCAAAGTGCTGGGATTATAGGCGTGAGCCACCGCGCCCAGCCGGTGAGTTTCCTTCTTGTCGCCCAGGCTGGAGTGCAATGATGCAATCTTGGCTCACTGCAACCTCTGCCTCCTGGGTTTAAGCGCTTCTGCTGTCTCAGCCTTCCCAGTAGCTGGGATACAGGTGCCACCACACATAGCTAATTTTTGTATTTTTAGTAGAGATGGAGTTTCACCATGTTGGTTTGGCAGGTTTTGAACTCCTGACCCCAGGTGATCCATCTGCCTTGGCCACTTCAAGTGCTGGGATTGCAGGCGTGAGCCACTGTGCCCAGGTAAGACAGTAGGTTTTCTAATTTGAATAATAAGGATATGAAAGAGAAATCGGCATAAGCCAGGGTTTTTGATCTTAGCAACTGTAGCCACCGATGCTGTGTCAGCTGAGATGAAGTTGATATTGACATAATACTGTGGATATCAGACAGTTGTTTTGGCCATAGGAAGAGTCAGAGACCGGTAAGTGGCTGCATCAAATGGATAACTAGGCTTACAGGACAGGGTATCTGGGAATTTATTTCTACTGGAGACATCCAGTATGTGAATGCTAATGGGTAAATACGGTAAGTTAGCTGTGGATCATGTTTAGGAGGGCATGCTTCTGATTATGGTGGTAAATCTTTTTTTTTTTTTTGAGACAGAGTTTTGCTCTTGTTGCCCAGGCTGGGGTGCAGTGATCTTGACTCACTGCAACCTTCACCTCCCAGGCTCAAGCGATTCTCCTGCCTCAGCCTCCTGAGTAGCTGGGATTACAGGCATGAACCACCACGCCCAGCTGCTTTTGTATTTTTAGTAGGGATAGGGTTTCTCTGTGTTGGTCAAGCTGGTCTCGAACTCCTGACCTCAGGTGATCCACTCACCTCAGCCTCCCAAAGCGCTGGAATTACAGACATAAGCCATCACACCCAGCTTATGGTGGTAGATCATTTCAGGGGCCAGAAAGGTGTGATTACATGCTGAAGAGTGGGTCTCTTGCACCCCTGAGTAATGTTACTGGGCTTCCTAAACACCTAAGAGGGTGTACGTGACCATCATCGCAGGAGCTATCAGACACTAGAGGTTGGCAGGGGACATAGACATCCAAGAAGAGGACAGACAAGAGATGGATGCATGCAGAAGCACAGAGTAATTCAGGGAAGATGATACTTAGGGCTGAATTGGTGCCAAAGTTGTAATTTTTTTTTTTTTTTTAATTAAGACGGGGGTTTTACCATGTTGGTCAGGCTGGTCTTGAACTCCTGACCTCAGGAGATCTGCCCACCTTGGCCTCCAGAGTGCTTGGATTACAGGCATGAGCCACCACGCCCGGCCAGTTGTAACTGTTTACCACTGTTTGGACTCAAAATCGTTTTGGGAGTGCCTGGAGAGTTTCATTAAGCCTAGTGCGTATAGGCAGGGAAAAATATGCTCCTGTGTGATAGTAGGTTTGGTTTTGTTCACAAATGCAGGGGCATTGCTTTAAATGGCATTGGGTGGACAGAGGAGGGCTGCTGCAGCTGAGGTGTCAGCTGGTGCAGCACGGAAGTGGAATAGGGTCATGGCTATCTGAAGCCACTCATGGTTGTGTGCGGCTATGGAGTCATTCAGGTGGACACTCACAGGATGATTCGGGACTACCATGCTATGGAAACCATGGGAATTCTGAGTCATGCAGGTGGACACTCACAGGATGATTCGGGACTACCATGCTATGGAAACCATGGAAATTCTGTATTAATATTGAATTCTATTTGTATTTGTCAAGCATACTCTGGATGCTTATTCACATTTTGGTGTAAGACCAGAACTGAAGGCCCAATGTGATGTGTTACTTTGACAGCTTGTGGTAGTGGGAAAACCTTAAACCGTGTGAGTACAAATCTCATTCCCACTCTTCTCTCTCAGATGATTTATCCTAGCCTAGCAACACTTTTGATCAAGGTGATGAGGCCGGGTTCCATGTTGTTATACTTTGTAGTGGGATTAAATTCCATCCTTACCACCAGAGTTATGGAAACAAACCATTTGCATACTCCCAAGAGAATCATGGACCATTATACCCTCTTCATCTTACAAAATAATTTTATTTGTAGCGGCTGGGTGTCATGACCCATGCTTATAATCTCAGCATTTTGTGAGGCCAAGGCAGGTGGATCACTTGAGGTGAGGAGTTCAAGAGCAGCCCGGCCAACATGGTGAAACCTCGTCTCTACTAAAAAAAATACAAAAATTAGTGCAGTTGTAGTCCTGGCGGCTACTTGGGAGGCTGAGGCACAAGAACCACTTGAACCTGGGAGGCAGAGGCTGCAGTCAGCCAAGGTCATGCCACTGCACTCCAGCCTGGGTGACAGAGCTAAACTATGTTTCATAAAAACAAAAACAAAAAACAAACTTTTATTTGTGAGGATTCCAGAGAGTGGCTGATGGTGGGGGAAGCTCAGCTGGGAGTGGCCATGGGCATGTGTCTGTGCAGTATAAAGAATGATGTATATTTAGAGAATGAATTTGTCTGATGGATCCAGGCAGCTTCCCTGGGCTTTACATGAGCTTGGATATCACTATTCAGAAGGCAGTGGACCTTTTTATGTCAAGACCACAGCCTCGATACCTGTTTGTCCACCTACTTCTTTTTTTTTTTTTTTTTGAGACAGAGTCTCACTCTGTCGCCAGGCTGGAGTACACTAGCATGATCATAGCTCACTGCAGTCTCCACCTCCCAGGTTCAAGCGATTCTCCTGCCTCAGCCTCCTGAGTAACTGGGACTGCAGGCATGCACCACCATACCCAGCTAATTTTTTTGGTATTTTTAGTAGAGATGGGGTTTCACCAGGTTGGCCAGGATGGTCTGGATCTCGACCTTGTGATCAGCCCGCCTCGGCCTCCCGAAGTGCTGGGATAACAGGCGTGAGCCACTGACCCCAGCCTTGACTACCTGCTTCATATTGCTGGCGGCTATACCAATTGACCATTGCGCCCATGAAGAGAAGGAGGCACCAGTAGACATGGTTTCAACATTGTGTTGTGGACCCTGGGAGGAAGATGGGCAGGGGTGGGTGTGTGGGCGAGGTAGATTGTTGTACCTCAGTATAGGGGCTGTTTGTGGTTTCATTTGTCACTGTCACAGCAGGGCACTGTGACCTTTGAAGACGTGGCTGTGAACTTTTCCAAGGAGGAATGGTGTCTCCTTAGTGAGGCTCAGAGATGCTTGTACCGTGATGTGATGCTAGAGAACCTGGCACTTATATCTTCCCTGGGTAAGTTGCCCACACTCACCCCTGTGACCTGAGCTAGTATTTCCATTCGCTGTTTTTCATTGACAAGACTGTCTTTCTCACTTAAGGGGCCTGGGCACGGGTTCCTTCCACACTTCTCTGTGTAAGTTATGTGGCTGGTAGGACTCAGGTGTGTGTATTGCCTTTTCCTTTCCTGAGCAGCTCCAACATGTGCTTTGCTGTAGTCTCCCAGAGAAAGAGTCAGAGTCTGGAGTCTTACAGGCACCTTAATGTATCCACTTTGCTTGCTCTCTGGCTTTTAGGTGACTGTCCAAATCTGTGGCTCTTGTGTGCCTAGCTTCTATTAATACTTCCTTCCTGTAGGTGATAATTCTTCATGCCTCCCTGTGCCAACAGTTGCCTTCATTGACATTGTCACTACCTCCATAGGCCATAGACCTGCTTAGGAATTCTCTTGTAATACTTAGTTTTACTGTCCTGGTGGCTGTCAGGTGCTTAGTTGTCCTGAGCTAGTGTTTCCTGTTATCTCTGCTGCCTTTCCCTTTGTACGTACATCATCCACTCCCATGTATTTGGTCATCTTGGGGGTGGGATGGAGAGTCCTCGGTGTTTCGCAAGATGTATTTCAATTCAGGCTCATCACGATAGGCTCAAAGGGAGCCTGTCCCTCAAAAGTGCCATGCCAAGGAAGGGCATGACTTCGGGAGTCTATTGAAATCCTACCAGAAACCATTTATGTTTGCTGAGTATTTTCGTGGCAATATGAGTAGGCCCACACTATTTATCTTTTTGTCCCCATTGTTGAGAGTGTCACACTTGTTAGTTCTGCACCTTTTTACTTCTGCTGTGATAATCACCCAGGACTAATACTCACATCTCTGGACTCCACCTCACACCCATTGTTCTTGTGCTTTTATCTGCAGTTGTCTCTGATACTGGTGTATTATTATTGTTATTATTATTATTATTATTTTTGAAATGGAGTCTCGCTCTGTAGCCCAGGCTGGAGTGCAGTGGCGTGATCTCGGCTCACTACAACCTCCACCTTCTTGGTCTTGGTTCAAGCAGTTCTTCTACCAGCCTCCCAAGTAGCTGGGATTACAGGCAGGAGCCACCATCCCCAGCTAATTTTTGTATTTTTTTTTAGAACAGATGGGGTTTCCCCATGTTGGCCAGTCTGGTCTTGAACTCCTGACCTCGTGATCTGCCTGCCTCGGCCTCCCAAAGTGCTGGGATTACAGGCGTGAGCCGCCGTGCCCGGCCTGGTGTATTGATTGTTATTAGAAAGCATATGCTTATTGTTAAACCATCCATGACCTCCCCCTGCTGTGTGGACTCATGTTTTCTTGGACTTAGACATATACTGCTATATAGCACTCACGTGTCATCAGGAGATAAGGTCCTGTACACAACTTCTTTTTAGAGGAAAGAGCTCTAGACCCTGCCACTACTCCCTGTGTTGTGTGTATGCTTGTGCTCTTTACCTCATGAGGCCTCCTGTATTCTCTGATCTTTATAGCCCAGAAATGCTAAGCAGCAGACCCATCTTTTTTTTTTTTTTTTGATTTTTGAAATGGAGTCTTGCTCTGTTGCCCAGGCTGGAGTACAGTGTCCTGATCTCCACTCACTGCAAACTCCTTCTCCTGGGTTCAAGCGATATTCCTGCCTCAGCCTCCCGAATAGCTTTGATTCTTGGCGCCCACCACCATGCCCAGCTAATTTTTGTATTTTTAGTAGAGATAGGGTTTCGCCATGTTGGCCAGTCTGGTTTTGAACTCGAGATCCACCCACCTAGGCCTCCCAAAGTGCTAGGATTACAGGTGTGAGTCACCATGTTCGGCTTTTTTTTTTTTTTCTTTTTTTTGGGGGACAGATTTTCACTCTTGTGCCCAGGCTGGAGTGCAATGGTGTGATCTTGGCTCACTGCAACCTCCACTTCCTGGGTTCAAGTGATTCTCCTGCCTTAGCCTTCAAAGTAGCTGGGATTGCAAGTTCCTGCCACCATGCCCTGCCAATTTTTGTATTTTTAGTAAAGACGGGGAGTTACCATGTTGTTGGTCAGGCTGGTCTCAAACTTCTGACCTCAGGTGATCCACCCGCCTCAGTCTCCCAAAGTGCTGGGATGACAGGCATGAGCCACTGTGCCCAGCAAGCAGCCTAATCTTTAACCTGAAGCCAATGTTCTATTTCTGCAAATATTTCTATAGAGTAATTCCTCAATTTGTGACATATATTTGTGGGTGGTGCCTTCCCATCAGAGGTACTTTAAAGTTGACCAGCGTTTCCTTGCTTTCAGGTTGTTGGTGTGGATTAAAAGATGAGGCAGCACCGTCTAAGCAGAGCCTTACTGTGCAAACAGAGTCTCAGGACAGGACTCCTAGGGCTGTTTCTCCTAAGAAGGCTCACTCCTGTGACATGGGTGGCCTCATCTTGGGGGACGTTTTTCACTGTGCTGACCACCAGGAAACTCATCGCAAGCAGAAACTGAACAGGAGTAGGGCATGTGGAAAAAACTTGCATGACGCTGCAAACCTTCATCAGCAGCAGAAGCAGCATATTGGAGAGAAATTCTACAGGAGGAGTGTCAGAGAAGCACCGTTTGTAAAGAAATCTAGGTTCATGATGTCACAGGAGTCATTTGTCTTCTGTGACTTTGGGAAGGATGTTCTGCCCAGTTCAGGATCGTGCCAGGAAGAAGCCACTTACCCTGTAAAGAAGACAAACAGTGAAACTAAGCATGGCTCACCCTTTCAGGAGGGAAAAGGTAACTACAGGTGTGGAGAATGCGCAGAAGTCTTCAGCACCAAGCAATCACTTATTCCACACCAGAAACTTTTCACTAGAGATGGATGTTATGTGTACAGCAGTTGTGGGAAATCCTTTAGCAAATATGACAGCTTCAGTAATCATCAAAGAGTTCACACAGGAAAAGGACCTTATGAGTGTGGAGAATGTGGGAAATCTTTTAGTCAAAAGGGCCACCTCACTCAACATCAGCGATTTCACACTGGAGACACAGCTTATCACTGTGGGGAGTGTGGGAAATCTTTTAGTCGGAAGCGCAACCTTAGTCTACATCAGCATGTTCACGCTGGAAAAAGGCCTTATGAGTGTGAAGAATGTGGGAAATCTTTTAGTCAGAAGCGCAACCTTAGTCTACATCAGCGTCTTCACACTGGAAAAAGGCCTTATGAGTGTGAAGAATGTGGGAAATCTTTTGCTCAAAAGGGCAACCTCATTCAACATCAGCGAGGTCACACAGGAGAAAGGCCTTATGAGTGCAGGGAATGTGGGAAATCATTTAGGTACAGATCCCACCTCACTGAACACCAGAGACTTCACACTGGGGAAAGACCTTACAGTTGCAGGGAATGTGGGAAATTATTTAACAAGAAGTGTCATCTTCTTGTTCACGAGAGAGTTCACACAGGAGAAAGGCCATATGAGTGTGACATATGTGGGAAATTATTTGGCAATAAGAACTGCGTAACTTTACATCGGAGAGTTCACACTGGAGAAAGGCCATATGAATGCAGTGAATGTGGGAAATCATTTCCTTACAGCTCTGCGCTTCTTGTTCATAAAAGAGTTCACACTGGAGAAAAGCCTTATAAGTGCAGTGAATGTGGAAAATCCTTTACTGAATGTTCCAGTCTCACTAAACACAGGAGAGTTCACACTGGAGAAAGGCCTTATGAATGCACCAAATGTGGAAAGACATTTTCTCGAAGCTCTGCCCTCCTTCAACATCAGAGAGTTCACACAGGAGAAACGCCTCATGAGTGAGTGAATATGGGAAATTGTTTGCTGAAACCTCCAGTCTCATTAAACACAGGAGAGGTCATACTGGCCAAAGGCCTTAAGAGTGCTGTCGATGCGGAAAACATCAGAATGTCAGCTCTCCTTGGTCTTAAGAGACTTCACGTTGAGGCAGTCTTGTTCTGTCACCAAGGCTAGAGTGCAGTGGTGCGATTTCGGCTCATTGCAACCTCTGCCTCCTGGGTTCAAGCGATTCTCCTGCACCAGCCTCCTGAGTAGCTGGGATTACGGGTACATACCACCATGCCTGGCTAATTTTTGTATTTTTAGTGGAGACGGCATTTTACCATGTTGGCCAGGCTGATATCTAACTCCTGACCTCAAGTGATCCACCTGCCTTGGCCTCCCAAAGTGCTGAGATTACAGGCATGAGCCTCTGCACCTAGCCTTAATTTTTCTTTTTCTTTTTCTTTTTTTTTTTGAGACGGAGTTTCGCTCTTGTTACTCAGGCTGGAGTGCAATGGCGCGATCTCGGCTCACCGCAACCTCCGCCTCCTGAGTTCAGGCAATTCTCCTGTCTCAGCCCCCTGAGTAGCTGGGATTACAGGCACGCACCACCGTGCCCAGCTAATTTTTTTTATTTTTAGTAGAGACGGGGTTTCACCATGTTGACCGGGATGGTCTCGATCTCTTGACCTCGTGATCCACCCACCTCGACCTCCCAAAGTGCTGGGATTACAGGCTTGAGCCACCGTGCCCGGCCACTTTTTCTTATATTGCTTAGAATATGACATGCTCAACCAGGCATGGCAGCTCTTGCTTGTAATTCTGATACTTTGGGAGGACAAGGTGGATCACTCGAGGCCAGAAGTTAGAGACCAGCCTGGGCAGCATAGCCAGACCTCTTCTCTACAAAAAAGAAAAAAGAATAACATGCTATAAAAACTTATCTGTGTATCATTTATCTGTTGCAATATATTTCAGTTGCTTCTTGTTTTTGTCTGTTGTAAATAAATCTACATTTGAACGTGGTTGTTCGTATAGGTATGTTTCACTGTGTTAACATGGTGGTGTGCAGTGCCTGAGTCACATGATAGGTCAATGTACAAGTTTTTTTTTTTTTTTTTTGAGATGGAGTTTCGCTCTTGTTACCCAGGCTGGAGTGTAATGGTGCGATCTCGGCTCACCGCAACCTCTGCCTCCTGGGTTCAGGCAATTCTCCTGCCTCAGCCTCCTGAGTAGCTGGGACTACAGGCACGCGCCACCATGCCCAGCTAATTTTTTGTATTTTTAGTAGAGACGGGGTTTCACCATGTTGACCAGGATGGTCTCGATCTCTTGACCTTGTGATCCACCCGCCTCGGCCTCCCAAAGTGCTGGGATTACAGGTGTGAGCCACCGCACCCGGCCCCGAGTGTACAAGTTTTTTATCTGGATACAGAGTCTCGATCTGTTACCATACTGGAGTGCAGTGCATGATCATGGCTCACTGCAACCGACATCAGGTGATCCACTCACCTCGGCCTCCCAAAGTGCTGGGATTAGATGAATTTTATCTATTTCTTATTTCATTAAGAAATTTGAAAATAATGAAATGAGAGCTGGGTGTGGTGGCTCACACCTGTAATCCCAGCAGTATCGGAGGCTGAGGCGGGTGGATCACTAAGTCAAGAGATTGAGACCATCCTGGCCAGCATAGTGAAACCCCGTCTCTACTAAAAAATACAAAAATTAGCTGGGCATGGTGGTGTGCACCTGTAGTCTCAGCTACTCGGGAGTCTGAGGCAGGGGAATTGCTTGAACCCTGAAAGCAGAGGTTGCAGTGAGCTGAGATCATGCCATTGCACTCCAGCCTGACGCCTGGAGACAGAGCGAGACTCTGTCCAAAAAAAAAAAAAAAGAGAAGAAAGTCTTATGTTGGACCTCATTCATTCTTCAGTGATACCAGTTTGCTGTAAGGAATAGTTGTTTTTTTTTTTGTGATGGAGTCTTACTCTCTCTCCCATACTACAGTGAAGTGGCATGATCTCAGCTCACTGCAGCCTCCACCTCCCAGGTTCAAGCTTTTCTGCCTCAGCCTCCCGAGTAGCTGGGACTACAGGTGTGTACCACTACATCTGGCTAATTTTATTTTTATTTATTTATTTCAGTAGCGATGGTGTTTCACCATGTTGCCCTGGCTGGTCTCTAGCTCCTGAGCTCAAGTGATTCACCCGCTTTGGCCTCCCAAAGTGCTGGGATTACAGGTGTGAGCCACTGCCTGGCTGAATACTTGTTTTTCAGTACCACAAGAGCTATGAGCTGGTTATCCACTTCATGTGGAATAAGTGTCCCAAAGTGACAATATGTATACATTGCCGGGCAATTAAACAGTTACTATGCCACCATAGCTGTGTTTCTATTTCATCTTTTTCTTTTTTTTTTTTTTGAGATGGAGTTTCGCCCTCGTTGCTAGTCTGAAGTGCAGTGGCATGATCTTGGCTCTCTGCAACCTCCACTTCCTGGGTTCAAGCAATTCTCCTGCCTCAGCCTCCTGAGTAGCTGGGATTATAGGCATGCACCACCGCGCCTGGCTAATTTTGTATTTTTAGTAGAGATGGGGTTTCTCCATGTTGGTCAGGGTGGCCTCAAACTCCCGACCTCAGGTGATCTGCCCACCTTGGCTTCCCAAAGTGCTGGTATAACAGTATTAGCCACCATGCCTGGCTTCTATTTGACATCTTTCTAAGATTACCTATTTCTTTTCTTCCAAGTTCGTATTTCTCAGAGTTCTCCGGTATGGAAAGGATACACAATTTGTACAAAGAAGAATTTTATGTTGTCCAAGTTCTAGGATAGCCACGGGCTCCAATTAATTATCTCAGAGCTCCCGTTCCTCTACTCACTACCCATTGAGATTTATGTGTACTGAGGCCTATGTCTTCTAGCTACTTACGGCATTCTCAGTGGGTAACACCATTCATCCACATTCTTAACTAATTTCCTCACTCCGAGCTGTTTTCCAGTGATAATCTCCAGCCCCTGTGCAGACACTGTCATGGCACTTTCTGCTGAAACAAGTGTTCCTTCCCAGCAAGAAGGTGAGATTATGGAATCCAGAATCTTCTCAGGGTCACATGTCCCTTTCTCCCCGTGACACTGCAGCCACGGTTTTGGCAGTAAATAATATTGTAAGTAACCACTGGGCCAGGCGTGGTGGCTCACACCTGTAATCCAAGCACTTTGGAGGCCAAGGCGGGCGGATCACCTGAGGTGGGGAGTTCAAGACCAGCCTGGCCAACATGGTGAAACCGCGTCTTTAAAAAAGTAAATAAATAGAATAAAATGAAAGTAAGTGACCACTGTTCCCAGGTAAATGTCCCAATCAGAAGAAAATTATCTGGGACACCGATACAGGGAGATGGGACATTCTGAGGGAGCTGGAGGCAGGGTGCCACCTCAGTTTCCCTGAGGGCTGCCTAGAATCTGTTTCCTCTTACTCTGAATTACTCTTCCTCTCATGGCTGACCAAAAACATGGCACCTCACAAAGTCCATTGTAAAGCTTTATCTGGTTTTTTTGGTTGTTGTTTTAGGTTTTGTTTTGAGACAGGAGTTTCACTCTCTTTGCCCAGGCTGGAGTGCAGTGGTGTGATCTTGCCTCACCGCAACCTCCGCCTCAGGGGTTCAAGGAATTCTCCTGCCTCAGCCTCCCGAGTAGCTGGGATTACAGATGTGTATCACCACATCTCGATTTTTTTTTTTTTTTTTTAATTTTTAGTAGAGATGGGTTTTCACTATGTTGGCCAGGCTGGTCAACACACTCCTGACTTCAGGTGATCAGCCTACCTCAGCTTCCCAAAGTGCTGGGATTACAGGCATGAGCCACCATGCCCAGCCTTTTTTTTTTTTTTTGAGACAGAGTCTCACTCTGTCACCCAGGGCAGAGTGCAGCGGTGTGATCTCGGCTCACTGCACTCTACCTCCCAGGTTCAAGTGTTCTCCTGCCTCAGCCTCCCAAGTAGCTGGGATTCCAGGTGGCTGCCATCACGCCCGGCTAATTTTTGTGTCTTAAGAGACAGGGTTTCACTATGTTGGCCAGGTTGGTCGTGAACTCCTGACCTCAAGTGATCCATTCCCCTCAGCCTCCCAAAGTGATGGGATTACAGACATGAGCCACCACACCTGGCCTTTTTAAAATTTTTTCATAAAGCAGGGTTTTGCCATGTTGCTCAGGTTGGTCTTGAACTCCTGAGCTCAAGTGATCCTTCTGCCTCGTCCTCCCAAAGTGCTGGAATTACTGGTAGGAACCACCATGCCTCGCCAGTATTTTCAAGAAATCAGGGCCGGGCGCGGTGGCTCAAGCCTGTAATCCCAGCACTTTGGGAGGCCGAGGCGGGTGGATCACGAGGTCAAGAGATCGAGACCATCCTGGTCAACATGGTGAAACCCCGTCTCTACTAATACAAAAAAAAAATTAGCTGGGCACGGTGGCGCGTGCCTGTAATCCCAGCTACTCAGGAGGCTGAGGCAGGAGAATTGCCTGAACCCAGGAGGCGGAGATTGCGGTGAGCCAAGATCGCGCCATTGCGCTCCAGCCTGGGTAACAAGAGCGAAACTCCGTCTCAAAAAAAAAAAAAAAAAAAAAAAAAAAAAAGAGCCGGGCGCGGTGGCTCACGCCTGTAATCCCAGCACTTTGGGAGGCCGAGGTGGATGGATCACGAGGTCAAGAGATCGAGACCATCCTGGTCAACATGGTGAAACCCCGTCTCTACTAAAAATACAAAAAATTAGCTGGGCATGGTGGCGCGTGCCTGTAATCCCAGCTACTCAGGAGGCTGAGGCAGGAGAATTGCCTGAACCCAGGAGGTGGAGGTTGCGGTGAGCCGAGATCGCGCCATTGCACTCCAGCCTGGGTAACAAGAGCGAAACTCTGTCTCAAAAAAAAAAAAAAAAAGAAATCAAAATCTCAATTTGAGGACAAAACCCAGGGTGATCATTTTAATCACGTTTTGCTCCACTTTTTCTTATATTTCTTTTTTGAGATGGAGTCTCGCTCTGTCTCAAGGCTGGTGTGCAGTGGTGCGATCTGGGCTCACTGCAACCTCCACCTCCCAGGTTCTAGTGATTCTCCTGCCTCAGCTTCCTGAGTAGCTGGGATTACAGGCACCCGCCACCACATCCAGCTAATTTTTAGTAGAGGTGGGATTTCACCATGTTGGCCAGGATGGTCTCGATCTCTTAATCTCGTGATCTGCCCACCTTGGCCTCCCAGAGTGCTGGGATTACAGGTGTGAGCCACTGCGCCCATCTCCTTCTTTTTCTTATATTTCTTTTAACTTATTTTTTCATGGGTCCTTTTCAATGGCCTAATTCCATTTTTATTGTTGTTGTTTAAACGTCACTACTAAAGCTTCTCTGAGGTATTAAATTTTTTCACTATCCACTGATATTTCAGCAGAGGTATTTCTGACAGCACCTTTGAACATATATTGAATATATAGGCATCTTTTTCTTTCTTTTTTTCTGTTGTTTGAAAAGCCGGCATAAAGCACCTTTATTGCAGTAATAAAACTTGAAACTCATATATGGTGCTGAGGGAGCAGCAGTGATTTCTGTCACCAGATCACTACACAGGACAGCAAAGGGGTAAGAAGGGGCTGAAGGAGGAAAAGCCAGGAAACTTGAGATCAGCAAAGGGAGCCGGGCATCAAAAAGGGGAGACGCTGGAGCCGAGATGACCAGCATCATCTTCTTAAGAGAACATTGAAGGATTTGTCGTGATGGGTGGGCTTTCATTGGGTGTTCATTCTACAAACAGCACCTTCCATTTAGACTGTCAATTCAAGATCTTAAGCTTTAGGAAGTGATGGAGTTTGGGAAGTTAGGAGATTCCAAATTCCTGAAAGTCCGTTAGAAAAACCACAGGATGGAAAAACAACAGTAAGTCCACAGAAGGCTCCAGAGGTCCCTG
This sequence comes from Aotus nancymaae, assembly GCF_030222135.1. Lineage (NCBI taxonomy): Eukaryota > Metazoa > Chordata > Mammalia > Primates > Aotidae > Aotus > Aotus nancymaae. The sequence continues at coordinate 2,010,536 of NW_026988484.1, read as the reverse complement.
CCGGCCCAGGGAAAGATGCCTGTAGTGTCCAACATGCGGTGAAAATGATCTGCTTTCAAAGGCAGAGGGTTTAAAGGGAGGGTGGGGTGGGACTGGTGGAGGCAGCGGCTCTTCCCGTTCCCACCTCGATTTTAGGTAGGATTTTTAATTTATCCCAAGGACGTCTCTCAACTTGGAGAATAATTCAGCCCTCAACAGCGCCTCAAATCTGCTGTGGCTTTGCAAATCACCAGCAAGAGTGTTTAGTGTGTAATAGATAAAAATCCATCCAAAAAAATTAAAATATTCTTTATTTTTTTTTTTTTATTTTAAAGACAGGGTTTCACCATGTTGGTCAGGCTGGTCTTGAACTCCCGACCTCAGGTGGTCTGCCCGCCTTGGCCTCCAAAGTGCTTGGATTACAGGTGTGAGCCACCACACCCGGCCAAAATTAAAATATTCTTGATAGCTGGGGTGTGGTGGCGCGTGCCTGTAGTCCCAGCTACTTGGGAGGCCGAGGCAGGAGAATTGCTTGAACCCGGGAGTCAGAGGTTGCAGTGAGCCGAGATTGTGCCACTGCACTCCAGCCTAGCGCCTGGCGACAAAGTGAGACTCTGTCTCAAAAAAAAAAAAAAAAATTCCTTGAAATTTCCCCAACACCAGTTCCTAAAATTAACATCACTTGTGCTATCAGTATTTGACTGTGTACTTAATTGGAATCCTAGATGCGAAAGACTGAAACCGAATCTTCACCACAAAAAGAAAATGAAATGAATAACTTATGGTTTATGGCATATAGTTTAAGTAAACACACATACGAGGAGAAAGGGGAAGAAGAAATGGAGGTGTCGGAAGCAAAGCTGAGTGACAGAACACGTTCAGTCAGGGCAGATGTCTATACAGAGTGTAGTGGAACTTTAGGAGAAGCTCCGTATGGATTCATTTGCACTGGTCTGGAGGTGCCAGGTCCCTCCATGGCAGTTCCAAAAACGGAGCTAAGGGAGGAGGCCATTCCTGTCCTTCCAGTTTTAGAAACCACATCGAAGACAATAGTGGCACGTGGTGGGATGATGCCTGGGTGTCCGGTGGCACCGTACACATAATCTAGTTTGGCTCTCTGAGCCACACTCATCTGGGCAACCGTTTCTTGTCAGCCTCAGATCACCTCCTGCTTGCCTAACATAAACTTAAAGGCTTGTTTCTGTCCCAGAAGGAATCACATTTCTTTCCGTCTTCAAGGATCCCAGTGTAATGCACCATGCACATCAGGCCACGCTGCGGGAAGGTGTGTGGGTCTCCTGGGGAGATGGTTTCCACCTGCGTTCCCATGGAGGCAGCGCACGCTGGGTGGGCAGGCAGCGCAGAGGGCGGCAGGGACCTGCAGCGACCTGGCGGTGGTGCCACAGTTCTGCCTAGTCCCTCGGCCTTTTTTATTTTTTCTTTTGAGACAGAGCCTCACTGTCTTGCCCAGGCTGCAGTGCGATGGTGCGGCTCACTGCTACCTCCGGCTCCCAGGTTCAACTGATTCTCCGGCCTCAGCCTCCCCAGTAGCTGGAATTACAGATGTGTGCCGCCATGCCTGGCTAATATATATATATATATATTTTTTTATTTTAGTGGAGATTAGGTTTCACCATGTTGGCCAGATCTCAAACTCCTCACCTCAGCTGCCTCGGCCTCCCAAAGTGCTAGGATTACAGGTATGAGCCACTTCTCCTGGCCTATATAGGCATTCTTAATAGATTTATGTAGTTTGCTTTTTACAACTATTTTTCTGATGTAATATTAATTACTCATGCAGAACAAACCCTGTTATCACCTGAGAAAAATGATAATCACTTCCCAGCACAATTATATGAACTCAAGAATTTGGCCGGGCGCGGTGGCTCAAGCCTGTAATCCCAGCACTTTGGGAGGCCGAGGCGGGTGGATCACGAGGTCAAGAGATCGAGACCATCCTGGTCAACATGGTGAAACCCCATCTCTACTAAAAATACAAAAAATTAGCTGGGCATGGTGGCGCATGCCTGTAATCCCAGCTACTTAGGAGGCTGAGGCAAGAGAATTGCCTGAACCCAGGAGGCGGAGGTTGCGGTGAGCCGAGATCGTGCCATTGCACTCCAGCCTGGGTAACAAGAGCGAAACTCCGTCTCAAAAAAAAAAAACAAAAAAAAACAATTTAACATATGGTTGGGCATGGATGGTGGCTCACACCTGTAATCCCAGCATTTTCGGAGGCCAAGGCAGGAGAATCACTTGAGCCTAGAAGTTTGAGACCAGCCTGGGCAACATGGTGAAACCCTATCTTAAAAATAATAATAATTTGGCCAAGCATAGTGGCTCATGCCTGTAATCCCAGCATTTTGGGAAGCTGAGGCTGGCGGATCATCTGAGGTCGGGAGTTCCAGACCAGCCTGAGCAACGTGGAGAAACCCTGTCTCTACCAAACATACAAAATTAGCCCGGCGTGGTGGCGAATGCCTGTAATCCTGGCTACTCAGGAGGCTGAGGCAGGAGAACTGCTTTAACCCCGGAGGCAGAAGTTGCAGTGAGGCAAGATCATGCCACTGCACTCCAGCCTGGGCAACAAGAGCGAAACTCCGTCTCCAAACAATAATACTAGTTTAACATACGCCAGTGTCTTCAGGTGGAGCGCTCTACCTTTGAGTACTACCACCATTGCTGATAACAAGCTATTTAATTGTTCTTTTTGTGAGGCTGATGCATAATTCCTAAAAGGGACTATCTATAAGTTAGAATATGAAGTGACCAATACCAAGTGGATAAAAGTGTCACTCAAGGAATCGGGCACAAGAATCGGGGGCACATGCAGGAGAGTCGTTTTCTGCGGGAACGCAGAGATGTAGTTTTTTGTTTGTTTGTTTGTTTGTTTTTAGACAGCGTCTAACTCTTGTTGCCCAGGCTGGAGTGCAATGGCACGATCTCGGCTCACTGCAACCTCTGCCTCGCAGGTTCAAGCGATTCTCCTGCCTCAGCCTCCTGAGTAGCTGGGACTACAGGCACACATCAGCACGCCCAGCTAATTTTTTGTATTTTTAGTACAAACGGGTTTTAAAGATAACTAATCAACAAAATTTAAAAAAACTTAAAAAAAAAAGGCACCAGGTTTCACTATGTTGGCCAGGCTGGTCTCAAACTCCTGACCTCAGGCGATCCACCTGCCTCGGTCTCCCACAGTGCTAGGATTACAGTTATGAGTCACCACACCCGGCCGGTGCAATGTAGGTTTCTAATGCTGCTTTATGGGGGCACAACTCTCTATCTTCTGTAAGCCAAAAAGAATGGGAGACAGGTCTCCGTGAGTTTAGAGGTTATTTTGCCGAGGTTGAGGATGTTACAGGGGAAACAGAGACACAAGTTACAGTAAGATCTGTGGCCTCTTCTTCCAAAGAGAGTTTTGAGGACTTCGTCATTCAAAGAGGCAAGAGTGAGTAGCAGGAGAGGGGGAGAAAGAAAGGAGGGGAAGGGTAGACGATGAGGTGAGTATTACATTCCTTTGAGTCTTTGACTAGTCACTGAATCTTTGGTTTTTGTTTGTTTGTTTGTTTGTTTTGTTTTGTTTTAGAGGCAGAGACTCGCTCTGTCACCAGGCTGGAGTATGGTGGCGCCATCTCGGCTCACTGCAATCTCTGCCGCCCGGGTTCAAGCAAGTCCCCTGCTTCAGCCTCCCAAGTCGCTGGGACTGCAGGCGCATCCCAACATGCCTGGCTAAGTTTTGTATTTTTAGTAGAGACAGCGTTTCACCGTGTTGACCAGAAAGGTCTCGCTCTCTTGACCTTGTGATCCACCATCATGGGCCTCCCAAAGTGCTGGGATTACAGGCGTGAGCCACCGCTCCCGCCTGAATCCACCTTTTCTAAGTTAAAGGAGGAGGTAAAACAGTAATTATACATTCCCTTTGGCATTAGTAGATGTACATTTTACATAAGATGAAGGTAGCATAGAGGAAGAAGTTAAATATGCCTTTGCTTTGGGGCGGACCCAGGGACAATTTCTAGTCTTGTCTCCGTCCAATACACGTGAAGAACATAAGCTGTTACATTTACAGTAGTTTATAGGGGACTACCTGTAATCCCAAGAGTTTGGGACCTCGTGAGCGATTGTTGAGGGAGGCCACCTGGGGCGATACGTGGCCTTCTATAATCTCAGCCATTTGTGTGGAAAAAGTCAGTTTTGTTTTTTCTCCTGGCGTAACCTTTCCTTTGGCCTAGTGAGCTTGGGGTGCCCAGATTTTATTTTTCTTTCACACGTCTTGTTATGGCCCTATCCTGAGAAACAAGGACTGAGAAAACCGACTGTTCCTTCAGAATGTGATTGAAACTGTCTTTGCGGCCAGGTGTGGTGGCTCACGCCTGTAATCCAAGCACTTTGGAGGCCAAGGCGGGCGGATCACCTGAGGTTGGGAGTTCAAGACCAGCCTGATGAACATGGTGAAACCCCGTCTTTAAAAAAAAAAAAAAAAAGAAACTGTCTTTGCAAAAATTTTAATGGTGAGAAAATTATTGTTCATTCCTGGATGTAGCGTGAATTAACTTTGGTAGAAACTTAGTTTATGGTTTAACTTTGAAACAAAGATGAGGGGCCGGGCACGGTGGCTCATGCCTGTAATCCCAGCACTTTGGGAGGCCGAGGCGGGTGGATCATGAGGTCAAGAGATCGAGACCATCCTGGTCAACATGGTGAAACCTCGTCTCTACTAAAAATACAAAAAATTAGCTGGCCAAGGTGGTGCGTGCCTGTAATCCCAGCTACTCAGAAGGCTGAGGCAGGAGAATCGCTTGAATCAGGGAGATGGGGGTTGCAGTGAGCCGAGATCGCGCCATTGCACTCCAGCCTGAGTAACAAGAGTGAAACTCCGTCTCAAAAAAAAAAAAAAAAAGAAACAAAGATGATAATGTCAGGAACGATCGAACCAGAGCAACTCCAGTTGAGTCATGGCTTGGAAAAATGAAGCTGGGATTTCCTGGGCTGCATTCCCAGAAAGTTAGGTATTCCTAGACTCTAAATGTTTCTGGTTAAGGGAACAGATTGAAAATGTTTACTAAACGGGCCCAGACTTAAGAGTGTCCTGATATGCTATCATCTTGAGAACAGAAGCATTCCTGATTTTGTTTTAAACATAATAATAGGGCCGGGCGCGGTGGCTCACGCCTGTAATCCCAGCACTTTGGAAGGCCGAGGCGGGTGGATCACGAGGTCAAAGATCGAGACCATCCTGGTCAACATGGTGAAACCCCGTCTCTACTAAAAATACAAAAAATTAGCTGGGCACGGTGGCGCGTGCCTGTAATCCGAGCTACTCAGGAGGCTGAGGCAGGAGAATTGCCTGAACCCAGGAGGCGGAGGTTGCGGTGAGCCGAGATCGCACCGTTGCACTCCAGCCTGGGTAACAAGAGTGAAACTCCGTCTCAAAAATAAATAAATAAATAAAATAAAAAGATAAAGAAAGAAGAAATTCTTACCCTTTTGCTGGCATTCCACGCTCTGGTTTCCCTTTCCCTGAGAGGCCCTAGTGACCCAGCTGGCTGCACCACAGCCCTGGGGGCCAAGCCGCAACACAAAGCTAAATTATCTTTTCCGTTCTTTGCCAGAGCAAAACACGTGTGACAGAACATGCACATTAGCCACACTGCTTAGCCTGAATATCAAACTGGCAAGGCCCAAACTTGCCCCCCGCCCCCCCAGTTGGGCTCCATTGTCTTTAATTCAACCTCCGACCAGGAGTTTCAACCTGGTCCCTGGGCAAGGTGGTCACCCTGAGCAACAGAAAAGACAAGAAAGGAAAGGAGACAGAAAAGCAGTGTCGGTGGCAGGTTGGGGATGGTGAGGGGCTGAGAGAGGCCAGAGAAGATCCCCCCTTCCCATTGCAGTGACATGGAAGAGTTCAGGTGGCTGCTTGTCAGTAGCAAAGGGATCTTTTCCAGCAGTCCCATCAGCTCTCAACTTTCCCATTTTGGGGAGAAAAAAAAGCTGCCCGTGTCCCATGCTTCTGTACAGGCCTAATCCTGTAACCATAGCCATCAGCAAGGCAGACTATTCCAAGGAAAATAGCAGTTAACATCCCATAGTGCCAAACCCGTTCTTAGCCAAGAGGGACTTTACTGAGAGAAGCCTCTAACACCCAAACTCTTAGGAATCCTTCCTAAGTTGAGCATCCAGCCAAACGTTGGTCAAGCACCCTTGCCTTTTATTGAAAGGAGCCTTTAACCTTCTCGTCTTAGGAGAGACTCTACCTCCTCTAAGTTGGATCTCTAAACCAATCGCATTCTTTGCCTGGGTATCTGCACCTCACTTACTCAAAGCCACATTTTCCTCTGTGTTCGGGGTCTCTTCATTGTGATGAAAAGAGTCAAACTATGTAGACTTATTCTGAGCCAAATATGAGTGACCGTGGACTGTGACACAGCCCTGAGGAGGTCCTGAGAACATGTGCCCAAGGTGGTCGGGGTACAGCTTGGTTTTATACATTTTAGGGAGGCATGAGACATCAATCAAATACATTAAAGATGAGCTGGGCACGGTGGCTCACCGCTGTAATCCCAGCACTTTGGGACGCTGAGGCAGGCAGACCACGAGGTCAAGAGATCAAGATCATCCTGGCCAACATGGTGAAACCCTGTCTCTAGTAAAATACAAAAAATTAGCCAGGTGTGGTGGTGTGCGTCTGTAGTCCCAGCTTCTCGGGAGGCTGAGGCAGAGGAATCGCTTGAACCCGGGAGGCAGAGGTTGCAGTGAGCCGAGATCAAGCCACTGCACTCCAGAATGGTGACAGAGCAAGACTCCGTCCCAAAAAAAAAAAAAAAGAAATACAGTGGTTTGGGCTAGGCATGGTGGCTCATGTCTGCAATCCCAGCACTCTGGGAGGCTGAGGTGTGTGGATCACAAGGTCAGGAGTTCGAGACCAGCCTGACCAATATGGTAAAACCCTGTCTTTACTAAAAATACAAAAATTAGCAGGGCATGATGTTGTGTGCCTGTAGTCCTAGCTACTCAGGAGGCTAAGGCAGGAGACTTACTTGAACCCAGGAGGTGGAGGTTGCAGTGAGCCGAGATCACGCCACTGTACTCTAGCCTGGGTGACAGAGTGAATCTCCCTCTCAAAAAAAAGTAAAAGAATAAAAGAATGGCTACTCCATAGACAGAGCAGCCTTAAGGGCTGCTGGTTGGCCATTTTATGGTTATTTATTGATTATATATTAAACAAAGGGTGAATTATTCATGCCTCTGTTTTTTTAGACCATATAGTGTAACTTCCTGAAGTTGCCATGGCATTTGTAAACTGTCATGGCATTGATAGGAGTGTAGTTGTGAGGACGACCAGAGGTCACTCTTATTGCCATCTTGGTTTTGGTGGGTTTTAGCCAGCTTCTTTTTTCTTTTTTCTTTTTTTTTACCTTTTTTTTTTTTTTTTTTTTTTGAGATGGAGTTTCACTCTTGTTACCCAGGCTGGAGTGCAATGGCGTGATCTCGGCTCACCGCAACCTCCGTCTCCTGCGTTCAGGCAATTCTCCTGCCTCAGCCTCCTGACTAGCTGGGATTACAGGCACGCACCACCATGCCCAGGTACTTTTTTGTATTTTTAGTAGAGATGGGGTTTCATCTTGTTGACCAGGATGGTCTCGATCTCTTGACCTCGTGATCCACCCGCCTCGGCCTCCCAAAGTGCTGGGATTACAGGCGTGAGCCACCGCGCCGCCCGGCCCCTATTTTTTTTTTTATAGAGACAGGGTTTCACCATTTTGGCCAGGCTGATCTTGAACTCCTGACCTCGTGATCCACCCGCCTTGGCCTCCCAAAGTGTTGGGATTACAGGCGTGAGCCACGGAGCCCAGCCCTAGCCAGCTTCTTTACTACAACCTAGTTTATCAGCAACATCTTTATGGCCTGTATCTTGTGCTGACCTCCTACTGTTGTACCAGAGCGAGCATAGAAAGTCAACGCCAACACAAAAGTATGCCAAATTGCAGGGTCTTTATTGCCTGCGGACTGAGGACTCAGTCTCTCCAACCCGTGGCCCCAAAAGGAGGGTGTCAAGACCTTTTATGCCCGTAAACCACCTCCTGGGCAGGGGTGGGGGCGAGGGGCTTTGGACATTCCGAGGGCCACTGGACTTTTGACGTCCCGATGGTTACTTTAGTGGTTCATGGAAGTCAAGATAAGCATTAGTTTACACGTTGCCTGGGTAGGGTGGAAATTACAGACCTTAGTTACTTATTACAAGTCTCAGGGGCCAAGATGGCGTGGGTTTGGAATGCCTGCCTGTCACATCAGGGTTACAGAGAGCAGTTTCAACAGAAAGCTGAGGTATGATTGAGGTATGCAGTTTTATGGGGCCTTTACCATGTCACACTATTTCATCCTGTGACTTAGAATGCCTTAACCTTCTGGGAATGCAGCCCAGTAGGTCTCAGCCTGCTTTTACCCAGCCCCTTTTCAAGATGCAGTTGCTCTATTAAACACTTCTGACGGGTGTGGTTCCTTCACACAAAGGGATTGCGGATGGGATTAGGCTCCTGTTCCAGCAGCCTGGCTCCTTCCCAGTTCCTGTTTAATACAGCCCCAAACATTAGAAATTATCTGCCAGAAATGTGGCCCCATCCCAAAAAAGAAAAAGAAATTAGGAGTCATGCAGCTGGAGGTCACACGACTCTAAACGTCCTCAATTGTTCCTAGGGATAATGTCACTATTGTAAAACCTAAGCTTGGTGCTGGAGTTATTTTTCAGACCCTGAGCTTGATGGATCTGATGGCGCCACCCAGATTGGTGAACTGGCTCATCTGATCTTGTGGCCCTGCCCCGCCCCAGGAACTGACTTAGCAAAAGAGAACAACTTTGACTCCCTATGATTTCATCTCCAACGCAGCTAATCAGCACTCCTCACTTCATGGCCCCCATCACCAAATTATCCTTAAAAAACCCCAGTCGTGGGAGGCAGAGATTGCAGTGAGGTGAGATCGCGCCATTGCACCCCAGCCTGGTCAACAGGAGCAAAACTCCAACTCAAAAAGCAAACAAACAAGACCTGGGGTGGTGGCTCAGGGCTGTAATCCCGGCACTGTGGGAGGCCGAGGCGGGTGGATCACGAGGTCAGGAGATGGAGACCATTCTAGCGAACACAGTGAAACCCCATCTCTACTATGAATACAAAAATTAACTGGGAGTGGTGTGTGCCTGTAATCCCAACTACTTGGGAGGCTGAGGCAGGAGAATCACTTGAACCCGGGAGGCAGAGGTTGCAGTGAGTCAAGATCATGCCACTGCACTCCAGTCTCGGCTACAAAGTGAGACTTTGTCTGAAGGAAACACAAAAAACAGCCACAAAAAAACCACAAATGAAAACAAAACCCGTCTCCAAATTTTCACGGAGACTGATTTAAGTAATATTAATAAGACTCCGGTCTGCTGTTCATCCAACTCTGTGTGAATCAAACTGTTTTTCTTTTTCTTTTTTTTTGGAGACAGAGTTTCGCTCGTTACCCAGGCTGGAGTGCAATGGCGCAATCTCGGCTCACCGCAACCTCCGCCTCCTGCCTCCTGGGTTCAGGCAATTCTCCTGCCTCAGCCTCCTGAGTAGCTGGGATTACAGGCACACACCACCATGCCCAGCTAATTTTTTGTATTAGTAGAGACGGGGGTTTCACCATGTTGACCAGGATGGTCTCGATCTCTTGACCTCGTGATCCATCCACCTCGGCCTCCCAAAGTGCTGGGATTACAGGCTTGAGCCACCGCGCCCGGCCTCAAACTGTTTTTCTTTTGCAATTCCCCTGTCCTGATAAATTGGCTCTATCTGGGTAGTGGGCAAAATAAACCCGCTGGGTATACACATTCATTTTAACAATACAATAATGGTTATTAACCTTTGCATTAATCTCTGCTTCCAGTAGAGGAATTTTGCATCTGAAGGACCATTTGAAATGATAGGTAAATCTGGATCTGTAGCCTTTGGGAGCATCTACACTAAATCTGAAATATTTTTCCGTGCACTAGGATAATCAGTTATATCCAATAATCCCAAGAAATCTCAATATGAGTTCTAAGGAAAGGCAGGATGATCCTCTGCTGAGTAGAAAGATGTGCCATCTTTTATTTATTTTTATTTATTTAATTTTTTTTTTTTGAGGGGGGAAATTCGGTTTAATTAATGTGCTTCTTAGTAATGGAATCTTGCGAAGTGGGCTCTGGGACTCACATTGCTTTGGGGAAGGCTCAGGCTTCCCAGAATCCCTTGTCCCTCCCCACTTTGGGCACTTAGGGGTGGGGCTGGGGACTGAGAGGGACAAGGCAGGGCGTGATTGATTAAAGCTAACAAGCAGACAGAAGGCACCGGCGGGTCATATCTCGGGCCAGGGAGAGGGAGGGTGTGGGCCAGGCCCTAGTAACACCAGGGGCTCCTCGGCATCCAGGCTTGGCCTCTAGTCCTTTCCCTTCCGTTTCTTGGCTTTGGTCTTGGGGGTGCAGGGCTTGGTCACGTGGATGGTCTCCTGGTACTGGGATTGTAGCGCGCCTTCTTCAGGGTGCCCTGGCGGACTTTGGTGCCGGTGCCCCCATACGCACCCCAGTTCTCAAACTTATACTTGCAGTCGGCTCCAAACTCCTTCTTCCAGTTGCAGGGGATCCTGCACCGGATGCGCTGGGTTCGGGCCCCGCAGCTGCCCTCGCGGAAACCCACGCTGCAATCCTTTCTGCTGAGGGTGCAGGGCCACCAGGCCCATTCCTCCGCGCACGCGCTCCCCGGGCCGTCCTTCTTCACCTTGTCTTTCTTTTTGGCCACCGCGGAGGTGAGCACCAACAGGGCAAGGAGGAGAGGAGGAGGAAGCCTCGGTGCTGCAGCCTGGGGCAGCCGTGCGCGCGCTCGCTCGCTGCCTGCGCTGCTTCTTCCCTCCCGCCCCAGGCCTGTCCCGCTCCGGGCTCTGCGGCCCCTTTTCTAATTAGTTGTTGTTGTTATTATTATTATTATTATTTGAGACGGAGTTTCGCTCTTGTTACCCAGGCTGGAGTGCAATGGTGCGATCTCCGCTCACTGCAAACTCCCCCTCCTGGGTTCAGGCAATTCTCCTGCCTCAGCCTCCTGAGTAGCTGGGATTACAGGCACGCGCCACCATGCCCAGCTAATTTTTTTTTGTATTTTTAGTGGAGACAGGGTTTCACCATGTTGACCAGGATGGTCTCGATCTCTTGACCTCGGGATTACAGGCGTGAGCCACCGCGCCCGGCCTAATTAATTATTTTTTTAATTATTTTTTTTTCCGAGACGGAGTCTTGCTCTGTCGCCCAGGCTGGAGTGCAGTGATGCGATCTTGGCTCACTGCAACCTGCGCCTCCAGGGTTCAAGCAATTTTGCCTCAGCCTCCCGAGAAGCTGGGATTACAGGCACGCACCACCGCCACGCCCGGTTAACTATTTTTGTATTCGTAGTAGAGATGGGGTTTCACCATGTTGGCCAGACTGGTCTCGAACTCTTTACCTCGTGATCCTCTTGCTTCGGCCCGGCAAAGTGCTAGGATTAGAGGCGTGAGCCACCGCGCTGGCCCTTATTTTTATTTGTTAGAGAAGAGGTCTCGCTTTGGTGCCCAGGCTGGAGTGCGGTGGCACGATCTCGGCTCACCGCAGCTTCAAACTCCTGAGCTCAAGCGACCCTCCCCACTCAGGCTCCCTAACCCTAAGGCAGCTCGGACCACAGGCCCGGCCAACCACACTCCACTAACATTTTTTATGTACAGACAGGATTTTGCCTTGTTGCTTATGCTCATCTCTAACTCCTGGCCTCAAATGATCCTTCTGACTTGGCCTCCCATACTGTCGGAATTACAGGCTGAGCCACCGCGCCAGGCAGGATGCGCCTCTTAAGGATACTCCTGAGGTGGAGCTGGTGTTTTCCTGCAGAGGCCCTTCTGGGAAGCGCCGTCTTTACCCTCCTTGTTACCTGGAGAACTACATTACCCAGCAAACTCCGCGTGGAATGACGGCTGGAAGAGCCGCGAGAGCTCAGAAGAAGGCGTTTCCTGTGTGCGCATGACAATGCGTCCGGACTTCCGGCGCCCTCTAGTGGCGGCCATTTTGACTTGTGTTGGTTTTGTTCGTCAGTGAGAGGCTCCTGAGCGCTGGGTCGGGTCTGCGGTGACTGAACCCAGAGGGCGGAGAGCAGTTGTCTTCCGCTGCACAGAGGCAAATCTGGAGCTCTGTGACGGCGCCCAGCGTGACCCGCTCCTGGGCCAGGATAGGGACCGCCGTGTCCGTGTCTCTTGGCTGGTTGCAGTCTCTTCCTGACCCTACTTAAAACCACGTGGTTCGATGGCGGCGGCCACGCTCAGGCTCTCGGCTCAGGTAATTGTGGCGTCTTCCGTGCCCTCAAAACACCTCACCCTCACCCAAAAGCAGCGAGGGAGCGGCGCCTGCTCGCAGCTCTGCAGCCGGGTCGCCGGCGTCGGGACACAGGCGCTCGCGGGAGGGGCCCCATTTCTGACACCGCTGGGATAAGGTGGGGAGAGCGACAGGCACAGGGACTGGCGCGGGCAATGGCCTGGCGGTGGACTGACCCGGAAGGACGGACTCTGGGGTAGAGAAGACCCCGTTGGGAGCAAATTGTGAGGCAGAGCTCCTGGAAGAGCAAGCAGGCTGGGGACTGTGCACTCATCGTGAGGACACTGGAAGCCATGGAGAGTTTCGGAGAAGGGGATGTTATGAGCATTGCAAGGGTGGAGGTAATCAGGTCCCCGCATGTTTGTGTCTTTCCACAGTGTCAAGTGTTTACTGATGTTATGTGAGTCAACAAAAGCCATGAGCTAAATGGAGTTCCAAGGAGGCAGTTCTCTTTAGTGATTCCAGTTCGCTTGGTAGTCAGGGCCATGGGCACAGAGGCTGAAGACACTCCACAAGTCAATCATTATAGCAAACCATACACAATAGTATACTTAACATATAAATATTGTAGGTTAAACTTTCCGCAACTAATAATGTTTAGCATTAAGAGGGGAAAAAAATAGGAGCAAAGGTTAAGGAGCCAGTTCAGAGGGAGCGAAGAAAGCATTCTGGTCTGGGCCAGCTGGTGGGTGATTGGACTGTAGTCTTGCAAGAAAGAGTCTTTGAGGTGGCAGAGCCTTAGGCAGCAGATGCTGATTTTTTATTATGAGTGATTGTTAGGACGGCCCTTTTGAGCTGCTGAAGGCCTAATCGTTTTTTTTTTGCTTTGTTTTGTTTTTTTGAGACGGAGTTTCGTTACCCAGGGTGGAGTGCAATGGCGCGATCTCGGCTCACCGCAACCTCCGCCTCCTGGGTTCAGGCAATTCTCCTGCCTCAGCCTCCCGAGTAGCTGGGATTACAGGCACGCGCCACCATGCCCAGCTAATTTTTTTTGTATTAGTAGAGACGGGGTTTCACCATGTTGACCAGGATGGTCTCGATCTCTTGACCTCGTGATCTACCCGTCTCGGCTCCCAAAGTGCTGGGATTACAGGCGTGAGCCACCGCGCCCGGCTTTTTTTTTTTTTTTTTTTTTTGAGACAGTCTCACTCTGTCACCCAGGCTAGAGTGTAGTGGCATGATTCCTGCTCACTGCAATCTCCGCCTCCCAGGTTTAAGCTATTGTTGTGCCTCAGTCTCCCGAGTAGCTGGGATTACAGGTGTCTCCCATGATGCCCGACTAATTTTCATATTTTTAGTAGAGACAGGGTTTCGCCATGTTGACCAGGCTGGTCTCAAACTCCTGACCGCAGGTGATCCACCCTTATCGCCCTCCCAAATTGCTGGGATTACAGGTGTGAGCCACCACGCCCAGCATTTTTTCTTTTTTTTTTTTTTTGAGACAGAGCCTTGCTTTGTCACCCAGGCTGGAATGCAGTGGCGTAATCTTGGCTTGCTTCAACCAGTGCCTCCTGGGTTCAGGCAGTTCTCCTGCCTCAGCCTCCTGAGTAGCTGGGACTATAAGCGTGCACCACCACACCCAGCTAATTTTTGTATTTTTAGTAGAGATGGGGTTTCACCCTGTTAGCCAAACTGGTCTTGAACTCCTGACCTCCTGATACCCGCCTTAGCCTCTCAATTTTTTTTTTCAATGTTTTCTTTTTTCTTTTTCTTCTTATTTTTTTAAGATGGGGTTTCACCTTATTGGTCAGGCTGGTTTTGAACTCCTGACCTCAGGTGATCCGCCCGCCTCAGCCTCCCAGAGTGCTAGGATTACAGGCATTCTTTTTTTTTTTTGGAGACGAGGTTTTTGCTCTTGTTACCCAGGCTGGAGTGCAATGGTGCGATCTTGGCTCACCGCAACCTCCGCCTCCTGGGTTCAGGGAGTTCTCCTGCCTCAGCCTCCCGAGGAGCTGGGATTACAAGATGCCTGCCACCCCACCTGGTCAGTTTTTTATATTTTCAGTAGAGATGGGGTTTCACCATGTTTGCTGGGCTGGTCTCTAACTCGTGACCTCAGGTGATCCACTCACCTCAGCCTCCCAGAGTGCTGGGATTAACAAGCATGAGCCACTGTGCCCAGTATTTTCTTTTTTTTTAATTTTAAGTTTTTGTGAGTATATAGTAGGTGTATTTATTTATGAGTTACATTAGATATATATGTATTTTTTTTAGATGGAGTCTTGCTCGGTTGTCCATACTGGAGTGCCATGGCGTGATCTCTTCTCATGGCAACCTCCACCTCCCAGGTTCAAGTGATTCTCCTGTCTAAGCCTCCTGAGTAGCTGGGATTACAGGCACACACCACTACGCCTGGGTAGTTGGTTTTTTTTGTTTTGTTTTGCTTCTTTTTAGTTTTTTGAGTCTCCATTGCTCTTTCACCAAGCTGGAGTGCAGTGGCCTCGCAGGTTGAAGCGATTCTCCTGCCTCAACCTCCCGAGTAGCTGGAATTACAGGCGCCTGCCACCATGCCCATGTAATTTTTTGTGTTATTAGTAGAGATGGGTTTTTCACCGTGTTGGCCAGGCTGGTTTCGAACTCCTGGCCTTGTGATCCACCCACCTCGGACTCCCAAAGTGCTAGGATTACAGGTGTGATCTACTGTGCCCAGCCTGTTAATTGTTTGCTGTGCAGAAGGCTGAGATGGGAGAATTGCTTGAACCCGGGAGGCAGAGGCTGCAGTGAGCCGACATTGTGCCTCAGCCTCCTGAGTAGCTGGGATTATAGGCATGCGCCACCACACCTGGCTGATTTTTTTGTATTTTTAGCAAAGACAGGGTTTCACCATATTGGCCAGGCTGGTCTCGAACTCCTGACCTTGTGATCCGCCTGCCTTGGCCTCCTGAAGTGCTGGGATTACAGGCGTGAGCCACTGGGCCCGGCCCTTGGATTTCTTTATGGTTTAATTCTGATAGGGTTGTATGTGTCTAGGGATTTATCTATTTCTTTTAGCTGTTGCAAATTATTGGCATACAGTTGCTCAAAGTAGTCACTAGTGATCATTTGAGCTTCTGTAGCATCACTTGTTATGTCTCCTTTTCTCATCACTGATTTTATTTGTTTGGGTCTTCCTGTTTTTTATAGTTTGGCTAATAAGGCTTGTCAATTTTGTTTGTCTTTTCAAAAAGCCAACTGTTTGCTTCATTGATCTTTTGTATCGTTTTCTTTATTTCAATTTCATTTATTTCTGCTCTGATTTTTACTATTTCTTCTACTAATTTTGGGTTGTTTTGTTCTTGCTTTTCTTTTCTTTTTTCTTTTTATTTATATATTTTCTTGTATTCTTAATATAAAGGCGCGGTTTCACCATGTTGGTCAGGCTGGTCTTGAACTCCCGTCCTTAGGTGATTCGCCCGCCAAAGTGATTGACCTCCAAAGTGCTTGGATTACAGGCGTGAGCCACCGCGTCCGGCCTTAGTTTTTCTTCTTTTTTTGATGTAGGCATTTACGGGTATAAACTTCTTTTTCGTGCTGCTTTAACTGTATCCTGTAGATTTTTTTCATTGTTGTTGTTCTGAAAGACCTTTACTGGATGGTCCCTTCTAGGGTGGGGGTCGAGACACATTGTCACATGCTGCAGTAAGGCGTTGCAGCAGCTCCCGGATGCATCGGCTTAGTGAACTCAGCAGGAAACTGACTGCCCATGGGCGGCACAGCGGGTGGTTGGGTTCCGGTTTGGTCACTTCTCCAGAGGTACATAATTGAGCAGATTCTCAAGCAGGTCCACGTGGGCCAGCAGCCTGCGGTGGCAGCAGTCGTGCTTCAGGCCCAGGGCCTGCAGGGCATCGCCTCAGTGTGTCAGCGCAGGCGGGCTGCCCACTGGGCCGATACGCCGGGCACTGCTTCGGCAGCGGCAGTGACCATCGTGCACGGGGATGATCATGGAGGTGGCACATCCCAGACTCACCTGCATGTTTTGATATTTTGTGTTTCCGTTATCATTTGTCTCAAGAAAATTTTCAGTCTCCTTCTTAATTCCTCACTGAGTCACTGGTCATTCAGGGGCGTATTGTTTAATTTCCATGTATGCGTGGAGTTTCCAAAATTCCTCTTCTTACTGATTTCTAGTTTTGTTCCATTGTGATCAGAGAAGATGCTTGGTATTTTATTTTTTAAAAATGTTTTAAGACTTGTTTTGTGACCTAAGATATGGTCTATCCTTGCGAATCATCCATGTGTTGAGGAATAGCATGTGTATGCCGTAGACCTTAGGTGAAACGTTGTAAATACCTATCAGGCCTATTGGTCTATAGTGTAGATTAAGTCTCATGTTTCTTTGTTGATTTTTTTTGTCCAGAAGGTCTGTCCCGTGCTGAACATGGGATGTTGAAGGTCCAGCTATCACTGTATTGGGACCTGTCTCTCTCTTTAGGTCTTATAATATTTGCTTTATATGGATGGGTGCTTCATTGTTGGGTGTAATATACAATTGTTATATTCTCTTGATGAATTGACCCCTTTATCGTTTTATGGTGACCTTCTTTGTCTCTTTTTCTTTTTTTTGAGACGGAGTTTTGCTCTTGTTACCCAGGCTGGAGTGCAATGGCGCGATCTCGGCTCACCGCAACCTCCGCCTCCTGGGTTCAGGCAATTCTCCTGCCTCAGCCTCCCGAGTAGCTGGGATTACAGGCACGCGCCACCGTGCCCAGCTAATTTTTTGTATTTTTAGTAGAGACGGGGTTTCACCATGTTGACCAGGATGGTCTCGATCTCTTGACCTCGTGATCCACCCGCCTCGGCCTCCCAAAGCGCTGGGATTACAGACTTGAGCCACTGCGCCCGGCCACTCTTTGTGTCTTTTTATAGTTTTTGTCTTCAAATATGTTTTTTCCTGATAAAAGTATAGCTACTCCTGCTGTCTTGGTTTCCATTGGCATGGCGTATTTTTTTCCATTCCTTTATTTTAAAAATTTAGGGACAGAGTCTGACTTTGTTGCCCAGGCTGGCGTGCAGTGGTGTGCTCTTGGTTCACTGTAACCTCTGCTTCCCAGGCAAGCCATTCTTCTTTTTTTTTTTTTTGAGATGGAGCCTTGGACTGTCGCCCAGGCTGGAGTGCAGTGGCACCATCTTGGCTCACTGCAACCTCCGACTCCTGGGTTCAAGCAATTCTTTTGCCTCAGCCTCCCAAGTAGCTGGGATTACAAGTGTGTGTCAGCAGGTCCAGCTAATTTTTTTATTTTTTTTATTTTATTTATTTTTTTATTTTTTGAGACGGAGTTTGGCTCTTGTTACCCAGGCTGGAGTGCAATGGCGTGATCTCGGCTCACCGCAACCTCCGCCTCCTGGGTTCAGGCAATTCTCCTGCCTCAGCCTCCTGAGTAGCTGGGATTACAGGCACGTGCCACCATGCCCAGCTAATTTTTTGTATTTTTAGTAGAGACGGGGTTTCACCATGTTCACCAGGATGGTCTTGATCTCTTGACCTCGTGATCCACCCGCTTCGGCCTCCCAAAGTGCTGGAATTACAGGCTTGAGCCACCGCGCCCGGCCTATTTTTGTATTTTTTAAAAAAGATTAAAATTTTTTTTTACTTTTATTTATTTTTACTTCTGATTATTGTATTAAAAGGATTTTTTAATTGCTTATTTTAATTAATTAATTTATTTATGTTAAAGATAGAGTTTCACCATGATGGCCAGGCTGGTCTTGAACTCCTGACCTCAGGTGATCCACCCACCTCAGCCTCCCAGAGTGCTAGGATTACAGGCGTGAGCCACCGCGCCCGACCTATTTATTTATTTATTTATTTTGAGACGGAGACTCACTCTATCACCCAGGCTGGAATGCAGTGGTGTGGTCTCAGCTCACTGCAACCTCTGCCTCTCAGGCTCCAGCAATTCTCTTGCCTCAGCCTCCCGAGTAGCTGGGACTACAGGTGCACGCCACCACATCCGGCTAATTTTTGTACTTTTAGTAGAGACAGGGTTTCACCAAGTTGGACAGGCTGGTCTTGAACACTGACCTCGTGATCTGCCTGCCTCGGCCTTCTGAAGTGCTGGGATTATAGGCTTAAGCCACTGCACCTGGCCAATTCTTGTATTTTTAGGAGAGATGGGGTTTCACCATATTGGCCAGGCTGGTCTTGAACTCCTGACGTCAAGTGATCCACTGGCCTTGGCCTCCCAAAGTGCTAGGTTTACAGGCGAAATCCACTGCACCTGGCTTAGCTTGAAAGTTATTTTATTTTATTTTTTTTTGAGACGGAGTTTCACTCTTGTTACCCAGGCTGGAGTGCAATGGCGTGATCTCGGCTCACCGCAGCCTCCACCTTCTGGGTTCATGCAATTCTCCTGCCTCAGCCTCCTGAGTAGCTGGGACTACAGGCACACGCCACTGTGCCCAGCTAAGTTTTTGTATTTTTAGTAGAGACGTGGTTTCACCATGTTGACCAGGATGGTCTCGATCTCTTGACCTCGTGATCCACCCGCCTCGGCCTCCCAAAGTGCTGGGATTACAAGAGTGAGCCACTGCGCCCGGCCAGCTTGAAAGTTATTTATTCATTTTGTTTTGGCAGTTTTTACAGTTTTATTTAAACACAAACTGTGCACATGAGCTGTTTACTCATTTTCTTCACAGTGCAGCTGGCATTGGGATTGGTGACTCTGATGGTCAGCTGAGCAGCTCTTTCCATGAGGGCTTTGTGGTTCTTGGAAGAAACACTGTGAGTTATCTCAGCACATTATGATTTGTTGCACATAAGTAGCACTTCCAGCTCCTTCACACTGTGGACCAGGAACTTCCAGAAGCCACTGGGCAGCGTGTGCTTTGGGTTTTTTTTTTTTTAAGAGATGTGGTTTCTCCATGTTGGTCAGGCTGGTCTCGGACTCTCGACCTCAGTTTATCTGCCCACCTTGGCCCCCTAAAGTGCTGGGATTACAGGTGTGGGCTACCGCGCCCGGCCTTTGTTTTGTTTTGTTTTGTTTTTTTGAGACAGGGTTTCACTCTTGTTGCCCAGGCTGGAGTGCAATGGTGCGATCTCAGCTCATTGCAACTTCTGCCTCCTGGGTTCAAGCAATTCTCGTGCCTCAGTCTCCTGAGTAGCTGAGACTACAGGTGTGAGCCACCACACCCAGGTAATTTTTGTATTTGTAGTAGAGACGGGGTTTCACCATGTTGACCAGGATGGTCTCGATCTGTTGACCTCATGATCCGCCGCCTCGGCCTCCCATAGTGCTGGGATTACAGGTGTGAGCCACCGTGCCAGCTTTTTTTTTTTGAGACAGACTTTCCCTTTTGTTTTCTAGGCTGGAGTGCAATGGCGCCATCTCAGCTTACCTCAACCTCCGCCTCCCTGGTTCAAGAGATTTTCCTGCCTCAGCCTCCTGAGTAGCTGGGATTACAGGCATGCACCACCACGCCCGGCTAATTTTGCATTTTTAGTAGAGACTGAGTTTCTGCATGTTGGTCAGGCTGGTCTCGAACTCCTCACCTTAGGTGATGCGCCCACCTCAGCCCCCCAAAGTGCTGGGATTACTGGCGTGAGGCACTGTGCCAGGCCGATTCTTTTTAATTATTTTAATTTCTTTGCTAAATTTATTTGATAGAATTCTGAATTATTTCTCCGTGTTAATCTTGAATTTCCTCAAAATAACTGTTTTGGATTATCTCTCTTTCTCCAGGATTGGTACTTGATGCTTTATGTAGTTTGCTTGGTGAGGTCACTTTTTCCTGGGTGGTGTTGATGCTTGTAGATGTTTGGCAGTGTCTGGGCATTAAAAAGTTGGGTATTTATTGTAGTCTTCACAGTCCGGGCTCATTTGTACCTGTCCTTTTCGGGAAGGCTTCCCAGGTGTTTGAAGGGGCTTGGGTGTTGTGATCTGAGCTTTATCTACTTTAGCGGGAGCCTAAAATAGATGAAGCTGTGGTAATACTGGGGCTCTTGCAGACTCAGAGAGCTATACCACCTTTGTGGTCTCGGATAAGATCTGGAAGAATTCCCTGTATTAGCAGGTAGAAACTCGGCCAGGCGCTGTGGCTCACACCTGTAATCCCAGCACTTTGTGGGGCTGAGGTGGATGGATCACCTCTCAGGAGCTCAAGACCAACTTGGCCTACATGGTGAAACCCTGTCTCTACTAAAAATACACAAATTAGCTCGACGTGGTGGTGGATGCCTGTAATCCCAGCTACTCAGGAGGCTGAGGCAGGAGAATTGCTTGAACCTGAGAGGTGGAGGTTGCAGTGAACCGAGATTGCACCACTGCACCCCAGCCTGGTGACAGAGCGAGACTCCATCTCAAAACAAACAAACAGAAAAAACAGGTAGAGACTCTTGTTGGGTCTTCCCTCACTTTCTCCCAGTCCCTCTGTCAGTGCTGAACTGCCTGAAACTGGGGGTGAGACAGAAGTACCCCTTCAGCCACTACCACTGGGGCTGTGCTGGGTGAGGGCTGAAGCCAGCACAGCACTGGGTTTCACCCAAGGCTCTCGTAGGCAGCACGTGGCTATTGCCTGGGTTCACTCAAGGCCCTAGCCCTGTACAGTCAGCAGGTGGCTAAGCCAGACAGGCTTATATCCTTCTCCTTGGGACGGTAAGTTCCCGCAGACCTCAGGTTGGTATAGAGATGCCGTCTGTGAGTTGGGGTTGGAGTGAAAAACCTTAGAAATGTATCTACATGGCGTTCTTTTGCACTGTAGCTGAGCTGGCACTCAGACTACGAGATAGAGTCCTTTTCACTCTTCCCTCCCTTCCCGTAGGCAGACAAGCCTCACTCTGGCCCACCAGCACCGCGGGCCCACAGGGAGTGCTGTCACGCTGCCGCTGATGTTCCCTGAAGGCCTAAGACTCTGTAGTCAGCTTGTGGTGAATGTTGCCCGGTCTGAGGCTCACTCTTCAAGACTCAGGGCAGGTCCAGCAATGGCTTCCACTAGCCAAGGCCTGGATTCTGGGACCCCAAGAGCCTTCTTGGTGCTCTGACTCTCTGTGGTTGAGCTGGTACCTAAGGTACAAGAGAAAGGCCCCTTTCCTTTTTTCTCTGTTATTCTCAAGCAGATGGAGTCTGACCGTAGCCACCACAGCTGGCAGCGTGCTGTATTATACCTGAAGCTGGCAGGTCTGAGAATCTCACCCAGTGTCTTCACATACTACCTGGGTACTGCTGGTATTCAGGGTCCAAGGGTTGTTTAGTCAGAAGGTGATGGGTCCTCCCATGACTGAGCTCTTTCCTTCAAGGCAGTGGGTTTCATTTTGGTTCAGGGTGTATCTAGAAATACTATGTGAGTGGGCTTGGAATGGGGCCTCACAGCCCTGTCCAGTGCCCTATCCCGTGTTTGATGTGGTATCCAAAATGCACGACAAAGTTCTTTTTGCTCTTCCCTCTCTTCTCTCAAGTGGAAGGAAGGGGCTGTGTAGCTTGGGGTTGGGGGGAGGTGTGGCACAAGCGCACCCTTAGCTTTTCCAGCTGGCGTCTCCCCCGGCCCAACCAGGTCCACTGGCCCTGAGCACAGCTCAGCACAGGGCATGCCTGGGGGTTGCAGTTCTTGTGGCCTAGACTTCCTCTCAAGTTCATTTAGGGCTTCAGAGCCCTCCAGCACACAGTGACAAGGCTTGCCAGACCTCAAGTTCTGACCGTTGGGGTGGGTGATTCCCCTCTGGCTGGGCTGGTCTATATGCTCATTCCTTGGGTAGGTGTCAGTTGAGTTCAGCCCAGTTTTGCTTTCTGCTGTGACTGGGAAGCACTGAGCTCTGTGCAAAGTCTGACAGTCACTGTGCTTTCCCCTCCCAGGAGCACAGATTCTCCACACCAGGGAGCTGTTCATGGGTGATGGGGACAGGTGGCATTGGCAACTCAAGACTCTCCAGCCCTTTTTAGTGCCATTTCCAGTAATACGAAATTAAGTGAAGGCCAAGTGTGACTTGCCACCTGAATGCTGATTATATTGATACAACCACACACAGCCTGAGTGCAAGTTTCTTTCCCATTCTACTCTCTTTTTATATATCCAATTTTTTTCTCTCGTGTGTGTGTGTGTGTGTGTGTGTGTGTGTGTGTGTGTGTGTGCTAGAAACGGGGTCTTGCCATGTTGTCCAGGCTGGTCTTGACCGCCTGGGCTCAAGCAGTCCTTCCGCCTCAGCCTCCAAGAGTGCTGGGATTGCACGTGTGAGCCTCCATGACCGGCCACTTCACTCTCTTAAGAAAGGTATCCTAGCCTCTGACACCTTTCCCTCAATGGGACCAGGCAGGTTTCTGTTATACTTTGTAGTGAATTTCAATTCCATGTCTATGTCCAGAGTTATTCAAAGAAGTCAGTGGCATCCTCCCGAGGGAATCAGGCCATTATGCCGTCTTCATCTTAACAGGCTTGCATGCCGTGGCCATGGTTGCTCTCTCTTATCCACGGTGCCACAAAGTGTGGCCCTTTGTGCTGAGTGGTGTCCCTCTTATCAGGCTATTATTTGAATTTTTTTTTTTTGAGACAAAGTTATACTCTTGTTGCCCAGGCTAGAGTGCAATGGCGCCATCTCGGCTCACTGCAACCTCTGCCTCCTGGTTTCAAGCAATTTTCCTGCCTCAGTCTCCCGAGTAGCTGGGATTACAGGCGCGTGCCAAGCACGCCCAGCTAATTTTTTGTATTTTTAGTAGAGATGGTGTTTCACTATGTTGGCCAGGCAGGTCTCAAACTCCTGACCTCAGGCAGTTCACCTGCTTCAGCCTCCCAAAGTACTGGGATTGCAGGTGTGAGCCACTGTGCCCAGCTCAATATATTTGATTTGTAAATTGCTCTTGATGACATCTGTAGAGTATCAGATGTCATTTGTTTTACCAGCATTATAAAACCCTAGGGGGAGATTTCCACCCACACTAGTAGAAGAAAAAGGCGGACATTAAGATACTTTTCAGTTGTTTAGAGGCCAGTGGTGTGTGGCAGTCAGCCGGGTATTGACGGGGACATGTGCCTGGGAAGTGTAAAGAATGATGTGCATTTAGAGAGAGTGTGTCTGATGTGCTAAAGGTACGACACTGGGCTTTCCATGACCTCAGCCATAGTAGTGGAAGTGCCTGTCACAGCATAGATACCTATTTGCTCAACTAATTATTGTTGGTGGTGCTAGTTTCTCCTATGAGTTGAGGACCTTGACAGGAGGATATGCAAGCGTAGATGTGGGAGAGATGGACTGTGATACCTCACCTTACGGGGGCTTTGTACTTTCATCTGTCAACATCATAACAGGGTGCAGTGACTTTTGAAGACGTGGCTGTGAACTTTACCTGGGAGGAGTGGAATCTCCTCAGTGAGGCTCAGAGATGTCTGTATCGTGATGTGATGCTGGAGAACTTGGCACTTACATCCTCCCTGGGTAAGTTGCTCACACTCACCCTTGTGAGCTGAGCTAGTCTCTGTCCTTCCCCCTTTCCCCACTGGCAAGACTTTCTCATGTCCGGAGCATGGGTGCAGCTTCCTACTTCAGTTCTATGGGTAGGTTCCTGGGTGGTAGGACTGAGGTGTGCACACTGACATGCTCCTTTCTTGGAGCAGCCCCAATACCTGCTTTACTGCAAGCTCTCAGGGAGGGAATCATAGTTAGAAGCCCGCCTTGTAAGTCCTGTAGATGTTTGGGTCCTTGTCTAGATTTCAGGTTACTGTGTACCCAGAGTCTACTTCCTTTCTCTAGCTGCTGTTTCCTTATGCCTGCCTGTGGCAGGAATTGCCTTCACAGACTACATTACTGCCTACATAGACCAGAGGCTGTTCTTGCAGGACCCCCTTTAGAAATTCTCCTTGAAATACTCAGTTTTTTGCTCCAGTGGGCTTTCATGTGCTGAGTTGTTCTGAGACAATGTTGGCTGTTCCCTTGTTCTGTCTTTCTCTTAGCCTGTACATTATCCATTTCCTGTGTATTTGGTCATCTTTGTGGTGGGATGCACAATCTTCTATATTCTTGAAGATGCAACTGAATTCAGCCTCAGCATAATGGGCTCAGAAGGAATGAGTCCCTTACGAGTGGACCCCTAGGCCGGGCGCGGTGGCTCACGCCTGTAATCCCAGCACTTTGGGAGGCTGGGGCGGGTGGATCACGAGGTCAGGAGTTCAAGACCAGCCTGGCCAAGATGGTGAAACCCCCATCTCTACTAAAAATTAAAAAAATTAGCCACGTATGGTGGCAGGCACCTGTAGTCCCAGCTACTTGGGAGGCTGAGGCAGGAGAATCACTTGAACCCAGGAGGCGGAGGTTACAGTGAGCTGAGATCGCACCACTGCACTGCAGCCTGGACATCAAGAGCAAGACTCGGTCACAAAAAAAAAAAAAAGGAAGAGTGGCACTTTGAGGAGGTCATAGAGTCAGGGCTTTGTTGACATCATACCAGAAACCTGTTCTATTTTCGTAGTATTTTTGTGGCAAGGGAAGTAGGCACACATATATTCTGTCTTTTCTTCCCCATTCTTGAGAGCATCACACTTGTCACTTGTATACCTTATCACTTCTCTTTTTTTTTAACCTTTTGACCTATTTGTACATGAACGTGTACCCTAATATCCATTCTCCTATCTAGTCTTCCCATCCCACTACCCCACATCTCATTTATTTTACATACGTTGCAATCTGCAGTGCTGTCCAGTATTGGCGTAGAGGTTTTGTGTTAGGAAATACATACAGTTTGTTAAACTGTCCTTGACCAATAGCTGCTATGTTATGCTCGTGTTTTTTTAGCCTGGACAAATCCCTCTATATAGTACTCACATGTCATCAGGAGATAAAGTCCTGTAGATGAGTGGTTTGCAGATGCAGGAATTGTAGACCCTGCCTATACTCCCTGTGTTACATATGGCACCCTTTACATGATGAGGCCTCCTACATTCTGTGACCTTTATAGTCCAGTAATAATAAATAGCACCATCTTTCATCTGAAGCCAACATTCTGTTCTCCCAAATATTTCGTTGGAGTAATTCCTCAGTTTGTGAGATACACCTGTGGGTAGTCTGTGCCTTCCCACCAGAGTTAACATGCACTTCACCAGCATTTTCTTGCTTTCAGGTTGTTGGTGTGGAGTGGAAGATGAGGAGGCACCTTCTAAGCAGAGTATTTATGTGCAAAGAGAGACTCAGGTCAGGACTCCTACAGCAGGTGTGTCCCCCAAGAAGGCTCACCCTTGTGAGATGTGTGGCCCGATCTTAGGGGACATTTTGCATATGGCAGATCATCAGGGAACACATCACAAGCAGAAAGAGCACAGGTGTGAGGCATGGGGGAGTAAATCGTATGACAGTGCAAACTTTCATCGGCACAAGAATCAGGATATTGGAGAGAAACCCTATAGAGGCAGTGTTGAGGAAGCGTTGTTTGTGAAGAGGTATAAGTTCCATTTGTCAGAGGAGGCATCTGTCTTCAGTCAGAGTGGGAAGGACTTTTTGCCCCGGTCAGGATTACTTCAGCTAGAGGCCATTCACACTGGGGAGAAGTCAGACAGCAAAACTGAGTGTGTGTCTCCCTTTCAGCGGGGGGAAACTCATTACAGTCGTGGAGGATGCATGAAACATCTTAGCACCAGAAATGTTCTTGGTCAGCATCAGACACGTCTCCCTAGAGAAGAATGTTACGTGTGCTGTGAATGTGGGAAATCCTTTAGCAAACATGATAGCTTTAGTAATCATCAGACAGTTCACAGTGAAAAAAAACCTCATGAATGTGGAGAATGTGGGAAATGTTTTAGTCAAAAGAGCTACCTCACTCAACATCAGCGGTTTCACACTGGAGAAAGACCTTACGAGTGTGAAGAATGTGGGAAACATTTTAGTTCAGAAGGACATCTTAGGAGCCATCAACAAGTTCACGCTGGAGAAAGACCTTACGAATGTGGAGAATGTGGGAAATCTTTCAGTCATAAGCGCAGCCTTGTTCACCATCAGCGAGTTCACGGTGGAGAAAGAGCTTATGAGTGTGGAGAATGTGGAAAATCATTTAGTCAAAAGGGCAACCTCGTTTTACACCAGCGAATTCACACTGGAGAAAGACCTTATGAGTGTGGAGAATGTGAGAAATCTTTCAGTTCGAAAGGACACCTTAGGAACCATCACCGCATTCACACTGGAGAAAGACTTTATGAGTGTGGAGAGTGTGGGAAATCTTTTAGTCATAAGGGCACCTTCATTTTACATCAGCGAGTTCACCCTAGAGAAAGACCTTATGAGTGTGGAGAATGTGGGAAATCTTTCAGTTCAAACGGGCACCTTCGGAGCCATCAGCAGGTTCATACTGGAGAAAGACCTTATGAATGTGGAGAATGTGGGAAATCTTTCAGTCATAAGCGCAGCCTTGTTCATCATCAGCGAGTTCACAGTGGAGAAAGACTTTATGAGTGTGGACAATGTGGGAAGTCTTTTAATGAAAAAGGACACCTTAGCAATCATCAGCGAGTTCACACTACAGAAAGACCTTATAAGTGTGGGGAATGTGGGAAATGTTTTAGTCACATGGGCAACCTCATTCAACACCAGCATAGTCATACTAGAGAAAGGCCTTATGTGTGTTGGGAATGTGGAAAATCATTTAAGAAGAAGTCTCACCTCCTTGCACACCAGAGAGTTCACACTGGAGAAAAGCCATATGCGTGTGAGGCTTGTCAGAAACTTTTTAGGCATAAGTACCAACTCATTGAACACCAGAGAGTTCACACTGGAGAAAGGCCATATGAATGCAATGAGTGTGGAAAGTCATTTACTCACAGCTCTACATTCCATGTTCATAAGCGAGTTCACACTGGAGAAAAGCCTTATGAGTGCAGTGAATGTGGGAAATCTTTTGCCAAAAGCTCCGGTCTCACTAAACACAAGAGAGTTCACACTGGAGAAAAAGCCTTATAAATGTGGGAAATTATTTAACAAGAAGTCTCACCTCCTTGTACACCAGAGAGTTCACAATGGAGAAAAGCCATATGAGTGTGAGGATGCTCAGGTTTTTAGCAGTAAGGACCACCTCATTGCACACCAAAGAGTTCACAGTGGAGAATGGCTATATAAAATGCAATGATTGTGGGAATTCATTTACTCAGAGTTCTAAATTCTGTGTTCATAAGAGAGTTCACACTGGTCAGAAGACTTAAGAGTTCAGTGAATGTGGGAAGTCTTTTGCTGAAAGCTCCAATCTCACTAAACACAGAAGAGTTCACACTGGAGAAAAGTCTTACGGGTACAGTGAATGTGGAAAGAAATGTAGCTGAAGCTTTTCACTTTTTCATCATCTCACAAGAGAAAGGCCTTAGTGTAGTGAATGTGGGAAATCTTTTGCTGAAACTTTCAGTCTCATTAAACACAGGAGAGTTCACACTGGAGTAAGGTCTTGTGATTGCAGCAAATGTGGCAAAAAAGTTACCTGAAGGAAGGTCTGCTCTCCTTGGACATCAGAGAGTTCGCACTAGACAAATGAAATAAATCTGGGCAATTTTGTAGCCACACCTCTCTGCTCCTTCAAGATCAGAGCATTAACACCGGATCAGGGTCTTACTAGTGTGACAGATGTGAGATATTTATGTAGAAATGTAGCTTCATAACACACAGGAGAGTTCCCTCTGTAGAAATGCCTTTTGAGGCTGGGCGCGGTGGCTCACGCCTGTAATCCCAGCACTTTGGGAGGCCGAGGCGGGTGGATCATGAGGTGAAGAGATCGAGACCATCCTGGTCAACATGGTGAAACCCCGTCTCTACTAAAAATACAAAAAATTAGCTGGCCATGGTGGTGCGTGCCTGTAATCCCAGCTACTCAGGAGGCTGAGGCAGGAGAATTGCCTGAACCCCGGAGCGGAGGTTGCGGTGAGCCGAGATCGCGTCATTGCACTCCAGCCTGGGTAAGAAGAGCGAAACTCCGTCTCAAAAAAAAAAAAAAAATTTGCAAGCATGTCGCAGTTGCAGTGCAGTTTTCACTCTACCCAGTTACCTTACTAGATGTTTTTAGAGACGGTGTCACTCTTGCTCAGGACGGAGTACAGTGGTGCATTCACAGTTCACTGCATCCTCTGTCTCTTGGGCTTAAGTGACTCTTGCTTCAGCCTCCTGAGTAGCTGAAACCACAGGGATGTACCGCCATGCTTTGCTGATTTTTTTAAGTTTTGGAGAGACAGGATCCTGCCATATTGCCCAGGCTGGTCTCAAAGTCCTAGGGTCGAGTGATCCTTCCACTTTGGCCTCCCAAAGTGTTGGGATTGCAGGTGTGAGTTTCTGTGCCTGACTTTTTTTTTTTAAACATGTAATTCCTGCTCTAGTTACAGAAGGATTTTTTGAGCAGCTTTGGCACTTCTTTGTCATTTCTTTATGTCTGGTAAGTTGTGCCATGGACCTTACCCATTTTTATCCCAGAGGACTCTTACGTTGACCTGAAAAGATGGACTGTGTCTTTCAGGGATCTCGTGGGTGTCACATCAATCTTGACAGATTTTCTACCCTCCACTGTTTTTATGATCCTAAAAATAGCCTGCGGCCGGGCGCGGTGGCTCACGCCTGTAATCCCAGCACTTTAGGAGGCCGAGGCGGGTGGATCACGAGGTCAAGAGATTGAGACCATCCTGATCAAAATGGTGAAACCGCATCTCTACTAAAAACACAAAAAATTAGCTGGGCACAGTGGCGCGTGCCTGTAATCCCAGCTACTCAGGAGGCTGAGGCAGGAGAATTGCCTGAACCCAGGAGGCGGAGGTTGCGGTGAGCCGAGATCGCGCCATTGCACTCCAGCCTGGGTAACAAGACCGAAACTCCATCTCAAAAAAAAAAAAACCAGCCTGCCTCCCGTTTCTCTGGTTTATGCTATTATGAAGCCCTTATTGTTTAACCCTTCAATCTTGGGGGTTGCTATCACTGTATGGGTGGTTCAGAATCAAGTAGGTCCTGTAACCGTGAAGGGATCACAGCTTTTGTTGGCATGGCTAAACCCTTTGTGACTCAGAGGACGGTATGAATGCAGAATATAGCTTTCTCCACTTGTGGACTGTTTTTTACGTAGCTGCCAGAGGCCTCCAAAGAAGGCCTTTGGGGCTTTGTGGTCTTTATCTGTAGCATGGATACTACAATTAGTGGGTTCATAGGTCAGCTGGGTACAGGGTGCCTTTTGTGACAGTTGGTGTTTCTTGAACAAGACAGAACTCTCACTTTCATGAGGTATATTGCATTGTGCTTGGTACTGCTGGGGGAAATCTGTTCCCCAGCTCTTGGAATGCAGACAAATGCCCTGATACCCAGAATTCTGTAGGATAGCATCACAGGTTGTAATGCTATAGAATTACTGCATTTATAGGCAATTGAGTGAGGAGACAGAATAATGTGGTTGTAAAACATTTTCTTTTTTTTTTTTTTTTGAGATAGAGTCTTGCCCTATCGCCCAGGCAGGAGTGCAAGGGCACAATCTCAGCTCACAGCCACCTCTGCCTCCCAGGTTCAAACAGTTATCCTGCCTCAACCTTCTGAGGACCTGGGACTAGAGGCACCCACCACCATGCCTGGCTAATTCTTGTATTTTTAGTAGAGATGGGGTTTCACCATGTTGCCCAGGCTGATAGCGAACTCCTGACCTGAAGTGATCTGCCCACCTCGACCTCCCAAAGTGCTAGGATAACAGGTGTAATGTGTGTCTTTTTTGTGAGATGGACTCTCAGTCTGTTGCCAGATTGGAGTGCAGTGGCGCGATCTTGGCTCACTGCAACCTCCGCCTCCTGGGTTCAAGCTATTCTCCTGCTTCAGCCTCCTGAGTAGCTGGGATTACAGGTGCCTGGCACCACAACCGGCTAATTTTTGTATTTTTTGTAGAGATGCGATTTCACCATGTTGGCCAGGATGGTCTCTATCTCCTGACCTCATGATTCACCCGCCTAGGCTTCCCAAAGTGCAGGGTTTATAGGTATGAGCCACCACACCCAGCCCAATGGATGTCTTTTAAAAGGACATCCACAATGATCCAGTCACTATGTATGTGATGAATATGTAGATACAGGAATTATCAGAACTTCCGTAATGATGAATGTTGTTTAGCTGAGGCCGTTGTCAGAAGAAATAATCTAGGGGCCAGGCACAGTGGCTCACGCCTGTAATCCCAGCACTTTGGGAGGCCGAGGCGGGTGGATCACGAGGTCAAGAGATCGAGACCATCCTGGTCAACAAGGTGAAACCCCGTCTCTACTAAAAGTACAAAAAATTAGCTGGCCATGGTGGCGCGTGCCTGTAGTCCCAGCTACTCAGGAGGCTGAGGCAGGAGAATTGCCTGAACCCAGGAGGCGGAGGTTGTGGTGAGCCGAGATTGCGCCATTGCACTCCAGCCTGGGTAACAAGAGCGAAACTCCATCTCAAAAAAAAAGAAAACTCTCCAGAGGATTTTAAAAACAAGAAATAATATAAATGTTTTGTGAATTCCTGTACCCTTTCTGGGCTGTTGACCTCAAGGTCACTCCTGCATTAGCAGGAGGAAGACACTAGGGAAAGGGAGATCTCAGTTCAGTGATGTGGCCTTTGTCATCAGCCAGCCAGGTTAATCAGGTAGAAATGGCCTTCCTGCCACATCACTATTTGTACCTTGGAGGCTAGTTGTCCCAGTTAGGGCATGAGAAGAGTTGGTGTAGTCAGTATAGAGTTACCAAACCTATTTGCCAGAAATGATGGTAAATCTATATTTTCCTTTTGAACTGCATTTTATTCTTTTTTTTTTTTTTTTTTTTTTTGAGACAGTCTTACTGTTGACCAGGCTGGAGTGCAGTGGCATGATCTCGGCTCACTGCAACCTCTACCTCCTAGTTTCAAGTGATTCTCCTGCTTCAGCCCTCCTGTGTAGCTGGGATTGTAGGTGTGGCACTATGCCTGGCCAATTTTTGTGTTTTTTGTAGAGACAGAGTTTTGCCACATTGGCCAGGCTGATCTTGGACTCCTGACCCCAGATGCCTTGCCTAACTCAGCTTCCCAAAGTGGTGGGATTACTGGCGGGAGCCACTGCACCCATGCAGTGGTGCAGTCTGAAGTATATTTTAAAGCTGTGATAAGTTATAAATGACATTCGATAAGCTATGCATATTTAAGTTATGTGATAAATCTTGTTTCATGTAATCCCATGAAACCATTAACGTAGTCACAATAATGAACGTATCACCTTTATATTTACCTGGAACCTTTTTATAAAGTGTGTCTGCCTTCCAGACAACCAGTGATTCACTTTGCTGTACAATAGAGTACCTTCCATTTTCTGGAATTTTGTATGATTGATGTAATAAAGGGTTTCCTCTTACAATTCCTGGGTGTCCTCTTGCATTTTTTTTTTAATGACCATTCTGTGTGTATTTAATATACATGACAAATGCTCAACCAAGGCTTAATTTAAAAGGCAAAAACAAAACAAAAATACTACCACAGCTCAAGATACAGAATTCTATACAGAAGTCACAGAAAGGGCAGATGAGCTAAGGAAAAATTAAAAAGACAACACGAGGATAGGCCAGGCAGCCTGAGTCATGGCTCCTGGCTGGTCACCTTGCTGTACCCGAGCGAGTTAAGGAATGTGCCACACTCTGAGATTGAATTATGAGTCCTTTATTTTAGCTAGGGACCGAGAGGTGGCTGACACCGAAAGTTCTCGGCCCTGAAGAAAGAGTCTGGGGGTTTCTTATACCCCAGTTTGAAAAGGGAGGGGGAAGCTAGCTGAAAAAAGGTTTTCACAGAAGCAGAGTAAGCAGAAAGTTAAAAGGTAAACTAGCACATGAGAAATAAAGCAGTACAAGGTGCAAGGGCTAAAGCTGTCATAAAAACATACAACTTAGGGGGGCTCTGGGTTCTCGACCGCACCTGCATTCCCAGGCCTCTTCTCAGCAGATGCACTCCTGGGTGTGCTTGGTGTCATCCTGCCCCAGCTACATCCTACAGTTACATACTTAATGAGGGGAATAACTAAAATGAAGACGGTAAGATGGAGTCTGTCCCGCTCAAGAACCTAACAAGAAGCCTGAACAGCTCTTAGCTAAGAGAGAGAGTCAGTTTAAGCTAACAAAAAGCAGGTTATCACAACCTGCTTTGAGTAGGTTTCTTGCCGATACTTTTTAAAGGTGTAGGGTTTTTCCAGAGCTTGGTAGCATGTGTGTTCAAAGGGCTATCAGTGTTGGGTTCTAGCAGGCACTGCATACAGAGCAGGATGGTTCTGACAAACAGGGCAGACCACTTGTCCTTCGGGATGTCCATATTAGGATGGTAGCAGGGTGCATTGTAAGGGTGAGTAGCCATTCGGGAATTCCAGCAAGAGCTTATACCTCAGGTCTTCATGTACTGTGCCGGCTGCTTCATGGCTGGTCTCTACCCATTTGATAAGTCTTTCAGGGAAGGCAGAAATTATTTTGTCACCAGATATCATGAGGGTCATCAGCTCCTGCTGTAGCCTTTTGCATACAGGGCCCTGGGCAGTGCCCCTGCTGGGCTCAGCTCCTTTATGGGCAGTGGAGACACTGGCAGCGGCTGGGTCACAGTTTTGGGAGACTCTGGGTGGCACTGGCAGACAAGAACTAAGAAAATGTGACTGCATCTGTGATCATCATGTATAATTTTTATTATATATATGTGTGTGTGTATATATATGTGTGTGTGTGTGTGTGTATATATATATATATACACACACACACACATAAAATAAAAAATACAGAGTGAGAGAGAGAGAGAAAGAGACGGAGTCTCGCTCTTGTCACTCAGGCTGGAGTGCAGTGGTGTGATCTCAGCTCACCGCCACCTCTGACTCCTGGGTTTAAGCGATTCTTCTGCGTCAGCCTCCTGAGTAGCTGGGATTACAGGCATGCACCACCACACCCGGCTAATGTTTTGTTATTTTTAGCAGAGATGGGGTTTCTCTGTGTTAGTCAGGCTGGTCTCGAACTCCCGACCTCAGATGATTTGCCCGTCTCAGCCTTCCAAAGTGCTGGGATTACAGGCATGAGCCACCATACCTGGTTTAAAAGGAATCACTTGAACTGGTATGTGGAGGTTGCAGTGAGCTGAGATCATATGACTGCACTGCAGCCTGGCTGACAGAGTGAGGCTCCCTCTCAAAAAAAAAAAATAAATAAAAATATGTATATATATAATTTTTTTTTTTTTTTTTTTTTTTTTTTGGAGACGGAGTTTCGCTTTTGTTACCCAGGCTGGAGTGCAATGGCGCTATCTCGGCTCACCGCAACCTCCGCCTCCCGGGTTCAGGCAATTCTCCTGCCTCAGCCTCCTGAGTAGCTGGGATTACAGGCACGCGCCACCATGGCCAGCTAATTTTTTGTATTTTTAGTAGAGACGGGGTTTCACCATGTTGACCAGGATGGTCTAGATCTCTTGACCTCGTGATCCACCCGCCTCGGCCTCCCAAAGTGCTGGGATTACAGGCGTGAGCCACCGCGCCTGGCCTATATATAATATTATAAAAGTTCTCAATCAATGTTAGTTAGTGGTCAGTTTTGAAATCACAGTGACATTCTGGCAAACAAATATATTGTATGGCATCTCTCTTTGATATATTGGATCGTTAAAAATTGTTTTAAAGTTTTGCCTAATATTTTGTGATTTATCTCAATGTAATCTGTATGATTAGTAAAATTATAGGTGACTCCTTTCCTTCTTTTTTTGTATTTAACAGACGGGTCCAGCTCTGTTGCGCAGGCTGGAGTGCAGTGGCATGATCTCAGTCCTGCAGTCTCTGCCTCGTGTAGTTCTTGTCATTATTTCCATCTTGGGTTGTCCCTTTTTTTTTTTTTTTGACAGAGTCTTCTGTTGCCAGGCTGGAGTGCAATGGTGCAATCTTGGCTCACTGCAACCTCAGCCTCCTGGGTTCAAGCGATTCTCCTGCCTCAGCCTCCTGAGTAGCTGGGACTACAGGTGCGCACCACCACACCCAGGTAACTTTTTTGTATTTTTAGTAGAGACGGGGTTTCACGATGTTGGCCAGGATGGTCTTGATCTCCTGACCTCGTGATCTGCCCGCCTCGGCCTCCCAAAGTGCTGGGATTACAGGCATGAGCCACCACACCCGGCCAGGTTGTCACTTTTAATGTGCTTTCCTTTTAATTTTATGTAGAAAAGTAAAACAAATTTTTGCCTTTAAATTTAATCCTTGCTTTTTATGACTTGTGCACCCCAATTTTCTTAAAATAAACTGTTTAAAAAATAATCTAGGGTCGGGCATAATAGTTGATGCCTGTAATCCCAGCACATTGGGAGGCAGAGGGAAGCTGATGATTTGAGCCAAGGAGATTGAGAACAGCCTGTATCTATAAAAAATGCAAAAATCAGCCGGGCATGGTGCATGCCTATAGTCCCAGTTACTCAGGAGGCTGAGCGAGCAGGATCGCTTGAGCCTTGGAGGTCGAGGCTGCAGTGAGCCGTGGTCATGGCACTGCACTCCAGCCTGGACAGCAGAGCAAGATTCTGTCTCCAAAAATAAAAAGTATGTATATGTGTGTGTGTGTATATATATATATAATATGTCTTTTTATGTGAGGCATAAATTGAGCAGTTTTTCTATTTCAATTTTTTTTTTTTTTGAGACAGAGTCTTACTTGCTCTGTTGTTAGGCTGGAGTGCAGTAGCATAATCTTGGTTCACTGCAACCTCCACCTCCTTGGTTCAAGTGATTCTCCTGCCTCAGCCTCGGAAGTAGCTGGGATTACAGGCACGTGCCACCATGCCCAGCTAATTTTGGTATTGGTAGTAGAGACGGGGTTTCACCATGTTGACCAGGATGGTCTCGATCTCCTGACCTCATGTTCCGCCCGCCTTGGCGTCCCAAAGTGTTGGGATTACAGACGTGAGCCAGTTCTCTATCTCAAATTTTTTTTTTTTTTTTTGAGACGGAGTTTCACTCTTGTTACCCAGGCTGGAGTGCAATGGCGCGATCTCGGCTCACTGCAACCTCCGGCTCCTGGGTTCAGGGAATTCTCCTGCCTCAGCCTCCTGACTAGCTGGGATTACAGGCACACGCCACCATGCCCAGCTAATTTTTTGTATTTTTAGTGGCGACGGGGTTTCACCATGTTGGCCAAGATGGTCTCGATCTCTTGACCTTGTGATCCACCCACCTCGGCCTCCCAAAGTGCTGGGATTACAGGCGTGAGCCACCGCGCCCGGCTCTATCTCAATTTTTAATCTATTTTAATTTTTAATTATATTATCTATTTTCACTCCAAATTGATAATCAAGTTATATATCTATGTATAAGCTCTTGTAAATGTATTCAATATGTACATATCAGAGCAATGTGTTTTCATGCTCTCTGTGTACCATTAACCCAACTATGGTTTTCTCTATCAGAGTAAGGATTTGTGTGTGTGTTTGTGTGTGTTTATGTGTATGTGTATGTGTATATATACATGCACGAATACTTTTATATGTAATATATATAGTAATAACATACATATGTATATGTATGTAGGTTATTCTTTTTTTTTTTTTTTTTGAAACGGAGTTTCGCTCTTGTTACCCAGGCTGGAGTGCAATGGCGCGATCTCAGCTCACCGCAACCTCCGTCTCCTGGGTTCAGGCAATTCTCCTGCCTCAGCCTCCTGAGTAGCTGGGATTACCGGCACGCACCACCATGCCCAGCTAATTTTTTTTGTACTTTTAGTAGAGACGGGGTTTCACCATGTTGATCAGGATGGTCTCGATCTCTTGACCTCGTGACCCACCAGCGTCGGCCTCCCAAAGTGCTGGGATTACAGGCACGAGCCACCGCGCCCGGCTGTAGGAGTTGCTTTTATGGGTTGGGGTAAATCTTTTGGGGAGGGGGCAAGGGTGTTACGGAGTAAATTCAGTTACGGTGGTGGGTGGGGCAAGGCGTAAGAGTAGTTAAGATGATAGGGTGAGGGCCGGGCGCGGTGGCTCACGCCTGTAATCCCAGCACTTTGGGAGGCCGAGGCGGGTGGATCACGAGATCAAGAGATCGAGACCATCCTGGTCAACATGGTGAATCCCCGTCTCTACTAAAAATACAAAAAAATTAGCTGGGCATGGTGGCGCGTGCCTGTAATCCCAGCTACTCGGGAGGTTGAGGCAGGAGAATTGCCTGAACCCAGGAGACGGAGGTTGCGGTGAGCCGAGATCGCGCCATTGCACTCCAGGCTGGGTAACAAGAGCGAAACTCTGTCTCAAAAAAAAAAAAAAAAAAAGATAGGGTGGGGCGAAGGGATATTCACAGATCAAGAACCGTTAAGATGGCAGGGTGGGGTGTGTAGTATTCATATTATCATAATAACAATTAAGATGGCAATGTGGGGTTAGAAGCTTAATGTCAGGGGAAAGCTCTGCTGGGCGATCAGGGATAATGGCGAACGCAGGCAGGGGTTGCGGGGGGTGATCAGCCGAGGCAGGCAGGACTTCAGACTTCCTGGGTCCAGGCTTGCACATGGAGGCCTGACAACGGGGTTTACCTATGTTGGCCAGGGTGGTCTCGAACTCCTGGCCTCGAGTGAATCGCCTTGGCCTCTCAGAGTGCTGGGATTACAAGCGTGAGCCACTGCGCCTGGGGCAGAACAGCTTTTTAATGAGTAGAAAAGTGTTTCCAGGAGACGCTATTAGCAAATGCTGATTTGTTTTTATTATTTTCTTGAATCTTCTTTCACAGGACAAATGCTTAATTTTTTTTTTCTTTTAAGACAGGGTCTGTCGCCCAGGCTGGAGTGCAGCGGCGCAATCATAGGTCAGTGCATCCTTGACTTCCTGGGCTCAAGCGGTCCTGCCACCTCAGCCTTCCAAAATTCGGGATTATAGACGGGCGCTCTTGAGAGTCTGGAAGGTGGAGTTGGGCTTTTCCTGCGGAAGCGCCCCCGGAGTCGCTCTCTTTACCGCCTCGGAAACTGGGAAACTACATTACCCGGAAAGCTCTGCGCCAAATGACAGCGTGGCAGAGCCAGTTAGGGCTCAGATTGAAGGCGTTTCAGTGCGCGCACGTAATGAAAAGGTGGGACTTCCGGCGCTCTCTAGTAGCGGCTATTTCGACTGGCGTTGGTTTTGTTTGTCGGATGAGACGCCTGGAAGGTCGAGAGGCGTCCTTCTCTCTGCACAGACAGAACTCTGCAGCTCCGTAACGGCGCCCGCCGCTCCCAACCCAGCTTACCCCACGCGGTTCCATGGCGGAGGCTGCGCCGAGGTTCCCGGTTCAGGTAATTGTGGCGCCTTTCGTGCGCTCGGGCATCTGCAGTTACGCACGTCCTAAAGCAGCTATACATGGCTCCACAACCCGGACCCGCAGTCGGAATACTCAGGCGCTCACAGAAGGGTTCCTGGTTTCAGACACCCGTGGGCTGCGGTGGGGAGAGCGACAGACGCGGGGACGGGCGCGGCAGTGCCTGGAGACGGACGGAGCGGGGAGGATGGAACCTCGGGTCCATAGGCGCTTGTAGGGAACGGGCTGTGAGGGGGAGCTCTGGGAAAGCAAGCAGACTGGGGACTGCGAAGTCATTGTGACGACGCTAGAAGTTTCCCAAAGGTCGAAGAAAGAACAGAATAGAGAGGGGAGGACGTTGGGGCCCTTTGAGATTGAGTAGGTCACATAGGTGCTAGAGCTGATACATTGCATTGAGACACGCAGGTCAAACTGTAGGGTTAGTCAAGAGGAAGGAGAATAGACCTAAAGTCAGGCAAGCAAGTTTTATTAACCTGCCGGGCTGCCTCGTAACAGTCAGAGGAGGCAGCCCCAAGCTTACAAAACGAGGGGTTTTAATGGGGCGAGTGGGGCATAAGGGAGTTTCAGGAC
The DNA here is from genome assembly GCF_030222135.1 of Aotus nancymaae. Taxonomy (NCBI): domain Eukaryota; kingdom Metazoa; phylum Chordata; class Mammalia; order Primates; family Aotidae; genus Aotus; species Aotus nancymaae. The sequence continues at coordinate 1,972,457 of NW_026988484.1, read as the reverse complement.
TGAGATAATCTATCAGCTTGTAACAGGCACAGAGATAGTTGGTTAGCTTGTGACAGACTTACAGTACATCATCCTGTGACTTTTGTGGTGGCATTTTTTTTAAAAACAGGATTTTACAGGTATGTGTCAAACAGGAATTTGCAAGTATTGATAACATTTGTTTTCCCTGTCCTCCCCCAGGCTGCCCAGGTGGCTGTAATCAGGGTTTGCTTAATTGTAGCAACCAGATAGGAGTTCAGAAATGCAGCTGTAGAGCAATCAGAGTTGAGGGCAGTCAGTTTGCGTGGAGGGGTTTTCTGAGGCACCTTGTCCCTAACACAGACAACAACAATACAAGGTCACCTGACTCCATGGACACTAGCGTTCAGGGAGGCCTGAGCTTATTAGATCCTATCAGGGAACCCAGACAAGAAAGTGGAGGGTGTTGCTGGGCACGGTGGCACACTCCTGGTAATCCCAGCAGTTTGAGGGGCAGAGGTGGGTGGATCACCTGAGGTCAGAAGTTCGAGAGACCAGTCTGACAAACATGGAGAAACCCCGTCTCTACTAAAAATACAAAATTAGCTGGGCATGGTGCCGCATGCCTGTAATCCCGGCCACTTGGCAGGCTGAGGCAGGAGAATCGCTTGAACCCGGGAGATGGAAGTTGCAGTGAGCTGAGATCGGGCCATTGCACTCCAGTCCAGGCAACAAAGCTAAACTGTCTCAAAAAAAAAAACAAAACCAAAAAACAAGGAAAGTAGAGTGTGTTTCATTTCCTCACTGCCCCTGACTCCTGTCCACATGTTCTCTAGCTTGTGGTGTCCTAGGACTCTTTTAAATTTACTTTAATTTCAGCCGGGCGCGGTGGCTCACGCCTATAATCCCAGCACTTTGGGAGGCCGAGGCAGGTGGATCACGAGGTCAAGAGATCGAGACCATCCTGGTCAACATGGTGAAACCCCGTCTCTACTAAAAATACAAAAAATTAGCTGGGCATGGTGACGCGTGCCTGTAATCCCAGCTACTCAGGAGGCTGAGGCGGGAGAATTGCTTGAACCCAGGAGGTGGAGGTTGTGGTGAGCCGAGATCGCGCCATTGCACTCCAGTCTGGGTAACAACAGCGAAACTCCGCCTCAGAAAAAAAAAAAAATTAATTTTTAAAATTTTTTGAGACAAGTTCTCTGTTGCCCAGGCTGGAGTGCAGTTGCGCCATCTCTGCCCACTGCAGCCTCAACTTCCCTGATTTAGCGTCCTGAGTAGCTGGAACCACAGACGTGCAGTGTCATGCCTGGTTAAATTTTGTGGTGTTTTTTGTTTGTTTGTTTGTTTTTGTAGAGGCAGTGTTTCATCATGTTTTCCAGGCTGGTCTCAAACTTCTGTGCTGAAGGGGTCCTCCTGCCTTGGCCTCCCAAAGTGCTCAGCTTATAGGTGTGAGCCACCACACCTGGCCCTGGAGCTCTTTAAGTGGTGTGTTTTCAGACATGTGATCTGGGAATCTTGAAGAAACCTTAAAGCCAAAGTCCTAAATCCATGACACGTTGTGTGGAGGTATTCCCACTTCAGTGAACATGTGTAAATACACTTGGAAGGTTAACCCTGGATTTTGTGCCAGGAGGCAAAATCCTTAGAGGTAAATCTGATCATGGCCAGGTGTGGTGGCTCACACCTGTAATCCCAGCACTTTGGGAGGCCGAGGCACGTGGATCACCTGAGGTTCAGAGTTTGAGACCAGCCTGGCCAACATGGGGAAGCACTGTCTCTACCAAAAATACAAAAATGATCTGGGCACATGGTGGCAGGTGCCTGTAATCCCAGCTACTCGGGAGGCTGAGGCAGGAGAATTGCTTGAACTTGGGAGGCGGAGGTTGCGGTGAGCCGACATCACCCCATTGCACTCCAGCCTGGGAGAGAAAAGAAACTCCCTCTCAAAAAAAAAAAAAAAACACACACACAACAACTGATCAGAGCAGGGCGTTGATGTTAACTGCAGTTCTTTTTGGCTCCACATTGGAGAACAGAATGTGGAGTTGAGGGAGGAAGAAGCAAGATCAAAGTTGAGGCTGGTTCCATATTCCAGGTGAGGGTTAATGGACAATTCATGGCTAAGAAGATGTGGCTGGATTTGCTATTCATTTTGGAAAGGGAAAGCTAAATTTTCTAATATGATGGTGAAGGTATGAAAGAGGTTTTGGGTATATGACCCCACAGGTTTTGGTCTAAGCAGCCATAGTGATAGAAACTGTATCAGCTGAGATGAGCAAGTTGGGAGTAGGCATAATATTCACTGGGTTTAGAAGGAGGGTTTTTTTCACTGTGTTAAGAATCTGAGGTGATTCAGAGACCGGGAGGTAGGGGCAACAATTGAGTAATGTCCGCATAGGTTGGGACATCTGGAAATGAACTGATATTGGGGACATCCAGTATATGGAAGTGTATGTGTGGACTAAGGTGAGTTAGCTATGGGTCACGCTTAGGAGGGCTCACTTCAGATCAAGGTGGTAAACCTTTTAGCGGGCCAGGAAGCAGTGGATGTAGACTGAAGACTGGATGGATGTCTTGCTTGGATCCCAAGCTCATATTATTAACATTTATGAACACAGAAGAGGGAGATAAGTGACAGCATAGGGACATGGACTTCCATGGAGGTATTAAACATGAGACGCATGTAGAAGGGTAGAGCCATTGAGGGAAGGTGACTGTTAGACTGCACTTGGTGCCTTTTTCCCACTATATGCAATTGTCAATATTGTGACACAACTTTTGGTGGTGCCTGGGGGGTTTCTTTCACCACGAAGTATATGGTCAGGAGGAAATAACACTGATCTGTGACAGTCACTAGACCTGGTATGGATGGCCAGTGGGGCTAGGCTTTAAATCGCATTAGGTGGAAAGAGGAAGGTCATAATTGCTGAGGGGTCAGCAAGTGTGGGACAGAAGTGGAATAGTGCCACTGATACCTGAAATCTAGCACAGGTTTGTGTTGCTGTGGAGCCATGCGAGGAGGCCTTTATAGAATTATTTGAGACTATCACTTTTAGGATCCAATAGAATTGGAATTCTGTGGCAATACTGGATGCTGTTTGAGTTGGCCAGGCATAGTCTGAATGGTGTCAGCCACGATGTCATGTAAGCCCAGAAACGAAGGCCCAGTGTGATTTGCCACTTGGATATCTGGTGATATGGGTATGTTCTTCAATGACCTGAGTGCAAATTTCCTTCCCACTCTATCTTTTTTTTTTTGAGATGTAGTCTTGCTCTATTGCCCAGGCTGGAGTGCAGTGGCACCATCTTGCTTCATTGCAGCCTCCGCCTCCTGGGTTCAGGCAATTCTCCTGCTTCAGCCTCCCGAGTAGCTGGGATTACAGGCACCTGCCACATGCCCAGCTAATTTTTTGTATTTTTAGTAGAGATGGGGTTTCACCATGTTGGCCAGGCTGGTCTTGAACTCCAGACCTCATGATCTGCCGGCCTCAGACTCCCAAAGTGTTGGGATTACAGGCGTGAGCCACTGCTCCCAGCCCTCTGCTATCTTAAGTAATGTATCATAGCCTAAGAAATCTTTCCATTGGCGGGACCAGGTAGAGTTCCTGACTATTATACTTTGTAGTGTGTTTCAATTCCACTTCTATAACCACATGTATTTAAAGAAACCAGTGGCATCCTCCTGAGGTGATTAGGGCCTTACACTCATCTTACAAAACTTGCTTTGTACAGTCCCTGGTTACTCTCTCTTATCCACAATGAAAGCCTTCTGTGTTGAGGGGTGTCCCTCTTACCAGGCTGTGAATATATTTTATTTTAAAACTGCTGTTGGGCCGGGCGCGGTGGCTCACGCCTGTAATCCCAGCACTTTGGGAGGCCGAGGCGGGTGGATCATGAGGTCAAGAGATCGAGACTATCCTGGTCAACATGGTGAAACCCCGTCTCTACTAAAAAATACAAAAAATTAGCTGGGCATGGTGGCGCGTGCCTCTTATCCCAGCTACTCAGGAGGCTGAGGCAGGAGAATTGCCTGAACCCAGGAGGCGGAGGTTGCGGTGAGCCGAGATCGCGCCATTGCACTCCAGCCTGGGTAACAAGAGCGAAACTCCATCTCAAAAAAAAAAAAAAAAAAAAAAAAACCCGCTGTTGATGACATCTGTCGAGTATCATGTGTCATGTATTTTGCTTCTTTACAATATAACCTTAGGGGGAGATTTCCACCCACGCTAGTAGGCGAAAAAGGCCATTAATATGCTTTAAGTTGTTTAAAGGCCAGAGAGAAGCCAGTGGTGTTTGGCAGTCAGCTGGGTATGGACATGGACATGTGCCTGGGAAGTCTAAAGAATGATGTGCGTATAGAGAGAGTGTGTCTGGTGTGCTGAATATGCCACGTTGGGCTTTCTGTGGCTTCAGCCATGCTAGGGGAAGTGGTTGTCAGAAGGACTCACAGCCACAGCATGGATAGCTATTTGTTCAGCTAATTAGCTGTATCCCGTGACCAGGGGGCTTCATATGAGTTGAGGATCTCGAGAGGAGGATGTGCAAGAGTGGTGTGTGGGAGAGATGGACTGTGATACCTCAGCCTACGGAGCGTTTGTAGTTTCATCTGTCAGCATCATAACAGGGCACAGTGACTTTTGAAGACGTGGCTGTGAAATTTACCTGGGAGGAATGGAATCTCCTTAGTGAGGCTCAGAGATGTCTGTACCGTGATGTGATGCTGGAGAACCTGGCACTTAGATCTTCTCTGGGTAAGTTGCCCAGACTCACTCCTGTGACCTGAGTTGTTCTAGGCCAGTGTTGGCTGTTTCTTTGTTCTTTCCTTTTGTTCTTACATCATGTATTTCCCATATACTTGGTTATCTTGGTGATGGGATAGTCTTCTGTGGTCAGAAGATGCAAACTAATCCGACCTCAGCATAATGGGTTCTGAGGGAACGAGTCCCTGAGGAATAGCATCTTGGGACAGTGGGACATGTCAGAGTTTTATTCAAATCAGGCCAGAAACCTATTCTATTTCAGTAGTATTTTTGTGGCCAGACAAGTAGGCACACATGATTTCTGTATCGTCTTTTCTCCTTCATTCTTGGGATTAAAAAAAAAATTTTTTTTTTTTTGAGACAGTCTAATTCTGTCACCCAACCTGGAGTGCAGTGGCTTGATCTCATCTCATTGCAAACTCTGCCTCCCAGGCTCAAGAGATTCTCCTGCCTTAGCCTCCTGATAGGCTGGGAATACAGGCATGTGCCACCATGCCCAGTGAATTTTTTGTTGTTGTTGTTGACAGTCTCGGTCTGTCGCCCAGGCTGGAGTGCAGTGGTGCAGCCTTGGCTCACTGCAACCTCTGCCTACCGGGTTCAAAGGATTCTTCTGCTTCAACCTCCCCAGTAGCTGAGAATACAGGCGCCCCACCATGCCTGCCTAATTTTTTGTATTTTTAGTAGAGACTGAGTTTCATCTATTGGCCAGGCTGGTCTCGAACTCCTGACCTCGCGATCTGCCCACCTCTTATTTTTGAGACAAGGTCTCACTCTGCCATTTGCTATTACCTGGATCGTAGTGGTATGAATATAGCTCATTCCAGCCTCAACTTACTGGGCTCAAGTGATCCTCCAGCCTTAGCCTCCTGAGTTGGTGGGACTACAGGTGCACGCTGTCGTGCCTGACTAACTTGTAGAGCAGAGGTTTTGCCATGTTGCCCAGGCTGGTCTCAATCTCCTGGGCTTGAGGAATCCTTTCACCTGTCCTCCCAAAATGCTGGGATTACAGGCATGAGGCACTGCACTCGGCAATTTTTTTTTTTTTTTTGAGACGGAGTTTCGCTCTTGTTACCCAGTCTGGAGTGCAATGGCACGATCTCGGCTCACCGCAACCTCTGCCTCCTGGGTTCAAGCAATTCTCCTGCCTCAGCCTCCTGAGTAGCTGGGACTACAGGCACACGCCACCATGCCCAGCTAATTTTTTGTATTTTTAGTAGAGACGGGGTTTCACCATGTTGACCGGGATGGTCTCGCTCTCTTGACCTCGTGATCCACCTGCCTCGGCCTCCCAAAGTGCTGGGATTACAGGCGTGAGCCACCGCACCCAGCCCTCGGCAATTTTAAAAACAATTTTTATAGAGACGGAGTCTCACCGTGTTGCCCAGGCTGGTCTTGAATTTCTGGGCTCAGGAGATCCTCCTACCTTGAGATTGCAGGTGTAAGCCAGTGCTCCTGGTCTGTTCCCTATTAAGAGTATCAGAATTGTCAGTTGTACTCCTTGTCACTTTTACTCTTTTTTAAATTTTTTAATCCTTTAATTGATTTGTACATAAACTTGCAGTCTCTTATTTATTCCCACAGCTAATCTTCACGTCTCTGGACCCCTCCTCATCATTTTACTCACATATTCATCTGCAGTGGTTTCCAGTATTGGCATACAGGTTTTGTGTTAGCAGATGTGTGCACATTGTTGAACCATCACTGACCAGTAGCTGCTGTGTTGTGCTCATCGTTTCTTGGGCCTATCCTTATCCCTGTCTACATCACTCACGTGTTATCAGGACATAAAATTCTCCAGATGAATGGTTTGCAGATGCAGGAATTGTAGACCCTGCCTATACTCCCTGTGTTATGTATATGATCGTGTCCTTTACATTTGAGGCCTCCTGCTTTCTGTGACCTTTATATTCCAGTAATAACAGCACCATCTTCCACCTGAAGCCAACATTCTGTTCTCCCAAATATTTCATTGGAGTAATTCCTCAGTTTGTGAGATACACCTGTGGGTGGTCTGTGCCTTCCCACTAGAGTTAACATGCACTTCACCAGCATTTTCTTGCTTTCAGGTTGTTGGTGTGGAGTGGAAGATGAGGAGGCACCTTCTAAGCAGAGTATTTATGTGCAAAGAGAGACTCAGGTCAGGACTCCTACAGCAGGTGTGTCCCCCAAGAAGGCTCACCCTTGTGAGATGTGTGGCCCGATCTTAGGGGACATTTTGCACATGGCAGATCATCAGGGAACACATCACAAGCAGAAAGAGCACAGGTGTGAGGCATGGGGGAGTAAATCGTATGACAGTGCAAACTTTCATCGGCACAAGAATCAGGATATTGGAGAGAAACCCTATAGAGGCAGTGTTGAGGAAGCGTTGTTTGTGAAGAGGTGTAAGTTCCATGTGTCAGAGGAGGCATCTGTCTTCAGTCAGAGTGGGAAGGACTTTTTGCCCAGGTCAGGATTACTTCAGCTAGAGGTCATTCACACTGGGGAGAAGTCAGACAGTAAAACCTAGTGTGAATCACCCTTTCATGGGGGGAAAACTCGTTACAGCTGTGTAGGATGCATGAAACATCTTAGCACCAGAAATGTTCTTGGTCAGCATCAGACACGTCTCCCTAGAGAAGAATGTTACGTGTGCTGTGAATGTGGGAAATCCTTTAGCAAACATGATAGCTTTAGTAATCATCAGACAGTTCACAGTGAAAAAAAACCTCATGAATGTGGAGAATGTGGGAAATCTTTTAGTCAAAAGGGTAGCCTCACTCAACATCAGCGGTTTCACACTAGAGAAAGACATTATGAGTGTGGAGAATGTGGGAAATCTTTTAGTTCAGAAGGACATCTTAGGAGCCATCAACGCGTTCACACTGGAGAAATACCTTATGAGTGTGGAGAATGTGGGAAATCTTTTAGTTCAGAAGGACATCTTAGGAGCCATCAACGCATTCACACTGGAGAAAGACCTTATGAGTGTGGAGAATGTGGGAAATCTTTTAGTCATGAGCACAGCCTTGTTCACCATCAGCGAGTTCACGGTGAAGAAAAACCGGAGTGTGGGAAATCTGTGAGTCAAAAGGGTTACCTCATTCTACACCAGCGAGTTCACACTGGAGAGACAGCTTATGACGTGGGGAGTGTGGGAAATGTTTTAGTCAGAAGTACATCCTTATTCAGCATCAACGAATTCATACTGGAGAAAGACCTTATAAGTGCAGAGAATGTGGAAAATGTTTTAGTCAAAAAGGCAACCTTACTCAACACCAGCGAGGTCACACTGGAGAAAAACTATCCATGTGTGAAGTGTGGGAAATTATTTAACAATAAGTCTCACCTCCTTGTTCACCAGAGAATTCACACTGAAGAGAAGCCGTATGAGTGTGAGGTTTGTCAGAAGTTTTTTAGGGACAAGTAGCACCTCACTGCACACCAGAGAGTTCACACTGGAGAAAGACCATATGAATGCAGGGATTGTGGGAAGTCATTTGCCTACAGCTCTGCATTCCGTGTTCAGAAGAGAGTTCACACTGGTGCAAGACCATATGAACGCAGGGATTGTTGAAAGTCATTTGCCTACAGCTCTGCATTCCGTGTTCATAAGAGAGTTCACACTGGAGAAAGACCATGTGAATGCAGGGGTTGTGGGAAATCATTTGCCTACAGCTCTGCATTCCGTCTTCATAAGAGAGTTCACACTGGTCAGAAGCCTTATGAATGCAGTGAATGTGGCAAATCTTGCTGAAAGCTCCAGTCTCACTAAACACAAGAGGATTCACACTGGAGAAAAGCCTTATGGGTGCAGTGAATGTGGAAAGAAATTTAGTCAAAGTGCTTCACTTTGTCACCCTCAGAGATTCCACAAAAGAAAGGCCTTATGAGTGCATTGAATGAGTCCAGTCTCATTACATACAGAAAGAGTACACATTTGAGTGAGGATTGTGATTGCAGCAAACGTGGAAAATGTTTACCTGACGATCTGCCCTCCTTGGACATTGGAGAATTCACACTCGAGAAAAGTCCTTACAAGTAAAATAAATTGGGGCGGTTTTGTAGCCACACCTCTGTATTCCTTCAGGATTATAGTTAACACTAGATCAAGGCATTACTTGTTTGACAAATACAGGATATTTTTCCAGAAGTCTAGCTTCATAACTCACAGAAGAGCTTTCTCTATGAAAATGCCTTTTGAGTGTAATATTTGCCACAAAACCTTCTGCCTCCTCTCATTGGATCTTAGAACATTGACATGAGAAAAACACTATCGATTTGTAGGGATTGTTATTATTTTTCTTTTTTTTTTGGATACAGGGTCTTTGTCACCCAGGCTGGAGTGCAGTATTGTGATCATAGCTCACTTCAACCTCCACGTAGCTGGGTCCACAGGCACGAACGACCACACCTGGCTATTTCTTGTGTTAGTACAGGTAGGGTTTACAATGTTTCCTAGGTTGTTGTCGAACTCCTGAGCTCAAGCAATCCATACGCCTCAGCATCTGAAAGTGCTGGGATTAGAGACTTGAGCCACGATGTCCAGCAAATTACGTGTTTTTCAGTGTAATATTGTAGGAGATCTTAGAGGGTACCATGTGCCTAGATTGACTGTCATACATTGGACATCAGCAAAAATTCTATGTATGTCTCAGCTGCATTGCATTTTTTACTCTGCCCTATTATCTTGCTAGGCTTAAGTGACTACCACTTCTCTGGCAAAAGCCGTTAAGCCTTGGCCACATGGTAGGTGGTCACATTGCATCATTCACCTACCTCGTTGTTAAGTTCTTAACGTTTCTATTTTTTTGTAGAGTTAGAATCCTGCTGTGCTGCACAGGCTGGTCTCAAACTGCTGGACTCTAGTGAGCCTCCTGCCTGGTGTCCCAAAGTGTTGAGATTATAGGATGGCATGAGTCACTATGCTGGGGCTTTTTGATTTCTTTGATTTTTAATTCCTGATCTAGTCACAGAAATATTTGTTCAGTATCTTCAGCACTTCTTCCTTTTTCATTTTTTTCTGATAGTTACACTGTGGACCTTCCCCATTTTTGTCCCATAGGACTCTTGTGCTGACTTCAAAAGATGGCCTATTTTGGCCGGTGCTGTGGCTCAAGCCTGTAATCCCAGCACTTTGGGATGCCAAGGTGGAGGGATCACGAGGTCAGGAGTTCGAAATGAGCCTGGCCAATATGGTGAAATCCCGTCTCTACTAAAAATACAAAAATTAGGTGTGGTGATGCGTGCCTGTAGTCCCACCTACTTGGAGGCTGAGGCAGAAACATCGCTTGAACCCGGGAGGTGGAGGATGCAGGGAATTGAGATCGTGCCACTGCACTCTAGCCTGGGTCCTGCTACCTTGAAGGACAGCACAGGTAAACTGTGGCTCAGGAGATAGTATGAATGCAGAATATAGCTTTCTCCACTTGTGGCCTAGTTTGCATAGCTGCGCAAGGCCTCCAAGGACTTCAGGGCTTTGTGGTCTTTATCTGTGGCATGGATACTACAGATAGTGGGTTCATAGGTCTGGTGGGTACAGGGTAGTTTTTTTACTTTATTTATTTATTTATTTTTTGAGACAGAGTCTCACTCCGTCACCAGGTGCCAGGCTGGAGTGCAGTGGTGTGACCTCAGCTCACTGCAACCTCCGCCTCCCGGGTTCAAGCAATTCTCCTGCCTCAGCCTTCCGAGTAGCTGGGATTACAGGCGCGCACCACCATACTCAGCTAATTTTTTTGTATTTACTATTAGTAGAGACGGGGTTTCACCATGTTGGCCAGGATGGTCTCGATCTCTTGACCTCGTGATCCGCCCGCCTTGGCTTCCCAAAGTGTTGGGATTACAGGCGTGAGCCAGCGCGCCCAGCCAGTTTTTTTATTTTTTGTTTTTTTTTTTAGTTTTTATTTTTTTTCTTTGATAGTAGTTCTCAAGGAAAGTTTATTTATTTATTTTTTATTTTTTAGGATGGCATTTTACTCTGGTTTTCCAGGCTGGAGTGCAATGGCGCTATCTTGGCTCACCACAACCTCCTCCTGCCATGCTCAAGTGATTTTCTTAGCCTCCCAAATAGCTGAGTATACAGGCACGTGTGACCACGCCCAGCCAATTTTGTATTCGTAGAGAGGGTTTCTTCATGTTGGTCAGGCTGGTCTTGAACTCCTGATCTCAGGTGACTCAACAGGGCAGTTTTTATAACATCTGGTGTCTTTTTCTTATTTTGGTGTCAATACCACACTGAAAGTTTGGTGGGTTTTTTTGAGCAAGACAGAATTCTCTCTCATGAGGTATATTTCATTGTGCTCAGTACTGTTGAGGGAAATCTGTTCAGATCTTACGAGGCACACGTGTGCCCTGATATCCAGAATTCTGCAAGGCAACATTACATGTTGTAAGGCTATAGGGTGAAATTACAATTTTATAATTTACGTAGTTACTTTATTGCAATTATAGGCAGCAGAGGGGACAGCAATGAAGTTTTTGAAGTGTATCGTTTTTTTTTTTTTTTTTTTTTTTGAGACACAGTCTTGCTCTGTTGCCCAGGTTGGAGCACAGTGGCGCCATCTCGGCTAACTGCAACCTCTACCTTCCAGGTTCAAGCAGTTCTCCCACCTTAGCCACCCATGTAGGTAGAATTACAGCCACGTGCCACCATACCCAGCCAATGTTTCGTATTTTTAGTAGGGATTGGTTTCACCGTGTGCAGGCTGGTTTTGAATTCAACTTGAGCTCAGGTGATCCACTCACTTCTGCCTCTCAAAGTTCTGGGATTACAGGTGGGAGCCATTGTCCTTGGCTGAAATGTTTATTTTATAATTTGTATTTATTTATTTTTTTGAGATGTAATTTTGCTCTTCGTGCCCAGGCTGGAGTGTAATGGCCACAACCCCACCTCCCTGGTTTGAGTGATTCTCCTGCCTCTGCCTCCCAGGTTAGCTGGGATTACAGGCATGTGCCAACACACCAGCTAATTTTTTGTATTTTAATAGAGACGGGGTTTCTCCATGTTGGTCAAGCTGGTCCGAACTCCCGACCTGGGTGATTTACCCGCCTGGGCCTTCCAAAGTGCTGGGATTATAGGCGTGAGCTACCTTGGCCGGCCGAAATGTATGTATTTTAAAGGAGTGTCCCTAGGTTCCCAGTAACTATGTCTGTGATGGATAAGCAGATACAGAATTTCTCAGGAATTCCATCATGGTGAATGTTGTGTAGCTAAGGTATTGTCAGAGGAAATAATCTAAAGGTTTTGTGGATTCATGTAGCCTTTTGGGCTTGTCACTTTAAGGTAATTCCTGCATTTGTAGGAGGAACAGCACAGGGGAAAAGATCTCAGGTGAGTGATGTAGCTTTGTGACCAGCCAGCAATCTATTTTAATCAGGTAAAAATGAACTTTCTGCTTCATCAATATTTGCTTCTATGGAGGCTAGTTTTCCCACTTAGGTCATGAGAAGAATTGGTAGAGTCATTATAGAGTTGCCAAACCTGTTAACAAAAATAATGGCAAATCTGCATTTTTTCTTTAACCATACTATAAGGTTGTAATAAGGCACAGGCTGAGCGTCGTGGCTCGTGCCCTTAATCCCAGCACTTTAGGAGGCCGAGGCAGGCGGATTCCTTGAATCCAGGGGTTGGAGACCAGCGTGGAGAATATGGCAAAACCATGTCTCTATGAAAAATAGCCAGGTATGGTGGTGTGTATCTTAGTCCTAGCTACTTGGAAGGCTGAGGTGGGAGGATTGCAGAAGTTGTAGTGAGCCAAGATGGCAATGCTGCAGTCTAGCCTGAGTGACAGAGTGAGACCCTGTCTCAAAAAAAAAAAAATGGTGTCAATGACATCCAGTAAAGGATGCATATTTAAGTTGTAATATATATATAAGTCTTGAATTTTGTACCTTTTTTTTTTTTTGAGACAGAGTCTTGCTGTGTCACCTAGGCTGGAGTACAGTGGTGTGATCACAGCTCACTGCAACCTCCACCTCCCAGGTTCAAGCAGTTCTCCTGTCTCAGCCTCCTGAGTAGCCGGGACTACACGTGCATGCCACCACGTCTAGCTGATTATTGTATTTTTAGTAGAGATGGTGTTTCACCATGTTGATTAGGCTGGTCTCGAACTCCTGACCTCAGATAATCCACCCGCCTCAGCCTCCCAAAGTGCTGGGATTACAGGCGTGAGCCACCATGCCCGGCCTTGAATTTTCTCATAATCCCATGAAACCATCAGAGTCACAATAATGAACTTCTCTGTCACCTTTGTGTTTGGAGCCTTTATAAAGATTTTTTTGTCTGCTCTCCAGATAACCATTGATTTACTTTTCTGTATAATAGAGTACTTTCCATCTTCTGGAGTTTTCTGACTGCTGTAATAAAGTGTTTCCTCTTATAATCCATGGGTACTCTCCTGCTTCATGCTTATTTTGATATCAGTAGAGACATACGAGTTGTTTATTCTTTTTATATTGCTGAGAAGTATAGTTTGCCATGAAATGTCATGTATTCATTCATTCATCTGTTTATGGATATTTGAATTGATGCTTGCTTTCTTAAGACTCTGTTGACAACGTTGGAGTGGCATGATTTTGGCTCACTGCAACCTCCACCTCCCAGGTTCAAGCGATTTTCCCACCTCAGCCTCCCAAGTAGCTGTGATTAGATATGCCCAGCTGTTTTTGTATTTTTAGTAGAGATGGGGTTTTGCCATGTTACCAGGCTCATCTCAAACTGCTGGCCTCAAGTGATCCACCTGCCTTGGTCTCCCAAAGTGCTGGGATTACAGGCATGAGCCACTGTATCTGTAATCGATTCTGAGGCCAGGCGGGCGGTCGCTCACACCTGTAATCCCAGCACTTTGGGAGGCCAAGGTGGGCGGATCTCTTGTGGTCAGGAGTTTAAGACCAGCCTGTCCAACTTGGTGAAACCCGGTCTCTACTAAAAATGTAAAAATTAGCCAGTCCTGGTGGCATGTGCCTGTAATCCTAGCTACTTGGGAGGCTGAGGCAGGATAGTCACTTGAACCCAGGAGGTGGATGTTGAAGTAAGCTGAGATTGCACCACTACACTCCAGCGTGGGCGACAGAGTGAGACTCTGTCTCAAAAAAAAAAAAAAAAGAATAAAAATATTTATTGTGAAGATAATCCTAGTTCCCAATGTGAGGATATTCCTGCAGTCACTGGAAAATAATAATCGTGAAATTTTGCAGCTCAGATGCCTTGTTTATGTTATTCAGATGGCCTTTTTACCTGTGCTGTAATTATGAAAGTTGTAGCCACTGATGTGTACTATAGTGACATCAGTTAAGTTGCTCTTCCTTTGAGATAGATGTCAGTGTGATAAAAGAAATTGAGTATACCCTAGCATGTGGATTAAGAATCATGTTGACATAGTGATCCTCATAGTGACGTGCATCAGCAATTGTTTTTTGAGCACTGGTCTTGACCTTGCTCATGGTGCAGCAGGATCTGGTTAAAACAGGATGCGTTAACAAAACCTGCTGAAAGCAGTAAAACTAAGATGCTAGTGACACGGCCTCCAGTTGCCCTCATTGCTCTTTATATGCTCATTATGATGCATAAGCATGCTGAAAGACGCTTCCACCATCACCATGGCAGTTTACAAATGCTGTGGCAATGCCCAGAAGCTTCGTGTAGTTTAAAAGAGAAGGAACCCCTGGTTCTGCGAACTCCGTAGCCTTTTACTGTAGAATTCATGAATAACCCGCCTCTTACTTAGCACAGAAATAGGGCGTTGCTGTAACTATAGCTAGCCACGGGTGCCGCCTTGTCTGCGGAGCAGCCATTTTCCTGTCCACTGTTGCTCTAATGCTGCTTTGCCTTCACTTAACACTGTTGGCTCGCTCTTGAATTACTTCTTTCATGAAGCCAAGAACCCTCCTGGATTGAACCCCAATTTTCGGGTTTGCTAGCATCAGTTGAGCAATTTTCTGTGGGAACCAGGGTCCAACAGCCAGCCTCACTACCTGCTTCAGGGTGTACCAACGTCTATCTATTTTTTCCCTGTCATTCCATCTTTGTTATTTTTTCTTTATTTATTTTTTGAGACAGAGTTTCGCTCTTGTTACCCAGGTTGGAGTGCAATGGCGTGATCTCAGCTCACCGCAACCTCCACCTCCTGGGTTCAAGCAAATTCTCCTGCCTCAGCCTCCTGAGTAGCTGGGATTATAGGCATGAGCCACCGTACCCAGCCTTTGTTTTTATTTTTTGTGAGTATATAGTAGTGTATATATTTGTAGGTTACATGAGATATTTTGATGGAGGCTTGCGATTTGTAATAATTGTAAGGGTAGCCGAGAGAAAGGAGAATAGACCCAAAGTCAGGCAAGCAGGTTTTATTAACCTGCAGGCTGCCCCATAACAATCAGAGGAGGCAGCACCGAGCTTAAGAAACGAGGGGTTTGCTGGGCGCGGTGGCTCACGCCTCTAATCCCAGCACTTTGGGAGGCCGAGGCAGGTGGATCACGAGGTCAAGAGATCGAGACCATCCTGGTCAACAAAGTGAAACCCCGTCTCTACTAAAAATACGAAAAATTAGCTGGCCATGGTGGCGCGTGCCTGTAATCCCAGCTACTCAGGAGGCTGAGGCAGGGGAATTGCCTGAACCCAGGAGGCAGAGGTTGTGGTGAGCCGAGATCGCGCCATTGCACTCCAGCCTGGGTAACAAGAGCAAAACTCCGTCTTAAAAAAAAAACAAAAACGAGGGGTTTATATGGCATGAGAGGGGCAGAAGCGAGTTTCAGGACTCAGGTAATCCATCAGCTTATAATAGATGTAGAGATAGTTTGTCAACTTGTGACAGACTTAGGTTACCCTGTGACTTAACGTGGCAGCAGTTTAAAAAAAAAGGATTTTACAGGTATAAGTCAAACAGGAATTTACAAGTATGGATAACAAACATTTGTTTTTCCTGCCCTCCCCCCTTCGCCGAGCTTCCTGGGTGGCTGTAATCAGGCTTTGCTTAATTGTACCACCTCTGGCAGCCTTGATGTGGTGTCTGTATAGGGGTTCAGACATCCAGCTGCAAAGCAAGCAGAGTGGGGGTAAGGGGTCAGCTTGTTTCTAACATTCTAGCCTCTTAATAGGCATCTGGCTGCTGCCTGCTGGTTAGGGGCGACGTGTGGGGAGAGGCTGGATTGTAGGGATTGTTGTTCCTGGAACTGTCGGTATTCTTGGAGCAACAGCATATCTTGCATTGTTTCTTGGGTGGAAGCTTTAATACAGTATTGTAAAAACTGGGTGAGGAGTCCTAAGAGGCAGCGGCCAAATGCTAGAAGAAGGATAGAAACAAGGTCCAGCTAGCGGGAGGAGCCATGGTGCCCAGCTCCAGAGACTAGCCCAGGAATCTGAGAGGTGCGCCTGATTTCAGAAGCCTTTTCATTTAACCATCGAGCAGCGTCTTGTACTAGTCCCGACTGGTTTAGAAACAGCATTCTTCCCCTAAAAGTACGCAGCCCTCCTTTCTCGGCAATGAGCAGGTCTAAACCTCGACGGTTTTGGAGTGTAACTGCTGCTAGAGAGTCTCTCTGGGATTGAAGAGTAAGAATGTGTTCTGCTATGTCTTGTAGTTTGAGAGGTGTTTGGAGAAGGTGTGATACTAGTATGGGCAGGCAGACAGCCCTGCTATTCCTGTTCCTGTGGCTGCGGTAAATCCCAGGCTGCAAGGCTTAGCGCTGGTGGACTTGAGCTGTCATGGGGACTGGTAAGCTTTGGTTCCCTAGGGCAATGTCTGTTTTGGGGCTTAGACTAGGGTGTGGGTGCCAGTCCAGTTAGTGGGGAGGCATAGGTAAGCTGAGGTCCTGCACGTGGAAAATACCCTTGGCTGGGCACACAGAACTGCTTGTGCGTGTTGAAAAGGTGTGTGTTTATGGCTTAGGGTGCTAGCTACGGCGGCCCCAGTCAGCGGCAGGAAAGGGATCAATGGGGAAAGGTGAGTGGCCCCACGTGTTTTGTTTTCCCATTGGAGAGATTCGGTTTTGTATCTACTGGGATCCTTTCAGAAGAGTGGTTAAATGTGGGTGTAAGGAGGCATTCTTCAGGGGTGCGGGCTGTGCTGCAAGGGGTCCGTGATGTATAGTCATGCAAAGGGCATGCCTCCCATTGCAAAATCCTGATTGTTAAATAGAGAGTTACTAATGGCTCCAGGGGGTCCTGAAAAGCGAACAGGCAGCTTAAATGGAGCAGCTTGGAAGACCTGAACTTTTTTTTTTTTTTTGAGACGGAATCTTGCTCTGTCTCCAGGCTGGAGCGCGGCGGTGCAATCTCTACTCACTGCAGCTTCCGCCTCCTGGGTTCAAACGATTCTTCCGCCTCAGCCTCCCGAGTAGCTGGGACCACAGGCGCGTGCTACCACGCCTGGCTAACTTTTATATTTTTAGTAGAGATGGGGTTTCACCATGTTGGCCAGGCTGGTCTCGATCTCTTGACCTCGTGATCCGCCCACCTCGGCCTCCCAAAGTGCTGGGATTACAGGCGTGAGCCACTGAGCCACTGTGCCTGGCCGACTTGAAAGTTGTGATGGTTGGGGCCTGAAGCTGCAAGGTATAGTTGCATTGATGGGGCAGTAGGTGCCCCAGAGGTAGGCCTGAAGACAGATTGTATTCAAAGCCAATTGGGGCTTGGAGAGTTAAATCTGTGTTCGTAGTTATGTGGCAGTGTATGCGTTTGTTGTTATTGTCTGTATATCGGGTGAGGTTGGAAATACAGGAATGCAGAAGTTGTATTGCCCGTCCTGTCAAGGTATTTGTGGTTGTTTCAGGGATGGGAGACCTGGCTAATGACTGCATGTGTAAAGTCTTGGAGAGGCTTTTACTTTCATATTGGGGATGATAGGTTAAACTGGTAGAAAGCCAGGTTTTGCAGGGCAGGAGTGGCAGTATGCGCAGTGGCTGACGGGAGAGGCATAGCCAGCAGTGTGTTGCCGGGGTCAGGTTGGAGTGGTTCTGCAGAGCAGCGTGAAGCTGAGGGTTTTGTAGAGGTTATGGATGATAGGGAGCCGTGGTGCGGTGGTGCAGGGCCGCCAGGGGAGCAGGAGGGATAGGCAGGCAAAGTGAGTAGACAGGTAGATAGCTGCGTTTCATCTGCGGAGAGGTCACACAGCGTGCGCTGGAAAAGGAGGTCGTTTATCCACACTAAAAGAGAGTCGAGTGTGGGAGCCTGGGGGTTAGAACCAAGAGACGTCTTGGCAGACAGTAGAGGAAGAGGGTGAAGTGTCGGCATAGGCAGGGAAAGGGCTGTTAAGTTTCTTTAGGGGTTTGGGGCGTACTTATAAAGAGGAGGGAGATGTAAGGTTTGAATGA
The DNA here is from genome assembly GCF_030222135.1 of Aotus nancymaae. Classification (NCBI taxonomy): domain Eukaryota; kingdom Metazoa; phylum Chordata; class Mammalia; order Primates; family Aotidae; genus Aotus; species Aotus nancymaae. The sequence continues at coordinate 1,954,446 of NW_026988484.1, read as the reverse complement.
AGCAACTGAGATTTAAATGAGGCGACTGAGGCCAGTTATAATCAGCTCCTGGGCGAGGTTCTACGGTCTGACAGGAGGGGCTGGAGAAGTCTGGAGAAGTCGCGCTTCTCTTCTTGGGGCGTGGGTTTTTATAGGGAGTGTAGGTAGCTGATTGACTGCGGGGAAACAAAGAGGAGGTAATTTCATTGGATATGAAGGGACCGGGCATGGACGAGGGGCTGGTCGAGGATGTACGGGGCAAGCTTGCCATAGGGCAGGTCTTTGGCAGGCTTTTTTAAAATTTCGGCGGGTGCAGGGCTGAGATTGGAATGCGGAAACGGATACGCGGAGCCCACGTGGAGAGGGCAAATGCTGAGTAATGTGCTCAGAATGGTGACGTAGTTTTCAGGCAGGGAGAGAGGGGCGTTTCCACTCGGCTCCCAGCGAGGCAGCCAGCCTTACAGGAGACGGTGGTGGGTTGTCCTCAGGAACAGGCGTGAGGTGGAGTTCGGCTGGGTGGAGAAGAGTGCTGGAGGATGGCAGTTGGTGGGTCCGTGGGCACTTCAGGAGCTTCTTGTAATCTAGAAAGACGGTGCCAGGAGGTGTGTCCTGAGAGTTCAGCTGCGGTGGGAGTTGTAAGAAGAACTTGAAAAGGACCTTCCCACTGTGGTTTAAGGCTTGCTGGGGTAAGAGTTTTTAGGAAGACATGTTCTGGTGAGAGGGTGCAGTTGGTGGGGCCTTCGTGGGAGGGCCTGGTCTGCTTGTTCATGGAGGGCATGGTGGATGAGGGAAAGTGTTGGGAGGTATTCTCCTAGCTGAGAGTTAGAATGGTATTCTCCCATTTCCTCTTACAAAGTCCTGCTTTGTAAGAGGAAATGGGCTGTGAGGAAGGAGGGTGCTTTGGACTGGCTCTGATGTGGGCTAGGGCTATGGGCAGGAGGGAGGTCCAGGGTTTCTGGATTTCAAGAGTGAGTTTGGTTAACTGAATTTTAAGGATCCCATTACCCCTTTCAACTTTTCCTGATGACTGGGATTGGTATGGGATATGGAGGCGCCACTGGACACTGAGGGACTGAGGGACTTGTTGGGTGATGTAGCATGTCTGGGAGCCTTGATGTGGCGCCTGGATAGGAGTTCAGAAATGCAGCAATCAGAGTAGGGGCGGGGTCAGCTCGGGCGGAGGGGGTTTTCTGAGGCAGCTTGTCCCTAGTAATGCTTGAGGTCTTCATCACCAGAAGCGTTTATCCTTTGTGTCATAAACAATCCAATTATGCTATATTAGTTATTCTTAAATGTATGATTAAATGATTTTGACTGTAGCTACCCTGTTACACTAGCAAATGCTAGGTCTTATTCATTTGTTCTAACTATATTTTGTACCCATCCTGTCATTACGTCTTAGGGAGAATTTTCTTTCGGTTCCAGCAAAACAAGGAAACTCACAAAATGATTGTAGTGAGTCAGGCTACATGAATTTAAAGAGCAATCCATACTTTGTATTCTCAGCTCTGAGTGCACACATTGTGATTCTGAACGATGCCGGTGATATTGCCACTTAATAAGTAAACTTTAGGAGCATCTCAAATAGTACTTTTATTCTTGGGTGCAAGATGAGCTTCCTAGCATCTGATGTGATACCTATTTGATACTTTTATAAAGAATCAATAGCCTTCTTCCCTTGAGGTGTGAGCAGGGCTTTCCAGCAGTCCCGAGTGTCACATGGTCTGCATTCTGCTTGCTCTTGGTGGGTACCACCATTGTTGGCTGGAAGCTCTGGGAAGTACTTGACCCAGAAGATGCTGGCTACAAGGCCGAGGATGAGGGATTTCTGGGCATGCTTGTCAGGTTAGGGACTACTGGGTTGGGATGAAGAAGGCACAAGGGGAGTGGTCGTTTCTGCTCCCAAGAGGCAGGTTTGAGGCTCATAGGCACTGCCTGGGGTGATGCCTGCTCTACCCAGAGTTGACGGCAGCGGGTAAATGCTGCGTATTACAGGCTTGACCCCAGGTAGAGTGATACAGGGAGAGGAACCAGCAGGTTCAGAGGCTTGGAGGTGCATCTGAGCTGTGAATGTTTCAGAATCTGGTGACCATCATGATCACATAAGTACAGAAATTTTAGACCAGCCTGGGCAACATGGTGAGACCCTGTCTCTCAAACAAAAAAACCCTAGTGAAAGCTGAACATGAGCCAGAGTTCACCTGTATTGGTCGTCTCAGGGATTGTGCCTTCAATCTGAGTGTCCTGGGATGTCTGGAGGGTTGTGAACAGAAGAGGATCATGTCCTTGGTAGGACTTTAGAGGTTTCCAAAAGCCTCTCAGAACACACTGGAATGAGGACGATGAGGACTGAGGCACTGAGAAGTGGAGTCTCCTTTCATGGTCACAGGTGGTAAGAAGGGGTACTGAGAATTGAAATCCATTAATCAGTCAGCCCCAGGGCCCCTGGGTGTATGGTTGTGTTGGGATCAATGGAGGTTTTATCAGCTGGAGGTCATCACAGTTGGCTTCTTCTTCTCATGGGTTCTGAAGACTGAAAATGCTTGTGGTGCCAACATGGGGAAAGAGAAAGTGTCCCAGTCTCTCACTGAACCTGACACTGACTGTATGGCGTCTGAGATTGGGGTGTCTTGAGCGTTCACTTGATGTTTTCCCAGTTCTTCGGAGTGGGGAACCTGTGGGTACACCAAGCTCAGAGTCCTGAGTGCCAGCCAAGGATTAATGGAAGTGTTCTTACTTCTGGCAACCAATGGAAATACATTTCTGTTTTAAGAATTCATATCAATTTGTGCAAATGCTTTGAGGTGTGACTGAGCTTGGAACTATGTGCCGCAGGCATCCATTCTTTCTGATAGGAACAAAAAGCCAGGGGTGAAGATTTAGGCTTGTAATGTGGTTGCCTGCAAAGCCTGGCATCTTTTACGGAGGTGCTAGGATGCATGGATGGGAAAGAGGTGGTCTAACTCAGGTCTTCATAGGATCTAACTGGTTGCACACTGGAGAACAGACTCCTGGGTTAATGAGGAGGCAGGTAGCTTGGGGGGAGTTTGCTGGCATAATTCAGATGAGTTGATGGACCAAGTGAGTGCTCTGCAGACGGGAGAAAAGACAGCATTGTAGGTATATTTTACTTTTATTCTTATTTATTTATTTTTTTGAGACGGCGTTTCGCTCGTTACCCAGGCTAGAGTTCCATGGCGTGATCTCGGCTCACCGCAACCTCCGCCTCCTGGGTTCAGGCAATTCTCCTGCCTCAGCCTCCTGAGTAGCTGGGATAAGAGGCACGCGCCACCATGCCCAGCTAATTTTTTTGTATTTTTTTAGTAGAGACGGGGTTTCACCATGTTGACCGGGATGATCTCGATCTCTTGACCTCATGATCCGCCTGCCTTGGCCTCCCAAAGTGCTGGGATTACAGGCTTGAGCCACCGAGCCCGGCCTTGTAGGTACATTTTAAACAAAGGAGCAAGTAGATCTTTGCATGTTGGAGGTAAGGGAGTGACAGAGGGAAGAGTCAGTCATGATCTCAGGTTTGTTGTTGTCGTTGTTGTTGGTTGTTTATTTTCAGACAGAGTTACGCTCTTGTTGCACAGGCTGGAGTGCAGTGGTGTGATCTCAGCTCACCGCAAACTCTGCCTCCCAGGTTCAAGCGATTCTCCTGCCTGAGCCTCCTGAGTAGCTGGGATGACAGGCGCTTGCCACCATGCCTGGCTAATTTTGGTATTTTTAGTAGAGATGGGGTTTCACCATGTTGACCAGGCTGGTCTTGAACTCCTGGCCTTGTGTTCTGCCTACCTCAGTTTCCCAAAGTGCTGGGATTACAGGTGTGAGCCCCTGCACCCAGCCGACCCCAGGTTTTCATGGTTCTAATAGCTGCAGGAATTGAAGCTCCAGTAACTGGGTGGGAAAATTGGTGGTAATTTCCATGGGGACATCAGAAGTTTAGTTTAGGCCCTGCAAGTGAACAGTCAAGGCATTGTGTGCACAGCTGGACACACAGGAGGGAGTCACCCAAAAACAGTAGTCACTATGTGAACCAGGGTGGAACTCTGGTCATGTTGAGCAGGGAAAATGCAGACCATGGTGGTAATGGCATTAGAGCATCAGAAAGAACTGGGTCCAAGATGAGGAGTAGCGTTTTTGGTTGACACTTGTTGGGGTTATAGGGCATGACAGTCAGAGCTGTAGAAGAAAGGGGCAAAGGGAAAGGTGTCGGTAGCGGGGGAGCTGACCTTCCCAGCCCTCCTAGTAACCACTGGATTTTTTTTTCAGTACTATTGCATTTTCAAGACTTCTCTCTATTTAAATCTCGAATTTTATTTTCTGCTTTCCTTAATGTTGTAAAATTTCATGATTTAATCAAGATCAGATTTGAAATTACAGTATATTTGTTTACATTTTAAAGTTTGTTTATTTTAAAACATTTTATTCGCCAGCTGTGGTGGCTCACGCCTGTAATCCCAGCAGTTTGGGAGACTGAGGTGGGTGAGTCACCTGAGGTCAGGAGTTTGAGACCAGCCTCATCAACATGGAGAAACCCTGTCTCTACTAAAAATACAAAATTAACGGGGCATGGGGGTACATGCCTGTAGTCCCAGCTACTCGGGAGGCAGTAAATACAGCTATCTGTACAATTCCCAAGATTGAAGGTGTCTTAAGCAGCAGAGCCTTTATTGTAACACAAACCAGGGTAATGGGCTGAAGGCTATCTTAGATTGGTGACTGGCGGGCTAGAAAATTCCATCTTAAGAATGCTGTGAGATACAAAAGATCCCTGAAAAAGGTAGTCGATCTTTTCAAATCACCAAAGAGTCCTCTGTGCCAAAAATGGGTTAGGTCCATGGCCTAGAGTGCTGAGGATACTCAGAAACCCCTCTGGTGAATGAAAGAGAAAGTTACTTCTGTATCATGATGAGGCAGGCGAATGATGAAACTGTGGGCACCTGCCAAGTGCTAAAGGTGAAATGCTTTTTGCAGGATAACTGCCAGTCACGTAAGTCTGGCAAGGGACAGGGGCAGGTTGAAAAATGCAATGCAGTTCTCACATACCTGGGACGTGTGCAGCTATTTGATGTTTGACATTCAGTTTAGGCAGATTGTTCCCGCATACCTGGGATGTGTGCAGCTGTTTGATGTTTGACATTCAGTTTAGGCAGATTGTTCCCGCATACCTGGGATGTGTGCAGCTATTTGATGTTTGACATTCAGTTTAGGCAGATTGTTCCCGCATACCTGGGATGTGTGCAGCTATTTGATGTTTGACCTTCAGTTTAGGCAGATTGTTCCCGCATACCTGGGATGTGTGCAGCTATTTGATTTTTCACATTCAGTTTAGGCAGATTGCATCAAGTGGTCTCCTCCAGCGTTATACTGAGCAAGAAAAAATATTGCCTGCACATCTGTGGTATATTCCTCTTGTAAATATTCTGGTAACCAATCAGAGAGGGCTGAAGGCTTTCTCACATTCATTGCACTAAACAGACACTTTTTCAGTGGGAGCACTCCTCATATAAAGAAGCTAGAGTTCTACATAAAGGATATTCCCCATTTATCACACTCAAAGGCCTTGATCCAGAATGAACTCTCTGGCCTTGAAGAAGCAAAAAGACTGGGCAGGAGAATTTCCCACATTTGCTTCACTTACAAGGTCTTATTCCAGTATGAACTGTCTGATGTTAAAGGAGTGAAGAACTGGCGAAATGATTTTCTACAATCACTGCATTCGTATCGCCTTTCTGCAGCATGAACTCTCCTGTGTTTAGCAGGGCTAGAAGTCTGAGTGTAGAATTTCCCATATATACCACACCTATAAAGCTTTTCTCTAGTATGAACTCTGATTTTGCGAGAGTGAAAAGCTTTGGTGAAATGATTTTCCACACACTCTGCACTCGTAAGGCTTTTGTCCAGTATGATATCTCTGATGAACACGAAATAATTTCCTACATTCACTGCACTCATCAGGCCTTCTCCAGTGTGAACTCTCCGATGTCTAATGAGGCTAGATCTTCGGCCAAAGGATTTCCCACACTGCCCACACTCATGCTTTTCTTTGGTATGAACTCACTGATGGTGAATGAGGTTGGACCTTAAGCTAAAGGATTTTTCATATTCACTACATTTATAAGGCCTTTCTCTAGTGTGAACTCTCTGAGAGTGAAAGTGTGCAGAGCTTCAGCGAAATGATTTCCCACACTCAACGCATTCATAAGGCCTCTCTCCAGTGTGAACTCTCCTGTGTTTAGTGAGACTAGATGTGTAAGCAAAAGACTTCCCACCTTCGTTGCATTCATAAGGCTTTGCTCCAGAGTGAACTTTCCTATGGTTAGCGAGACTGGACTTTACAGCAACGGCTTTCCCACATTGAATACACTCATAAGGCTTTTCTCTAGTGTGAAGTGTCTGATGCTGCAAGAGTGAAGAGCATTGGTGAAATGATTTTCCACACTCATTGCATTCATAAGCTTTTGTCCGGTATGAAATCTCTCATGAACGTGGAGTACACTGTTTTGGTGAAATATTTCCCATATTTGCTGCATTCATAAGGCCTTTCTCCACTGTGAACTCTCTGGTCTTTGTATACATGCACACAAGTGCTCTGCTTAGAAGGTGCTGCCTCCTCTTCCCTTCCATGCCAACATCCTAAAAGCAAGGAAATGCTGGTGAGGTATGTGTTGACTTTGTTGAGTATTGGTGTTTCTATGAGCCTACCCACAAGAGTATCGGACAAATTAAAAAACTAGTCTGTGAAATTATTTGCTTGCATAGGGAGTTGGGTTCAGGTTGAGGTTGGGACTGCTTAGCATTATCACAGATGTAGGAGGCCTCATGATGTCAACAGCATGACTAAACAAGGCAACAGAGTAAAGAGCGTCTGTAATTCCTCCTTCTGCAAACTTGTTTGTGGAACCTTATTTGCTGATGACATGTGAGTGCTACATACAAGAGTATGTCCGGGCCCCCCCAGCATGACTAGAGCACAACATCCTTTGGTCATGTTGCAGAATATTCAGGGGACCGGAGAGACCAGTGGGTGAAACAGGAGGATTTTATTAAGATGGCCACCGGCTGAGCGGATTAGCATCCCAAGGCTCAGTGCCTAAAAAAGACAGGGCTTGACGTTTTATACATCCAGGATGACACAGCAGCTAACAAGGTTACGGAAGCCAGAACAAAGAACAGTTATTAATTTGTGACACGTCTTGTGATGTACATTACATTTGAAAATAGCATTTTTAGAAACGTTTTGTATAAACGGCCAAGCTCTCCTAACATAGAGAAGCTCTGCCTTTATATAGGCTTACACTCTAGATATTCCCAGAGAAAGAATCTTAGGTTTACAGCCTTAGAACTTACAGGTGAAAGGGTCTTGGGTTTACAGTTTTAGGAATTACATGTGAAAGCTTTCTGGTCTCCAGATGGAGGAGTAGGGTGGGGGTTTCATCTTGTTTAAAAACTGTGTCTTCCGGAGAGATTTCGCCATACCAAGCCTGCTATCTTACAGGAAGGTGATTTAGGAGGCGCCAGTCGACCAGCCTTTTCTTCTATTGAAATGCAGTGTGGAGGTCAAGCGGGAGGTGGTCCTAGATGCCTGGGTTTCCTTTCTCAGCATCTCTGGGACAAACAGGGGATCTTCATATCACCACCAAGATGAACAAAATATGGAATTGGGATAACATAAGTACTAAGGCAAGGCTGGGCCCAGTGGCTCATGCCTGTAATCCCAACACTTTGGCAGGCTGAGGTGGGTGGATCAAGAGGTCACGAGATCGAGGCCACCATCCTGGGTAGCACGGTGAAACCCTGTCTCTACTAAAAATACAAAAAATTAGCTGGGCGTGGTGGCACACGCCTGTAGTCCCAGTTATTAGGGAGGCTGAGGCAGGAGAATCGCTTGAACCCAGGAGGCAGAGGTTGCAGTGAGCCGAGATCTCACCATTGCACTCCAGCCTGGGTAACAAGAGTGAGACACCGTCTAAAAACGAGTACTAAGGCAAAAACAGGACAGATGAACAGCCAGTGCTGGCTCAGAACGAGCCTGCATTCGTGCTGTAGGAAGAAGGTCGAATGCAGAATTGAAGACAAAGATAAAAGGTTCTGTTTGAGAGAAGGGCTCAGGGGGCTCTTTGCTTCTAGTGAACAAGGCCTTGAGCTTTTACAGCCCTTCTTATTTATTAAGTAAAGTGAATAGGGAGGAGGGGGATTGTGGGTCAGCTACCTGATTTATCACAGGGACTGCTTCCAGATATTCAGGTAGATAACCTCCAGGAGCACAGGACCTGCCCTCAACACTCCTTCTGGCAGCAGACCCGGTTTGTCAGTTTGCTGACATTCTGCTTTCATGCAGACAGTTTGCTGTTAACTCATAAAGCCTCCATAGGTGTTTTGAGTTGGTCACGACCCACATTCTTGGGGTTACCAGCATCTCCCCCTTTTAGTTTTTACATAAGTTAAATGAAGGCAATTCCAGGCTGGACAGCTTTCAATTGCCAATTGTTCACACCATCCTACAGACTATGAACAGAAAACGGAGACATAATAGCGTTATTCCTATGATGATAAAAGAAACACTGAGATTATGTTTAAGATAGGTCCAAGGATTCAGGATCTCCAAGCCCTGCTGGAATTCTGTCCAAGGTTTTTTTTTTTTTTAAGACGGGGTTTCACCATGTTGGTCAGGCTGGTCTTGAACTCCTGACTTCAGGTGATCCGCCCGCCTTGGCCTCCAAAGTGCCTGGATTACAGGTGTGAGCCACCACGCCCGGCTAATTTTCTTTTTAAAATGAGGTGGGGCAGATCTTGGCTCCCAGGCATCCTGCAAAGTAGGCGGGTCACCTCAGGGGCATCCTTTACCCGCTCAAAAATTCGTCTCACATTAGCAGTGAGGATTCTGCCGTCACCCCGAATCGTTATTTTCCTTACTCTTAAGTTTAAGGTGTGTCCAAGCTTTTAACGAAGGCTGATAGTCTCCAGTGTGTTTATTCAAGTCAAGAACTGTTTTTTATAAATCACTGATATCAAAAGTAACATTGGATGTAAACGCTTCTGAGATTCCATGGATATTCACTTTGATTGTATTCCAAATTGGTTACGCACATGTGAGTATGGTTAAAATGACCGTGCAGTTGCAAACTCTGTTCTTGTTCTCCCAGCCACAGAACAGTAAAGTAGTCTTTAGCATTGCTACTTCTGTTTGTAATTCCGCATCAATTTTATTTTGGAGCATCCATGTCTGATCAGCTGTACGTGTCCAATTTTCTACATATTGGGCTGTTTGAATCAAACTAGTGCCACTGAGGACACTACAACAGAAGTTATTGTAAGGTCTGTTTTTGCCGAAGACGAAACGGAGAAACTGAGGCCAGCACGAAAATAATCCAATGCAAGGGAATTTATTCAGGCTCCCGGACGAGGTTCTGCAGTCCAGACGGGAAGGGCCGGAGAAGTCGCCCGGACTCCTCTCAGGCACGGGGTTTTATAGGGAGTGGAGGCATCTGATTGGCTGTGGCCAAGGTGGGTGGGACAAAATGGAGGGTAGTGGGACCCGGATGGAAGGGAGTGGGGCCTGGATGGTATCAGTAAGTCCTGATGGGGCTTTTTTCCCTGGGCTCCCGGCGGGGGGGAGGAGGCGTGTCTGAGCTCCTGGCAAGGGAAGGAGGCGTGTCTGAGCTCCCGGCGAGGGGAGGAGGCGTGTCCGAACTCTCCACGACGCAGCCAACCTTACATTCCGACCTTTTGATGATAGATAGAGGGCGCCGCTCTTTCTGGCTACTTCCTGCTGAATAGGGGCGAAGTAAGGGGGACAGGTCAGTCAGCTGGCACCTCGACTGAAGAGTCGGACACGTCCAACTTCTCGCATACGAGCTGGTAGTGCTGTATTGGGTTCTAGTGGTGGGGCCTTGTTTCCAGGATTCCTGCAAGTAGATTTGCCAGGCATAGTAGGGGCTGGCTTTAAGGGGAGATATTAGAAGAAATGTTATGAGGAGAATTTGAAAGATCAGGAGTTGATGGGCAGGGGCAGCGGGTGAGGCGAAGGCGAGTGGGGCCCAGGGGTTTGGATTTCCACTGGTCATTCTGCTGTGCTGGTTTAAGGCGGGACACATGATACCATGGGGTGTGACCCAGGAGCTTGGCAGCCGTGGGGGTGGTCAGGATAACGGTGTGGGGTCCTGACCACCTGGGCTGCAGAGATCCTGGCTGGAGCTCCTGGAGGAGAAGACTGTCACCTGGCTGAAGGGGTGCTGCCAGGTGCGAGTCTCCAGGTCCTGGAACAATGGGGAGAGCACGATCTGCATGCTCCCTGAGTAAGTGGTGGAGGAGAGATAGATAGGGAAGGTAGGTGGCTAGGGGAGGTGGTTATACCGGGAAATTATGAGAGACCAGGAAGGGTCAGCCATACAGCAACTCAAAGGGACTAAGGCCCGTTGGTTCCCGTGGGGTGGCTCGGATCCGGGCTAGAGCAAGAGGTAGGAGAGTAGGCCAATGGTCAGTTTGGCCAAATGGTCTTTGAGAATGCCGTGGGCCCGTTCGACCTTACCCGATGACTGAGGGTGGTAGGGGATGTGTAGTTTCCAGGAGATGTTGAGAGACTTGACGACCAGCTGGACTACCTGGGCTATGAATGCTGGACCGTTGTCTGATTGGATGGTGGCAGGTAGGCCGAAGCGGGGGATGATCTCTTGAATAAGAATGGATGCTACCGTGTCTGCTGTTTCACGAGAGGTAGGGAAGGCTTTAATCTAACCTGAAAAGGCATCTACAAAGGTTAGGAGGTAGAAAAAGGAGTGAGAGAAGGGGTGTCCCTCGAGGAGACAGGTTAGGGGAGGGGTTTGGTTGGGATAGGAAAGCCTTCCATCAACTCCCATGACCAAGACCTGGGAAGGTATGCTAGGCCCTGAGTAGGAAGGTATAAATGGATTTACCAGCTACTTAGCTTTACCCTGGACTCGGCAAGGGTGATGGGAGTCCTCAAGGCCGGGTTGCATCAGTCATCCAGAAGGCCAAGAAATTTAGGTGAAGGGACTGCCTCCTGCAGACCGGCCTGCTCCCCACATAGAGGTGCAGGGAGTGGGCCTTTGGTCCGGGATGGGCAATCAACCTTCCAGTGTCCAGTTCGTTTGCAATCTGGGCAAGGTCCAGGGGGTGGTCGAGGACAGGGGCACTCCCGGGCCCAATGTCCTTCTCAACCACATCTATAACAGGACCCGGGTGGGACCCTTAAAACATTTCGGAAGGGTTTCGATGGACCTCCCTCACCAGATGTTCGGTGGGCTGCCGGCCTCAGGGCTGCTACAAGAGCTTGGGTTTGGAGGCCAACCTCCTGCCTTAAGTGGGCCTGTCGGGTGGCCTCAGCCTTATCCTCTCGGCCGTTAAAAACTTTAAATGCCATGTTTACCAGGTGTCACATGGGAGTCTGGGGGCCCTCCTCAGCTTTTTTAAGTTTCCTCCTTATATCAGCCGCTGACTGGGAGATAAAGTGGGTGGCTAGGACCGTAGCTCCTACTGAGGAGGCCAGATCCAGCCGTGTATGGAGGATCATAGCGTTAGTTAAGCGGTCAAGGAAGATGGCTGGGTTTTCATCAGGTCCCTGAGTTATTTTCCTTAACTTACCATAGTTGACTACCTTTTGGGCTGCGTTTTGCATGCCCGCCAGGAGGCACTGTAGCATCTGGTCTCGGCGGCGGCGGCCATCTTGACTGTCCTGATAGTCCCAATTAGGGTCGGCCTCTGGGACTGCTGCCGCACCTACTGGCATCTGGTTATCAGTAAGATGTTCCTGATTAGCGTGTTCCCGGGCTGCTGTAAAAATCCGGTCACGCTCGTCTGGGGTGAGGGTGGAGGATAGGATGACAAACGTGTCATGCCAGGTTAAATCATATGCCTGAGTAAGGTAACGGAATTCCTTGGTGTAAGCAGTAGGGTTGGTGGAAAAAGAACCTAGGCGTTTCTCAATGGCCGATAGGTCAGAGAGGGAGAAGGGAACATGCACTCGGACAATGCCCTCTGCTCCGGCCACCTCACGGAGGGGGCAAAGGAGGGAGGCCTTGTCGTTGGGAGCACCGTGTGAGTGGGTGTGAGCACTAACAGGTGAGGCCAGGTTGTAATCAGGAGGTGGAGGAGCTGAAGGGGTTTGAGGTTTATCATAAGGTGGAGGATCATTGGGTCGGGCCAGTGGAAAGGAGAGCTCCTCAGGCGCATTAGGGTCAGAAAAAGAAGAGGAAGGTGGAGGGGCTAAGGGCAGAGAGGAGGTTTCTTTGGCTGGAAGTACCTTGGTGGTGGTGAAAGAGGAACAGAGGTTGGGTTGGGAACGAAGATACCAGAAAGCCTGCACGTTTATAATAATCATAATTAGGCAAAAACCAAGAAAAGACATGGCCAGGGCTATGTGCCACATGGCTACAATAAACACAGTACTACATGCAAGACTGACAAACAAAGGGTGGGTGCCCCCCCAGATGGGAGGCCAGGCTGATGCTTTCCTGGCCACGTCCATGTGGAACCGCGGGTTGAGGCCCACTCAAGCCCCGCAGCTGTTACGCTGTGGGACTACACATAAACTCACTCACTCACTTGCATTGGAATTAGGCAGAAAGAAGGATAGGATTAAAAGTGTAAAGCAGCCACCATCTTAAGGTTGAGGCACAGAATAGGACTAAAAGTGTAAGGCGGCCACCATTTTAAGGGCGAGGCACAGGATAGGATTAAAAGTGTAAAGTGGCCACCATCTTAAGGGCGTGGCACAGGATAGGATTAAAAGTGTAAAGTGGCCACCATCTTAAGGGCGTGGCATAGGATAGGATTAAAAGTGTAAAGCGGCCACCATCTTAAGGGCGTGGCATAGGATAGGATTAAAAGTGTAAAGTGGCCACCATCTTAAGGGCGTGGCACAGGATAGGATTAAAAGTGTAAAGTGGCCACCATCTTAAGGGCGTGGCATAGGATAGGATTAAAAGTGTAAAGCGGCCACCATCTTAAGGGCGTGGCATAGGATAGGATTAAAAGTGTAAAGTGGCCACCATCTTAAGGGCGTGGCATAGGATAGGATTAAAAGTGTAAAGCGGCCACCATCTTAAGGGCATGGCACAGGATAGGATTAAAAGTGTAAAGTGGCCACCATCTTAAGGGCATAGTACAGCCACCATTTTGAAAGGGAGAAAGAGAGAAAGCTAAGAGAGACAGAAAAAGAAAAAGGCCGAAAATACAGTTTTTTAGAAAACGGGAGCCTTTTATGCCAAATGGGCTAACTTACAACAACAAATTTGGTATGAGCCGGGGGTTTGGCTCTGCCGTGAGGCAGGGCTGCTTAAACAGGGCTTCTGAGTACCCACACCTCGGTTGCTGGTGAGGGTTCAGGAAAGTGGGGATGTCTCCCTCAAATTCCTGACCCTAAATATACCCCTCACGGGGAGAGAACAAAAGTGTAGGGACGTCTCCTCTTACACTCAGGTCCTAAACTGGAGTCACGGACTCGTGGGGAAGGAAGCCGGAGTCCTCACGGACTCGCGGTGGGAGGCCTCCTGGGGTCACGGACCCGTGGGGAAGGAAGGGAGGGAAGCCGGAGCCACAGACTTGCGGCGGGATGCCGGGGTCACGGACCCGTGGGGAGGGAAGCTGGGGGTCACGGACCCCGCAGCAGGGACGCCGGGGGTCACGGACCCCGCGGCAGTGGGAATCCCTGATGCTGTGCAGCGGTTTCCTGACAGGGACTCCCTGAAAGCAGCAGGTGAGGTAGTGGGTACCAGAAGTCTTACCTTGTGGTGAAACAAACGGCAGCTTCCCGGTCCGGCTCTGCGCGGAGGAGTCAGTTTCCCCAGGGAGGGGTCTTACAACTCCCTCCTGGCTGGCTCGCCATCTGTAAGGTCTGTTTTTGCCGAAGACGAAACAGAGAAACTGAGGCCAGCACGAAAATAATCCAATGCAAGGGAATTTATTCAGGCTCCCGGACGAGGTTCTGCGGTCCGGACAGGAAGGGCCGGAGAAGTCGCCCGGACTCCTCTCAGGCACGGGGTTTTATAGGGAGTGGAGGCATCCAATTGGCTGTGGCCAAGGTGGGTGGGACAAAATGGAGGGGAGTGGGACCCGGATGGAAGGGAGTGGGGCCTGTATGGTATCAGGTAAGTCCTGATGGGGCTTTTTTCCCCGGGCTCCCGGCAGGGGGAGGAGGCGTGTCTGAACTCTCCACGACGCAGCCAGCCTTACAGTTATCAGTGTGACCAGGGAGACTGTAGCAAAAATTCTCATGCCTAAGGCTCTACGAGCACGACAAGTGAGCTGGTAAGAAGGTTCGCGAAATGTAAAGTGAGCGTAGCAGCCCATGGTTCAGAAAAATTGACAGGAATCGATAATCCAGGAATACGACTGTGAATTATCAGGGTGAATATGTTCTGTTTTCATATAGTGCTATGATTAAGGCAATAATAAAATTGACAAGAGACAGAAGTCAGTTGGGTGATATTTACCTGGAGCTGACCTTTTTTAGCTGTGAGAAAAAAACATGAGGATTGAAAACACAGACCGTCAATTGAGTGGTGATGTTTCTAATGAAGGTGATATTAAAGTACCTTGAACAGAATTACTATTATTCAATAGTGTTCTGACCCAGATGCTACGTTTCATAAATGAGAGTTTAGCTGTTCTGTGTCCGGGGCAGTCACGGGTCCCGCAGCCCACGCTTCCTGATCATGATACATTCAGGAGGAGTGTCACTGCAGAGTACCAGCTGCACTGCTGGAGGGTTGGGAACAGAACGTATGTCCAACGTTTTTGCCTCTACAAAGGGGACACACACCGCATAGGACACCGCGGCCAACATGGAGTCGGGGTTTTTCCCTGACCCTGGCGCTCCAGGGGACACACACCGCATAGGACACCGCAGCCAACATGGAGTCGGGGTTTTTCCCTGACCCTGGCGCTCCAGCAGTTGCTCAGCCTCCTACATGATTTCCTTGATCTGTTCCCATGTTACGGGTTCGGTTGTGATCGTGACTCTGGTTGGCCCTTGTTCCATCTTCGCATTCAGATCCGGTTGGCTAATGGCTCATGCTGGAGGGACTGGGCCCACAGTTGGCCACCATGGGTCCCTCCAGTGTCCTGTTCCATGGTCACACATATTTGGAGGGCACCTGCACGGTTTGTCCATCTCCAGAAAATACAAGCACACCCCCTTCCCCGAGTCAGCAAATCTGCCGGGCCTTTGCACTGTCCTTTCTCAGGGAGTTCCATAACGCTTTCGGATAAGCTTGCCTCTCTTCCTCTAGCCCTTGCCAGTGTCTTTCTCCTGGAGTCTTCCCACCTGTGAAGTAAACAAGGCTACATGTAGTTGGGTTTGAGGTGGTGATTGGTCTCCTGTTCCCCCTTTTTGCTGTTTCAGTATTCATCTTAGTGTTTGATGTGTCTGCTCAGTAATCCCTTGTCTTCGGGATTGTATCGAATTCCTGTTTTGTGTTTGATTGCCCACAATTGTAAAAAGTTTTGAAAAGCATGACTTGACATAAGCGGGTCCAGTGTCAGTTTTGAATTGCTTAGGGACCCCCATATGGGCAGTTGATGACAGTGTCATCAGACATGACCAGCTGTTTCTCGAGACTGTTTGACATGTAGCATGTAGCATGAGATATCTACAGTTACATGACCATAGCTGAGCTTGCCGAAGAAGCCTGCTGTATGTGTAGCGTCCATCTGTCAAACTGCATTTGGAGCTAAGCCTCGCGGGTTACATCCTTCTACGGGTGGAACACCAGGGATATGTTGGCAGGTGGGACAGGCTTGCACAATGGCTCAAGCCTGGTTGTGAGATAGATGAAACAGAGGTGTTTTGATGTAATAATGCATGAGAATCTTGGACCTGTTGAAATAAAGAACCAATTAGCTTATCTGCTTTCTCATTGCCTAGAGGTAATGGCCCAGGAAGTTGTGTGTGATAGGATATCAGAAATACGAAAAGGAGCAGCATGAGAATGAGTAACTTGTTGATGTCTTAAGAAGTAAGTTAAGCCGTTCTGGTTCTACGGAGCTTTTAATAGTGGCAATCTCAATGCGACTGGCTACATTTACAACGTAGGCCGAATCGGGAGACAGTATCAATAGGGGATAATGCTGTGAGCTGCCGAACCTGAATACCTGCCAGTCATTCTGAACGTAGAGCTGAAACTCCAGGGGTCTTGATTGTTTGAGTATGTTTAGGTCCATAAATAGCTTCATGGCCTTTAGAAGAGCCATCAGTAAAATAAGTCTGTCGACCTGGAATAGGCTTGTGATGAGTAATCACAGGGAGGATTTCAGGATGAACGTTGTAAAATGGCAAAATCTTATCTGAAAGGTAATGGTTATCTGTAACTCCTACAAAATCTGTGAGGGCGATTTGCCATGCACTCCACAGTTCCCAGGCCACTGCCTGCTGTTTGGAATCCCAGATGACACCTTTAATCAGGGTCAAATCCTGTAAGCATTTTTGATCTATGTTTGGCTGTTGTTTTAAGTTGTGTGATTAAAGAAAGGTAAGCTTGCAAGGATTTTACTATCTGATTGGATAGAAAAAGTGATTCTATTACCATTATAATTTTCTCTATGAACTGTCCTAAAAGTCCTGTTGGAGGCCAGGCGTGGTGGCTGACGCCTGTAATCCCTGCAGTTTGGGAGGCTGAGGCGGGCAGATCACGAGGTCAGGAGTTCGAGACCAGCCTGGCCAACATGGTGAAACCCTCTACTAAAAATCCATAAATTAGCCAGGTGTGATGGTGAGCACCTGTAATCCCAGCTACTTGGGAGGCTGAGGCAGGAGAATTGCTTGAACCCAGGAGGCGGAGATTGCAGTGAGCCGAGATTGTACCATTGCACTCCAGCCTAGCGCCTGGCAACAGAACAAGACTCTGTCTCAAAAAAAAAGAAAAAAAAAATATATATCATCCATGTAACGAATGACTTAAGGGGTGGGAAACATGCTTCGAGACTACTTTAATGCTTTTCCTACAAAATGCTGGCATAATGTAGGACTGTTGAGCATGCTTTGGCGTAAAACTTTCCACTGATAGTGAGAGATAGACTCTCTGACTAATAGAAGGCACAGAGAATGCAAATTGAGGCTTGTCCTTCTCATGCAATAGTATAGTATAAAAAAATCTGAGATCAGCCGGGCGTGGTGGCTCACGCCTGTAATCCCAGCACTTTGGGAGGTCGAAGTGGGTGGATCACGATATCAAGAGATCGAGACCATCCTGGTCAACTTGGTGAACCCCATCTCTACTAAAACTACAAAAAATTAGCTGGGCATGGTAGTGTGTGCCTGTGATCCCAGCTACTCAGGAGGCTGAGGCAGGAGAATTGCCTGAACCCAGGAGGCGGAGGTTGCGGTGAGCCGAGATTGCGCCATTGCACTCCAGCCTGGGTAACGAGCGAAATTCCATCTCAAAAAAAAAAAAAAAAAATTCTGAGAGCTGTATCTATGAGAGGCCAATCTCTTGGCATGGCTGTTGGGGACAGTAAACCTTGTTGCAATGCACCCATTGGTTTAATCTGTGAATTCATAGCTGTCAAGTCATGTAGCAGTTGCCATTTTCTTGATATTTTTAAATCACAAACACTGGTGAATTCCAAGTGCTGACTCTTCTGTATGGCCTTCATTAAATTGTTCTCATATTAACTGATGAAGCGGAGTCAGTTTCCCCTGTGATAGGAGCCACTGATCCACCCATACGGGTTTGGCAGTCAGCCACGCTTAATGGCAAAGTGGTGGATGTATAAGTGTCAATGACTCCTAAGCCTTTTCTGCTCTGATAACTCATCTTTTTCAACATTTTAAATCCCAGACTATCAATTTTCTCATTGTTAAGTCTCACGTCCCATGGCGTAAGTATGTCTCGGCTTCATAGATTAATAGCTGTATTTGTAACATAAGTTTGAAAAGTACATGACTGCCCATCTGGACTGAGGCCGGGTAAAATTTCAGTATTCCGCTGAACACAAGCTGTTCCTATTCCCACTAAGGATGTAGAGACTAATTGTAAAGGAGAAGATGAGGGCCACTTGTTTAGATGTTACTGATACACCTGCTCCCGTGTCCATAAGCCGACAAATTTCTTTCCTTTAACTTTCATAGGCCGATTAAAATCTGTGGGTTGGGAGAGGTAAATTTCCCATGTAGCTGTATTCCCAAATCCTTGATTTTCTCCTGTCTCCCCTTTCTTGGAGAAGGGTGTGACTTGCAGGGAATAAGCAATAGCCGAGCAATGTATTCTTCTGGTTCAAAAACCCAGAGATCCTGTGACAATTACTTGAATTTCTCCTTCATAATCAGTCAGTAACTCCAGGGACAATGATAATGCCTTGTAAGTTAGGACGGCTTTTACCCCAGATTAATCCTATATATCCCGTTGGCAAAGGTCCCCAAAAGCTGGTGGGAATTTTGGTGTGTCTGCCTTCTCCAACTAACGTGACTTTTTCTCTAACTGGGAGATGTAATCCTGCACTTCTGGATGTTCCTGGGGAGAGGGAATATGTTCCTCCGAGGACTCACCCCTGAAGTGGGGTTGTGGTCTGGATGGGAAGTGCCCTCACTGTTTGAGGGGGCTGGGTCCACCCCCCCACTCTTGTTTCCTGACATGGGAGTGCCCTTCTGTTGGAATTTTGAGCGGAATTGATTAGCCCAGTGGTTTCCTTCACTACACTGAGCGCAAATTCTTGGCATTTTTCCTTTTGGCAGGGATACCGCGTTGTAAGATCCCTTTGCCATTAGTCTGAGGACATTCCTACTTTAAATTCTCAATTTTCCAGAGTTTCAACAAACACCATAAATTATTTAATTCGTGACAATTCTGAGAGAACTTACAATTTTGTTATTTTCATGTGTCAATCTTGCTGCTAGACAGGAATTACAGAGGTAAGCAGGAGTCTGGAGATAGTGAAGCTTCCACATTACCCCTTTAAAAGGTTTATTTTATTTTATTTTATTTATTTATTTATTTTTTGAGACGGAGTTTCGCTCTTGTTACCCAGGCTGGAGTGCAATGGCGCAATCTCGGCTCACCGCAACCTCCGCCTCCTGGGTTCAGGCAATTCTCCTGCCTCAGCCTCCTGAGTAGCTGGGATTACAGGCACGCGCCACCATGCCCAGCTAACTTTTTTTTTTGTATTTTTAGTAGAGACGGGGTTTCCCCATGTTGACCAGGATGGTCTCGATCTCTTGACCTCGTGATCCACCCGCCTCGGCTTCCCAAAGTGCTGGGATTAGAGGCGTGAGCCACCGCACCCGGCCAAAAGCTTTCTTTTAAAAATAACTGTTACTGGAAGGCTTTCACCTTCTTTATGATAGACATGATGCTAGGATAGCAGGACAGAGCCTAAGGCCTGTCACAAGGCACTTCATTGGTTTGCCTGGGAAGTTACTTTGCCATTGTATCTGCTCGTGGCCTCACGTGTCTTTGTGGCAGCAGACTGGCTCTTTTCCTTTTTTTTGTCTTAACTATGTCAGTTTTCTGTGGAACAGACTGGCTCTTTGACTTAATTTTTCTCTGTCTTTGTTGGCCTCCCTGTGGCTGTGCCTGTCATAGGTCATTCCCATCTTTCAGGGACTCTTACCCATCATTGGCTAACCAGCCATCCACCTGCGGGGCACGATCGTTGGGCTTTAGAGAAGCACGAGCAAACCAGTCCGAAGTCAGACTTAGAATCTCTTATTGTGCCGTCTGTGCCTACGTAGGAGTCAGATTACACCTTAGCAAGTTATTTTCTCAAGTGTGTTTAAGGCCTGGGTCTCTCTTCTCTACACTCACAGCTGCATTTTACAAGCCACTTAGAAGGTAAAGAGGGGAGGCCTGGGAAAGAAAAATACCTTATAGAAGACCTGTGTCAGTTTGATAATTTTCTACCTTCTCTTGAGATGAGCTTTCTTCTGTGGGTAATGGCTGGCACTTAGTGCCATTATTTGGGAGGGCACCGCCTTGACAGTGGACTGTATGCTCCTAAATAGGAGCAGAATAAACAAGGCAGTAATGGACAGCCACCTAAAGTAAGTACTACACTCCCCATCAGAGTCTGGAATCTGCCAAAAGACGAAAGCCATCCACTAAAAAGAGTCCAGGGTCCAACCTTTGCAGGTTTGGACTAGAACAGGGCCTAACATTCTCATTTTGGCAGTGATTTCCATAACTGCCTGTCTGTGTTCATCAATTTTTTTTTTTTTTTTTTTTTTTTGAGACGAAGTTTCGCTCTTGTTACCCAGGCTGGAGTGCAATGGCACGATCTTGGCTCACTGCAGCCTCCGCCTCCTGGGTTCAGGCAATTCTCCTGCCTCAGCCTCCTGAGTAGTTGGGATTACAGGCACGCGCCACCATGCCCAGCTAATTTTTTGTATTTTTAGTAGAGACGGGGTTTCACCATGTTGACCAGGATGGTCTCGATCTCTTGACCTCGTGATCCACCCACCTCGGCCTCCCAAAGTGCTGGGATTACAGGCGTAAGCCACCGCACCCGGCCCTGTTGTCATCAATTTCTAAATAACAGTGAGGTAAATTTACCAGACTCTTCCTTCTGAAGCCCGAAGATAATCTAATGCCAGTCTGTTCTGATAAGTTTCATTTCTCATCTGTGTAGATCGTACAGCTAACAATTCTAAAGCTTTAGATGTTTCATTAGTTATAATTTCTAATACTGCTTGTAATCTAATGAAATGATTAATCATGTAGATGGGAATACGATATGACCATGATTCATCTTGTGCCCAGGTGGCTGCCATGATAGTTAATTATTCTCTCTGGAGGCCAATCTGTATCTTTCCAATCTGTGTATCCTCCTTTTTTTTTTTTTTTTTTGAAGTCTGCTCATTTGTTCCTGTGTTTAGGCTCATCATAAATAGGATGAATATCCTAATGTTTCTCCCTGTTTTAAGGGTAACAGGAAGAATGCGAGTTTAATAATACCTAATACACAAGCTCTTATCCGTTTTTCTGGCAACCGCCTGTAGGCTGGCTGACCACAGATCCAATAGAGTCCTGCAGGCACCTGCCATGTTTGGTGCATCTGGTTGATGCTAAGAGTGGTTTGAAGAAGGGAACCTAGAAAACGGGTTAAAAACGAGATGGCCTTGAGCTGTTTTTACCTTTTCTACTTTCTCTCCGCCATAGTTTTTCCTATAGCTTCATTATAGTACTGTTGCCCTTAACAAGCTAATTCACCTGCAGGGTGTGTGTGTATAGCTGGTACCCCAGCCAGCTACGCAGTATCCTCCTATGATAGGAGTTGAGAGCCAAGTATTAGAGCCAGTAGGCGTTAATTATGGAGCATCTGCGCTGGAGAGAATTAATGTGTAGTTGTCATGGGGAAGCAATTGTTTCACCTCCCAAGGCCACCTGTTTCCCATGTCAGTTCCTCTGCATATGTAACATGAGGTAACTCCTGTATTTCCTGCTGTATTCTCGGCTAACTGTTCAGATTTTAGTGGCAGGGATTACCTGGTTAATATCTTCACCTAACGATTTGAAAATCCTAAATCGTTGCTGTGGTTTGTGAGCTCGAGTCCTTTTGATAATATTAAAAACACGATGCTGTCAGTAGCTTGCACGCTGGAATATTTAATGCCTAATCTCTTTAGTTCAGGATTCATCTCTTTTTCTGTGGCTGCATCGCTGTATCCAGTTGGGACCTCAGTGCCTGTTGCTCAATCAGATGAACTCTGATTTGAAATAACAAATTCAGTGAGGCGATAGGAACTTCCTGTTACACAGCTGTCACAGTTATACCGATCTGTTGAGGCTTCTGGAGAAGTTTATGTCCTGAGGCTGCGGAGTATCACTAATCCAGTACGGGGTGTGACTGGATACAGTCAGCTTTCCTTTGGAATCAGGAATGTAACAACCCCAAGAGGAACGTGCTGACATGACTCCATGCTGAGGGTTGCTATAACAGATTGGGGCCACTGTTATTACTTATTTTTACAGAGTGTTCTTGTTATCTGGCAGGCATCTAAATACGGATATTACAGATACACGCTGCCTTGACGCTGCCTTTGTCAGAGGAGGGTACTCAGGTTGAATTGTAAAGAGATCCTTTTCCAGACCTGTGACGGAGCGTGAACCAAGTTCCAGGTAGAAGTTTGGGGTCACAGCAGATATAGGGCTGATCATCACCAAGATCACAGATTGAATAAGTAGTTTGGTTACATATACAAGTTCCTAGGGGAGTTCCCATACATTATAATGGGTTTGACATATAAGGTTTTAACTTGTGTGTTTCTACCCGTGTAGTACGCGTGCACATAGGACATCCGTCCAAAGCTTCCTCCCTTTCTAAGATTGCCACAGCCTAACATGATTAAAATGAAAAGCGACATCTTAGACTAAGACCTGGCCAGGAGTGCTTTCTCCTGGAAGCAAGCTTTGCAACAATCACAACATGGTAACAACATAGTTAATATTGCTAGAATAACAGTAAGACTTAAAATCTCAGTTCACATTTATTTATCTGGTGGAGATTCCTCAAGCTTCGGCTAGTGTGTTGACTAGTGAGCTTCCGGTTATGTGACTAGAGCAGGGCTTGATGATTCTTCATTGATTAGTTGTGTCTGAGGTCAGGCTGGTCTGGGTTTGGTCTCTGTCTGCCACTCGTCTTAAGCTTAGTTTGGTGGGTTGACTCGGGTCTGGGTGGCTGGTCCATGCGTCCTGGGCAGCGGCTCGCTTTAACCAGCTGTGATGGATCCAGAGAACAGCTTCATCAACCTTGACAGCAGTGCGGGTAGATAAGATTATGATAAAGGGCCTGTCCCACGTGGGTCCTAATGTGGTTGGGATGGGGGGACTGGGCTAGACTTAAGGGCAATCTTTCTGCATCGGACTTCATACTTCTTTCACAGCTGTACCTAAGGCCTGCATTTGTCTTCTCCAGGTTAGCGCTCCTGTGTCTTTGAGATCTCCTTTAATTTTGGTAATGAGAGGGGGAGGCCTTCCAAACGTAACTTTGTAGGTTTTTTCTGGGTGCATCTGATTTGAAGAAGAACCATGGGTAGAGCCTGATCTCACTTTAGGTAGGTTACTTGACAGAAGTTTTCTTACCTATTGCTTGGTTCATCCTTCCAACGTTTCCTGAACTCTCGGGACAGTGTGCGGTATGCAGCTTGCATCTTGTTTTTAATACCTGGGATAGGTGTTGACCAACTTCAGCTGCAAATACTGGGCCATTATCTGACCCGATAGTCAAAGGCACCTCAAACTTGTGAATGTGTGTGCTAGTAACACCCAGTTACTTCTCAGGCCTTTTCAGTTGGGGAAAACCTTCACTCACTCAGAATAGGTACATACAAGGACCAATAAATATCTAAGACCTCTTACACAGGGTAACTCAGTAAAATCTACAATCAGGTTCTCACAGGGGGTGAATTCCTGGGGGCCGGATTGGTCCTTGGCTAGGGTTGTTTTGTGCACAAGTTAAGCGCTTTTCACAGACAGCAGTGGTAATAGCTGTAAGCTGTTGTAAGGTTGACTAAAAGGATGGGGAGGCGGACCCAGGGTCAGGTTTAGCAAGTTTATTTCAACCTGCCAGGCTAGCTGCGTTACCACAGGCAGTGAAGGCAGCAGCCTGGCTTACAGACTATAGGGGTTATATAGGGGGTTTACAGGTAGCCAGGTGCTCTTCTAAGAAAACCACATCTTGGTTCTTAGGGGCTAACATTCTGTTTAATTGGGTCAACATCCTGGGTTTCAGAGCCAGGTGCGACCACATCCGGGAACCTAGGTGCCCTGTTTACAGGGCATGAGCTCGGCTTAGCCGGGGAGAATGGCTAGGGGGGTCTATGGGCTTGCCTTGCTGTGACCCTACCATTCCAGCCTTCTGATATATATAGATATATATAATGAGAGAAGGGGCGCCATTTGTTTTTAGCGGCTTCATATTGAGAGGGACGTTGGCTGGAGTGAGGCTGGCTTGCAAGTTGGTAGTCCTGGAACACCATCATGCCCTGTAATGTGCCACGGGTAAAAGCTTGTAATTGATTCTGCAAAAAACTGGGTGAAAAGGCGTAAGGCAAGGGCCAAAGACCAAAGGAGGAGAAGAGTTACAGCAGGGCCGAGGAGGGGAGCAGCCAGGGGGAGGAGAGTTCCAGCAGAGCCGAGGAGGGGAGGCCGCCAGTGGGAGGAGAGTTGGCCGAGGAGGGGAGTCCGCAAGCGGGAGGAGAGTTACAGCAGGTCCGAGGAGGGAAGCAGCCAAGAGGAGGAGAGTTACAGCAGGGCCAGGGAGGGGAGCAGCCATGGGGAGGAGAGTTACAGCAGGGCTGAGGAGGGAAGCAGCCAGGAGGAGGAGAGTTACAGCAGGGAGGAGGAGAGTCATAGGAGGTCCGAGCATGGGAGGCCGCCAGGAGGAGGAGAGTTACAGTAGGGCCAGGGAGGGGAGTAGCCACGGGGAGGAGAGTTACAGCAGGGCCGAGGAGGGGAGGCCGCCAGGAGGGGGAGAGTTATAGGAGGGCCGAGCACGGGAGGCCGTCAGGAGGAGGAGAGTTACAGCAGAGCCGAGGAGGAAAGCAGCCAGGAGGAAGAGAGTTACAGCAGGGAGGAGGAGAGTCATAGGAGGGCCGAGCACGGGAGGCCGCCAGGAGGGGGAGAGTTACAGCAGGTCCGAGGAGGGGAGCAGCCATGGGGAGGAGAGTTACAGCAGAGCCGAGGAGGGGAGCAGCCATGGGGAGGAGAGTTACAGCAGAGCTGAGGAGGGGAGGCCGCCAGCGGGAGGAGAGTTGTAGGAGGGCCGAGGAGGGGTGTCTGCCAGGAGGAGGTGAGTTACAGCAGGGCCGAGGAGGGGAGGCCACCAGCGGGAGGACAGTTGGCCGAGGAGGGGAGTCCGCCATGAGGAGGAGAGTTACAGCAGGGTCGAGGAGGGGAGGCCACCAGGAGGAGGAGAGTTACAGCAGGGTCGAGGAGGGGAGGCCGCCAGCGGGAGGAGAGTTACACCAGGTCCAGGGAGGGGAGCAGCCAGGGGGAGGAGAGTTGGCCGAGGAGGGGAGGCCGCCAGGAGGAGGAGAGTTACAGCAGGGCCGGGGAGGGGAGGCCGCCAGGAGGAGGAGAGTTACAGCAGGGTCGAGGAGGGGAGGCCGCCAGCGGGAGGAGAGTTACACCAGGTCCAGGGAGGGGAGCAGCCAGGGGGAGGAGAGTTGGCCGAGGAGGGGAGGCCGCCATGAGGAGAAGAGTTACAGCAGGGCCGAGGAGGGGAGGCCGCCAGCAGGAGAGTTACAGCAGGGCCAGGGAGGGGAGCAGCCACAGGGAGGAGAGTTACAGCAGGGCTGAGGAGGGGAAGCCGCCAGGAGAAGAGTTACAGCAGGGCTGAGGAGGGGAGGCCGCCAGGAGGAGGGGAGTTATAGGAGGGCCGGGGAGGGGAGGCCGCCAGGGGGAGGAGAGTTATAGGAGGGCCGAGGAGGGGAGGCTGCCAGTGAGAGGAGAGTTGGCCGAGGAGGGGAGCAGCCAGGAGGAGGAGACTTACAGCAGGGCCGGGGAGAGGGGTAGCCAGGGGGAGGAGAGTTACAGCTGCCCATTTGCTAACTCCACTAACTAGTATCTAACACGTTTCAGAATCTTAACATGGCTGTGATCTTGTGAAATGCATACATGGTCATCTCCTTTCCTGGCACAGAATTCCTAAAGTTCATGACACTTTGAAATTTATAAGTGACTTCTTTGAATGGTAATGAGTTGACTGATGGTTGGTAACCCCTAGATAACTTCAGGATGGGTACTTGTCAGGGGAAAGACTACACTGGGATTCGAGGTCTGGAAAGTTCAGCCCCGCACCCCAATCTCCAAAAGGGGAGAGGGGCTAAGGTTAAGCTGACCAGCATTGGCAAATAATTTAACCAATCACGGCTATGTAATAAAGCCTCCGTCAAAGCCCATAAAGAGAGGGTTTGGGGAGCTTCCAGATAGCTAATTGTGTTCCTGGAGGTGGTGTGCCCCTGGGGGAGATCATAAAAGCTCTGGGTCCCTTCCCTCTATGCATCTCTTCATCTGTAACCTTTGTAATAAATTTTCTTTAAAATAAAGTGAAAAATTAAAGTGTCTGTCTAAGTTTTGTGACTGGCTCTAGCTAATTAATGGAAGCTGAGAAAGGGGACATGGGAAGCTGATTTATAGCAAGTCAGTCAAAAGCACAGGTAAAAAACATCCTGGGGCTTAAAGGAGGTGGGCGACAGTCCCATGGGACTGAGACTTACCCTATGGGATGTGATGTCCACCGCAGAAAATACTTGGTGTATGAGGAAAAGCGTCCACACATCTGGGCACAGACGTACTCTGTGCTGACTGCTGTTGGGGGGGAGAGCAGAGCAAAGCAATTTGTTTTTTCCCCCTCAGAATGGCCAAAATGAACCTCCTGATATCCTCAGTGAATATTACACCTGATACCAACTTACTCATCTCAGTTGATGCAGTTCCCATGGCTACAGCTGCTAAGACCAAAAACCCTGGGGTGATTCCTGAATTCACTCAAGCTCTCTAAAAATCCGAGTTGGCCCCTTTAAAAAACAAAAAACCAGAATCTGGCCACATTGCCTAAGCCACAACTCCAGTTCATTCATCCTCACCTGGACTGTGGGAGTAGCCTGCAGTTTGATCTTCCTCCTTCCACAACCCCACAGTCTCCTGTCCACTCTACAACCAGACAGAGCCTGGTAAGACACTGGTAACATCACCTCACCCTCTTCAGTTTCACTTTTTTTGATACGGATTCTCACTCTTGCTCAGGCTGGAGTGCAGAGTGCCACAGTCTCGGCTCATTGCAGCCCCCATCTCCCAGGTTCAAGCGCGTCTTCCACCTCAGCCTGCGAGTAGCTGAGACTCCAGGCACCTGCCACCACGCCCAGCTGATTTTTGTATTTTTAGCCACCTTAGGCCGACTCATTCTCCATACAATACCCCTATACTCCCTGTCACAAAGGCCGACGGCTCATATCAGCTAGTCTAGGATCTCCGGGCTATCAATCAGGTGGTCTTTCCCATCCATGCGGTAGTTCCTAACCCCAAACCATAAACGCTCCATTCCCTCACCCCTCCAGATACAACCCATTACATTGTCATAGACCTGAAACATGCCTTTTTTACCATTCCTCTCCACTCTGACTCCCAAGATCTCCTTGCTTTCACTTGGACTGACCCTAAAACCCTCCAGTCACAACAACTTACTTGGACAGTCCTCCCCAAGGCTTTACAAACAGCACCCATTTCCTTGGGCAAGCTGTAGCTCAAGACCTCACCTTCCTGGACCTCTCCCCTAGCCAGCTCCTCCAGTACACAGATGACAGGACTCTCAGACTCACACTATTACCCTTCTAAACTTTCTTTTTATTTATTTTTTTTCTTTTAAAGACGGGGTTTCACCATGTTGGTCAGGCTGGTCTTGAACTCCCGACCTTAGGTGATCCGCCCGCCTTGGCCTCCCAGAGTGCTGGGATTACAGGCGTGAGCCACCGTGCCCAGCCTAAACTTTCTTGCTAGTAAAGGATATATAGGGTTTTCCCCTCCAAAGCACAGCTCTCCACTCCAACAGTGACGTACTTAGGAGTCCAGCTGTCCCCTGGGACCTGAGCCATGACCCCAGCATAGGCAGCACTGATAGACGGCCTGCCCCCATCCACCTCTAAGGGAGAAATCCTCTTTCCTAGGACTAGCAGGCTTCTTCAGAATATGGATTCCCAGTTTTGCCCTCCTAGCCCTCCGCGTCTATGAAGCAGCTAAAAGCCCTTTCGGTCCTTCACACAACATAATCCCTCGCTTCCACCAACTTAAAGCTCCTGCTCCGTCTTTGCCTGGCATGTCTCCGCCCTTCATTCCAGAAACCATGGAACGGCCCCCCGTGCTGTCCTCGGCCAACAATAAAGGAAACCAGGCAGCACCGCCCGAGGGTGGCCCACCTGCCCCAGGGCGCTAGCAGTAGCTGCCACCCTACCCCTAGAAAACAAAAACATTCAGTCAAGACACCACAGTCCACAGCCCACAAAATCTACACGCTCTCCTCTTCTCTGCAGCACTGAGCACACTTTCTCCTTGTATCCAACTACTCCATGCCCGCTTTCTTGAAAGCTGAGTTCCACCTCTCCAGATGTGCTCCCCTCAATCCTACATACATCTCTACTTCCAGTATATTCCTCCTCCTTGATCACCTACAGCCTCATTTCCCTAATATCTCCCCTGAACCTGTCCCCGATCCTGACGACCAGTTATTTATAGACGGCTCCTCTTCCAAATCAGTTGACTCCCATAAAATCACTCCGTATGCAGTCGTCTCCCTTGACCGAGTAATTGAAGCTAAACCCCTACCCCCAGGGACCTCCTCCCAAAAGACAGAACTTAGAGCTCTCACCAGGGCCCGAACCCATGAGTCAACATTTTTACTAACTCCAAATATGCCTATCACATTCTCCATTCTTATGCCACCATCTGGCAAGAGAGAGGATTTCTTCCTGCCAAAGAAACCTCGATCACTAATGGCCCCCTTATTTACCAACTCCTCCCAGCTGCACACCTCCCGGCTAAAGCAGGGGCTGTAAACTCTTGAGAACACCAAACAGGGTCAGATGAGATCTCCAGAGGAAACAGAAAGGTCGACGGGGCAGCAAAAGAAGCCTCCCTTTTCCCGGGCGATGTGGCTCAAGCCTGTAATCCTAGCACTTTGGGAGGCCGAGACGGGTGGATCACGAGGTCAAGAGATCGAGACCATCCTGGTCAACATGGTGAAACCCCGTCTCTACTAAAAATACAAAAAAATTAGCTGGGCATGGTGGCGCGTGCCTGTAATCCCAGCTACTCAGGAGGCTGAGGCAGGAGAATTGCCTGAACCCAGGAGGCAGAGGTTGTGGTGAGCCGAGATCGCGCCATTGCACTCCAGCCTGGGTAACAGGAGCAAAGCTCCGTCTCAAAAAAAAAAAAAAAAAAAAAAAAAGAAGCCTCCTTTTTTTCTGCCCCGCCCCTCTCTTCCTCATTACCCCCACCACCCAAACCCAATATTCACCCACTGAAAAAGCGTCACTGCTACAACAAAGGGTCTCCTGCCAAGGGAACTGGATAGTCAAAGATCAAAAACTCATCCTCCCCCAAGCAAAAACCAAAGAAATCCTAACATCTCTTCACCGGTCCTTCCATATCAGTGCGTGCGTACCCCCGCACTTCTTCACCCTTATTTCTCTTCCCCTCACCTATTTACCTGACTGAAAGACATAACCTCAAATTGTTGTATGTGCTCTGTCACTTCCTCCCATCCCTACACATCAGCTAAGAGGAACACTCCCAGAGGAAGACTGGCCATAGACTTTACCCACATCCCTACTGTTAAGAGAACTGTTTCTTCTTACTCTTATATAAAACACCTTTTCCGGGTGGGTCGAAGTCTTTCCCATCTCCTCGGAAACAGCTGTAGTTTCCCAAATTCTTTTAACAGCCTCCCGTGCTCCATACAATCAGACAGTGGCCCTCGCTTCATCTCCCAAATCACCCAACAAGTCTCTCAGTCCCTTGGCGTCCAGTGGCACCTCCGTATCCCATACCAACCCCAGTCATCAGAAAAAGCCGAAAGGTCAAATGGGGTCCTTAAAACTCAGTTAACTAAACTGACTTTTGAAGTCCAGAAACCCTGGACCTCCCTTCTGCCCACAGCCTGAACCCACATCAGACCCAGCCCAAAAGCACCCTCCTTCCTCAGCCCATTTGAGTTAATGTATGGATGCCCTTCCTCTTACAAAACAGGTCCCCTTCTGACTCTCAGCTAGGAGAATACCTCCCAACACTTCCCCTCATCTGCCGTCTCCTCCGTGAACAAGCAGACCAGGCCCTCCCAAAGCCCCAGGAAGGCATCATCAAATGGACCCTCCTACCAGCAGAACATGTCTTCCTAAAAACTTCACAGGCCGGGCATGGTGGCTCACGCCTATAATCCCAGCACTTCGGGAGGCTGAGGTGGGAGGATCGCTTGAGCCCAGAAGATCGAGACCAGCCTGGGCAACACAGTGCGACGTCGTCCCTTAAAGAAAAAAGAAAAAGGTCCGGGCGCGGTGGCTCATGCCTGTAATTCCAACACTTTGGGAGGCTGAGGCGGGCGGATCATGAGATCAAGAGATCGAGACTATCCTGGTTAACATGGTGAAACCCTGTCTCTACTAAAAATACAAAAATTAGCCTGGCATGGTGGCACACGCCTGTAGTCCCAGCTACTCGGGAGGCTGAGGCAGGAGAATTGCTTGAAACCCGGAGACGGAGGTTGCAGTGAGCCGAGATCATGCCACTGCACTCCAGCCTGGCACCTGGTGACAGAGCAAAACTCTGTCTCAAAAAAACAAAACAAAAAAACCAACGTCTTAACACAGCAAGACTTAAACCAAAATCGGAAGGTCTCTTTCCAGTTCTTTTCATAACCCTCACCGCAGCTAAACTCTGAGGACCTATCTCTTGGTACCATCTTTCCAGATTAAAAAGAGCTCCTGAAGCACCCACTGACCCACCAACTGCCATCCTCCACCAATTCTCCAGCACCCTCCTTAGTCCAACGAAACTCCACCTTAACCCTGTCCCTAAAGCCCCATGAGCAGGTAACTCCTTCATCTATCACCTCTGCCTGCCCCTGCTCCAGGTGCAAGGTCCTCACGATGAGCAACAGCCTCTCCCCATAGCACACAAAATATCAGAAGTCCTCTCCTCTCTCTCCCTATTCCCACACGTAGAAAGTTCTTAACTCACCTATTCACTGCTCATTTTCAAGAGATTTTGGCTACCCATGGGACGCTATCAGCCACGTCACAGACCCTCTAGAAGAGGCCACCTCCCCATACAGTCCCTGCCACTTCCTTCCCCCAGATACAGACTCCGATTCTTCCTCAAGTTCCTAACGTTTTTAATAGTCACACTGCCTCTGCTCCCTCGGAGTCCCTTCTCACTTCTCTAAGGCTTGAACGATCTCTCAATCTCACTCACCTCTACACTTGCTTCCTGTTGCTGGACCTGTTTCTCCCTCTCCTCTGTTGCCTACTCAGCCATCCCAATTTCTCAGCCCTGGGACCATTTTCCCATTCGCTTTTCACATACTGTCCAAAAAGGCTCTGCTTTTGTAGACAGAGCCCTCGCCCTCACTGGGAACTATCCCACTTCCCTCGCTAACAAAGCTAGCAGCCGGGCGCGGTGGCTCACGCCTGTAATCCCAGCACTTTGGGAGGCCGAGGCAGGTGGATCACGAGGTCAAGAGCTCGAGACCATCCTGGTCAACATGGGGAAACCCCGTCTCTACTAAAAATACAAAAATTAGCTGGGCATGATGGCGCCCGCCCGTAGTCCCAGCTACTCAGGAGGCTAAGGCAGGAAAATTGCTTGAACCCAGCAGGCGGAGGTTGCGGTGAGCCGAGATCGCGCCATTGCACTCCAGCCTGGGTAACAAGAGTGAAACTCCGTCTCAAAAAAAGAAAAAAATAAAAAATACAAAAAATTAGCTGGGCATGGTGGCACGTGCCTGTAAACCCAGCTACTCAGGAGGCTTAGGCAGGAGAATTGCCTGAACCCAGGAGGCGGAGGTTGCGGTGAGCCGAGATCGTGCCATTGCACTCCAGCCTGGGTAACAAGAGCGAAACTCCGTCTCAAAAAAAAAAAAAAAAACAGAGCTAGCAAACTTCTCTCCACATCTACTGCCAATGACAGTCATGCAAAACTCCCCCATGCTGCCATCCAAGGTCCCAAACGCTCCACACCAAACAACTTAGCCAAGCTCCCTTATGTGCCGCCTCTTCCAACAAACACATACACATAGGCGCCATCCCTTCCTCCGCCTGTGGCTCAACTCATCCCTCTTCCCATACCTCACTCCAAGTAGATTATTCGGTTTTTCCTGAAGCTGACAGCCTCTTTACCCAGTCCTTCCGCATTACCTCCCCTCCTGCCTTTCAAACATGGAAACCCCTCCCCCGGAAGGGAGTTCTCAAAGGGGTCTGGGTAGCTGAAGCTGAACCAAATGAGGACCCTACATACTCCAACACCTGTTCTCAATGCACTTGTCTGTCTGCATTAACACCACAGGCATATTGTTCCTCTGCAGATCCACAACCTACTTCTGTCTCCTACCCACTGGACAGGTGCTTGCACCCTAGTCTACCTCACCCCCAATATTAACATACTTGGTTCTTCCTCCAAACCAAGAACTCCCTGTCCCTGCTACATTAAACGCTAGATCAAAAAGAGCAATACAGTTCATTCCCTTGTTAGTAGCCCTTGGAGTCACAACTAGTGTTGAGTCTGGAGCAGGAAGTTTAGGAACCTCATTATCATATTGCCAGTCACTCTTGAGACTTCCAATTGTCACTAGAAGAAATAGCAGACTCTCACACACCTCGAAAACCAATTGGACTCTTTACCAGCATTCGCCCTACAAAACCGCAGAGGTCTGGACTTCCTCACTGCTAGGAAAGGAGGTCTGTGCCTGTTTTTAGATGAACAATGAATTTGGGTTAGTACGAGACACTGTCAAAAAGCTCAAGGACCGAGCACAAACTCCATAACTCCTGGACACCCTGGCTACTGCACCTCCTAGGTCCTGCCATAACTCTTTTCTTCTAGCATTTGGTCCCTGCCTCTTACGACTCCTCGCCCAGTTTTTACAAGACCTTATTAAAGCTTTCACCCATGGAACAATGCAAGATATGATGCTGCTCCAAGAATACCGACAGTTCCAGGAACGACAGTCCCTACAATCTAGCCTCTCCCCACACGTTGTCCCTCCCGTTACCTATTAAGAGGCTGGGATGTTAGCCTCTTAATGGGTAATTAAGACAACCTGCCCCAGAAAACCTCCTCCGAGCAAGATGACCCCTTACCCCTACTAGTTCAGAATATTCAGGCACCACATCAAGGCTGCCAGACGTGCTACAATTAAGCCAAGCCTGATTACAGCCATCCGGGCAGCTGGGGGAGGACAGGCAAAACAAATGTTATCCATACTTGTAAATTCCGGTTTTAAAAATCTTCCTAACTGCCGCCACGAAAGTCACAGAATGACGTCTGTCACAAGTTGACAAACTCTGTGCCTGTCTTTACGCCTCTCTCACCCCACATAAACCCCTCGTTTTGTGAGCTCGGGTCTGCCTCCTGTGACGGTTACAGGGCAGCCCGGCAGGTTAACGAAACTTGCTTGCCTGACTTTGGGTCTTTTCCTTCTCTCGGCTAACCTTACAGCCTCGTAGGCTGTTCCCGAGTCACAAACCCTCCCGGCTCAGCCGCTGCCGGTCTCTCGGTCAGTCTCACCCTCCCGACTGCATCAGCTGGGTGTTTCGGAAACTGGGATCCCACGCGGCAGTGCCTCTCGGCCCCTGACAGAAGCTTGGGTTGCAGGGCCGCGAGGAGGCGCCCCTCACGATCAGGGGTCTCGGGGTCCGTGAGGGGAAGGCAGGTGAGGCCCGGAGGTCGCAGCGCTCACCTGAGCTGCAGTCGCCATGACTGTGCGTGCACGGGGACCCGGACCCGGCGGCCCCTGTCCTTGTTCTCCTGCCCCAGGTCACGACCAGCGGCCTCGCAGAGCCTCACATCCACCTGCGTGCGACGGGCACGACCACTTCTCTCGGGCTCTCCCTGCCACAGCAGTCCCAACCCAGCGTAGCCGGACGGACCTGCCAAGTTAAAATGGGCGCGCGGGGAGGACGCGGCAAGCCCCGGCTTCACGTTACGTGCCTCCGTAAAGGCGCGGTTTCTCTGAGGCTTCACTGGGCAGCCTCACTTCCGTTCCACAGAGAGGATTCTGGGTAATGTAGTTCCCAGAGAGGCCCCGCACTTAAGGTCGCCCCCAACCAGAGTTTGGCAGAAAGGGCCGAGATTGCACCACTGCACTCCAGCTTTGGTGACAGAGTGAGACTCCATATCAAAAAAAAAAAAAAAAGAAAAAAAAAACCTAGACCAAGTAGAGCTTAGTAAAAAGTTAATAGTTTTAGAGTGATTCAAAGGAGAAACTATATACAACAAATTTATATAGATCATGTAAAAGTTTCTCAGCGAATATATTGATTTATATATCACACTAAAATGGAACAAAGCTAAGAAATTACTACTATAATCAAAATACCAAAAAGTTAGTGTGAAAAAGAACATTAACAAATTGAGAATAGGAAGGAAATCTAAACATTTTGTATAGAAACTTTCACATAATTTTAGCCATAAATAAGCAGAACAATTGATTTCATATGTGAATTAACAAAAGTTGTATTAATTATTCAGACAAGAGCCTACAGATCCTAAAACTGCTCTCATTACTAAAAACTTTGTCTTTATAGACTACAGATTTTCTCTGACTACAAAGGTTTTGTGGGGACATAATTAGGGTATTATCAAGAAAATTTGAACTGGGCATTACAGCTCACACCTATAATCCCAGTACTTTGGGAGGGTGAGGCAGGTGGATCACCTCAGGTCAGGAGACCACCCTGGCCAACATGGAGAAACCCTGTCTCTACTAAAAATACCAAAATTATCCAGGAATGGTGGCGGGCGCCAGTAATCCCAGCTACTTGGGAGGCTGAGACAGGAGAAGCACTTGAAACTGGGAGGCAGAGGTTGCAGTGAGCTGAGATCATGCCATTGCACTCCATCCTGGGCAACAAGAGTGAAAGTCTGTCTCAAAAAAAAGGAAGAGAAAGAAAATTTCACTCTTCACAGAAGTGACAGGAAGATATGCATCAGCAAGTGTGTGTAGTCATAATATGGTTTGTTTGAATAAACCATCTTATGACTTCTAGATGACATCCCACAAACCTGTATTGATTCAGAATCACTGGACATCCTTCCAAAGAGAAGGGAATCAAATATTAGTAACAATGGAAATAAAATCTATCTATAACATGTTGTCATTAGGTAACATTTAGGGATTGAGATGGTTTACATCCCTGATTATCTTGCTATTTGTAATTTATGATCTTTTAATTGTATTAAATATTTTTCCATTCACTAAATAGGACAGGAAGTTTTAACTTTTGCATTCAACACATGAATGACATAGTCCTGCAGCTCACATTTCCAAATCATGTTCTCAAAAGGACAAAAATGCATATCTAAAAAAATGCTATTAGGACACTAAACATCTACTCAAAAACTGTGGGTAAAAGTCTTCTTGTTCTTCACTTTATGTGAGTAAAGCTCTTATAATGAATGTTTTGAGAATATTTTGGTTATCAATGAGAATACTTTAAAGAGGGTGTGAGAGCAAATATGGAGAAGAGATTCTAGGCACCCTTAAGGGAATTACACAAGGTGGTACCATCGCTCTGTGTCCCTCAAACTATGTTCTGTCTCTTCATCTGTATTGTGTTCCAATCCCATAAAGCAGCATCATTTTTCCATATAACACTTACAATTTTTAAAAAATAATTTTATGGGCCGGGCGCAATGGCTCAAGCCTGTAATCCCAGCACTTTGGGAGGCCGAGGCGGGTGGATCACGAGGTCAAGAGATCGAGACCATCCTGGTCAACATGGTGAAACCCCGTCTCTACTAAAAATACAAAAAATTAGCTGGGCATAGTGGCGCATGCCTGTAATCCCAGCTACTCAGGAGGCTGAGGCAGGAGAATGGCCTGAACCCAGGAGGCGGAGGTTGCAGTGAGCCGAGATCATGCCATTGCACTCCAGCCTGGGTAACGAGAGCGAAACTCCGTTTCAAATAATAATAATAATAATTTTATATGGCATAAGTGTGATTTGTTACATGCACATTTTGTGCATGTAAACGGGGGCTAAAACAGGGCTTCAGGGTATTCATCACCCAAATAATGTCCATTGTAACCATTAACTAATTCCTCATCATCCACCCTCCATCTCTTCTATGACAATTTCTTCCAAGATTGTGACACTTATCTGGGAATAGTAATTGCTTATTAAATCAACATTTGCCATGGTGGTTGCAATGTTGACATTTCTGCAAAGGTGGAACAAGACTATCTGATTCCTGAGAAATTATCTTGGATTCTATGATCCAACCTCCTGGCTAGGAAGCGACTATCATTTCACCTGTAGCTGCAGTGATAGTATCTGCACGAAGATTTGAGATTATCTCTTAAAAACAGCTGAGGATTGAGCTAATTACAAAGTTATTAATGTGGATTCAGAGTTATCCATTGAGAATGACACAAGTAGCTAGTAAAGTTTCTATGATGGCCAATAACACATTAAGTATCACTGGATAGTGAGTAAAGGACAGTAAGCTCTAAGTTCTGAGATAATTACATGGAACTCATGGCTATGCTGAAAATGTGGCTAACATGAAATTGCAACGAGTATATATCCTTTCCACTTATGAGAACTCTGAGGAAGAACAAACTTGGAAAGAGATAGTATGGCAGGAGTAGAAAGATGTGGAATAACAGAAGGGAAGCCATAGCATATGTGTAAAAAAATAAATAAACTTTTCAACAATCAACATGGAATACTTCTGTGACCAGGTGTGCAGGGTGTTTTCCACATACACCAAGCAAACCTTCAGTGGATACAAGCTGGGGGTCCTCCAGTTCAACTCAGTCATTATCTACCTGCAGATAGCGTCACATCCCCCTGAAGACTCAGTCACCAAGACTGACGCTCCCATTTCTGATGCCAATTCAAAGCTCCAGAGCCTCTGCTGTTGACTGATGAGGTATAAACCAGGAATCCCATGATGCCCTCCTTGGATTTGATTACTTTCATAGAGTGGCACATAAAAGTCAGGGAAAATCATGTACTGGCTAATTATAACTATTACAAAAGATGTAGATGAAGAGATGCACAGGGTAAGGTATGGGAAAAGCACTTGGAGCTTCCATTGCTTCTTCTGAAGACTGAAGGTGTCTTAAGCAACAGGGCCTTTATTATAACACAAGCCAGGGCAATAGGCGGCAGGTTGTCTCAGATTCGTGACTGGTGAGCTGGAAAATTCCATCTTAAGAATCCTGTGAGACAGAAAAGATCCCTGAAAAAGTAGTCTATCTTTTTAAGTCACCAGAAGAGTCCTCTGTGCCAAAAATGGGTCAAGTTCATGGCCTAACTCATTGGAAAGAAATGAGAATGGAATGAGTGCTAAGGATACTAAAGAACCCCTCTGGTGAATGAAAGAAAATCAGTTTACTTCTGGATCATGATGAGGTAGGAGGATGATTTACTATGGCCACCTGTCAAGGGGTAAAGGTGAAATGCTTTTTGCAAGAGAACTGTCAGTCACAGAAGTCTGGCAAGAGACCTGGGCAGGTGGAAAAATGCTATGCAGTTCCCACATACCTGGAATGTATGCAGCTATTTCATGTATGACATTCAATTTAGGCAGACGACATCCTCATAAGGGATCTCCTCCAGTGTTATACTGAAGAAGAAATAATAGTGCCTCCACATCTATGGTATTTTCCTCATGTAAATATTCTGGTAACCAATGAGAGAGGGCTGAAGGCTTTCTCACATTCATTGCACTCAAAAGGCACTTATTCAGTGGGAACACTCTTTTATGTAAAGAAGCTAGAGCACTAGCTAAAGAATATTCCCCATTTGTCACAGTCATAAGGCCTTGATCCGGAGTGAACTCTCTGGCCTTGAAGGAGCACAATGACTCAGCAAGAGAATTTCCCAAATTTTCTTCACTTACAAGGCCTTATTCCAGTATGAACTCTCTGATGGCGACGGAACGAAGAACTGTGGCGAAATAATTTTCCACAATCAATGCATTCATATGGCCTTTCTCCAGTGTGAACTCTCAAGTGTTTAATAAGGCTGGAGTTCTCAGCAAAGGATTTCTTACATTCACTGCACTCATAAGGCCTCTCTCCAGTGTGAACTCTCAGATGTGTAATAAGACTAGATCTTCGGCTAAAGGATTTCCCACACTGCCCACACTCATGCCTTTCTCCAGTATGAACTCGCTGATGGTGAATGAGGTTGGACCTTAAGCTAAAGGATTTCCCACATTCACTGCATTCATAAGGCCTTTCTCTAGTGTGAACTCTGTGATGCTGCAAGAGTGCAGAGCTTCGGCGAAATGATTTTCCACACTCACTGCATTCATAAGGCCTTTCTCCAGTGTGAACTCTCAAGTGTTTAACAAGACTGGAGTTTTCAGCAAAGGATGTTCCACATTCACTGCACCCATAAGGCCTCTCTCCAGTGTGAACTCTCCTGTGTTTAGTGAGACTAGATGTGTAAGCAAAGGACTTCCCACATTCGTTGCATTCATAAGGCTTTGCTCCAGAGTGAACTTTCCTGTGGTTAGCAAGACTGGACTTTTCAGCAAAGGCTTTCCCACATTCAGTACACTCATAAGGCCTTTCTTTAGTATGAAGTGTCTGATACTGCAAGAGTAAAGAGCTTTGGTGAAATGATTTTTCACACTCACTGCACGCATGAAACTTTTGTCTGGTATGAAATCTCTCATGAATATGGAGTGTAGTGTTTTGGTGAAATAATTTCCCATAGTTGCTGGACTCATAAGGCCTTTCTCTGGTACAAATATGCTTGTGTTTGTGATCTCTTCTGTGTTCACTGAGGCAGGACTTGTTCTTAAATAATTTCCTATATTCCCCACACTCATAAGGCCTTTCTCCATTGTGAACTCTCTGGTCTTTGTATACATGTACACAAGTGCTCTGCTTAGAAGGCGCCGCCTCCTCTTCCCCTCCATGCCAACAACCTGAAAGCAAGGAAATGCTGGTGAGGTACAAGTTGACCTTGTTGAATATGCAGCCTACCCACAAGAGTATCTGAAAAACGAAAAAACTAGTCTATGAAATTATTTACATGTACAGGGAGTTAAGTTCAGGTTGAGGTTGTGGATGCTTAGCATTATTACAGATGTAGGAGGCCTCATGATGTCAAGGGCATGACTAAATGAGGCAACAGACAGAGTAAAGGCAGAGTCTATAACTCCTCTGTTTGCAAACAACTTGCCTGTGGAACCTTATTTGCTGATGACATGTGAGTACTATAAAGAATATGTCCAGGCACCCCCCCACACACACAACATGACTAGAGCACAACATCCCTTGGTCAGGGACTCTTAAGAATGGGTATATACAGGCCGGACACGGTGGCTCACACCTGTAATCCCGGCACTTTGGGAGGCCAAGGCGGATGGATTACCTGAGGTCGGGAGTTTGAGACAAGCCTGGTCAACATGGTAAAACCCCGTCTTTAAAAAAATGGAAAAAAAAAAAAAAGAATGGGTATATACTTCATAGGGGCTGGGCGTGGTGGCTCACACCTGTAGTCCCAGCACTTTGGGAGGCTGAGGCAGATGGATCTCCTGAGGTCAGGAGTTTGAGACTAGCCTGGCCAACATGCCAACATGGTAAAACCCCTAATAAAAATAACAAAAAAATTAGCTGAGTATGGTGGTGGTCACCTGTAATCCTAGCTACTCGGGTGGCTGAAGCAGGAGAATCATTTGAACCTTGGAGGTGGAGGTTGCAGTGAGTCAAGATCGCACCACTGCACTCCAGCCTGGGCAAGAAGAGCAAAATTCCGTCTCAGATAAAGGAAAAGAAAAACAATGGGTATATACTTCATAATACAAAACATATGAGCCAATATTGAAGACCACAGCAGACAGAGCCATAAGAAAAATAAGTGAGACGCAGAGTCCAGAAATACCGAAATTAGTCCTGCGCTGGATGTAGCAGCAGAAGTGACAAGGTGTAGGTTTAATAAATTGGGAAACTCTCAAGAATGGGGAAGCAAAGACAGAAATAACGTGGGGCTATTTCTATTGGCACCAAAATACTAGGCAAGTATAAGAGGTCTGTGGCATGCTTTGAATAGAGTCCTGATGTTATGCCCTCAGTCACATACTATTTTTCAGAACCAAGCTGTCCCGAGTCCTTGCTAAGGTGGGAGTCATTTATATCTTAGGGACAACCAGGGGCTCTTCATTTCACCACCAAGATGAGCAACTACATGGAACCTGGATAATATAAGTACTAAGGGAAAAATATGACAGATAAATACCTGATACTGGCTCAGAACAACTCTGCATTTGATATTCCACAGTAAAGGAAACCAAATATTACAAAAATAATTCCTTCCTATTTATTTTTAGAGATGAGGTCCTGCTATGTTGCCCAGGCTGGCCTCAAACTCCTGGGCTCTGAGTAGCCTCTGAATAGCTGGGAATGACAGGTGTCACTGTGCCTGGTGAAATACTACAAAAAGAATTTTGAAGTAGGGTGTTGCAAGAATAGGTTGTGGTTCATGTACATAATGACCATATCAGTGACAGCAGTTTGAGACAAGCAGGAGCCTTGGATCTGCACAATCACCCAGACAGGCAGAGGACAACCAAGGTGGGATGCATTAGGATGACATTAAGACTCCTGACCCTGACTCCTTCCCTGGGAGCCTGCAATAAAGCAGGTTAGGGTCGCTCAAGAAAAGGAGAGGGCAGTACATACACCTCAGTCCAACCAACAACAGAACCTCTCCAGACAACTGCAGAACAGAGCTGTGCCCATGGTCCTGATGTGAGAAAGACAAGAAATTCTTACCAAGAGGCATAAAGGAGAGGGGCAGAGAGCAACTCAGGTCACAGGTGAATATGAATTCCTTACCCAGGGAGGATATAAGTGTCAAGGTCTCCAGCATCACGTCACGGTACAGGCATCTCTGAGCCTCATTAAGAAGATTCCATTCCTCCAGGGAAAAGTTTACAGCCACATCTTCAAAGGTCACACTGCTCTGTTATGATGGGATAGATGAAACCACAAATGGCCCCCATGCTGAAGACCCACAATTCACTTCCCCAACATATCTACATTTGCCCATCTTCTACCTCTCAGGTTCTCCACCTCAGAGAAGAAACTTTGTCACTAGTGCCACTGTGTCCTCATGGGACCACTGATCATACCACATGGCCGTCAGCAACAAGAGGCAGGTGAGCAAACAGGCCTCTATGCTGTGGTCCTGAAATAAGGGGTTCCATCCCCTCCTTTCTAGCAAAGCGCACACGAATCCCGACGCAGTGCCCGAGGCCTTTCAGACATAATCCTTATTCTACGTACCCATCCTTCACATCTTTGGACATCACAAACACCTGCCAATTGCCACCACCACCTAACTGCCCCACACCATAGCCCTCTCTCTGGCCTTGCCAGAAGTTAAAGTATTTTAATTCCCCTTCCTTCTACTGGTGAGGGTAGGAGTCTCACCCTAGGGTTGTGGTGATGGCCAAACACATAACACCTGACACTGAACACAAGTCATCAAGAAAGTTCATTAATCATCAAATATGCTCACAGCTTGAGAGAACAGGGGACCACTCACCACAGAGAGCCACATGGGGGTTGCACTATGCATAAGAGAGAGCAACCAGGGGGACTGTGGTATGCAGCAATCTTTGCTGAATAAAGAGGGTGTGCCCCTGACTCCCTTGAAAGACTGCAACTGGCTTGTTTTTATTTTTATTTTTGAGACAGGGTCTCACTTTGTCACCCCTGCTGGAGCATAGTGGCACTTTCACGGCTCACTGAAGCCTCAAATTCCCGGGTTCCAGCAATCTTCCCACTGCAGCCTCCCAGGTATCTAGCACCACAGGGGTGTGACACCAAACCCAGTTGCAACTGGCTTGTTTGAATAACTCTGTGAGTAGAAATGAAAGTGCTACAAATATTTGTTCAAAGCGATAGGAAAAAATAAATAAAAATAAATTAAAAAAAAAGTGCTACAAATAAATAATAACCAGGAACTCTGCCTAGTCCTCTTGATTAAAAGGATAGTTAAGCTGGGATACATTATCCAAAAGAGCAGAGTGGGAAAGGGGATTTGCAGTCAGACCATTTGAGGTAGTACTGGTATCACCAGACGTGAAGGTAGCACATGATGATGGCCTTAAATTTAGGGTTTACACTGTAACGTGGCTGACATCATGCACGGTAGTCTTGGTAAATTAAAAAGGAATCCAAAATTATCACAGAATTCCAATGTTTCTCAATAGCAGTTGTAGCCCCAAGTCATTCTATAAAGCCCTCCATGCATAAATCCACAGACAAAAAGAACCACTAGCGTTTTCAGATATTTATGTTGCTATTCCACTTCTGTGCAGCATTTGCTCTCCTCAGAAACTATGACTTTTTTTTTTTTTTGAGACAGAGTTTCACTCTTGTTGTCCAGCTTGGAGTGTAATGGTGCAATCTCAGCTCACTGCAACCTCTGCTTCCCAAATTCAAGCGATTCTCCTGTCATAGCCTCCCGAGTAGCTGGTATTACAGAGGCACCCCACACCATGCCCACTAATTTTTTTGTAGTTTTAGTAGAAATGGGGTTTTAACGTGTTGGCCATGCTGATCTTGAACTCCCGACCTCAGGTGATCCACCTGCCTCGGCCTCCCAAAGTGCTGAGATTACAGGGGTGAGCCACCGCGCCCAGCAACTATGACTTTCTTCTGTCCACATAACCCCATTCAAAGCCCAGATCCATTGGTTGTCAATCTCCGGCCTAGTGACTCTCAAAGGGTCACCATATTTGCCTCCACATCCACCAGGCTGAAACACCCTAGGACACACCAAAGTCATCTCAAAAAATTGGTGAGGCCACAAAGTGGCAAATAAACTCAAGCTCTAGCGGAGTATCATCTTCCCTCAGCTACTCCTATGTTTCTGCGTGCATCTCAAGTCTATTCATTCCTTGGAAGTCTACATCACTTGCCAAACTAGGCTATCAGATATATCCTCCCTTCACGGCCATTCACCTGACTCACCCGTCCAATACCATCACCAGACACACAAGCAGGAAACCCAACCCCCACTTCCTGTACCCCATTGGTGTCATCACCATAATCTAAAGGTTGTGCCTCCCAAATGTGAGCCATGACTCACTCACCTCCGTCCACACAGTATTTACCAAATATTGGATACCTCCAATACAACCCCTCCCCAGATATTTGCATCTGTGTCCAGCTGCCTATTTGGTAGCTCCAATAAATAGTATCTAACACATTTCAGAATCTTAGCATGGCTGTGATATTGTGAAATACATATATGGTCATCTCCTTTCCTGGCATTGAATTCCTAAAATTCATGACACTTTCAAATTTATAAGTGACTTTGAATGGTAATGAGTTGACTGATGGCTGTTAACCCCTAGATAGGATGGGAACTGGTCAGAGACTATGTTGGGATTCGAGGTCTGGAAAGTTTAGCCCAACACCCCAA
The DNA here is from genome assembly GCF_030222135.1 of Aotus nancymaae. Lineage (NCBI taxonomy): Eukaryota > Metazoa > Chordata > Mammalia > Primates > Aotidae > Aotus > Aotus nancymaae. Next base: position 1,911,347 of record NW_026988484.1, on the reverse strand, counting down.
CCTCCAAAAAGGGGTGAGGGGGCTAACGGTTAAGCTGATCGGCATTGGCCAATTATTTAATCAATCATGCCTATGTAATAAAGCCTCCATAAAACCCCATAAAAACAGGGATTGGGGAGATTCCAAATAGCCAAACACAGGGAAGTTCCTGGATGGTGGTGTGCCTGGAGATCATAAAAGCTCTGGGTTCCTTCCCCTTATGCATCTCTTCATCTGTAACCTTTGTAATACATATTCTTTAAAATAAACTGGAAAATTAAAGTGTCTCCATAAGTTTTGTGACTGGCTCTAGCAATTTAACGGAAGCCAAGAAAGGTGTTATGGGAATCTGATTTATAGCAAGTCAGTCAGAAGCACAGGTAAAGAAAAAACATCCTGGGGCTTGTGATGGGCATCAAAAGGGGTTGGGAGACAGTATCATGGGACTGAGACTTCACCCTGCGGGATCTGATGTCCAGTGGAGAACTACTTGATGTATGAAGAAAACCATCCACACATATCTAGTCACAGAAGGACTCAGTATTGATTGTCGTGGGGGAGAGCAGAGCACAAGAAACTTGTGTTTTTTTTTTCCACTCAGAATAGCCAAAACAAACCTCCTGACAGCCTTAGTGAATGTTACACCTGATATCAACTTGCTAATCTCAGTTAATGCAGCTTCCATTGTTACAGCTGCTAAGACCAAAAATCCAGGGGTGTTTTCTGAATTCTCTCAAGCTCTCTGTTCACATTAAAAAATTGAGTTGCCCCTTTAAAAAACACAAATTCAGAACTAGCCACATTGCCTAAGCCACAACTCTAGACCATTAATCCTCACCTGGTATAGGGCAGTAGCTGTCACTTTGATCTTCCTCCTCCCTCAACCCCACAGTGTGTTTTCCACTCTGTAACCAGACAAAGCCCATTAAGAAATTGGTAACACTGGATGGGCATGGTGGTTCACATCTGTAATCCCAACACTTTGGGAAGCCAACGTGGGCAAATCACAAGGTCAAGAGATAGAGACCATCCTGTCCAACATGGTGAAACCCCGTCTCTACTAAAAATAAAAAATTAGCCGGGTGTCCCCGCTACTCAGAAGGCTGAGGCAGGAGAATTACTTGAACCCGGGAGGCGGAGGTTGCAGTGAGCTGAGATCATGCCACTGCACTCCAGCCTGGGGTACAGAGTGAGACTCCATCTCACACAATAAAAAGAAAACGCAAACATCACCTCACCCCCTCCAGTTTCACTTCTTCTTTTTCTTTTTTTTTTTTTAATTTGAGATGGAATCTCACTCTGTTTCCCAGGCTGCAGTGCAATGGCATGATCTTGGCTCACTGCAACCTCTGCTTCCCTAGTTCAAGTGATTCTTCCGCCACAGCCTCCCCAGTAACTGGGATTACAGGCACCCACCATCATGCCGGGCTAATTCTTGTATTTTTAGTAGAGACGGGCTTTCATCATAACCTGGCCAGGCTGGTCTTAAACTCCTGACCTCAGGTAATCTGCCCGCCTCAGTTGCCCAAAGTGCTGGGATTACAGGCGTGAGCCACCGTGCCTGGCCTAGTTTCACTTCTAAGTATTTGCACATCCCAGTATCAGCTCCTGGGCTAACCCTCCACATGTGTTTTACAGCAGCTGACAAACATGACAACAACTCCCTATAACCTATGTCATTGACCTAGGTTTGGGGTTTGAGGTTTTTCCAAGATCCCCAGATCGGAAGACTGAAGAAATGGCACTTAATCTTAGAAAGTGCAGTAGTTCATGCCTGTCAGCCCAGCACTTTGGGAGGCCGAGGCAAGAGGACTGCTTGAGCCCAAGAGTTCGAGACCAGCCTCGGCAACATGGCAAAACCCCCTTCTCTACTAAAAATACAAAAATTAGCCAGTTAGTCGGGAGGCTGAGATGGGAGGATCACCTGAGCCCGGGAAGGTCGAGGCTACATTGTGATTAAATCACTTCACTCCAGCCCAGGTGTCAGAGTGAGACCCTGTCGCCAAAGAAAAAAAGACACCTCTTCTCTAAGCTGGTTATTTAAAATCTATAAAATAAAACAACACCAAGATCTAGACATGTGGGTGAGGATGGGGACCAGTGAGGGACTAGAGCATCCCCTATTCCTTCTGTGGGTTTCTTAAGTGCTTCCATAGCCATGAATTGTGCCCCAAATCAGGGCTTTCATAAATGCGTCGTCCCTCCTGGGATTTGAGAGATTCAGGATTCTCTGTAAGCTTTTTCTGGCCCTGGAGCCAGATGACATCAGGCTGAGTGAGTCTCTAATCTTGTGGCCCAGTGCTCAATGTCACCTTTTACCAGCTATGTAACCTTGAGCAGTTTCAACCTCTCAATGCTTCAATATCCTTATCACCGCCTTCTACTCTGTTCTTCCTCTGAACATCTTTTGGGAATCTTAACCTTAACACAGATTAACTACTTTGATCAAAATTGTCCATGGCTTCTAGCGTCCTCACAGTCAAAGTTCGACGGTCAACCTGGTACTGGAGAAATAACTCGGCCTCGGCCAGGCGCGGTGGCTCATGCTTGTAATCCCAGCGCTTTGGGAGGCCGAGGCGGGAGGCTTACCTGAAGTCAGGAGGTCGAGACCAGCCTGGCCAACATGGGGAAACACCGTCTCTACTAAAAATATGTAAAAAAAATCAGCCGTGCATGGTGGCGCATGCCTGTAATCCCAGCTACTCAGGAGACTGAGGCAGGAGAATCACTTGAACCCGGGAAACGGCGGTTGCAGTGAGCCAAGATCGCGCCAATGCAATCCAGCCTCGGAGACAGAGCGAGACTCTGTCTGAAAAAAAAACCCTCCGCAATAAATAAATAAATAAGAAAAAAGAACTCCGCTTCACACTTTGTTCCCAGTACACACAAGACGTTCCCGAATTCCGAATCCTCCTGGTTCAGTCCACGCCTCCAGGCCTTTGCCCGTGCCGGACACCTGGCCAGGCTCGCGCTCACCACCGCATCAACTTGGAGTCGGAAGCAGGGATCCCACCCGCCGGCGCCTCTCTGTCCCTGACAGAGGCCTGGACTGCAGAGACGCGAGGAGGCGCCCCTCACGAGCAGGGGCCTCAAAGTCTGAGTGGGCAGGGTGGGTGCGGCCGACAGGTCGCTGCGCTCACCTGAGCGGGTGCCCTCAGAGCGGGCGCCGCCATGACTCTGTGGGCGGGCGGGGAGGCGGGATCGGCGGGGTTCCTGTCCTTGTCCTGTCCCGGGTCGCGACAGACGGCGTCGCCGAGCCTCAGCTCCGCCTGTGTGCAATGGGCACAACCACTCCTCTCGAGCTCATCCAGGCCCAGCATAGGTGGAAGGACCCGACAGGCCAAAACAGCTGCCGCGGCTGGGACGCCGGAAGTCCCGGCTTGGTGTTACGTGCCCCGGCAATGGCGCGCTTCTCTGAAGCTTCAGTGGCTTAGCCACGCTTCCGTTCCACAGAAAGGATTCTGGGTAATGTAGTTCCCGAAAATGCGCAGCGCTTAAGATGCCCGCAACCCAACTTTCGGAAGAAAGGGCCAAGCTCCACTGCTGGGAGCGCTAGGAAATGGCAACTCCAGGTCCAGATGCAGAGGAGGGTATCCTGTCTTAGAAGAGCCATACTCCGCCGGGCGCGGTAACTTAACGCCTGTAATCCCAGCACTTTGGGAAGCCGAATCACGAGGTCAAGAGATTGAGACCATCCTGGCCAACACGGTGAAATTCCGTGTCTACTAAAAATAAAAAAATTAGCTGGGTGTGGTGGTGCGCGCCTGTAATCCCAGCTACTCAAGAGGCTGAGGCGAAAGAATCGCTTAAACCCGGGAGGCAGAGGTTGCAGTGAGCCGAGATTGTCTCACTGCACTGCCTGAAATTAGGGACCCTAAGAGCCTACTTGGTGCTCTACCCTACTGTGGCCAAACTGGTATCTAAGCTGTAAGGCAAAGTCTTTTTTCTTTTTTTCATTTATTTATTTATTTACTTATTTATTCCGGAAACCGCTTCCAAGCTCGCGCAGCCAGCAGGGGGCGGCTGGCAGTCTTCTTTACTCTTCCTGTTTCTCAAGCAGGAGCCACTCCTGAAAGCCATCACAGCTGGGAATGTGCTGGGTCACACTCGAAGCCAGCACGTCTGAGTCTCACCCATGGCACATGGTGAGTACTACCTGTGTGCTACTGCTGATTATTCAGGGCCCAATGATTCTTTAGTCAGCAGGTGATAAATCCTGCCAGGACTGAATCCTAAAGTGAGTTCTCTTCCAGCCCAGGGTATATGTAGAAATGCCATTCAGAGCTAGGGCCTAGAATAGGGGCCTTAGCATGGTGTCCTACCCTACTGTAGCTGTGCTGGTCTTTTTTATCCTTCCCTCTCCTCTCTTTGACTGGAGAGAAGGAGTCTCTCCTGGAAATGTGAGCTGTGCTCCCTGAGGTTGGGAGAGGGGTATACATGTTCACCTACCATGTGAGTTGCATACTACACACCAAGGAATTAACACAAGAGAAACGAAACATTATTTATATGAAGAACTGCATTCAAATGTGTGTAACAAGCAGTTTTATTTCTAACAGACAAAAACAAGAATAAATACCCATGAGCAGTATATACAGTGATTTTTATAGCATGTTATATTCTAAGATAAAAAGAATGAACTACTTATATATCATGATTGATGAATGTCAAAATAGATATCCCTGGTATGTGAAATAATAAAAAAAATAAAGAAAAGAACATCAAAATAAATAGGACTCAGGAGAGTACTCGGGTATGAAAAGATGAAACATGTTAGTCATGTAAAATTCCAGAAAATTGACACTAATCTATTGTTACTCAAATATTATAATTCAGTGATTGGAGGATGGAGAGGCCAGAGAGAAAGACAGTATTTTTTGTTTTTAAGAAACAGGGTCTTACTATGGGACCCAGGCTAGTCTCAAACTCCTTACCTCAAGCAATACTCCCACCTTGGACTCCCAAAGTGTTGGGATAACAGGCATGAGTCACTATGCCCAGTCTTATTACAGTTTTAAAAATTTAATTTGAAAGAACTTTCTGGATTTAACAGTATTTTTGACAAATAGGTTATACAATTCTACACTGACTCTACTAACTCTCATCACACTCTAAGGGGGGCAACTAGACTGTGTGACACCAAATACTTATGAACCAGGAAGACCATTTCCACTTGATTAAATTGGAATGCTGGCTGGTTGCAAAGGACATATCACTAGACTAAGAGATTTCTCTTCTCCCTATCCTCTTCCTCCTAATAATTCAGGGATGGCTCTTTGGTAAACAGCCCAGATAGGCTATAGAAATCCACAAAACCTTTAGATTTACTCTGACAATGACCTAAGCTACACTAGATTCCTAAGTACGGAGGTTCTGAAAATTTCTGTACCTGCTTGTCCATCACAGACACAGTAACTGAATCACTGTGGATGCCTTTTCAACAAAAGTATATTCCAACTATTCTGCCACAGTCTGCTTGACTACCTAGAAATGCTAATTCTATAAAAATTATTTGTGGGCGGGCATGGTGGCTCACACCTATAATCCTAGTGCTTTCAAGGGTATATGCTAGAGGATTGCTTGAGGCCAGGAGTTCAACATCAGTCAGCGTAAAATAGCAAAACTCTATCTCTGCAAAAAATTCTTAAATTACCTGGGCTAATCTCAGGTACTCGGGAGGCTGAGGCAGGAGGATCATTTGAGCTCAGGAGTTTGAGGCCGCAGTGAGATATGACCATGCCAGTGCATTCCAGCCTGAGTTTCAGAGTGACATCATGTCCCTAAAAAAATAAAAATTAAAAGATTATGATTTCTTCCTCCAGATTTATAATGTAGGACACTATCCTACAGAATTCTGGACTTCAGGACACATGAATGCACTGCAGGACTCAAGAACTGATTTCTTTCTCCAGTACTGAGCGTAATGCAATATTCCTTGTAAACTAGAGAATAATTTTGTGCTGTTCTTAGAAGCACCACAGTGTGTCAGAAAAATGAAAACACGAATTATTGCACTATTTGGTCTAAAAATAAAGACCACAAAGCCCTGAAGTCTTTCTTTGGAGGCCTTAGACAGCCATCCAAACTAGGCCACAAATGCAGAGCTATATTCTGCCTTCATACTGTCCCCTCAGAGTCACACATACTGTCCACACAGAGTCACAAAAGCTATTCAACCCTTCTTGGTACCAGAACCATGTTGTATCCAAACCACACAAAGCTATGAATAAACAATTCACATAATACAGTGAATACAATTCCCAACACTGAAGGAAGCTTAAATAAGAACTTCATCACAGCAGAAACTGGAACAATGAGAGGCAGGTTGTGCTTGGGTTGCTGAGTTAGGGGCTGCAAAAATCCATCTTAAGAATCGTGAGAATCACAAGATTCCTAGGAAAGTCAACCCATCTTGTCAGGTAATCAGAAAAATTCTTTAGGCCACACTTGTCCAACCTGCAGCTTGTGGGCCGAGTGTGTCTCAGGACAGCTTTGAATGCAGCCCAACAAAAATCTGTAAACTTTCTTAAAACATTATGACAGTTTTTTGCGATTTTTTAAAAGCTTATCAGCTATCATTACTGTTAGTGTGTTTACATGTGGCACAAGGCAATTATTCTTCCTATGTGGACCAGGGAAGCCAAAAGATTGGACACTTCTGCTCTAGGCCAAAACCAAAGCAGGTCCATGGCCCAACTCCTCATAAAGAAATGAGAAAGGCGGCCAGGCGCAATGGCTCGTGCCTGTAATCCCAGCACTTTGGGAGGCCTAGGCGGGTGTATCACGAGATCAAGAGTTTGAGACCAGCAAAAAAATTAGCTGGGCACAGCGGCACACACCTCTAATCCCAGCTACTCGGGAGGCTGAGGAAGGGGAATTGCTTGAACCAGGGAGGTGGAGGTTGCAGTGAGCTGTTATCATGCCACTCCCCTCCAACCTGGGTGACATATTGAGACTCCATCTCAAAAAACAAAATAATTAAAAAAATAAAAAGAGAAATTAGAAAGGAATGAGTGCAGAGGCTACTCAAAAATCCCACTGCTGAATGGGAGACAACTGAACTTTTTTTCTGGAATATGATGGAGTGCATGAGTGAGACACTGTGGGCATCAGCAGAGTGGTAGAGGTAAAATGGCTTTTACCAGAAACCTAACTGAATAAATGTGGCAAGGGACATACGCAAAATGAGAAATGCAATTGAGCTCCCATATACCTGGAATTTATGCAGCCACTGGACGTATGACATTCAGTATAGGTGTCCTCATAAGTGCTCTCTCCTAGAGTTACACTGGACGAGAAGTAATATTCCTGTACATTCACGGTATTTTTCTTCTGTCAACATTCTGGTATCGATGAAAGAAGAGTGAAGCCTTCATCAAACTCTTTGCACTCAAAAGGCACTTCCACAGCAGCAGCTTGTCTGTGCATCATAAAGCTAGACATTTAAAGAATGTGCCACATTTGTCATACCATAAACCCTTGATCCAGTGTGAACTCTGATCTTGAAGTCATACAGTTTTGACTAATCAATTTTCCAAATTTACTTCACTGAGAAGGGCTTTCTCTAGTGTCAACTCGCAGGGCAGAGCTTCTAGTAAATGTCTTTCCACATTTGCTACACTGTTAAGCCTTTCTCTAGTATGAACTCTCCTGTGTTTAATGAGACCAGAGTTTTCCCACAAAGGATTTTCTACTCGAAGCTCTCATAAGGCTTTGTCCAGTGTGAACTCTTATGAACATGGTGTGCAGAGCTGTAGGAAAATGATTTCTCACATTTATATGGGCTTTCTCCATTGTGAATGCTCTGTGAATAGTAATGCAGCTCTCCTGGCTAATTTCACAAATTCCTTACAGTCATATGGCCTTTCTCAACTGTGAACTCTCGTGTTCAGTGAGGGAGTACTTAAGTAATTTCCCAAATTCCCCTTAACTATAAGGTCTTTGTCCAGTGTGACTCCTTTGCTATTTACTGAGGTAAAACTTCTATGTACTGGATTTCATACATTCTCTACACTCACAAGGCCTTTATCCACTGTGATCTTGCTATTGTTGAATAAGGCCAACTTTTGGACTAGATTTTGCACATTCTCCACACTCATAAGCTCTTTCCAGTGTGATCTCACTGACGTTCAATGAGGGTGCCCTTTTTACCAGTAGATTTGCCAAATTTTCAACATTCATGATGTCTTTCTCCTGTGTGAACTCGTTGATGTTTAATGAGGTTTCCCTTTTGACGAAAACACTTCCCACATTCTCCACATTCATGTGGCCTTTCTCCCGAGTGAATCTGCTGATGTCGAATGAGGCTGCCCTTTTGATGAAAACATTTCCCACATTCTCCACATTCATGTGGCCTTTCTCCAGAGTGAATCTGCTGATGTTGAATGAGACTGCCCTTTTGATGAAAACATTTCCCACATTCTCTACACTCATATGGCCTTTCTCCAGTGTGAACTCTCTGGTGTTCAGTGAGGTGTGACTTGTACCTAAATGACTTCCTACATTCTTTACACTCATAGGGTCTTTCTCCAGTGTGAACTCTCTGATGTTCCTTTAGGTGGGAGTTGCTCCTAAATAATTTCCCACATGCCATACACTCATAAGGCCTTTCTCCAGTATGAACTCGCTGATGTTGAATGAGGTTGCATTTGTGATTAAACGATTTTCCACATTCTCCACACTGATAAGGTTTTTCTCCAGTGTGAACTCGCTGGTGGTGAACAAGGCTGCGCTTATGGCTAAAAGATTTCCCACATTCATCACATTCATAAGGTTTCTCTCCAGTGTGAACTCGCTGATGGTCAACAAGACTATGCTTATGACTAAAAGATTTATCACATTCTCTACACTCATAAGGTCTTTCTCCAGTGTGAACTCTCTGGTGTTCAGTGAGGTGGGCCTTATACCAAAATGATTCATCACACTGTCCACACTGATAAGGTTTTTTTCCAGTGTGAACTCCCTGATGATTATTGAAACTATTACTTTTGCTAATGAATTTCCCAGAATCACTGCACATATAAGGTCCTTCTCTAGGGAGAAGTCTCTGGTGAAGGGCAAGTGAGTGTTTGTTGCTGAAGGGTATTGTGGACTCTCCACAGATATAATGAGTTCTTCCACCCTGAAAGGGTGTCCCATGCTTAGTTTCAATATTTGACTTCCCTGAAGTGTGAATGTCCTCTTGTTGGAATCTCAAGCTGGACAAAACGTCTTTCCCAACCTCATGAAAGATAAATGGCTCATGTAACACATGGAATTTACAGTTCTTCACAAATGATGTTTTCTTGTCATTGCTTCTGTATGATTTCTCTCCAGTGTGCTGCTTCTGATCTTGATAATGGTTTGCACTGTCATCTAATTTTTTTTCACATGCCCCAAAACTATTCAATTTCTGATTGTGTTGTGTTCCCTGATGTAAGATATCACCCAGGACAGGGCCACACACTCCCCAGGGGTGGGCCTTCTTAGTACATACTCCTGTCCAATGTGACCTGAGGGGAGACTGCTGTTGTATAGAAAGGGTCTGCTTAGAAGGTGTCTCGTCGTTTGCTCCATACCAACAACCTAAAAGAAAGAAAATGCTGGTAAAATGCAAGCTTCTGAAGGGAAGTACCTGCAAGTATTTCCATGGACTAATATTTCTGTTGGTAAGATACACTTGTTTGTGACAAGTTTATCTAACAAACAGAGGTATTACTCCATGGAAATAATTGCAGGAACCAAATGTTGCCTTTACGTTGAAGGTAAGGCTTCTTCATATTACTGGGTTAGAATGGTTACAAAATGCAGGGGGCCACATGATGTGAAGGAACCAACAATACATACACTACAGGGAGTAGAGGCAAGGTCTACAATTCCTTCCTATGCAAACATCTAAAGGACTTTTATAAAGCATGTGGATGCTATATAAAAGGATATGTCTAGGCCAAAGAAAATATGAGTATAACAAAGCAGCTGTTGGTCAGGTACGGTTTAGCAATGTGTACACACTTCCGAATACTAAACTGATATGCCAGTATTGGAGTCCACTGCAGATGGAAATGCGAGGAAAATGGGTGACAGGTAGGATCCAAAGATGTGAAGATTAGTCCTGAGCTGGCATCAGAGTAGAAGTGACAGGGTAGAGAATGGTAAAGTCTGAAACTCTCAAGAATGGGGAAGACAGAAATAGCATATGGCTAGTCATGTTGCCAGGTAAATACTAGTGAAATAGGATAGCTTCCGGTATGACTTTCCTAAATCCCTGATGTTATGTCTTCCTCCAGGGTGTTACTCCTCACTCTGAGCCCACCATGCTAAGCCTAGATTTAACTGCAACTTCTGAAACACTGAGGACTCTGAATCCCACTGCAAAGATATACATGGAATTTACATGGGAAGTGGATGATGTAAAGAATGACAGAGGCTGGGCACAGTGGCTCACGCCTGTAATCCCAGCACTTTGAGAAGCTGAGGCAGGCAGATCACAATGTGAGGAGTTCGAGACCAGCCTGGCCAACATAGTGAAACACTGTCTCTACTAAAAATACAAAAAAATTAGCCAGGTGTGGTGGCGGGTGCCTATAATCCCAGCTACTGGGGAGGCTGAGGCAGAAGAATCACTTGAACCCAGGAGGCAGAGTTTGCAGCAAGCCAAGATCTCATCTCCATTGTACTCCAATCTGGGGTACACAGTGAGACTCCGTCTCAAAAAATAAAATAAAAATAACAGAAAGACAAGAAAGAAGAACAGCCAAACAGCCAACAACAGTTCAGAAAAAATCAGCACCTGATAGCCCATAGGAAAGGAAACTACATATTACAAAGTGCATTTTTGGCCAGGTGCAGTGGCTCACACCTATAACCACCACTTTGGGAGGCCAAACTGACAGGATTGCTTGAGCCTAGGAGTTCAAAACCAATCTGGGTAACATAATGAGACACCAGCTCGACAAAAAAAACAAAAATTAGTTGGGCAGGGTGACATGCTCCCGTAGTCCCAGCTACTTAGGAGTCAGATGGATGGATTACTTGAGCCCAGAAGGTTGAGAATGCAGTGAGCCATGAGTGCATCACTAGACTACAACCTGGATGACAGTGAAACCCTGTCAAATAAATAAAGATCAGAGCACAGCAGCTCATGCTTGTAATACTGGCACTTTGGAAGGATGAGGTGGGAGGATCAGGTGAGGTCAGGAGTTGGAGACCAGCCTGGGCAATACAGTCAGACCTCATCTCTATTAAAAATAAAAATAAAAATTAGTAAGATGTGGTGGCAGAAGCCTCTAGGCCCAGTTACTCCAGAGGCTGAGGAAGGAGGATTGCTTAAGCCTGGGAGATGGAGGCTATAGTGAGCTATAATTGCACCACTGCACTCTAGCCTGGGTGACAGAGTAAGACGTTAACTCTGAAAACAAAACAGAATAAAACAAAACAAACAAGATAATTTAAAGAAGGGTCTTGCAAGAACAGCCTATGGTGCATGTAAGTATTGAGGTCAGTGATGGGAGGTATTCCTGGCACAGGCAGTCATAAACAAACATCACCTCGAGGAAGGAAGCGGAACCTAAGCATACCAGAGTCTTGGAGCTGCAAAAATTACCCAACAGGCAGAGGGCAAGCAAGATGGGATGCATTATGGTGCCTGTAAAGCTCCTTCTCTGGGAGCTTCCAGCAAAGCAGGTGTTGGGGCTGCTGAAGAAGAGAGGGCAGTACACACACCTGAGTTCTACCTACCACAGAACCTACCCAGAGAACCAATAGAGGAACCTGTGCCCAGGTTCCTAAAGTGAGGAAAATAGTCTTGCCATGGGGAAAAAAAAATGGGGAAGGGCAGACACTAGCTGAGGTCACAGAAGAGTATGAGGGCCTTACCTAGAGAAGATATAAGTGCCAGGTTCTCCAGCATCACGTCATGATAAAGGCATCTCTGAGCCTCACTAAGGAGACTCCATTCCTCCTGGGAAAACTTCACAGCCACATCTTCAAAGGTCACAGTGCCCTGCCATGATGATGACAGATGAAACCACAAACACCCCATATGCTCATCCACTTATCCACCCTTGCCTTTCCTCCTCCCAAGGTCCTCAACTACAAGGAGAAACGAGGTCCACTGATGTCACTGTCTTCTCATGGGCTCACTGGGCATGGTGCACAGGCATCAGCAACAAGAAGTGGGTGAACCAATAGGTTTCTGTTTTGGTACTGACATAAAGCAGTCCACACCTCCTGATAGCCAATACCCCTGCTAGAGACGAAGTCATATAAATCCCAGTGCAGCACCCTGGGTCTATCAGACATACTCCCTCTCTAAATACACATCATTCATTCCCTTTTTTTTCTTTGAGATAGAGTTTCATTCCCATTGCCCAGGCTGGAGTGAAATGACATGATCTCAGCTCACTGCAACCTCCGTCTCCTGGACTCAAATAATTCCCTGGCCTCAGCTTCCCAAGTAGCTGGGACTACAGGTGCATGCCACCATGCCTGGCTATTTTTTTTTTTTTTTTTTTTTTTGTATTTTTGGTTGAGAGAAGGTTTTGCCATGCTGCCCAGGTTGGTCTCAAAATCCTCCTGCCAGGCGCAGTGGCTCAAGCCTGTAATCCCAGCACTTTGGGAGGCCGAGGCGGGTGGATCACAAGGTCAAGAGATCGAGACCATCCTGGTCAGCATGGTGAAACCCCGTCTCTACTAAAAATACAAAAAATTAGCTGGGCATAGTGGCGCGTGCCTGTAATCCCAGCTGCTCAGGAGGCTGAGGCAGGAGAATTGCTTGAACCCAGGAGGCGGAGGTTGCAGTGAGCCAAGATCGCGCCATTGCACTCCAGCCTGGGTAACAAGAGCGAAACTCCGTCTCGAAAAAAAAAAAAAAAGAAAAAATCCTGAGCTTGAGTGATTCACCCACCTGAGCCTCCCAAAGTGCTGGGATTACAGGCATGAGCCACTGTGCTAAGCCAAAATATACATCATTCTTTAGATTGCACAGACATATGCCCATGGCCACCCCCAGCAAACTGCCTCTCACGTTTGCCTCTCTCTGCCTACCCACAAGTATGTTTATACCCTCTTCTTCCTTCTACCAGTAAGAGCGGGGATTTTTACCTTAGAGTTATATAAATGACCAAACACATGACATCAAACACTAGACTGATGCTGTAAATATGTTTAAAAATCAAATATACTCAAACTCTGGCAGAGGACACCCCTCAACATAGAGGACCACATGGAAGGTGCACTATGGATAAGAGTGCATAACCAGAAACTATGGTATGCAAGCTTTTTTTTTTTTTTTTTTTTTTTGAGACGGAGTTTCGCGCAACCTCCGCCTCCTGGGTTCAAGCAATTCTCCTGCCTCAGCCTCCCGAGTAGCTGGGACTACAGGTGCGCGCCACCATGCCCAGATAATTTTTGTATTTTTAGTAGAGACGGGGTTTCACCTTGTTGACCAGGATGGTCTCGATCTCTTGACCTCGTGATCCACCCGCCTCGGCCTCCCAAAGTGCTGGGATTATAATAGGCGTGAGCCACTGCGCCCGGCCGGTATGCAAGCTTTTAAAATGTAGAGGGCGTGATGACCCTCGAGTCCCTTGGGAGGATGCAACTGGCTTGTTTGAATAACACTGTGGGTGAGGATAAAATTGAAACTCACTATAAAGTATAATAAACAGGAATTCTGCCTGGTTTCCCTAATGAAAGGATTATTAGGCCATGCCGATAATTATACAAAAGAGCCTAGTGGGAAGGGAACTGGCTCTCAGGCCACTTGAGGTCATACCAATATCACTGGATATCAAAGTGGCACATCATACTGGTCCTCCATTTTTGCCTCTATACCACAATATGGCTGACAGCGCCAAATATGCTTCACATATTCAAACAGGATCCAATAATAACACAAAATGACCATGGTTCCCATTAGTAGTGGTAGTCCCTAATAATTCTATGAATGTCTCCTGGCATGACTCCACAGCCACGCAAAACACATGTAACTTCAGATATCCATGGTCTTATTCCGCTTCTGTGCTGCACTGGCTTACTCTTCAGCAACATGGACCATCTTACATTCACCTAATACCACTGACATTTAAAGACCAGTCCTGGACAGGGGCAGTAGCATTTTAGGAGGTGGCTCCTAGCATTTTGGGAGGCCGAGGTGAGCAGATTGTGAGCAAGGTCAGGAGTTTGAGACTAGCCTGGCCAATATGGTAAAACCCCATCTCTAGTTAAAAAAAAAAAAAAAAAAAAAAAAAAAAATTAGCCTGGCATGTGGCACACGCCTATAATCTTCAGCTGCCAGGAGGCTGAGGCAGGAGAATCACTTTGAACCTGGGAGGTGGAGGTTTCAGTAAGCCAAGATCGTGTCACTGTACTCCAGCCTGGGCAACGGAGCAAGACTCTGTCAGAGGGAAAAAAAAAAAAAAAAAAAAAGAAGCCCAGTCCTGTTTTTAATCCACTCAAGGCCCAAGACTTACTGACGGTTACAAATGACCGTATGTCTCCCTGAGCATATTCAGCAGGCCTAACAAAACTCTCACGCACTACTGAAGTCATCACAAACCTTGATTGCACTGAGTGATGAATAAGCACCACTCTGGCCTAAGTGTCATCTTCCCTCAATTTGACTTCTGCATGTATCTATTTCATGTCTATTCTCTCCTTGAACGTCTGTGTGCCCTGGCAAACTATGCTGTCAGGTATACTTAACCATCATAGTCACTTACCTGCCTCTCCAGTGTTTAGGAAGCCCAATAACATTACCTAGGGACCCAAGTAACAGATGCTGTCCTCATCATTCAACCACTGCTTTCTGGTCCCCTAAGACATTTACTACCAGAATCTGAAGTGTGCTCTCCTTAATGTGACCCATGGCTCACACACCATAGCACACATTAGCTACCATATATTAGATGTCTCCAGCATCAGTGCCTTCCCAGATACCCCAACCTGTATGTCCAATTACGCATTTGATGCCGACACTTATTCATCTCTGACTCTTCATGTGGCCAAAAGTCATCTTGATATCTCATAATATTCTAATTATGTCTACTACCAACACGCTCATCTCAGTTGATGCAGCTTCCACAGCTACAGCTGCTAAGATCAAAAACCTTGGGTTCCTGATTGCTCTCTTCATGCCCTTACTTTGCATATTAGGAAATCTAGATGCTTGAATCCAGCCACATCTCCTCAGCTATAAATCCAGTCTGTTAACCTTCACTTGGATTATAGCAAGACTCTCAACTCTCATTTTACTTCCTCCTCGTTCAACCCCAAAGTCTGTTCTCTACTGTAAAACCAGAGATTACCGCCAGATGAAACTGTGGCAACACCACCTCCTCCCTCTGGTCAGTTTCACTTCTAAGCATTTCATATCCTGGTACTAACTCCTGGGTTAACCTCCTAAGTATGTTTATACTGTTTGACAGAAATGGGAATAACCTCCATATATCCTGTGTCACAGATTTAAGATTCTGGGTTTAAGATTTCTCCAGGGCTCCCAGATCAAAAAACTAAAAGGAAATGGTACCTAAGAGTCCCAGGAGACCCCATATGCCCAAAGAGCATGTGAATGGGAGTTAGGGCCAGTGAGGGAATGGAACACCCTCCGCTTCCCTGTGAAGGTTCTGCAAGTGCTTCTGCAGCCAGGAGTGCCCGAGAGGAGAGGCACAAGCTACAGGAATGCGTCCCTGATGGGATTTGATAAGCTCAGGCCTCCCTGAACCCTTTCTTGGCCCTGTAACCAGGTAAACGCGGGTTGGTTGTCTGAACTGAACGCCTCAATACAAAATGTCATCTCTTAGCATCTGTGTGATCTACAGAGGTTAAACAAGAATTCAGCCTCTCAGGGCCCGAAAGTCATCCCCTCTGTTCTTTCTTTCTTTGGACTTTGGGAAACCTTTAAAGCCTGGACTTTGATCTTGTCTTTCCTTTGCTGGAAGCTGTGCACGGCTTCTAACGTTCTCAGGGTGAATGCACAGTCCCCAGCCCGCTCTTCCAGGAGGAGCTCTGCCTCACACTTTGCTCCCGACAGGTGCCTGTGGACCCTGGGTTCCGATCCTCCTGGCTCAGTTCATCTCCAGACCTTTGCCTACACTGGTCCCTGGGCCTGTCGCTCTCCTCACCGCATCCCGCGAGGGCCTCAGTCTCCCGACGCCAGGTTCAGGCTGTAGAGCCTTGAGCAAGCGCCGCTTTCTAGCTGCTTTTGGACTTAGGTAAAGATGAAGTGACCTGAGGGCACGGAAGACGCCACAATTACCTGAGCCGGGAGCCTCAGCGCGGCCGCCGCCATCAGACTGGGTGGGGAAAGCGGGGTCGGGAGGAGGTGGCGAGCAGGGCAGGTACGCGGGCACTGTGGTCCAGATCCCGACGTTGGCGCGCGTCACGCCTAGCGCCTTTAAGGAACTGCAGCGCAGCCGTTCTGCCGTCAGGACAGCGTCCCCTCCCCACCTTCTGTGTTCAGTCACATCTGCCCGATCCAGCGCTCCCAAGTCTCTCACCGGAAAATACACCCAACACCAATCAAAATGGCCGCTAGTAGGGGACGCCGGAAGTCCCGCCCTTTAATTGCGCGCGCTGGCGGAAACACCTTTATTCTGAGCCTTCATTGGCTCGGACAACCTGTCATGCGATGTAGAGATTTCTGGGTTATGTAGTTTCCTAAGGTTCCAAGGCGGTAAAGAAGGCGCTTCTGCAGGAAAGGTCCAGCTCCACCTCAGCGGTCTGTCCTTAAAGTACGCGTCCTTCTAGGGTAGAGGATAGTCTTACCTAGCCTTAGAACCCGTATTGAGATTTTTGGAAATTAATATCTGTAACTGATCACTCAAATATTTGGAAAAATTTTATTTTAGATTTTGGGGAACTTAGCTCTCCGACGCTAAAATTATTTATGATGCCCCCAAAGGCTAAAAAAATCCAAATTATCATACCGTTTGGAACAGTCCTTCAGTCGCAAAATCCCTGTACTGGAAGCAGAGGCTGATAAATATTATTGTGCGCTCTAAGGCATTAGAGTCAGTTTCTCAGTCTGTCAGGGACAAGAGAGAACTAATCCAGATAGGACAAGACAAGGAAGATAGAGGAGAAATGCTGTGCTCCCTGAAATAGGAATACATGGTGATTCTCTCTGTGATTTCCACAGAAAACAACTCTCTTGCCTATAAAATCAATTATAGTGTCCAGTTCCTTGAGCAACACTTTTATCCACTTAGTATTCCTTGCTTGAGATTCTAACTTATATTCAATTAATCTGGGAATGTTTTATCAGTCTTACAAGAAGACCAATGAGATAAATGTTATTTTGTAGTGATAAATGGCTGCAGTTTTACTTTTTTTTTTTAAGATGGGGTTTCACCATGTTGGTCAGGCTGGTCTTGAACTCCTGACCTCAGGTGATCTGCCCACCTTGGCCTCCAAAGTGCTTGGATTACAGGCGAGAGCCACCACGCCCAGCCTTTTTTTTTTTTTTCTTTTTAAAGACGGGGTTTCACCACGTTGGTCAGGCTGGTCTTGAACTCCCGATCTCAGGTAATCCGCCTGCCTTGGCCTCCAAAGTGCCTGAGTTACAGGTCGTGAGCCACTACGCCCGGCCTTTTTTTCTTTTTTTTGAGACAGACTCTCGCTCTGTCACCCAGGTTGGAGTGCAGTGTCACGATCTTAGCTCACTGCAACCTCCGCCTCCCGCGTTCAAGCAATTCTTCTACCTCAGCCTCCTGAGTAGTTGGGATTACAGGCGTACGCCCATGCCCAGCTAATTTTTCTATTTTTAGTAGACACGGGTTTCACTATCTTGGCCATGCTGGTCTCAAATTGCTGACCTCGTGATCCGTCCGATTTGGCCTCCCAAAGTGCTGGGATTACAGCCGTGAGCCACCGCGCCCAGTCATGGCTGCAATTTTCAAAGGTGGAGCACGTATGCAGAAGATGCTGTCCACCTATTGATATTGGGTGTGTCTTAAACTCAGGAGTTCATGTTATTCCTGGGAAGTGGTTATTTTTTATTTGTTTCCATTGCAGGGAGTGCTTTGCATAAGGATTTAATGTTATGTTAGGAATACAGTTGTAAAATGTAAATTCCAAAACCCTATTAAGAATTATTATGTTGGGGCCGGGCGCGGTGGCTCACGCCTATAATCCCAGCACTTTGGGAGGCCGAGACGGGTGGATCACGAGGTCAAGAGATCAAGACCACCCTGGTCAACATGGTGAAACCCCGTCTCTACTAAAAATACAAAAATTAGCTGGGCATGGTGGTGCACGCCTGTAGTCCCAGCTACTCAGGAGGCTGAGGCAGGAGAATTGCCTGAACCCAGGAGGCGGAGGTTGCGGTGAGCCGAGATCGCGCCATTGCACTGCAGCCTGGGTAACAAGAGTGAAACTCCGTCTCAAAAAAAAAAAAAAAAAAAAATTATTATTATGTTAGCCATGTGCAGTGGCTCAGGCTACCTAATCTTAGCACTTTGGGAGGTCAAGGTGGGAGGATCGCTTGAGGTCAGGAGTTTTGAGACCAGCCTGGCCAACACGGTGAAACCCCATCTACTAAAAATACAAAAATTAGCTGGGCATGGTAATGGGCGCCTGTAATCCCAGCTACTCGGGAGGTTGAGGCAGGAGCATCACTTGAACCCGGGAGGTGGAGGTTGCAATGAGCTGAGATACTGCCCCTGTACTCCAGCCTGGAAGACAGAGTAAGACTGTGTCTCAAAAAAAAAAAAAAAAAAATTATATTAAAAAAATATGTATAATAATAAAAATTAAAAAAAAAAAAAAAGGTCCACCCCCGACACAGTGGCTCACGCCTGTAATCCCAGCATTTTGAGAGGCCGAGGCGGGTGGATCATTTCAGGTCAGGAGTTTGAGACCACCCTGGCCAAAATGGTGAAACCTTGTGTCTATTAAAACTACAAAAAAACCCCAGCACTTTGGAGGGCCAAGGCAGATGGATCACGAGATCAGGGGTTCGAGACAAGCCTGTCCAACACTGTGAAACCTCGTCTCTACTAAAAATACAAAAATTAGACAGTGGCATGTGCTTGTAGTCTCAGCTACTTGGAAGGCTGAGGCAGGAGAATCACTTGAACCCGGAGGCGGAGGTTGTAGTGAGCTGAGATTGTACTACTGTAATCCAGAGTGAGACTCTGCCACAAACAAACCAAAAAAAAAAAACCCCAAAAATTAGCTGGGCATGGTGGTGTGCACCTGTCATCCCAGCTAGAGGCTGAGGCAAGAGAATCACTTGAACCTGGGAGGCGGAGGTTGTAGTGAGCCAAGATCGCTCCACTGCACTCCAGCCTGAGCAACAGAGTGAGACTCTGCTGTAACAAAACAACAACAAAAAAGAAGTTACCTATGTAACAAACCTGCATGTTCTGCACATGTACTCCTTTGGTGTTTTTTAAGAGACCCTGTCTCTTCCAAAATAAAAATAAAAATAAATTGTCAGGCTGTTGTGGTGCGCATGTGTAGTCCCAGCTATACAGGAGGCTAAGGCAGGAGGATGGCTTGATCCCGTAAGTTCAGAGGCCTCCCTAACCCTAAACCCTAACCCTAACCCTAAATTAAAAAAAACAAAAATAAAAAAATTTTAGAATTATAGAATGATTATGTAGTTGCAAATTAGTGGATGGTTAAAAAAAAAAATTAAGGCGCTCTCTCGGCCAGGCCGGAAGGGTGACCTTGCCACCTTTTTTCATCCGTTGCGGCAGCGCAAGCACAGCGATGGCGGCTCCAGAAGGCAGCAGGCGTGGCGCGGACGCCCAGCTGGACCAGGAGATGGCCCGGTGGCTGCGCTGGGACAAGAATTCCTTAACTTTAGAGGCAGTGAAACGACCAACAGCAGAAGGTAATAACTACGAAAATGTTTTGGGGCCCGAATGGAGTTTGGGACAGCTGGCCTTCGAACTCCCATGGAACCTGGAATTTCTTGTATGAATGACTTGATCATCATCCAGACTACACAGGGATTTTGCAGATACCTGGAAAAGCAATTCAGTGACCTAAAGCATAAAGGGATTGTGATCAGCGTTGACGCCCAAGCCCATCCATCCAGTGGGGGTAGCAGCAGCAGGTTTGCCTGACTTGCTGTAACCACACTTATCAGTCAGGGGATTCCTGCGTACCTCTTTTATGATATAACACCAACTCCCTTTGTGCCATTCACAGTATTGCATTTGAAACTTTGTGCTGGAATCCTGATAACTGCATCACACAATCAAAAGCAGGATAATGGTTATAAGGTCTATTGGGATAAGGGAGCTCAGATCATCTCTCCTCATGATAAAGAGATTTCTCAAGCTATTGAAGAAAACCTAGAACAGTGGCCTCAACCTTGGGATGATTCTTTAATTGATAGCAGTCCACTTCTTCACAATCCAAGTGATTCCATCAATAATGACTACTTTGAAGACCTTAACAAATACTGTTTCCGCCAGGCACGGTGGCTCACGCCTGTAATCCCAGCACTTTGGGAGGCTGAGGCAGGCGGATCACCTGAGGTTAGGAGTTTGAGACCAGCTTGACCAATATGGTGAAACCCCGTCTTTAAAAAAAAAAAATACTGTTTCCACAGGAGCATGAACAGGGAGACAAAGGTGAAGTTTGTGCACACCTCTGTCCATGGGGTGGGTCATAACTGTGCAGTCGGCTTTCAAGATTTTTGACTTTGTTCCTCCTGAGGCCGTTCCTGAACGTTTCCTGAACTCAGGAAAGATCCGGATCCTGAGTTTCTAACAGTGAAATACCGGAATCCCGAAGAGGGGAAAGGTGTTTTGACTTTATCTTTTGCTTTGGCTGACAAAACCAAGGCCAGAATTGTTTTAGCAAATCACCCGGATGCTGATAGGCTTGTTGTGGCAAAAAAGCAAGACAGTGGTGAATGGAGAGGGTTTTTGGTCAATAAGTTGGGGGCCCTCCTGGGCTGGTGGCTTTTTACACCTTGGAAAGAGAAGAACCGGGATTGCAGTGGTTTCAAAGACCCTTACATGTTGTCCAGCACCATCTTCTCCAAAATCTTGAGGGCCATTGCCCTAAAGGAGGGTTTTCATTTTGAGGAAACATTAACTGACTTTAAGTGGATGGGAAACAGAGTCAAACAGCTAATAAACCAGGGGAAAACTATCTTATTTGCATTTGAAGAAGCTATTGGATACATGTGCTGCCCTTTTGTTCTGGACAAAGATGGAGTCAGTGCCGCTGTCATAAGTGCAGAGTTCGCTAGCTTTCTAGCAACCAAGAATTTGTCTTTGTCTCAGCAAATTTATGTGGCCATTTATGTGGAGTATGGCCACCATATTACCAAAGCTTCCTATTTGATCTGCCATGATCAAGACAGCATTAAGAAATTATTTGAAAGCTTCAGATAATTATCCAAAAGCTTGCAGCAAATTTGAAATTTCTGCCATTAGGGACCTTACAAGTGGCTATAATGATAGCCAGCCTGATAAAAAAGATGTTCTTCCCACTAGTAAAAGCAGCCAAATGATCACCTTCACCTTTGCTAATGGAGGCATGGCCACCATGGGCACCAGTGGGACAGAGCCCAAAATCAAGTACTGTGCAGAGCTGTGTTCCCCACCTGGAAACAGTAATCCTGAGCAGCTGAAGAAGGAACGGAATGAACTGGTCAGTGCTATTGAAGAACATTTTTTCCAGCCACAGAAGTATAATCTGCAGCCAAAAGGAGATCAGAATACTCCAGCCTTGGGCATACTTGCATTTACCTACAGTGAAGCTGAGTTTAACTTGTTAAGCAATATTTTTGAGGGCCAAATGATTCAAAATATTACAAGTATTTATGTGTTTCACAAAGAACTACATTCCTCATTGTTTCATGTTTGATCTTTAAGGTGAAAAAAGAAAAGATGGCCAAACCCAGCAAACTAACATTCCTACTAAAAAGTTGAAGTTGGACATTTCATTTTCATAAGTGAAGATTTTTAAACTAAAAAAAAAAAAAAAAAGATTGTAATTGATGTGCCTTAATTTATCATAAATGTTTGTCCTCTCTGTAATTCTTTTTATGTGTGCTTGAAATAGCCAGAAAACTTATGCAGTTAGTAAATTCCAGACTGTCATATGTGGGATAGCCACTTTTTAGATATATGTACACTTATGTTTCTATCAATTCCTTATAAAGTAAAATAAATGAACAGATCAAATGTTGTGTTCATGTTTGGTGAAAATACGATTTGTAGGAACCTATATGAAGTGGAGCAAAAGCTGCTTTAAAAAGATAAGTTTTTTTTTGTCTTAGATTTTTTTAGTTCTATATATGCATGTAGCATATTAATACACTGTATATGTGTTAGGAAAAAACAGCTTCACTGTCTTTGTTTAATGTGTTGAAATTCATTTTATCTTTTTAAATTGTGAAAGACAGTTGTTTAATTGAAACTTGAAAAGAAAATTAAGGTTTCAGAAAAGTTTTAGTAGTGGTATCTAAGGAGAGATGGAATTAAGATCAGTACATGCACATGATTGGGATGCTCACTCTGACAGTTCTGTCTCAAAAATGAGATTCATCTTCATTCTTGAGTGTATTGAGCAATACCAGTGTGGATGGAAACAATAAAGGAGATATTTAAGGTAGGCAGAAATGTAAACAGAAACAGAGAAGCTAAAGTTTGACTGTAATACTTGTGTCTCCACATTTGTTATTTTGTGTTGTGTGTTCTACCATAATCCCATACAAGCTGTTCATCTTAATGAAAATGACAGTGGCAGGAGGCAGACAAATCCTAGGCAGACAGGGGCGGGCTCCTGGTGAAACCAGCTCTTCAAGCCAGACAGTTTAAACGCTAGCTACAAGTCCTCGATGAATCCACGGACCGATTGAGAATCTCTCTTCCCGTCTGACACACTTTCCTCTGTTCCCCACCCTTCACCTATTTTACATATACCTACTCTTCCCTAGTTGGTTTTTACACTGTTGTGCTCACCTTTGAGTGGTGCCTTTGTTTTAACCTTCTTTGCATATTCACAAACCAATTAGCACACCCTCCTCCATTCTGAACCCATACAAACCCCAGACTCAGCCACACTGGGGAACTGCCTGCCTTTGAGTGTGTGTGTGGGGGTCTACTTCAGGTGGGGACCACCCACATGGGGTTCCCTCTGTGCGGAGAGCTGTTTCATCATTCAATAAAAACTCTTCTCCACCCTTCTCACCCTTCAGTTACCCACGTAACCCCCTTCTTCTTGGACATCCCCTCTCTCTACTCTGTCTTCCATTGATTAGACTTTGGAAAACCTTTAAAGTCCGAACTGTGGTCATGTGCCTCTTTTGTTGGAAACTATCCATGGCTGCCGGCGTTCTCGCGGTGAATCCACAGGAGGAGCTCCGCCTCATACTTTGCTCCCGACAGACGCCCATGGAACCCAGGTTCCAACCTCCCGGTTCGGTCCATCTCCAAGCCTTTGCCCGCGCCCGTCCCCGAGCCTGTTGCTCTCCCCAACACATCACACGAGTGTCAGAAACAGGGCTCCTCCCGCGAGGGGTTCGGACGCAAAGCCGCGAGCAAGCGCCGCTCCTTCGCTGCTTCAGGACTGCGGTGACGATGAGGTGACCTGAAGGCACGTAAGGCGCCACCATTACCTGAGCCGGGAGCCTCGGCGCGGCCGTCACCAGTGGACTGTGCGGGGAAAGCGTGATCGGGAGGCGGCGGCGACTAGGGGAGGGACCAGGCCACGGCGGTACCGATACTGGCATGGCATGGATCACACCAGGTGTCTTCAAGGAGCTGTAAAGCCGCCCCTGTGAAACGGGGACCATGACTCCTCTCCACCTACTGGGTTAACTCACCGCAGGTCGGACCCAACTCTTGGCGGTCTCTCACAGGAAAACACACCCAGCACGAAGGAAAATGGCCGCTACCAGAGGACGTGCTCACGCGGAACCGCCTTCATCTCAAGCGCTCATTGGCTCTGTTGCGTTGCCAGTTGACACAGAGATTTCTGGGTAACGTAGTTCACTAGGTTCGAAGGCAGTAAACAGGGCGTTTCCCCGACGTGCTTCTGCAGGAAAAACCCTGCTCCACCTCAAAGGACATATCCTTCTAGAGGAGAAAATGGTCTTACCTAGCCTTAGAAGCCGTATTGAGATTTCTGGGCATTAGTGTCTGTAACTGATCACTCAAATACTTGGAAAAATATCATAACATTTTCGGGAACTCCAGCTCTCCGATGCTAAAAAATATCATTTCGGAGGCTCTCAAAGGCCAAAAATCCAAATCGTGATAGTATTTCGAACAGTCATTCAGTGGCAAAATTCCTGCACTGGAAGTACAGGGTAAAATCCGTTATCGTGTTATAATTCACATGGACCCACTCTGAAGTGTCAGAGTCCATCTTCTCAGTCTGTCAGGGACAGGAGAGAACTAATCCAGATAGTACAAGCCAAGGAAGATAGAAGAGAGATGTGCTCCCTAAAGGGGTACATGGTGAATCTCTGTCTGTGGTCCCCACAGAAAACAATTCTCCTGCCTCAAATATCAATCATAGTGTCCAGTTCATGAGCAACACTTCTCAGAACTCCCTGATCCAGCACAGTCCCTGCAGGTTTACTCAGGAAGGAAGGGGCTGCAAAGTGCTGGGGTCTGGGTGTGGATTCCCCTCTGGAACCTCTGGGCCACTTGCTTGAGCTCTCTGTGTCCCTATGAACACAGGTAGAAACTGAGGCCCAGACTGGGGATGTCATCTGCCAGTGAGCCTTCAGCGATGCACAGGGATTCAGGTTCCATCTCATGCCAACTTGTCCAGGGAGTTGCACCCTCTCTTCCCCATGTCTTCAGGGCTCAAGGAACATCCTGATGCCCTCTTGCCCCTGAGAGTCCTACACTGATCCCCACTCCATGATGACAGACAGGTTCATCTTTTCACAGAGAGCTGACGTTAATGGAAGTTCCATGAAGGGCCACATTTCCCCAGCCCACCTAAAGGGCAGGAACTATTATTCTGTTTCTCTGAGGGATCCCTAGCTCAGGAAGGGTGAGAGACTTCCACAAGGACACACAGCTGCCAGGTCATTGAGCTGGGGATGGTTTCCATACACCACTCTAGTGGGCTTCTCTCCTGCTATGCATGCCTTGCCTATCACCATTATCGCTATCAAAATACCATTTATTTCATTGATCCTCTCATGAGACTGATAAGAATTTCTTAGAAGTAACTGAGTATGTTAGCCATTAAAAAGAGTGAGATCCAATCGTTTGCAACAACAGTCTGAGCCTCAGTTTCCACCTGTGTTGGTAGGGACAGGAACAGCTACCCAGGCACCGGGGTGAGGGTCTAAGTGTGGGCACTGCAAGGCCATAAGGGTTTGGGTTGGAAGTACCCTGTGTAGGGAGGTATTCTTTGGGATGGTGGACTGGAATATGGGTGGCGGGGCATATTTACCTCAGTACTGCTGGGACTGCAGTCAGGGATGCTATAGCCACTGTGGGATCTGAGTGAGGGCAGCCATGCCTCATCCTAAGATTTAGCCCATTTCCTGCCTGTGGCTGCCCTGCAGCCTCCCTGGGTCTGTAGACCTCCAGGCTCCCCAGAGGAAATGGGGCTTCTCAGAACCCCCTGATCTAGCACAGTCCCTGCGGGCTTACTCATAGGAAGGAGGGGGCTGCAAAGTGCTGGTATCTGGGTATGGATTCCCCTCTGGAACCTCTGGGCCACTTGCTTGAGCTCTCTGAGCTTCAGGTCCCTGAGTGAGATAGGAAGGTGATGATAGCATTAAACTTGGGCCTGGGAGGGTCAATAAAAGCAACAAAACACACGGAGAACTTACCGGTGCCAAGATTCCAGGGTTTACTTTATGAGCATTTTAATTCTCAGAGCAACAAGGGGAAGTGGGACCTATTATGTATATATTGCTGGAAAAATCCAGGATCACAGAAATAAAGTGATTCCCACAACAGATAAGCTCAGATTCAAAAGGTTGAATTTCAACCTTAGATTCTGGCTTCTGGCTCCAGTCCTGGGGAAGTTTAACCCCTTACCACGGTGTGGGAGGCTCTCAGCCTGGAGCAGGCAGACAGTGAGGACAAACCCTCAACTGCTGTTATGCTCTTCTACCTACCCCCTTCCTGATGTCTGCTCCACAGTCCTGATGGCACTGCTGCTGTCTATACTTATCTTCCTCTTAGGAGGCTTTTCTAACAACCACAATCGCATTGTGTGCAAAGGCAATGCATACCTTTCCCTTGAGCCCAGGACAGAATTTAGCCCTCAGTGGGCCTGTGACTCAGGCCTGGCTCTCCACACCTTCACCAGCAACTTAGTGTCACACTCTGATTCTGACAACTTGAAGGTCAAAGTAATGCCTAGCTTTGACTTTTCAGGTGTTGTTGACTATGTGATTGTAGCCTTAACCAGACAGTTGGACCTTGCCCAAAGGACCCTGAACCTAGAGGTGATGCTGAAGACTTGGGGACACTGGACTTACTAGACATGACCTCAATTCATTTTTTTTTCCCCCTCAGAGTTTTGTTTTGACCACTTCATTCTCAAGCAGAGGACCCACAGCCTTCTTGATTCTTGGATTGTCAAGAAAGTCACAAGGGCCACATTCCTTTCTCCCACAGACCTTGCAGTTTCTGGTCCCACCTCTTCCTGCGTGGTCCCCCTATCAGCATCAGGGTACCTTAAGGTAGAAGCAAACCTCCAGGATAAACAACTGATCCTCTACAGTATACTGTTAATAAGCTACGAGGTTCGGCAGTTTAGGTGTATTACATGCATTTTTTGACTTATATTTTCAACTCACATTGGGCTTCTCCGGGTGTAACTTAATCATAAATTGAGGCACATCTGTAATCTTACAACCAGTGTTTCTACTCTATGATTTCTAAACAGGGCAAATGGTGCCTTTGCAAAACCTAGGGAAGAGATCACTCTCACCAATACTGAGCATTATACAATACTGTCTGTGAGCAAAAGAATTTCATACTGTTCCCAGGAGTGCTGGAGGTTGTCACAACTGTCCCCTCCTCAGGATGAGCTCCTAGCCTACAAAATATCATGGCTCAGGCTACAAATAAGGACCACAAAGTCCTTTGCTTGGAGGAAATAAGTCCTTAGAGGTGATGGGCAGCAATGCTAACCAAGCCCAAAATGGAGAACTAATTTCTGCCACAACTCTCTCCCCTCAGGCACACAAAGTTCGGGATGCCAATAAAAGCGATGTCTCCATTGATTCTGGCAGAACTCTATTGTCCTTTGAGCAGTCTAAAGTAAATAGAATTCCCAAGATTAAAGGTAGCTTAAACAGTAAGGCCTTTATTATCAAAGAAACCAGAGCAGTCGGCAGCAGGCTTTCCCCAGGGTGCTGAATATAGGCTGGAAAATTCCATCATTAAAGTCATGTGAGGCCAACATTATCTCTGAATAACGCAGTCCATCATTTCAACTCATCAGAACTCAGATCAAGACCTCCAAACATTAGCTGGGCATGGTGGCACGAGCCTGTAGTCCCAGCTACTCGGGAGGCTGAGGAAGGAGAATTGCTTGAACCCAGGAAGCGGAGGTTGCGGTGAGCCGAGATCGCGCCATTGCACTCCAGCCTGGGTAACAAGAGCGAAACTCCGTCTCAAAAAAAAAAAAAAAAAAGACCTCCAAACCAAAAATAGGTCAGATCCATGTTCTAACTCATCATAAAAAAAAAAAAAATTAGGCCACGCATGGTGGCTCATGCCTGTAACTTCAGCACTTTGGGAGGCAGAACTCGGTGGATCATCTGAGGTCAGGAGTTCAAGACCAGCCTGGCCAACAAGGTGAAACCCCGTCTCTACTAAAAATACAAAAAATTAACTGGGCATGGTGGCACGTGCCTGTAATCCCAGCTACTCAGGAGGCTGAGGCAGGAGAATTGCCTGAACCCAGGAGTCAGAGGTTGCAGTGAGCCAAGATGGTGCCACTGCACTCTAGCCTGGGTGACAGAGTGAGGCTCCAACTCAAAAAAAAAAAAAAGAAAAGAAAAAAAAGAAAAAACAGTGCTCAGCCTTCTCACAAATCCCTCCTACAAATGGGAGAACAGACACTTCCTTAAAGCAAACTGAGGTGGGTCAATGATGCTCATTTTGTGTTCCACCCGGCTGGTAGAAGTCAAATGGCTTGGACTACAATCCCAATAGTGATAAAAATCTGGCAAGAGCCCTGGGCAGATTTGAAAGCACAATACAATTCCTCAAATTCTCCCACATACCTGGAATGTATGTGGATGTCTGAAAGAACGAGGTTCAATTCAGGCAGATGGCACCCTCACTGCATCTCCTCCAATGTTGTTGTATTTAATAAAGAAATAGCACATTCCCAGGACATCTAAGGTGTTTTTCGCATATGAACTTTGTGATACCTGATGAGGTAAGGCCTTTGGTTGATGGATTTCTCATATTCAACACACCCATAAGGCCCTATTCCAGTGTGAACTCGCTGATGTCGAGTGAGGCCAGAGCTTTTGCTAAAAGATTTTCCACACTGGCCACATTCATAAGGCCTTTCTCCAGTGTGAACTCTCCGATGATCACTGAAATTGGAGCTTCGCCTAAATGTTTTCCCACATTCACTGCACTCATAGGGCCTTTCTCCAGTGTGAACTCTGTGGTGTTTAAGGAGTGCAGACCTTTGGCTAAAGGATTTCCCACATTCATTACAGCCATAAGGCCTTTCTCCAGTATGAACTCTCAGATGTAGAATGAGGCTACAATTATGACTAAATGATTTCCTACATACAGTGCACTCATAAGGTTTCAATCCAGTGTGAACTTTCTGGTGTTTTATGAGACTGGAATTGTAGGTAAAAAATTTTCCACATTCACCACACTCAAAAGGTCTTTCTCCAGTGTGAACACTATGGTGTTGCAGTAGCGCAGAGCTTTGGCTAAAGGATTTCCCACATTTGCTGCACTCATAAGGCCTTTCTCCAGTGTGAATTCTCTGATGTTGAATGAGGTTAGATCTTTGGCTAAAGGATTTCCCACATTCATTGCATTCATAAGGTCTTTCTCCAGTGTGAATTTTTCGATGGTTATTGAGGCTATAGCTTTGGCTAAAGGATTTCCCACATTCCCTGCACTCATAAGGCCTTTCTCCAGTGTGAACTCTCCGATGTTGAAAGAGGTTTGAGCTTTGGCTAAAGGACTTGCCACATTCTCCACACTTATAAGGCCTTTCTCCAGTGTGAACTCTCTGGTGTTTAATGAGGCTAGAGTTATGGCTAAAGGATTTCCCACATTCATTGCACACGTAACATCTTTCTTTAGTGAGGGCTCTCTGAGGCTGAACAAGTATGTGTTTGTGGCTGAAGGCTTTATTGCACTTTCCCCAGTTGTAATGCATTTTTCCCCTGTGAAAGGCAGTCCAACACAGGGTTCTGCTACTTGACTGAGTGGCCAGTTGCTGGAGAAATCTTGAGCTGGCCAGGAAGTCCTTTCCAACATCCCTGCAGATAGAGGGCTTCTGTGACTCACTGAATGTGCAACTCTTCACAAATGACACTTTGTTCACCTCACTTCTGAAGGGTTTCACTCCAATGTGCTGCTTCTGGCACTGATGATTTATATTGGAATAGAATTGTTTCTCACATGCCCAATATGTGTACATTTTCTCCCTTAGATGTGCTCCCTTGTGCTCAGCCAGGGAAACAATGTCTTGTAAGATTGGGCCACACATCTCACAGGAGTGGGCCTGCTTGATGTGGGAACTTAATGTGGGAACCCTAACTTGTGACAGTCTTTCTACAGAAACACT
Source organism: Aotus nancymaae (assembly GCF_030222135.1). NCBI lineage: Eukaryota > Metazoa > Chordata > Mammalia > Primates > Aotidae > Aotus > Aotus nancymaae. Next base: position 1,881,659 of record NW_026988484.1, on the reverse strand, counting down.
CTGCTCAGAAGGTACCTCCTCATCCTCTGTTTCACACCAACAATCTAAAGACAATGAAATGACAGTGAAGTGCATGTTGACACTGTAGGAAGAGACAGTCCCAGTACAAATATATATTTAACACACTCAGAAAGAAGTCCAGGGGATTATCTGCAGGACAGGAGGCTTGTTTCAAATTGAGCACCAGGCCTCTAAAAGTCACAGAACAAGGCAGGCCTCATGAAATAAAAGATCCAAATATGGGGAATAACACAGGAAGGATAGGCAAGGTCCAAAACTCATTCCCCTGCAAGCAACTTTCAGCTGACCCTCATCTGCTGGTGACACCTGAGTGCTGTGTAGAAGGGTGAATCCCAGCCCAAGAAAATCTACCTTCAACAGAGTAGTCCTGGTGTTCAAGGTCTGTTTAGAAATATGTGCACACCTCATAATACAATGTGTAGATGCCAATGCTGAAGAGAACTGCACATGGAGCAGTGAGAAAAATGGGTAAGAGGCAGAGTCCAGAGATGTGGGGACTAGCTCCAAGCCAGAGGTACGAAAAGTGACAAGCAGGAGAATGGACAAGGTGGCACTTCAGAACAGGAAAGAAAAGGCAGTAATGAGGAGTGGGAAGCACTGCAACTGGCAGCAAAAGACCAGTCAAATAGAGTAAGTTTCTGTTATAATTTGAACCCAGCTCTGATGTCATTCCCCACTCAGGTGCCACTTCTCAGGGGCAAACTCTGTTTGAGCTCTTCTAGCTATAGCTGATTCACATGAATCCTATGAACCACCAAGTACTTGCCATACCACCCCTTGACAAGCAACTACAGCACACACAGATGATGCAAGTACTAAGGGAAAAACTGGACAGATGCACTGCCAGCAATGGGCCAGCACAACTCATCACATGACAGCCAACAAGATACATATTACAAAAGAGCTTTGGAGGGTCTTGGAAGGACAGCCCTTGGTCTACCTGAATAAACCATCTAAGAGATGGTCTAAGACTTTCCGGCACAAGAAAGTGAAGAAATGTTAGCTGAATGTGGGAAGTAGTACCTGGAAGACAGTGCCACAGATGTGGGCAAGTCATCTGGCCAGGGAGAAGGCAAGCAAGGTACGACGCCTTAGGGTGACTGACCCTGGGTTCTTCCCTTCCAGGCTCAGGGGTAGCAGATGTTGGGGCTGCTCAGGAAGAGGGCAGTGCACACACTGCAGCCCTACCAACCACCACACCTACCCAGGGACTGGGAAAAAATCTGTGCCCACGGTCCTGATTTGAGGACAGACCTGACCCAGGGGAAAAGGTGACAGGCAGAGACTATCACAGGGTATAGGGAGGGTGTGAGGACCTTACCCAGGGAGGTTATAAGTGCCAAGTTCTCCAGCATCACATTGTGGTACAGGTGTTTTTCAGCCTCATCAAGGAGACCCCATTCTTCCCTGGAGAAGTACACAGCCACATCCTCAAAGGTCACAGTGCCCTGCTAGGATGGTGACAGATGAAACCACAAACAGCCCCTTCTCCTGAGGACCTATAACCCATTCCCCTACACATCTACCCCATAGACATGCTCCTCCCAAACTCCCCAACTCAGAAGAGAAAATAGGTCCTTGTGGCATTGTCTCCTCACAAGCCCGTTGATCACTGGGTTCAGTAGTCAGGGGTCAAAGGCAAGTGGACACACAGATATAGAAGCTGAGGGGCCCAGGCGCGGTGCCTCACATCTGTAATCCCAACACTTTGGGAAGCCAAGGTGGGCAGATCATGAGGTCAGGAGTTAGAGACCAGCCTGACCAATATGGTGAAACCCCATCTCTACTGAAAACACAAAAATTAGCCAGGCATGGTGGTGCATACCTGTAATCCCAGCTACTTAGGAGGCTGAGGCAGGAGAACTGCTTGAACCTGGGAGGCAAAGGTTGCAGTGAGCTGATATCATGCCATTGTACTCCAGCCTGGGTGACGGAGCGAAATATCATCTCAAAAAAAAAAAAAAAAGCTGGGGTCTTGGGGAAGAGCCAACCAAGCCTTCCTTTCAGGCAATCCCCCAGAATCCCAAGGTCATGGAACTCTCAGTAAAAGGGCCCTGGTACTATAAGGATTACTTCCACTCCAGATGCATACCATTCTTTAGACTGTACATCTCTCACATCTCTGTACACTACGCTGCCATGCGCATGGCACCACAACCTCACTGCCCCACATCATAGGCATTTCCCTGGCCTCTCCACGTTACTTGTATTTCAATCACCACTTATTTTATTTATTTATTTCTTGAAGACAGAGTTTTGCTCTTGTTGCCCAGGCTGGAGTGCAATGGCACAATCTTGGCTCACTGCAATCTCCACCTCCCGGGTTCAAGCAATTCTCCTATCTTAGCCTCCTGAGTAGCTGGGATTACAAGCGCATGCCACCACGCCCATCTAATTTTTGTAGAGACAAGGTTTCATCATATTGGCCAGGCTGGTCTTGAACTCCCGACCTCAGGTGATCTGCCAGTCTCGGCCTCCCAAAGTGCTGGGATTACAGGTGTGAGCCACCGCATCCGGCCACAATCACCACTTTTTGACCCCACTGGTGAAGATGGGATTTTGCCCTAGACTTACGGGGATGGCTGAACACAAGGCACCTGACTCAGGGTAGATGGGATGGACAGCAATTTGTTGATTACATACATTCAACAAGTGGAGGTGCCACACACCACACAGGGGTTGCACTGTGGATAAGAATGAACAACCAGGGCCGGGCGCGGTGGCTCACGCCTGTAATCCCAGCACTTTGGGAGGCCGAGGCGGGTGGATCACGAGGTCAAGAGATCGAGACCATCCTGGTCAACATGGTGAAACCCCGTCTCTACTAAAAATACAAAAAATTAGCTGGGCATGGTGGCGCATGCCTGTAATCCCAGCTGGTGGAGGTTGCGGTGAGCCGAGATCTCACCACTGCACTCCAGCCTGGGTAACAAGAGCGAAACACCGTCTCAAAAAAAAAAAAAAAAAAAAGAATGAACAACGAGGGATGACTGTGGAATTTGTGTTCTGTAAGATCAAGAGGGTAAGGTGCCCCCCAGTTCCCATGAGAGGAGGTAAGAATCGCTTCAAACCAGGAGGTGGAGGTTGCAGTGAGACAAGATTGTGCCACTGCACTCCAGCCTGGATGACAGAGCAAGACTCTGCTTTAAAAAAAAAAAAAAAAAAAAAAGGCCAACTGTATTGGTCACCAGCTGGAAGGCCACTGACTCACAGATGACCACATATGCCTCTGACCTCAGGCCATACTGAAGGCATCACAAAATCCAAGTGAGTCTATAAAGTGGTGAAAAAGGACCAGCTTTGGCCTGAATGTCATCTTCTCTCAATGCCTCTCTCTTTTGCCTCTGGTCCATCCCATGCCCACTCTTCCTCTGGAAGCCTATGCCACCTGTCAAACTATGCTGCCAATCCATTTTCCCTGCATGGCCACTTTTGTGCCTCATCTGTATTTGTGAAGCCTAATCCCATCACCCAGGTACTGAAGTAAGAAATCTAGCCCATATCCCCTACTCTTTTGTTTCTGTCCTTTTACAGCTTCACCATCATCTTGAAGATTGCTCCTTCTAAATGACCAGAGTTCATGCACCTTAGGCCACAGAGTAGCCACATTATGGATCTCTCTATTGTGAACCCCCAAGATTTTCAGACCTGTGTGTCCAGCCACCCATTTCATACCTCTACTCAGTGGATGAAACACCTAAGACTCTTACTATGGCCAAACAAAGCTCCTGATGTCCTCCGTGAATATTGGGCATCCTACAATATTCCCCATGACAGTTGATGGAGCTTCCGTCCCTATAGCTGCTAAGACTGAAAACTCTAGGGTCATCCCTGAATCCCTTTTTTTTTTTAGAGGGAGTTTTGCTTCTGTTGCCCAGGCTGGAGTGCAATGGCATGATCTCTGCTCACTGCAACCTCCACCTCCCGGGTTCAAGCGATTGTCCTGCCTCAGCCTCTTGAGTAGCTAGGACTACAGGTGTGTGCCACCATGCCCGGCCAGTTTTGTCTTTTTAGTAGAGATGGGGTTTTTCCATGTTGGTCAGACTGGTCTTGAACCCCCAACCTCAGGTCATCCACCCACCTCGGCCTCCCAAAGTGCTGGGATTACAGGTGTAAGCCACCATGCCTGGCCCCTGAATCCTGTTTTATCAGCTCACAGAAAACCTGATAGCACCCTTTTAAAACATGTATTCAGAATCTAACTACTTTTCCTAATCAACACTCTGGCCAATTAACCCTCACCTGGATTATGGTAGTAGCCTCTATCCTGATCTTCCTTGGACCTCCCTCAATCACACTGTTCTCCATTCTGCGGCCAGAGAAAGCCTGTTAAAATCGTGTTAAAGCCTGGGAGTGGTGGCTCACACCTATAATCCCAGCACTTTGGGAGGCAAAGGAGGGCGGATCACCTAAGGGTTAGAGTTCAAAACCAACCTGACCAAAATGGAGAAACCCCGTCTCTACTAAAAATATAAAAATTGGCAGGGCATGGTGGCACATGCCTGTAATCCCAGCTACTTGTGAGGCTGAAGCAAGAGAAGTGCTTAAACCTGGGAGGCAGAGGTTGCGATGAGCCAAGATCATGCCATTGCACTCCAGCCTGGGCAACAAGATCGAGACTCCGTCTCAGAAACAAAAAACAAAAAACGAGATCGTGTTAAGACCACCTCCCTCTCCTGACCCAAACCTCCAGAATAGCAACTTTAATTTTCAAGCACATCTTGGTACTAGTTCCTGGTACATAATCCTCCACACCTGTTCACATTGGTTGGGTTTCTCCAGGGTCCTCAGACCCAAAGACCTGGGGAATAGCACTTAAGAGTTCTTCAGAACATGTGGATGGGGGCTGAGGCCAGTGAGGGAATGGGACATCTTCCACTTACCTGTATTGGTTCTGTAAGTGCTTCTGTAGCCACAGGAACCTGTGCGAAGAGGCAGGCCTTATAAGAATGTGTTCACAGTGGGGTTAAATGAACTCATGCCCACCTGTCTCTTTGCCTAGCCCTGGAACCAGGTGACCTCCAGCTAAATGCCTACCTACCGTGCCTCAGTGCTCGGTGTCTCTTCTTACCAGCTGTGTGACCTTGAACAAAGATTCAAACTCTCAGTGTTTCAGTGCCCTTATCACTCCTCCTAGTCCTGAACAGCCCTTGGAAAACTTAAAATCCTAACATAGACTGTGCCTCCCTTTTGCTCCAAAGTCTCCGTGGCCTCTAGAATCCTCACATCAAAGGTACAGCCATTACTCTGCTATTCCAGGCTTAACTTTGCCTCATACAGGTCCTCGCAGAACAAAGAGGAGCCCAGGTTCCCCAATCCTCCCAGCTCAATCGTGCCTCCAAGCCTTTGCACGTGCAGATCCCTGTGCTTCTCACGCTCTGCGCCTCCCCACCACACCAGATGTGCAAAACAGGGGCCCCAGGACCATCGCCTCGCTGATCCCAACTCTGGGGCCTGGACTGCGGGGACGCGAGCAGGCGACTCTCACTCGGGGCTTTTGGACTTGGGTGGGGAGGGCGGGGTAGGCCCGGAGGCTGCAGTACTCACCTGCGCCTGTGCCCCACGCGCGGCCGCCGCCATCGGTCTCTGGGCACAAGGGAGACGCGGGGGTTGGCGGTGACTAAGGGCGGCGCCGAGCCTCAGCCCGCCACTGTGCAGCGGAGACAACGATCCTTCTCGGTCCGGTCTCTAGGGTTCCGCCGCAGCGCTCAGGAATTGCAGAGAGTGAATGAACCGGAGGGAGGCCAATCTGCCTGCCTCAAAGAGGATGCTGAAAGTCCCGCCTCAGCAGTTAGTCTTCGTACACGGAAACGCCGCCAACGCAGGCCATTCTGGGAAATGTAGTTCCCCCGGATCCAGAGCTCGCGGGGCGGGGCCTCTGACCGCATTCTGGAGAAAAGGCTAGGCGCCACCGCGAGGGGCGCTGGGAAATGACTCCCTAAGTCCAAATGACGAGAAGATCCCCTTCTCAAGTGGGCAAGACTCGGATTTCACCCAAGTGTTAGGAGACATATTATTTCAGAGTCTGGAACTGAGCATGTTCCCAGACGCTACAAATTCAAATGAACAGATCATTCCATAGACATTTAAGACACAAAATGCGTCCACACTTAGCAGAAGCTAATAATCATTATCATATTGAATTCAAATCTTGCATTGGTAAAACAAATACCTGAAGCTGGGTAATTTATAAGAAAAGAGGTTTAACTGACTCATAGTTCTAGAGGCTGTACAGGAAGCACACTTTATGTGAGGAAGCATTTCTCACTCTGGACCACAGAGTGAGACTTCATCTCAAAAAAATAATAACAATTATGACTTTAGGTGAAAGGGGAGCAGGCATCTCCTATGGCTAAAGAGGGAGCAAGAGAGAGAGGGAGTGGGTGGGAGAGGTGCTACACACGTTTAAACAACGAGATCTTGTGAGAATTCACTCTTATCTCGAGGACAGAACAAGCCACGAGGGATCTGCCCCCATGACCCAGACACCTCCCACCAGGCCCCATCTCCAACATTGGGAATAACAATTCAACATGAGATTTAGAGGGGATGACATCCAAACTACACCAATCTGTTTGTTAGTCTGTGTCTGCTTGATCATGGACAATAAGAAAACAATATTGCAAATAGGACTGTGAAGGACAAACAGGGAAGGATGAGGGTCACCATGAAGCAGGAGTACAAAGGAGGGTCTCAGTCTATGGGCCCCACAGAAAGCATTTCTCCTGCCTGTATTATTCCATCCAATTCACTGAGCAACACTTTTATCCACTTATCATCCCTTACTTAATATCATGACATACATATAAAGACTTTTAGGAATGTGACCTCGACTTCCAAAAAAGAACAACGAAATAAGTGCTACTTTGGTATTGACAATGGCAGCAGTGTTCAAAGGCAAAGCATGTAAGCAAAGAGAGCACTCTACCCTCAGGTTTTGGGTTCACTGTTTCATCCTCATTGCTGGGAATTGTCAGTGTGTGTGTGCGTGTGTGTGTGTGTGTGTGTGTGTGTGTGTGTGTTTGCTGAGGCTGCTCTGCACAGGAAGTGATATTATCCTGGGAAAACAGCTGTAAAATGTGAATTACAGAAAGCTATTAGCAATGACCATGTAGTGATTCAAAGGTGGTGACAGGCCAGGTTTGCTGGCTCACACCTGTAATCCTAGCACTTTGGGAGGCTGAGGCAGGCAGATTGCTTGAGCTTGGGAGCTTGAGACAAGCCTGGGCAACATAGTGAGATCCCATCTCTTAAAAAAAGCAAGAAACAAAGAAACAAAGGTGGTAACATAAATAGCTCTGGGGATACATTAGTGGATGATGAAAGAAGCTAATATAACAGAGAAGTTTTTGCAGTGATGTCTGAGAAGAAATAGAAATAACTTGGACACCTGACGGTAACGGTGAAAAGGAAGCCTAGCATAATGAACTCCATTTCACTCCTAACCTCCCTACCCTGGCAGTAGTATCTTTTAAGTTAACTGATTTTACTTATCTCTGCACATAGGCCAAGAATTTAGTGGGTAGAATTTAGTTTATAGTTTAACTTTAAAGCAAGGATGTGGGAATAGCATTGAATCTATAAATGACTTGGGGCAGTACAGCCATTTTCACAATATTGATTTTTCCTATCCATAATAAAAAGGTAAAAGCAATACCTGAAGCTGGGTAATTTATTTTAATTTTTTAATTTTTTCCCCTCCCCCTGCCTTTCCGCCACACACTTGCTAAGCAAGCTGGGTAATTTATAAGAAAAGAGGTTTAACAAGGATGGAATGTTTTTCCATTTGTTTGCATCCTCTCTTATTTTCTTGAGCAGTGGTTTGTAGTTCTCCTTGAACAGCTCCTTCACATCCCTTGTTAGCTGTATTCCTAGGTATTTCATTCTCTTTTGCAGTTGTGAATGGGAGTTCATTCATTATTTGGTTCTCTGGTTGTCTATTGTTATAAAGGAATGCCTGTGATTTTTTCACATTTATTTTGTATCCTGAGACTTGCTGAAGTTGCTTATCAGTTTAAGGAGTTTTGGGGCTGAGATGATATGGGATTTCTAAACATAAAATCATGTCATCTGCAAACAGAGACAATTTGACTTCCTCTCTTCCTATTTGTTGAATACCCTTTATTTCTTTCTCTTGCCTGATTGCCCTAGCCAGAACTTACAATACTATGTTGTATAGGAGTGGTGACAGAGGGCATCCTTGTCTTGTACCGGTTTTCAAAGGGAATGCTTCTAGCTTTTGCCCATACCCAATATGATATTGGCTGTGGGTTTGTCATAAAGAGCTGTTATTATTTTGAGATATGTTCCATCAATACCTAGTTTATTGAGAGCTTTTAACATGGAGAGTTGTTGAATTTCATCAAAGGCCTTTTCTGCATCTACTGAGATAATCGTGTGGTTTTTGTCATTGGTTCTGTTTATGTGATGGATTACATTTATTCATTTGTATATGTTAAACCAGCTTTGCATCCCATGGATGAAGCCAACTTAATCATAGTGGGCGAGTTTTTTGATGTGCTGCTGGATTCAGTTTGCCAGTATTTTATTGGGAATTTTTACACTGATTTTCATCAGGGATACTGGCCTGAAGTTCATTTTTGTTGTGTCTCTTTCTGGTTTTGGTATCAGGATGATGTTGGCTTCATAAAATGAGTTAGGAAGGAGTCCCTCCTTTTCAATTGGCATTCTTCACAGACTTAGAAAAAACTATTTTAAACTTCACATGGAATTAAAGAAGACCCCCGTATAGCCGAAACAATCCTAAGCAAAAACAACAAAGCTGGAGGCATCACGCTACCTGACTTCAAACTATACTACAAGACTACAGTACCCAAACAGCATGGAACTGATACCAAAACAGACATAGAGACCAATGGAGAACAGAGACCTCAGAAATAATGGAGCAGAATAGAGACCTCAGAAATAACACCACTCATCTACAACCATCTGATCTTCAACAAACCTGCCAAAAACAAGCAATGGAGAAAGGATCTCCTTTTCAGTAAATGGAGCTGGGAAAACTGGCTAGCCACTGTGGAATACTAAAACTGGGCAGGGCGCCATGGCTCACACCTGTAGTCCCAGCACTTGGGAGGATGAGGTGGGCAGATCACAAAGTCAGGAGTTTGAGACCAGCCTGGGTAACATGGTGAAATCCCATTTCTACTAAAAAACTTGAGCCATTTTAATAAAAAAGCTAGTCCAAAAAATGGTCTCATTCTATAAAGATTAAATCATTTCCAAATCACAGTGAAAATAACTTGAGTAATTAACCAATTTTGTTTTCTACTATGTGCCTTAGCGATACCTCACTGAAATTTGGTATCTGACACACAACAGAATAACATTTGCAGAATATAATATTGTAGTGACAGTACTGAGGCTGATTGTATAGACTATTAAATGGTTATACCTTATTTATTTATATAGAACATTGGTCCAATAACACAAAAATAGAGAAGAGCATCTGGGCTTCCTTCCTCCCCTTCCTTTCCTTTCAAAAAAAAAAAAAAAAGAGAATAGCATCTGAAAATTTACCTCATTCAATGATCAGAGGTAAAAGAGTTAACCATCCTTTCTATTATTTTCTGCAGTAAGTCCTTGTTCACAATGAAATCTGATGGCAATTAAATTCTGACATTTTTCCCAGCTACTGTGAAGGCCATTACTATATAGCATACTGCAATATAAGGACTCTTCTGTTCACTAATTCTGGCACACTTCCAAAATACACTCAACAATCCAGTTTTATTTCTGTCCAAGAGGCTGGGTGCCAAGTATCGAATATAAGCACAGGTACATATAAGCGGCAAGATTACAGTCAACAGACTGAAAACTGAAAATGGCAGACACAGCGAGGGGGGTGAGGCTGCACCCACATCACCCTTCTGGCTGTTTTTTTTTTTTTTGAGATGGAGTCTTGCTCTGTTGCCCAAGCTGGAGTGCAATGCTGTGATCTCGGCTCACTGCAACCTCCACCTCCTGGGTTCAAGTGATTCTCCTGCTTCAGTCTCCTGAGTAGCTGGGATGATTACAGGCGCACACCACCACACATCTGAAGTTTCCTCTGAAAATTATTTATTCTCAATAGCCTTAAACTGTTTTTTCACAAGGAAAATAACTGCATGTGCAAAAAAAGAAAAACACCTTTTTCTTCATTGTGTTTACTTGCATCTATGGCTGTGTCATAAAAAGTAAAGCATTTAGACTTTAATCTCTCTTTTTAAATTTTTTTTTTTTTTAGGATGGGGTTTCACCATGTTGGTCAGGCTGGTCTTGAACTCCCAACCTCAGATGATCCGCCCGCCTTGGCCTCCAAAGTGCTTGGATTACAGGCGTGAGCCACCACATCTGGCCTGACCTTAATCTCTCTAATAATAAATGGACTGCTATTATATACTATTTCATATACTATTAACAATATAATATCATTACAATAAATTTTGTGTTGATACTTTAAAATTTGCTTCTAATTTTGGAATGAGAAAATATTTTTGGCAACTGTACATTCAAAAAGACATTTGGTTAAAAGACTCATTTACAATGTGGTAGGTGATGATTTTATCTTCTCTATTGGGATTTCTCTTAATCAAGGCTTGGTAGACTTTCAGAAGTGGGAGTGGTTAGGGTTGGGTGAACTTTTAGCCTGAGAGTATAGTCACTAAAGTAAGGCTACTGTTCAGAACTTTACTTTCAAAAGCAAGGCCGCTGGAAAGAGGCCACTGCTGTTTGGTTGTTGGCTAGGAGAAACTTTCTCTGATTTCTGGACTGGGTTGTATCACTGGTTGATTTTCAGAAGCTTGGTAGAGTGATTCATCTGCTTATAGAGTGTAACACTGGAGTGAGGCTGTCACAGGTGGGTTGATTTTCAGAGCATGTGTATTGATCCATAGTTATCTCAAATTAATTTAAGTTAGTTGTTTAAGACTTTGTCAAAAGAACAGTCTTTTCCATTCTTGAATTTGAAAAAATGAAAATTTTAAATTCTAAGTGCCACCTGTTGGACTTCCATTAGCCAAACCTGCAGAGAGACCACAGACCAGTGGTCCCCAACCTTTTTGGCACCAGGCACCAGTTTCAGGAAAGACAATTTTTTCACAGACAGGAATGGAGGGTGAGGGGGTGGAGGTGGAATTAACTAGATTCTCATAAGGAGTATGCAACCTAGATCCCTCACATGCACAGTTCACAATGGGGTTTGCGCTCCTATGAGAATCTAATGCCGCACCGATCGGATAGGAGGCGGAGTTTAGGTGGCAATGCTTGCTTGCCAGCACTCATCTCCTGCTGTGCTGCCTGGTTGCTAACAGGCCATGGACCAGTACCATTCTGCAGCCTGAGATTTGGGGACCCCTGCCATAGATATTGTTTAGACCTCTACTAGTGGAGGTATGATTTTCAGTTAGTGTTGCCATTTAAATGAGTTAACAGCCAATTACTGTGATGGAAAAATAGCCTTAACTGCTAAATTTTAGTAGTTTATTTATTTTTATTTTTATTTTTTCAGACGGAGTTTCGCTCTTGTTACCCAGGCTGGAGTGCAATGGCGCGATCTCGGCTCACCGCAACCTCCGCCTCCTGGGTTCAGGCAATTCTCCTGCCTCAGCCTCCCGAGTAGCTGGGACTACAGGCACGTGCCACCATGTCCAGCTAATTTTTGTATTTTTAGTAGAGACGGGGTTTCACCATGTTGACCAGGATGGTTTCGATCTCTTGACCTCGTGATCCACCCGCCTCGGCCTCCCACAGTGCTGGGATTACAGGCGTGAGCCACCGCGCCCAGCCTTAGTAGTTTATTGAAAAAAAAAAAAGCTGAGCATGTATTATTTAGGGTATTGTGACAAATTCAAAAGGTGATACAGGACAAAAATCATTATATGCAGGACAAATCCTGTATGTCTAAGAATCTTGGGAACTTTATTAGTGAAGTCTCTCATGCTACTAATACATCTAAAAAGCACCTATTGAGAGCTCGTAGGTGTTCCTTGGATGTGTATTTTAACAGTGAATTATCAAGACAGCACAACTTTGCTGATGATTTTTACCATTCTGATACACTCTTTACAATTGCTCAGCATTTCCAGGAGAAAAGAGTCACATTTTGTAGACAAAATGTGGTCAAGATTCCAATAGAACCACATGTTTAACTTCATTCTTTCACTTCTCATATTTAAGTATTCAGGCTCACACTTTACTGAGATCTTAATTTTGTCCATCTATCGCAGATATTTCCTCAAAGCAACGTCTTTCATTACCCTCAAATAACTACAGAATCATTATTATACTAACAGTTTTCAGGATTTTCTTCCCCCCCTCCCCCCCCCCGGGATAATCTCACTTCCTAATACAGACACCTTACTTACAATGACAGGATAAATGGTAATTGCACTGTGTTTTGCTTGTGTGGATATACTTACCGATTACGCAGGCAGGAAGAGTTTTCTGAGGAAATCTGTCCATTGATTTCAGGGAGACTCCACATCATCCGTCTTCCTTCTTCCATCCCATGGCCTTGTTTGGAGTTTTTTCTCTTCGGTCTCTGACCAAATTGAAGCTCACAAAAGTGACTGTAAAGCTTGAGTGTACACGTATTTAAAAAGCAACAAGGTAATAGTTATTAGCTCCTAGCTATGAGTGTATGTAAAGAGACATTGTGATGTGGTGCGTCTATTTAGTTTTGCAGCCTTAGGGAGCATCTGAAATGTCTCAACATTTCTGCGATGGTGCAGACTACACTCTGGGGAATCTAGGTCCAGACTTTTTAAGAGGACGTAAGTTGGACCGGGCGTGGTGGCTTACGCCTGTAATCACACCACTTTGGGAGGCCGAGGCAGGTGGATCACAAGATCGGGAGTTCGAGACCAGCCTGGGCAATGTTGTGAAACCCCGTGTCTACTAAAAACACAAAAATTAGCCAGAGGCCTGGTGGCGGGTCCCTGAAGTCCCAGGCACTTGGGAGAATAGCACGAATCTGGGAGGCGGAGGTTGCAGTGAGCCAAGATTGCGCCACTGCACCATAGCCTCGGCTATCGAGCTAGAGTCCATCTCAAAAAAAAAAGGACGGAAATCCTGCCAGCCCTTTGAATCTCGAGTTACTTTTCCCAAACACCCTGGTCCTCGTATTTCGAGTGATTTCCCAAGAGCCCGGACCGAGAATTGCCCTGCCTGGACGGTAGGTTCAGCGGAAACTACACTACCCACAAACCCATTCGTTACATGTCCAGTCAGGGCCCAGGAGAGGCGTGTTTCCGTGCGTGAGGAGGGCGCGTGGGCGGGACTTCCGTCTCCTCCTCGTAGGGGACATTTTGTTTCTGTGAGGCTGCCGCTGGCTGGGGCTCTGTAAGACTTTAGTGAGCCGCAGGTGGAGCTGTCGGGAAAGCGCGAAGGAGATGTTGTCTCCAGTGTCCGCAGACGCGCCCGAAGCTCTGCGGAGACGGAAGTGCCTGCGTCCCGGATCGAGACGTCTGCCACTCCCAGCAGCTGTCCGCGCCCACGGTCCTGTGGCGGAGCTAACCGACTCCGCACGGGTGGGTGCTGTGTCCTCCGGGCCCTCAGCCACCCTTTCTCCGACTCCGGATCGTAAAGTCCCTGAAGCCCTTGTGTCCCAGGACACGAAGCACTCTTGGGCAGGGTCCTATCTCGGTGTGGGTGGGTGTGGGAGAATCACGGGCGGAGGGGAGGGCGCGGGTAAAGCCTCGGGTGTGCTGTTGACCCATGGGCTTTTGGGAGACAGGGTTCTCGTCAGCATGGAGCAGTTTGAGGAACTGTGCCTGGAATGGCAGGCTTAAGGCTGAGAAGGCGTTGAGATTACTTGAGGGTTTTGAATAGGACGTGATTTTAGCTGGGATTTTAAGGGTGTCCAGATTTGCTGAGGAGAGAACATTAGTTTGGGGTGGGGACTGTGAGGATGGGTACGAGGAGACTGGTAAGGAGGTGCTGCAGTGGATTCCAGGAATGCCTTGGTGGTGGATGTACCAAGCAAGAGTGATGGCAGGTGAGTAGGTGTAAGTGATCATGTTCTGGGTAGGTATTAAATATGAAACAACAGGATTTTCTGCTCCATCATATGCACCTATGATTGAAAGCAAGGCACGAAAGAGCAAGGTGTTTTGTATTTTTCCATGAACGTTTGGATTTCGGAATGATAGCTCTGAGATGTCTCAGAGTGGCTGCTTCCTCACGTAGCCAACTAGAGGGGTCTGAAGTTGTGGGGAAGGGGCTGGACTTAAAATGTTTTTGGGGTGAAGGGAGTAGTATGGACTAGGTCAAGGCCAGGAGATCACATTTAAATGGGGCAGTCTTAAGTATGTTATTTCAGATGCTCTCTGGAGTAAAAGATGAGAACGCTGGAACTGGATTGTAGGTAAGAGGGAGTGGGCATTCTTGAGACTCCCCCCTACAGAAGAGAAGGGTCCTGGCATTTGAAAGGGTTCTTTTCAGTGTCTATAGGAGAGCGCTGTAGGGTATGAGGAGTTTGGCCTTGGATGGTAACCATGTGTAGTGTGCTATCAATTTGCTACTATCTGATGTTCTCACTCTCATTTTGTGTGTTTTCTTTTCGTTTATTTACTTTTTACTTTCTTGAGACAAAGTCTCACAGTCACCCAGGGTGGGATGCAGTGGCTCATTGCAACCTCCACCTTCTAGGTTCAAGAGATTCTCCTGCCTCAGCCTCCCGAGTAGCTGAGATTACAGGTGCCAACCACACCTGGCTAATTTTAGTATTTTTAGTCGCGGGGGGAGGGGGCAACGTTCACCATGTTGGCCCAGGTGGTCTTGAACTCCTGACCTCAACTGATCCACCGGCTTCAGCCTTCCAAAGTGTTGGGATTACAAGTGTGAGCTACTGCACCTGGCTTTAGTTTTAGTTTATCTTTATTATTTATTTAGAGACAGAGTCTCACTCTGTTGCCCAGACTGGAGTGCAGTGGAGCAATCTCAGCTCACTGCAGCCTCTGCCTCCTGGGTTCAAGTGATTCTTCTGCCTCAGTTTCCCCAGTAGTTGGGATTACAGTCATGCACCACCATTCCCAGCTAATTTTTGTATTTTAGTAGAGACGGGGTTTCACCACGTTGGCCAGGCTGGTCTCAAATTCCTGACCTCAGGTGATCCACTCCCCGCTGCCTCCCAAAGTGCTGGGATTACAGGAGTGAGCTACCACTCCTGGCCACTTTTAATGTTTTTATATATTTTTTGTTTTTTTAAGAGAAGTCCTAAGTCTCATTTAGTTTATTTTTAATTGACAATAATATCTATATTTATGGAGTATGAAATGTTTTTATACATATATACATTGTGGAATGATCAAATCAGGATAATTAGCATATCCATCACTTCAGATACTTATGATTTTATGTTGAGAACATTTAAAATCCTTTTAGCTATTTTTATTTATTTATTTATTTGAGATAGGCTCTCACTCTGTTGCCCAGGCTGGAGTGCAGTGGCACGATCTTGGCTCACTGCAACCTCCACCTCCCTGGTTCAAGCAATTCTCCTGCCTCAGCCTCCCAAAGTAGCTGTGATTACAGGCACTCGCCACCACATCGGGCTAATTTTTGCATTTTTTAGTAGACATGGGGTTTCACCATGTTGGTCAGGCTGGTCTCAAACTCCGGACCTTGTCATCTGCCCACCTTGGCCTCCCAAAGTGCTGGGATTACAGGGTTGAGCCACTGCGCTTGGCCTAGCTATTTTGAAATATACATGATTACCAACTAAAGTCACCTTGCCGTGCAATGGTACACCAGAACTTATTCCTCCTAACTTTAACTTTGTACCCATCAACTAGTCTCTTCCCTTTCTCTGCCCAACCCTCCTTCCACCTGCAGCCTCTGGTAACTACCCTTCTACTCTCTACTTATATGAGTTGGATTTTTAAAATTTTGCATGTTAAGTGAGATCATACAACATTTTTCTGTCTTATGTCTGTTCTTTTCACCTAACATAATGTCATCTAATTTTAACCATGTTATTTCGTGACAGAATTCCCTGCTTTTTAAAAAACTTAATATGATTCTATTGCATATATACACATTTTAAAAATTCATCTGTTAATGGGTACTTAGGTTGTTTTAAATCTTGGCCATTGTGAATACTGCTACATTGAATATCGGAGTACAGACATCTTTTTGGCATACTGATTTCAATTTCTTTGGGAATATACTCAGTAGTGGGATTGCTGGATCATGTGGTAATTCTATTTTTAGTTTTTTGAAGAACCTCCATACATGTTTCCAAAATGGCTGCATTTATTCACAATACTACCAACAACATATGAGAGTCTCTTTTCTCCACATGTTTGACAAGGCTGGTTATCTTTTATCTTTTTGATGATAGCCAATTTTGCAGGTATGAGGTACTATCTCATTGTTTTAATTTGCATTTCTCTGATGTTTGAAGATATTGAGCGCTTTTTTTCATATGTCATTAGACATTTGTATGTCTTGAGAAATATCTATTCAGTAGAAGTTTTATTGGGCCTGTTAAAAACAAAAAATAGAAAAAAGAAGAGATGAATGTGTATTCAGATCCTTTGTATACTTTTAACAGGACTGTTTTCCTTTTATTGAGTAGTTTGAGTTCCTTTATATTTGGGGTATGTCTCATGTATGATTTGTAAATATTTTCTTCCAGATTGTCTCTTCACTCTTACTGTTTTCTTCGCTGTGCAAAAATGTTTTAGTTTGATGCAGTCCCATTTGTCTATTTTTGCTTTCATTGCCTGTGCTTTTGGGGTCATATCTAAAGAATCTCTGCCCAGACCAAATGTTATGAAACTTTCCCTTCTTTCTTCTAGTAGTTTTAGAGGTTCAGTAAGGTTAAGGCTTTACTAGTGCCATTTTGTTAATTGGTTTCTGGTTATTTTGAAAATGTTTTGTTCCTTTCTTCCTTTGTGGTTTGATGGCTATCTGTAGTGGTATGCGTTGATTCTTTTCTTTTTATCTTTTGTGTATCTATTATAAGCCTCTGTGGTTATTCTGAGGCTTACATAAAGCATCTTGTAGATACAACAGGCTTTTAAGTTGATAGCACTTTAATTTTGATCCCCTACACAAATTTTACACTTTCGCTCACCCTTCTACCACATTTTGCTTTTCACATGACATTTTACATCTTTTTTATAATCTGTAGTCTTTAACAAATTGTTGTTGCTTTGTTTTATTTTTTGAGACAGAGTCTCACTCTGTTGCCCAGGCTAGAGTGCAGTGGCGTGATCTTGGCTCACTACAACCTCCACCTCCCGAGTTCAAGCAATTCCCTGCCTCATCCTCCAGAGTAGCTAGGATTACAAGTGCCCACTACCATACCTGGTCAAGAGACTTTTTATGGTTCTTGCTGTCCCTTTCTTTGCAGGGCTGTGTGGTCTTTGAGGATGTGTTTGTATACTTCTCTCGGGAAGAATGGGAGCTTCTTGATGATGCTCAGAGACTCCTGTACCATGATGTGATGCTGGAGAACTTTGCACTTTTAGCCTCACTGGGTAAGGTCCTCATGCTTTTCTCCTTTTGCCCAGGTACCACTCTGTTCTTCCCATGGTCATGAGCACTGCTTCTTTTAGCAGTTTCCTGGAGTAGGTGCTGAGGGTGCCAGGGCTAAGCTGTATGGAGTGTCCTCCCTACTTGCTGAGCAGTCCTAAAGCCTTGCAGCCAAACGTTTGGGGTTATGAGACTTGCAGTTTGCCCAGTGGATCTCACTAGGTCTGGTCACTTTCTACACTGGTGACTATGTCCAATATTATGGTGTCTCTGTGCCCAAGGTTCTGCCCCTTTCTCCAGGTGATATTTTTTTTTTTTCTTTTTTTGAGTCAGAGTCTGGCTCTGTTGTCAGAATGCAGTGGCACGATCTCAGCTTATTGCAACCTCTACCTTCCAGGCTCAAGCCATCCTATTACTTCCTGAATGGTTGGGACTACAGGCATGTACCACCATGCCCAGCTAATTTTTCTGTAGACATGGGGTTTTGTCATGTTGCTCAGGCTGGTCTTGAACTCCTAAGCTGAAGTAATCCACCTGACTTGACCTCTGAAAGTGTAGGATTACAGGTGTGAGCCACTGCACCCAGCCCAGGTGACATTTTCTACGGTCTGACCTTGCCTTGAGTTATAGGCACTTACATAGTCACTTACAGGGGACCTTTGGGCTATTCCTGCACAACTCCTCCCAGGTTATTTTTCTTACCTGTAGTCCATCATAGGGTGGGGTTGCCATGGGCCAGTACTGGTTGCTCAGATGTTCTGACTTTCCCTTAGGAATTGCATTTTCCACATCAGATGCAGTCATGAAACTAGAGCAAGGGGAAAAGCCCTGGGTGTATGACCAGGTGGATATGACTTCAGCCACAGGAAGAGAGGCCCAGAGGGGACCTAGACCTGGTGAGTGCACATCGGCGAAGGGCATAATGTCAAAGCTGGGTTCAAAACTGGCAACGTTAACTGTTCACATCAGTGTTTGTTTCCAGGGCCAATGGCCACACAGCATTTCTATCTGTCCTTCCCTGTTCTTGACGTGAAGATATAGCATTTCTAGTTTGTTAGGCCCTTACCATTCTTCACCTCTGGCCTTCACCTTACACCCATGTTTTCCCACTATTCTGTCTGCATTTTTTTTTTTTTTTTTTGGCAATATTGACCTGCAATTAGCGTTCACAAGATGTGCATATATTCTTAGTCTTTGAACACCAACTGCTCACTTGTAGTTGGATTTTCCTGGGACTGGATACATTTTTCATAGCACTCATGAGTCACTAACAGTCAAGGCACTACTGGAAGTCATGTGTTTGGTTCCATTCTGTTTTGGGAGACGGAGTCTCACTCTGTCACCCAGGCTGGAGTGCAGTGAAATGATCTCAGCTCACTGCAACCACTGCCTCCCAGGTTCAAGTGATTCTCCTGCCTAAGCCTCCTGAATAACTGGGACTACAAGCGCCTGCCACCATGCCCAGCTAAATTTTGTATTTTTAGTAGAGACGGTGTTTCACCAGATTGTCCAGGCTTGTCTCGATCTCCTGACATTGTGGTCCACCCACCTCTGCCTCCCAAAGAGCTGGGATTTCAGGCATGAGCCACTGTGCCTGGCCTGGCTCCATTTTTATATTCTGGCCCTTCATTGGCCCTCCCCCATGGTATGACCTCCAGGTTCAATACCTCAAGCTGTTCCTTCCTCACTCTGACCATGCCTCTCATCTTGAAACAGTTTCATGAACTTATTCCTTCATATGTCAAACACTCATATATGATGGGGTTGCCCCTTCCCACCCATAAACATGCATTTAATCAGCATTTCTGTGTTTCTAGATTGTTGGCATGGAGTGGAGGATGAGGTGTTATCTTCTGAGCAGAGCATTTCTGCAGCAGGAGTGTCACAGGTCAGGACTCTCATGGCAGAGCTGCAGACTCACCCATGTGACATATGTGGCCCAGTATTGAAAGATATCTTACACCTGGCTAAATACCATGGAGGAAAAGCCAAACAGAAACCATACTTGTGTGGGGCATGTGGAAGGCAATTCTGGTTCAGTACGAACTTTGACCAGTACCTGAACCAGCCCAATGGAGAGAAACCTTTACAAAGGAAGGAGAGCAGAGACTCTGTGAAAAGCTGCAGAGTCCATATGCCAGAGAAGACCATCACATGTGGGAAAGGAGGGAGAGACTTTTCAGCCACATCTGGCCTTCAGCATCAGGCCTCTCACAGCAGGATGAAGCCCTACAAGAACACTAAGCTTGTAAGTGGCTTTTGCATGGGACAGAGATATCATAAGTGTGGTGAATGTGGGAAAGCTTTCACCCGCAAAGACACACTTGCTCGGCATCAGAGAATCCACACTGGAGAAAGGCCTTATGAGTGTAGCGTATGTGGGAAATTCTTCAGCCAAAGCTACGACCTCTTTAAACACCAGACAGTTCACACTGGAGAAAAGCCATATGAGTGCAGCAAATGTGGGAAATTCTTTAGACAAATCTCTGGCCTGATTGAGCACAGGCGAGTTCACACAGGTGAAAGACTCTATCAGTGTGGCAAATGTGGGAAATTCTTTAGCAGTAAGTCTAATCTCATTCGACACCAGGAAGTTCACACAGGAGCCAGGCCTTATGTATGCATCGAATGTGGGAAAGAGTTCAGTCGGAAACACACACTTGTTCTGCACCAACGAACTCACACTGGAGAAAGGCCTTATGAGTGCAGTGAATGTGGGAAGGCCTTTAGCCAAAGCTCCCACCTTAATGTACACTGGAGAATTCACAGTAGTGATTATGAGTGCAGCAGATGTGGTAAAGCTTTCAGCTGCATCTCTAAACTCATTCAGCACCAGAAAGTTCACTCTGGAGAAAAGCCTTATGAGTGCAGCAAGTGCGGGAAAGCCTTCACTCAAAGACCCAACCTCATCAGGCACTGGAAAGTCCACACTGGGGAAAGGCCTTACGTGTGTAGTGACTGCGGGAGAGAGTTCATCCGGAAACAGACACTTGTTCTGCACCAGAGGATTCATGCTGGAGAAAAGCTTTAAGAGTGTAACAAATGTGGGAGACCCCTAGCCCAATGCCCCCAACTTACTGTATGGTGGGGAACTAGCAGCAGTTAATGAGAGCAGCAGATGCAGGAAAGCCTTTGCTTGGAGGCTGAACCTTGCCCGCCACTGGGAATTTCACGCTGGACACAGGCCGTAGCAGTCCAAGCAATACTCACATTAGTATGCTCTGTGGCAGTCCAGAGCATAATCACATGAGTATGCTCTATGGAGTTTTGCAAATATTTTCAATTACATTTGTGAAATTTTTTCAGTTGGTGATGAAAATGCGATATTTGATATGATCTGTGAGTTCATTTCAAATAATTATGGCTAAGGAGTTATTGGGCAGAATGAAATATGGTAGAGGCTGGTGAGGAAAATTTTTTGTGAATAGGTTGGCTTCTAGTCCTTTGGTTGAGGTTGCACAAATTATGTGGTTCATTCACAAACAGGAAGAAGAACATAAGTGGGACCTGGAGAACATAAGTGGGTTGGAGGGGATAACTAAATGTCTTGCAAAAGACCCAAACAACTCCCATTAGGCCTACCTCCTCCAACATTGGTTGGGGGTCACATTTCAAAATGAGATTTGGAAGGGACACATATCTAAACTTTATCAGCTGTAGATTCTAGCCTGTAATTAAGTAGTATACCTTTTCTGAACTCCATCCTGCTGACCCAGCTAACTGATGTCACGGTAAAAGGGGTGACAACATGATATGAGGCATAATGTTATGGACCTCCGTACTGTGCTCTCTTGAATGAGACTTAATACTGGAGCGGGAGGGAAAATTAAGAATCATTCAGAAGAAAGGTAACTAAAAATAGATGGAAGAAACCTTCAGAAAAACTGAATTGGATAAAATTGTTTAGACGGTTGATTAAAAATGACCTTAAGCAGGAAAGGAAGATGGAGTAGTTACTAAAAGTATTGAGTTACTGTAAAAATGGTTAGCCAATTATTCAAAGATCTGGAACTAATTAATTCACCCTAGTCTTGGTAATTTTTCAAAATGTCAAAATTATAAAAAGGTGACAAGTATGATCTCTTCAAAGCGTGCTCTGATGATAACCAGGAAGGCAAATGGGGAGTATTATGACTGAATGATGATGTCAATCAAAGAAAATGACAAGTCTCAATCATTTTTCACATAAAAAGCAAAAAGAAAGATGTGGGGAGTCTGCATCTTATGAAGATAACACAGAAAATGGGGTAGGGGAATAATCCAATAGGCATTCTGTGTTTGGCAGGCCAGGTGACTGCACCTATAAAGATAAGCTATCAATTTGCATTGCCATGTTAAAGTTTTATTTTTTTGTTTTTTTTTTTTTTGCTCTCGTTGCCCAGGCTGGAGTGCAGTGGCATGCGATCTGGGCTCAGCACAACCTGTGCCTCCGAGGTTCAAGGGATTCTCCTGCCTCAGCCTCCTGAGTAGCTGGGATTGCAGGCATGCGCTACCATGCCTGGCTAATTGTGTATTTTTAGTAGACGGGGTTTCTCCATGTTAGTCAGGCTGATCTCGAACTCCCAACCTCAGGTGATTCGCCCGTTTCAGCCTCCCAAAGTGCTGGGATTACAGGCAGGAGCCACTGCACCCGGCCTGTCATGGTAAAGCTTTAACAGCTCACCGGTAATTTTCTTGTGGGCAAAATAGGGAGAAGGCAGGTAGCTTTTGATCTTGTTGCCATTTTATTTAGGAACCAAAACGTGGAGGCAGGTTTGCATGACCCAGTTCCCAGCTTGACTTTTTCCCCTGTGCTAAATGGGTTTGGGGTCCCAAAATTTAATTTCCTTTCACAATAAGCTGGTTAGAGTCTCATGACCTCCAGCTGGGACCTCAAGTTCACTTTCATCAGAATGAAGTACATGGTCTTCAGGCAGAGAAAACTTTACTACAATTGATAATCAATGTTGCTATAACTTAATTAGCTAATATAAACATAAAGGGAAATATAATTACAAGAATATAGTGATACAGCTAGAAGGCTTATAGCTGGAGAAATACAGTCTATAAAGGAATTTATGGACAGGAATTAGATATGATTTCTGACTCACCCTTACCATAATGCAATATTGGAATTGATAGGATGCCATATAAATCTGCTTTAGTCCTATTTTAATTGAGCATGCTAGATGGGAACCTTTAGAATTAGCTAAGGTCCCTCAAGTGGTTAATATATAACAAGAATTCCTGGGGGAAATAAATGTTGACTTGAATTAAGGATCTTTTGGATGAAGGTATATTACTAAAATTCCCTATTTAGTAGTCTAGGATGGGCTGGGTGTGGTGGCTCATGCCTGTAATCCCAGCACTTTGGGAGGCCAGGGCAGGAGGATCACTTGAGGTCAGCAGTTTGAGACCAGCTTGGGCAACACAGCGAGACTTACTCGCTACAAAAAATTGGAAAACATATTAGCTGAGTGTGGTGGAACATGCCTGTAGTCTTAGATACTCAGGAGGCTGAGGGGAGGATCACTCAAGCCCAGGAGTTGGAGGATGTAGTGAGCTGTGCTTGCACCACTCCAGCCTCGGTCTAGGATGGCCTGGAAGAAAAGCTGATGGATCTGATAAGTTAGCTATAGATTATGGAAGACTTGATAAATTAGTGTCCCCCCATTTAATCAGCTATGTCTGATATGGCATCAACAACTAAACCTGCGCTACAAGCTCAGAGCGATCAGTATTCTGTACTAGATTTGGCTCATGCCTTCTTTTCCATAAGGAAACCAAAGCCAATTTTCATTCATTAGGGATAGGCCCCAATATGCATATACTCTACCCTCACAAGAACATTTAAATTCTCTGACTGGGCCGGGCACAGTGGCTCATACATGTAATCCCAGCACTTTGGGAGGCCGAGGCCTGTGGATCACTTGAGGTCAGGAGTTCCAGACCCAGGCATGGTGGTGCGCACCTGTAATCCCAGCTACTCAAGGTGGAGGCAGAAGAAATCGCTTGAACCCAGGAGGCGGAGGTTGCGGTGAGCTGAGATCGCGCCACTGCACTCCAGCCTGGGTTACAGAGTCAAAAAAATCAGTAAATTATCTGGCTGACACTTAGCCCTGGATTTAACCCCTTTTGTAGGACAATATATGGTATATGAGCTGCTGCTAAGGAGGCTGAGGTGGGAGGGTCACTTGAACCCTGGAGCCTGAGACTGCAGTGAACCAATATTGTGCCAGTACACTCTAGCCTGGGTGACAGAGTGAGAACCTATGTCTAAAAAACATACATTTGGTACATGGGCAAGAACCCCAATTTGGAAGAAAGGTAGAGAATATACTGTAATTTTGACTTATATTGTAATGACTATGATTAGACTCATAATGTATCTGCTATTTGGTGTAATACTGGTGTATTTGGTATTACAAATACATTTGATGGGTTCTGATATGGTTTGGATGTATGTTCCCTGCAGATCTCGAGTTGAAATGTGACCTTCAATGTTGGAGGTGGGCCTAGTCAGACGTCTTCAGGTCATGGGGGTGGATCTCTCATGAATGGGTTGGTGCTTTCCTCGTGTTAGTGAGTTCTCAGTGAGTTCATGCAAGATTTGGTTGTTTAGAAAAGGCTGGCACCTCCTTTCTACCTCTCTTGCTCCCTCCCTCACTATGTGACACACTGGCTATCCTTCACTTTCTGCCATAATTGTAAGCTTCCTGAGGCGCTCACCAAAAGCAGATACCGGCACTTTCCTTCATGTACTACCTGAAGAACTGTGAGCCAAATACATCTTCCTTTTTTTTTTTTTTTTTTTCAATTACCCAATCTCAGGTATTCCTTTATGGCATCACAAATTGACTAACACATTTCAAATAAAACTTATGACAGTACTGATATAGATTATGAAATGAAGTGAGAAGTTGAATTAAAACAACCACAAGATGTTCTAGCCATGGAAAATATTGGCTAGGAGAGGAACTAGAATTAACTTTGAATTGAATAAGTCTGTTGATACCATTCTTAAAGTTGACAACAGAAGGAGGTAAAATAGTTGCCAATCTTGTGCATGATTATGAACATCTTTGTGCTGGGCTATTTTGTTTCCGGCAATATTTTGAAGCAATATCCACATCTCATATAATACACAAAGTATTCTGACAGCTGCCCTTTTTGCTTATTCTGTCCTATAAATAGTTAAAGTGATATAGGGGAATGTTAAGGAGTGAGTTGTAATTAAAACTACCCAGTCAACAAAGGGACAACTGTGGAGAACAGAAATACTTTATAGCTGGAAAAGGACAATTTTATGCCTATCTCTGGGGACATCTGGATATCTAGTTTGACTCTTGGCAAAGAAAGGCAGTGGGAGCTACATACAATGTGCTGCTTAAACTCTGAAATCATTTCATGTCTTTACAGCTGGCTTTTACCTGGCATAAATTGCTAGGCTGGCTTGAATCATGCAGCCAAAGGGACATGGTAATCCCTACTGGGAATTTCTGTTATTAATTCTTCTGAAATCAAGCTCCATTACATAGATATTAGTGGCACAGTCCAAAGATGAACCATGTCCATTTGCGAATAAGGATCCTGAAGGTGATATGTCCAGATCTTTCTGAGCCCTGATGTTGGCCTATTCTTTCTCTAGCTGTACTGTACGCTTCATATTTAAATAAAAGCCTTATGAGAGAGTGCTTTCAGAGTCCCATGAGTCATTTCAAATATCTGAAAATTCTTTGCAGTTGTAAATATAGATATAGAAATGAATTTGTATACAAATGTGTGCATGTGTATGTATCTGCTTTCTCCCCAAGAGAACCTATCAATCAATGATTTACCAGTAGAAAAGAGCACAGCTAATGCTTACTAATTACAAGCATTGTTATCTATTGAAGAAAACCAGAGCTCCTTGGAAAAGAGGCTGATTCCAGGGCTGGGACAAGAAAGGCACAACATGAGACTGAAAATATTTTTGCATCAGAAAGTAATGAAATTGTCAATAATATTGACATAAAAAAGCAGAGAGCCTACAGCTTTAGTGAGTTCCCACTGTCCAAAATCCGGGAGAATTTGAACATTAAAATAAATGTTGGTAATAATTGAGTATAACTCACTGAATAGATTAAATAGCCCAATTTCTTTCTCAGGCAATGATACAGTAATAGACTGTCCAAATTTATTTTTCTTTTACACTACAATTAGAAAATCAATGCCAGGTGCAGTGGCTCATGCCTGTGATCCCAACCCTCTGGGAGGCCAAGGAAGCAGAATCACTTGATGCTGGAGATTGTGACTAGCCTGGGCAACATGATGAGAGCCTATCTCTGCAATAAATAAATAAGCTGGGTGGTGTACATCTGTAGTCCTAGCTACTCAGAAAGCTGAGAGTGGAGGAGCCTTGAGGAGTTCAAGGCTGCAGTGAGCTGTGGACATGCCACTGCACACCAGCCTGGGTGACAGAGTGATACCCTATCTCTAGAAAAAATAAAAATAAAAATGAATCAAACAAAATACATAATACAGTTTTCAGTAGGTCCCCAAGACTACCTTGAGGTTCAGTGCTTCACTAGGGGCACACCTCCTGACTCCAGACCCTATGACCCTCTCCCAGCTTGCAAAAAATCGCCCTAAACTGTAACTTCTGTAACTTTCCACTGCTTACCCCAAACCTATAAAACCAACTCCTATTCCACCACCCTGCAGTCTTTTTGGACTCAGCCCACTTGCCCCCGGGTGAATAAACAGCCTTCTTGCTCACACAAAGCTTGTTTAGGGGGGTCTTTTCATTCAGAGTGCGCATTTTAACAACATTCACCTGGTAATACATTCCTGTGTAAACCCTTTCCATTTTATTAGGGTACTCTTCTGGGCACTGTCTCCCTTATTAGAATGTTTCTCTAACATCACCAAAGACATTCTGGGTATTACAGGTTTCAGGATTTTATGTTCTTCAGTGATATGGGCAGTCTCAATTAAGGCCCAATAGCCAGCTAGTAATTGCATCTCAAATGGAAGATTTCTGCTCCAAAAACCTAGCAGTCACCCCTGGGTGCTGCCTGTGTTTTTGCTATAAGCCTGAGTCTGGGTTTCACACAGGGTTGTTGAAGAGGAAATTTGTTAGTTTCAGCCCTCTAGCTTCTAACGTGTCCTTAATTAAACTGGTAATCACCTTTTGTATACCAGGTATCTATACTGTTTTATATTAACTTGTTAGGCTCCGGCAATCTTATTAGTTCTTACTTAGCATGTCTAATAAATACTGGCTGAAGGGCAAACTCACATGCCTTCTGTTATACAATACTAGGTAAAGGAAGGTAGCAGTCACTTTTCTTATATGGATATTCAGGAATTTTTAAAAGAAAATTAAGTGACCCCTAAGCTAAAGATTTAAACATAAGACCTTTGGTAGAAACCAATGTAAAAATAAAAAATAAAAATAATAATTAAAAAAAAAACCACTTAAGACCTAACTCCATAAAAACCCTAGAAGAAAACCTAGGCAGTACCATTCAGGACACAGGCATAGGCAAGGACTTCATGACTAAAACACCAAAAGCATTGGCAACAAAAGACAAAATAGACAAATGGGATCTAATTAAACTTAAGAGCTTCTGCAAAGCAAAAGAAACTATCATTAGAGTGAACCAGCAACCAACAGAATGGGAAAAAATTTTTGCAATCTACCCATCTGACAAAGGGCTAATATCCAGAATCTACAAAGAACTTAAACAAATTTACAAGAACAAAACAACCCCATCAAAAAGTGGGCAAAGGATATGAACAGTCATTTTTCAAAAGAAGGCATTTATGCAATCAACAAACATATGAAAAAAAGGTCATCATCACTGGTCATTAGAGAAATGCAAATCAAAACCACATTGAGATACCATCTCACACCAGTTAGAATGGCGATCATTAAAAAAATCAGGAGACAACAGATGCTGGAGAAGATGTGGAGAAATAGCAAAAATTTTACACTGTTGGTGGGAGTGTAAATTAGTTCAACCATTGTGGAAAACAGTGTGGCGATTCCTGTAGGATGTAGAAATAGAAATACCATTTGACCCAGCAATCCCATTACTGGGTATATACCCAAAGGATTATAAATCATTCTATTATAAAGACACACGAACACATGTGTTTACTGCAGTGCTGTTTACAATAGCAAAGATTGGAACCAACCCAAATGCCCATCAAAGATAGACTGGATAAAAAGAAAATGTGGCACATATACACCATGGAATGCTATGCAGCCATCAAAAAGGATGAGTTCATGTCCTTTGAAGGGATATGGGTGAAGCTGGAAACCATCATTCTCAGCAAACTGACACAGAATAGAAAACAAAACATCACATGTTCTCACTCATAAGTGGGTGTTGAACAATGAAAACACATGGATACAGGGAGGGGAATATCTCACACTGGGCCTGTCGGAGGGTGGGGGATTGGGGAGACAGCATTGGGAGAAATACCTAATGCAGATGACCACAGGGATGGGCGCAGCAAACCAACATGGCACATGTATACCTATGTAACAAACCTGCACGTTCTGCACATGTACCCTAGAACTTAAAGTATAATAATAATAATAAAAAGAAAATTACAAATTTGGGCCAAGCACAGTGGTTCACACCTGTAATCCCAATACTTTGGTAGCCTGAGGCGCTCAAGACCAGTCTGGCCAACATAGAGAAACCCTGTCTGTACTAAAAATACAAAAATGAGTTGGGTGTGGTGATGCACACCTGTAGTTCCAGCTACTTGGGAGGCTGAGGTTGCTGTGAGCGAGATTGCGCCACTGCACTCCAGCCTGGGCAACAGAGCAAGGCTCTGTCTCAAATAAATTAAAATAAATAATGAAAAAATGACAACAAAATTGAGGGCCGGGCATGGTGGCTCATATCTGTAATCGCAGCACTTTGGGAGACCAATGTGGGAGAATCTCTAGTCTAGGAGTTCAAGACCAGCCTGGGCAACATGGCAAAACCCCATCTCTACAAAAATAATTAGCCAGGCAAAGTTAGCCACGCACCTGCAGTTCCAGCTACTTGGCAGGTGGAGGCAGCAGAATCTTTTGAGCCTGGAATGTTGAAACTGCAGTGAGCCATGCTGGCACCACAGCACTCTGTCTGGGCAACTCAAAAAAAAGAAAAAAAGAAAAAAAAATTTCCTCCAATAGAAAAACAATTGCTAAACAGAGTAAAGAAATTATATTATAGAAGAATGAGGAAAATTCCAACATGTCTTTGTTACTAAAGAGTTATTCTGCACTGTTTTTATTTTTTAAAAAATACAAACTCATGTAAAAAAAGTAGGAAAAACATATGCAGATATTTTACCAACAAAGAAGGCACACGGGTGGCAAATAAAAACATTTTAAGGGCCAGGCGCGGTGGCTCACGCCTGTAATCCCAGCACTTTGGGAGGCTGAGGCGGGTGGATCACGAGGTCAAGAGTTCGAGACCATCCTGGTCAACATGGTGAAACCCCGTCTCTACTAAAAATACAAAAAATTAGCTGGGCATGGTGGCGCGTGCCTGTAATCCCAGTTACTGAGGCAGGAGAACTGCCTGAACCCAGGAGGAGGAGGTTGCGGTGAGCCGAGATCGCGCCATTGCACTCCAGCCTGGGTAACAAGAGCAAAACTCCGTCTCAAAAAAAAAAAAAAAATTTTAAAATGCTCAATATCATGAAGTTTTAGGGAAGTGCAATGAAAACTACATTGAGATACCACTACTCCTATATTAAGAGCTAAAATTTAAAAAGAGTGGCCACATGAAGCACACAGGGAAGTAGAGGAACTGGAATTCTCACAAACCCTTGGTGGTAATAAAATAGGAAACATCCATTTAGATCAAAGTTTGACATTTCTTAAAATGTTAAACATTCACCTACACTGTAATTCAGATATTACAGTTTCAGCTATTAACACAAGGAAAATAAAACATACCCATATAAAGAACTGAATCCAAGTAGTTACAGCAGCTTTATTTGTAATATACCAAAATCTATAAATAACATAAATGTCCCTAAACACCTGGATAAACAGTGACTTATCCATAGAAAAGCATAATACTCAGCAACGCAAACATTCATCATTGTTGAATCTCAAAATAATTATACAGCAAGAAAACCAGAAAGAATATATATATATATAAATATATCTCATTGATAAATTCCAGAAAATGCAAATTAATTTACTGTAAAGGAAATCAGTTGATCCCTGAAGAGCTGGGGAAGGCAGAGGGAGATTATAAAAGGATACAAGAAAAATATATGGGTGACAGATAAATTCATTTTCATGGTTGTGATGATGGTTTCATGGCTTTACCAAACTGTACATTTTGGATATGGATACTTTGTTGCATATCAGTTATACAATTTAGACCTTCACAAAGCTTTAAAAAGTGGTTCAAAATTAAGAGCCTAGATGTTCCACTTTTTTTTTTTTGAAAGTCAGGTTGGTAACCTGATACGGACTCCACCATCTCTCTGTCTCCTCATGCCCTGAGGGAGGCAACCTTGCCCCAGAAGCAGCAAATTTTGGCAAGGAATGAAGGCTGTTGCCACCTGAATTAATAGGAATGTTGGCTGAGTCACAAAAGCCACATCCCTGAACTGCAGAATGATCCTTCTCTCTATTCTTATTCTCCTACCTGCATAGCAATGGCCTTGAGGTAAACAGTCAAGAGAGGATGCAAGTCTATAAAAAATCTTTATAGACTATTTTCTGACAATGATCTCAGCGATAGGAAATGGTTATAAAGATCCTCAGAATTTCTGTATGCACTTGTCCCCCACAGTTATATTCACAGAAAAATTTGTAGATGAACTTTTAGAGAGGCATTCCATCTAATTTACTGCAGTCTTCTCCATTTCCCATTTACCCAGAGTTTCAGTCCCAATTACAGTTGTGTCTGGAATTTAACCTCTACACCTATAGTCTGAAAACAAATGGAAGGAACCTGCCTACAATGACTTATGCATCACGGCACATGGCTCCTTTGCAGGACCTGGGACACAGATTCCCCTCAATGGTGCTAGGAATTATGTGGTATTTCTTGTGTACAAGTGAACAAAATTCATGGTCACAGAAGCACTGGGGATTGTCACAACTGCCTCCTTTTCATGGTGACCTCTGAACTGACAAAAATGGCACCAGACCACAATACAGGAACACAAAGCCTGGCAGTCTTTGAGGCCCTAGACAGCAGGCCAAGTAGACCAATACAGGACAAAGACCTGTCTTCTGCCATCACCCTGTCCCTTTTGAGCACAGAAAGTGGACAAAATCTGTCCACCCCTTCGTGCTGACATCACTGTTCTGCCATCACGTTATCCCTTCTGAGCACAGGAACTGGGCAAAATCTGTCCACCCCTTCATGCTGACATCACTATTCTGCCATCACATTGTCCTTTCTGAGCACAGAAAGTGGACAAAACGGGTCCACCCCTTCATGCTGACATCACTATTCTGCTTACAAGCATTCTATACAATGAATAGAACCCCCAAGATTAAAGGTGCATAAATTTTTTAAAACTTTTTTTTTTCTTTGAGATAAGAGTTTTACTTTTGTTGCCCAAGCTAGCGGGCAATGACGTGATCTCAGCTCACTGCAAACTCCGCCTCCTGGGTTCAAGTGGGAGGCTGCCTCAGCCTCCCGAGTAGCTGGAATTACAGGGGCCTTCCACCATGCCGGACTAATTCTGTATTCTTATTACAGACAGATTTCACCACGTTGGCCAGGCTGGTCTTGAACTCCTTGCCTGAGGTGATCCGCCTGCCTCGGCCTCCCAAAGTGCTGGGATTACAGGCCTAAGCCAATGCGCCTGGCCTTTTCACAACCTTTATAAAAGGATTATAAATCAGAGCAATGTGCACCAAGCAGTTTCCAAATTGGTGAATCAGAAGCTGGAAAAATTCATTACAAGCATCATGTGAGGACAACAGTGTCCCTAAAAAAAGTAATCCTTCTTAGAATGCTGACAGCGCAACTCAGATTGACTCTGGATCAAAAATGGGACAGGTCTATACTCTAAAGTCAGAGAAAGGACATGAGGACCCCCTACTTGCTTGACGTAGTAATAATTTCCCCAAGCACATGGGAGAATACAGAGGTGAAATGGCTTCAGTCTCAGAAATGGGCAGTGACATAAATCAGGCTATGACCCTGCGCAGATTACAAATTACAATGAACCTCCTCAAAGCTTCCCACATACCTGAAGCTGACATAGAATTCCCCATTGTAGATGCTCAAAGTTTACATTTAGCAAGATGGCTCCCAGTCTCCTCCAGTGCTATTACACTGAATAAAGAAATAGCACCTTCCCTTCACATTTAAGGCCTTTCTTCAGTGTGAACTTTTCGATGTCGAATGAGGTTAGATTTGCGGCTAAAGGATTTCCCACATTCACTGCATTCATAAGGCCTTTCTCCAGTGTGAACTCTTTGGTGCTGAATAAGGTCAGATTTGTGGGTAAAGGGTTTCCTACATTCATTGCACTCATAAGGTCTTTCTCCAGTGTGACCTCTCTGGTGCTGAATAAGGCTAGAGCTCTGGCTAAAGGATTTCCCACATTCACTACATTCATAAGGCTTTTCTCCAGTGTGACCTCTCTGGTGTTGAATGAGGCTGGCACTTTGGCTAAAGGACTTCCCACATTCACTACATTCATAAGGTTTTTCTCCAGTGTGAACCCTCTGGTGTTGAATAAGGCTAGCACTTTGGCTAAAGGACTTTCCACATTCACTACACTCATAAGGCCTTTCTCCAGTATGAAATCTTTGGTGCTGAATGAGGCCGGAGCGCTGTCTGAAAGATTTCCCACACTGACTGCACTCATAAGGTCTTGTGCCAGTATGAATTCTCCTGTGTTGAATGAGGTCAGATTTGCGGGAAAAGGATTTTTCACATTCACT
Source organism: Aotus nancymaae (assembly GCF_030222135.1). Taxonomy (NCBI): domain Eukaryota; kingdom Metazoa; phylum Chordata; class Mammalia; order Primates; family Aotidae; genus Aotus; species Aotus nancymaae. Next base: position 1,849,258 of record NW_026988484.1, on the reverse strand, counting down.
GCATTCATAAGGCCTTTCTCCAGTGTGAACTCTTTGGTGCTGAATAAGGTCAGATTTGTGGGTAAAGGGTTTCCTACATTCATTGCACTCATAAGGTCTTTCTCCAGTGTGACCTCTCTGGTGCTGAATAAGGCTAGAGCTCTGGCTAAAGGATTTCCCACATTCACTACATTTATAAGGTTTTTCTCCAGTGTGAACCCTCTGGTGTTGAATGAGGCTAGCACTTTGGCTAAAGGACTTTCCACATTCATTACACTCATAAGGCCTTTCTCCAGTATGAAGTCTTCGGTGCTGAATGAGGCCAGAGTGCTGTCTGAAAGATTTGCCACATGCACTGCACTCATAAGGTCTTGTGCCAGTATGAATTCTCCTGTGTTGAATGAGGTTAGATTTGCGGGTAAAGGACTTTTCACATTCATTGCATTCATAAGGCCTTTCTCCAGTGTGAACTCTTTGGTGTTGAATCAGAATAATTTTGCGGCTAAATGATTTCTCACATTCACTGCACTCATAAGGCCTATCACCAGTGTGAATGCTGCGGTGTCGAATAAGGTTAGAGAATTGCCTAAAGGATTTCCCACATTCGCTGCATTCATAAGGTCTTTCTCCACTGTGAATTCTCTGGTGTTGAATGAGTTCTGATTTGCAGCTAAAAGCTTTCCCACAATCACTGCACTGATAAGGCATTTCTCCAGTGTGAACTCTTCTGTGTCGAATGAGACTGAAGATTTGTCTAAAAGATTTCCCGCATTCACAGCACTGATAAGGCCTTTCTCCAGAGTGAACTCTCTGGTGTCGGAAAAGGCTAGAGCTTTGTCTAAAGGATTTCCCGCACTCGCCACATTCATAAGGCCTTTCTCCTGTGTGAACTCTCTGGTGTTCAATGAGGTTAGATTTGTAGCTAAAGGTTTTCCTACATTCCCCACACTCATAACGCACTCCTCCAGTGTGACGTCTCTGGTGGTGAATGAATTCAGATTTATGGACAAAGGCTTTCCCATGATCACTGCATTCATAAGGCCCTTCTCCAGCGTGAACTATCTTATGTAAGTTTAGGCGGCACTTTTTGCTGAATGATTCCCCACATTCATTACACTCAAATGCCTTTGGTCCAGTGTGAATTTGCTGGTGCTGAACAAGTGTGTTCTTGCAGGTGAAGGCTTTCTCACATTTCCTACACTCATAAAGCCCTTCTTCAGAGCAGACACTCTGAGGCTGAACAAGTGTGTGTTTGTGGCTTGAGGCTTTTTTGCATTCACCCCACTTGTGACAACATTTTGCCCCAGAAAATGCCTGTATATGCTTGCTGCTGCTACTGTGTGGCTCCTCACCACTAGGAGTGGCTTGGTGTTGGAGTAGGTCCATGGAGGCTGGGAAGTCCTCCCCACAGGTAAAATAATTGAACACATGGAATCTGCAGCCTGTGACAAATGTAGCCCCATCCACATTCCTTGTCCAGGGTTCTTCTTCATTGTTATGCTTTTGGTGCTGGTGAAGGTCAGCATTAAAACAGAAGCCTCTCACACTTGTGCCACCCAAGTACGACTTTTGCACAGGGGATGTGGTTTGGTGCTCAGCCTCAGGCAAAATGTCTTTCAAGACTGGGACACACATCTTAACCTCAGTGAGATGAGTATTCTGGGTGGGTGTATCCCCCTTAGAAGTCCTGACCTGTAACTTTCCTCCTACAGATACACTGTGCTCAGAAGCTATCGCCTCATTCTCTGTCCCATGGCAAAAACCTGAAAGTAGAGAAATACTGATGAAATGCATGGCGACTTTCATGAAAGCGGAAAGATATATCACAAAAAGGTGTGAGACACAAGAACTGAGTGCATGGAACTGTTCTGAGAACAAGGGAACTGGGGAGGAATAGTCTGCTTTGAAGTACTGGGCTTTTGGAGATTTTAGAGCAGATGTCATCTCATCACAAGAAGGACACAAGAATGAGGTAGGTACAGCACAGGAGAAGGAGGAAGAGGATCTCCAACTCACTCTGTGCCAAAGCCCTCAGCAGGACTTTGCTAGTGATGTCTGTGCTGCGCATTAGGCTGCTGTTGTCCAGTCCTAGGTAAATCCAATTGAAACCGGGTAGTTGGTGATCAAGGAGGCCTATTTGAGGCTGTGTGCATACCTCATAACACAGTGAGTATAGACTGAAGAAGACTGAAAAGAAGTGAGCTATGGAGAGGAACAAGTGACACACTGAGACCACGAGGGCGGAGGTAGCCAAACGCTGGAAGTGACGATGAAACCACAATTCAGCACAGTATTAACTATAGGGAAGCAGAAGTAGAAATGAGGTATGGCCAGTGGCACTTGCGCCAAAATGCTGCTGAGCATATTGCAGGTTCCTGATATGATTCTAATACAATCATGATGTCATGCCCTTCCACAGCTGCCACTCACCAAGGCCAGACCTCCTCTGAGACAATCTTGCCTTGTTCACTCTGTGAAGCAACTAGGGCACTCCCTGCAGCCCTCCTTGTGTTACCACATAACACATGAATGATTTAAGTTGTAAGGAAAGAAAGGACAGGGGAGTAACCTGTATTCACAGACACACACACACACACAATAACCCACTCAACGGAGGGTCTTGTAAAAAGAGTGCCATAGGTGATGTAAGGAGTAACCATGACAATGCCTGCAATTGCTGATACAGGTGTACATAAGGAAATGGCAGCTAGAGGAAAAGGTCAGAAGGTACCATGGGCCACAAGGTATCATGAATCTGTACACGGTCACCCTGACAGGGAGAAGACAAGAATGATAAGATCCACTAGGCTCACAGCAAGACTCCTGAGACAGAGGTAACTCTGGGGTCAAAAACTAAGGCAGAGACCATTCAGAACACTGAGAGGGACGCTAGGACCTTACCCAGGGAGGTTACATGTGCAAAGTTCTCCAGCATCACAGCGCAGTACAGGAACCTCTGAGCCTCATCAAGGAGCTCCCACTCTTCTTGGGAGAAATAAATGGCCACATCCTCAAAGGTCATACCCTGTCATAGCAGGAATAGTTCAATCCACGATCAGACTTGAGTTCATTATCCTCTGTCTCCCAATATCCATCCCTGGGTCACCCTATTGCCTACCTCAGAGGAGATAATGAGCCACGGTGCCACCGATGCCTACTCTCCCCACAGTTCCACTGATACCAAGTCTTTGAATAGCAACAATAGGCATGTGATCAGATAGACGCTATCTAAGCTCTGGGCCTGGCAGGTAGGGTATATCTCTCATTACAAACACGAGTTAGGGAGAAGTGGCCATACAGAGGATGTGAGTGATCTGACATTTGTCTTGTCAGGCAATATCCCTGAAGTCACCAAGATTCAACCTCCAAGACACAAGTTACATGGGCTCACCCTTTACCCCTATGACTCTAGTTCACCCACAAGGCCCTCAGTTTATTCTCTCTCTTCTCATGCATATCACTCTTTGAACCACACCTGTCTCACACAGCTGCATTCCCACAGCCACAACCTCAAAGGTCACACAACTTTTCCATGATGAGGACAGTTCATTCTATGATCAGTATCTCTCCTAGGACCCCAAATTCATCCCCGCTGCATCTATCCCTGTTGATCTTCCTCTCCATCTTCTCATATGAAAGAATAAAACAGGAGCCAGTGACACAGATGCCCCCTCTCTACTCATGGTCCAACTGGTCATTGTGTTCTCCCACAGCAAAAACAGGCAGGTGGGCAAATATGTAACCTCTGAGCCTGCCAGGCAAGGAAACACACACTCTCTTGGTAAGGAAACTCTCCTGGAAGACTGCAGACCATGGCTCCCAAACACAAACAAAAGTCTAGGTTCATACTTCACCCTTGTGTCCTCAATGCCAAGGGACCACCACTTCACATTCTTGTCTCCACATACACACCACTCTACCACACCTCTCTCACAGTGCCACTCCCTCAGCCACAGCTTACTCCCTGCCTCACACCATGAGTACCTCCTTGGTCTCTCCACTGGTTACTCAGCACATGGGGCCCAGAGAGTGGCCAGCAAATTCAAACACAATTCAGTACTACCCCAGATCTCTAACTGCACCTAAAGTTAGGGGCAGCCTCAAGTCATACAATGAAGGCCTCTACCTGACTGTTCCTTGCTTCAACCTCACCCACCAAGAATCACCTGTGGATCTCAGATAACCAAGGCCTTTTCCACTTCTGGGCTGTGAGTGCTGTCTCCCCACCAATCAAACCCTTCCTCTCTCCAACTACAACTATTTCAAGGTCCAACCTCAGTGGCTCTCAACCCCAGGCCCAGTGAGTATCACAGATATGCCCCTAAGCTAATGTGACAGCCTGACTCGAACTCCCCAGATCCCACCAAGAGTTAATATAAAATCCTGGTGAGTCTGCAGAGAGATGAATAAGCACCAGCCCTAGCATCATCCTGTCTGTGTAACTCCTATGCCTCTACATCCATCTCATGTCTACTCATCCCTGGGAAGCCTTGGCCACATGCCAGATCATAATCTCTTTCCGACCTTCCCAATGGACACTTCTCTCCAAGACCTGTGTTGCAACACCTCACACAACCAGGGGCTCATGCAGGGGACCAGTCCTTGACCTTCACCTCCCGTTCCTGTGCAGCTATCATTGTTACCATTGTGAGCAGGTTTCTCCTCTACTAAATGTGATCCAGAGCTCCACCCTGGCCCACAGACTGTCCACTACCTTTTGGAAAAGTCTCCATTCTGAATCCCTCCTCACTGTTCCCAACCTATGGTTCCAGTAGCCCATGAACCATTCTCTGAAAGCTCTCAAACTCTTAACAGGTCAAACATAAAACTTCTGATATCCCAAATGAAAACTACTCATACTGGGCGAGGCACGGTGGCTCATGCGTGTAATCCCAGCACTCTGGGAGGCCGAGGCGGGTGGATCACGAGGTCAAGAAATAGAGATCATCCTGGCCAACATGGTGAAACCCCGTCTCTACTAAAAAAAAAAAAAATACAGAAATTAGCTGGGCATGGTGGCTTGCGCCTGTAGTCCCAGCTACTCGGGAGGCTGAGGCAGGACAATTGCTTGAACCCAGGAGGTGGAGATTGAAGTGAGCCGAGATTGCACCACTGCACTCCAGCCTGGCACCTGGTGACAAAGCAAGACTCTGTCTCAAAAAAAAAAAAAAAAAAAAAAAAAAAAAAAACTACTACTATGGACTTCCCCATCTTATGTGATGGAGCTTCCACCCTTTTAACTGCCAAAATAAAAACTTTGAGTCATCCCTGACTCCTAACTTATCGTCAAAATTAAAAAATCCAGGCAGTCCTACTTAAATAATGGATCCAGAAGGTCAGGGGCGGTGGCTCACACCTGTAATCCTAGCACTTTCGGGGACCGAGGCGGGTGGATCATGAGGTCAGGAATTCAACAACAGCCTGGCCAATATGGTGCAACCCCATCTCTACTCAAAATAAAAAATTAGCTGGGCACAATGGCGGGTTCCTGTAGTCCCAGCTACTCAGGAGGCTGAGGCAGGAGAATCGCTTGAACCTGGGAGGCAGAGGTTGCAGTGAGCCGAGATCGTGCCACTGTTCTGCAGCCTGGAGGACAGAGCGAGACTCCATTTCAAAAATAAATAAATAAATAAATAAAAATAAAAATAAAATCCAGAATCCAATTACTTCTCGCATCTTCTCAGCCACTGTAATGGCCCAGCTACTATCACATTCACTTGGACTATCCCAGTAGTCTCCTCTCAGGTCTTCCCCCTCATCCTTCATTCCCATGCTTCAGCCACAGAGTGCCTAAAAGACCTGAGCCAGATCACCTCCCTCTTCCACTCCAAACCTCCTATTGTTACTTTTTTCTTTTTTTTTCTGCATACGGAGTCTCGCTCTGTCACCCAGGCTGGAGTGCAGTGGTGTGATCTTGGCTCACTGCAACCTCCACCTCCCAGGTTCAAGCGATTCTCCTGCCTCAGCCTCCTGAGCAGCTGGGACTACAGGCGTGCGCCACCACACCCAGTTAATTTTTGTATTTCTAGTAGAGACGCGGTTTCACCATGTTGGTCAGGCTGAACTGGAACTCCTGACCTCGTGATCCGCCTGCCTCGGCCACCCAAAATGCTGGGATTCCAGGCATGAGCCACCGTGCCCAGCCTATTGTTACTATTAAGAAACGAATACACACTCAACTTTTCAGGGAACTATTCTGACTTCTACCCCCCTGCTCCCTGATCTCATGAGAAGAAAAGAATTGTCGGCTCCTGAACCATCTCAGCCTCCTCTCCAAACCTTTGCATATACTGATAATTATGGCTTGGACAACCTTCTACATCTCTAGCTGCCAACAACTTCGTATAATCTGACCTGGACTTAGGACTCTGGGCTTGTATCTGTTCAATGTCCCAGGACCCAAGGCTACTAAAAGAGTGGTGGGAGAGCAGATCAAGAACATCACTTGTTCAGAGACTGTAACGGGTGAATTGAGGACCAGTCACACACACCATTCCCCAATTAGGCTCCATAAGCGATTCTACAGTTATGGGAATCTACAGAAACAGAAAAGCCACGAGCGTCAGGAACCACCACTAGGCTCCACAGGCTCGGTGCAAAAAGACACTTTTGGAGCCAGGTGGCCTGGGCTGGCTGCACTATCTCTGCCCCTCCTGAGTCCTCAGTGCTGACTTTACCAGCTGTGTGAGCTTGGACAAGAACTCAATCTTCCTATGTCTAACCAGTATCACCTCTCTTCAGCCTGTTCTTCCCCTGAGCAACGTTTGGAAAGCTTTAGGAAATCCTAGCCCAGGGTCCCTATCTGTTCACAAATCTCCAAGGCTGCCGGTTTCCTCAGAACGGTCAAATTCCTCACGCGCAATTCTGCCTCACTCTACGTTCCTGCAGACACGAGATGGATCCCAGGCTCCTGAATCCCCCTAGCTTAGCTGCAACCTCAAGCTCTGCACGCGCCAGTGCCCCTGCCCGTCACGTTTCCTTACACACTGGGCGTCATAAACGGGCTCCACCCACAAGCGCCTTCCTTTCCCGGGCACTGCGGCCTGGGCTGCCGGGCTGTGAACAGACGCCCCTCCTGGGCTTTAGGACTTTTGTTGGGAGAGGGCAGGCGAGACCCGAGGACGCAGCACTCACCTGAGCTGGGTCCCTCAGCGCGAGTGCCGCCATTGAGCTCTGTGGACCAGGCTGGGAGCGGCGGGCGACCGGGGCGGGCATTCGAACACAGCGGTCCCTATTCTGGGCTTGGCACAGCTCACCCGGCGTGGCGTCGCCGAGCCTCAGACTTACTTTCGCGCCTTCTCTGTCCCGTGCCTCATTCTCGACCCCCGCTGCAGACGTTCTAGCGAGGCGGACAGGAAAGAAGCCAAAAGGATCGCCACGAGGAAGACACCGGAAGTCCCGCTCCGCCGAGCTGCGAATGCACGAAAGTGCCCCTATTCTGGTCATTGGCTCAACTCCGCCGCCGTTTAGCGCTTTGCAGTCTGGGTAATGTAGTTTCCAAAATGCCACATATCTCTTGAGTACTTTGCCCCTTTTTTTTTTTTTTAAATGTTTATTATAACTTCTAAAGCAGGAATTAATAATAATTTTTTTATGCTGGCAACTCTGATTTTCTTTTCTTTCTTTTTTTTTTTTTTTACAGGTTTAAACACGCTCAGACTTTTTTTTTTTTTTTTTTTTTTGACAGAGTCTCACTCTGTCGCCCAGGCTGGAGTGCAGTGGTGCGATCTCGGCTCACTGCAACCTCTGTCTCCCGGGTTCAAGCGATCCTCATTCAGTGTCGGAGTAGCTGGGATTACAGGCACATGCCACCACACCCGGGTAATTTTTTTGTATTTTTAGTAGAGATGGGGATTACACCATGTTGGCCAGGCTGGTCTTGAACCCCTGACCTCAAGTGATCCACCCGCCTCAGTCTCCCAAAGTGCTGTAATTACAGGCGTGAGCTACCTCGCCCAGCCTCAAGCGCAGACTTTTGAACATGCATATATTATGTAGAGATGAAGTATGGGCTTTTAGTGTACACATCACCTTAATAGTGAACATTGTACCCAACAAGTAATAATTTTTCAACCCTCATCCCCCTCCCACCTGGGATTAACAAAATTTTAAAAATAAGTATAACTAAAACACTAAGACAGGTGACAAAATGGAATAATAAATTGCTCAATTACAATAGGATAACAGCCACGCATGGTGGCTCATGCCTGTAATCCCCGCACTTTGAGGGGGACCAAGGCAGGTGGATCACTTGAGGTCACGAGTTTGAGACCAGCCTGCCCAACATGGAGAACCGCATTTCTACTAAAAATACAAAAATTTTCTGGGCATGGTAGCACACACCTGTAATTCCAGTTATTCAGGAGACTAAGACAGGAGAATTGCTTGATTTCAGGAGGCAGAAGTTGCAGTGAGCTGAGCCACTGGACTCCAGCCTGGGTGACAGAGTTTGACTCCCTGTCAAAAAAAAAAAAAAAAGAGAGAGAGATAGAGAGATACACAAAACAATGCAATGGAACAGAGAGTCCAGGAATAAACCCAAGTATGTACAGTTAAATAATTTTTGACAAGGTCTCAAAAAAAAAAAAAAAAAAATTACAACAGGCTAAGATAAAAGTAAAAGGGCCAGGGGAGGAACAAACAAATGCAGTGAACAGAAAACACTTACAAACATAGGCTAACTATATCAATATCAATACTCATTTTAAATGTGAATGGTTCAAACAGACCAATGAAAAGGCAAAGGTCGTCACAGTGGATAAGTGCAAGATACAATGAAATCTTCTCAAAGAAATCCACTTTAGGCCGGGAGCAGTGGTTCATGCCTGTAATCCCAGCACTTTGGGAGGCCAAGGCGGCAGATCACAAGGTCAAGAGATCAAGACTATCCTGGCCAACACAGTGAAACCCTGTTTCTACTAAAAATAGAAAAATTAGCTGGGCATGGTGGTGCAAGCCTGTAGTCCCAGCTACTCAGGAGGCTGAGGCAGGAAAATAGCTTCAACCCGGGAGGCGTAGGTTGCAGTGAGCCGAGATCGTGCCACCGCACTCTAGCCTGGTGACAGAGCAAGACTCCGTCTCAAAAAAAAAAAAAAAAAAAAAAATCTAGTTTAAAGACTCAGATAGACAAGAATAAAGAAGTAAAGAAATGTATACTATGATGACACTGATCAAAAGAACTCTTGAATGCCAACATTAATTTCAGAAAAGGAAGGTTTTTCTTTTTAAAACCTTTAATTAAAAAAAATTTTTTGGAGAGATCAGGTCTCACTATGTTGTCCAAGTTGGTCTTGAACTCTTGGGGGAGTCTTTTGGCTTGGCCTCCCAAAGTGCTGGAATTACAAGCATGAGCCACTGCACCCAGCCAGAAAAGGCAGACTTAATACCAAGGACAATGATCTGGGATAAAGGGGTAATAATGATAATGAGTTCCTTGGTTATTGTAATATGCACTGGTCCCCTATTTTCATGAGACAAGGTATTTGTGGGATCATAAAACTTGGCCTCATGGAGACTGCCTGTCTCCCCTGTACAGTGTGCTCTCAGTATTTGGGTACTCTCAAACAATGGACCGAATAACCTTGCAGATCACGTTTATATTCTTTGCAGGCTTCTCTTCTTGGGGTACATTTTTGGAGAACTGAGAGTTTAAGTATAGACAAAACCTAGGTATACTACTCATTGAAGGGGAAGCAGGCAGGCTGAGGGCCACCATTTTCTATTAGTAATCTTGCTCACATGGGAAATATCAGGGCTGGGACTGAAAAGAAGCACTCCTTACTGCTTTGTATCTGTCAGCTCTGCTGGGAAAGGACAGGTGATTTTCGCCCAGATCTTAATTTAAAAAGGTGGCTGCATGACATAAAGAAGTTAATGCTATTGAAAAACTTTCATTACTTATATTTCCTGAGGGGAGGAGGGATGCCATACCACACAGGGCCACATGGGGGAAGAACCAGGTTTGGTCAGGAGGCAGAAAATAAGGAAAATGTAGATCACAGATTTTATTATTTTTCATGAGAAAGGTGAGGTAGGGCAGGAGAAATAGTTTAGGGTTGGCTAGTTTGAATAATGCTGCCAGACTCTAAGCTATAGGGGTGGTGTCTGGTTGTCTGGTTCCTGGCTCTGCATGTTTTAGGTTGAGGACAATATTGGCCTGGTGTGTGAATTAAAGAGGGTGGCTGAAGATACAAGCTCGAGATTGGTTTGAGGGTTTGTAATCACACTGTTGAGAGCTGAATCAAAGGGGAGGATATAAATAACTTTGGCCATTAGTTTTGCCGTGTAATTAATGAGTGACAAATAGAGAATCTAAGAAAATTCAGAACAGCAGAGAATGGCAGGGGTGAGATCCCTGTTCCCAAAGCTTGCATCCAGTGTATGTCAGACATTCCTCTGCTCCCTCTATTCAGTGTTGGCCATCGTTAATTCTGTTTTCAACACAAAACAAGAGTAGCACAACAGGAAATTTAGGGCTGAACGAGGTGGCTCATGCCTGTAATCCTAGCATTTTGGGAGGCCGAGGGGGGTGGATCACTTGATCTCAGGAGTTTGAGACTAGCTTGGGCAACATGGCAAAATCCCAGCTCTACTAAAAATACAAAAATTAGTCAGGCGTGGTGGTACCTGACTACAGGCCCAACTTCATGGGGTGCTGAGGCAGGAGGATCACTGGAACTCAGGAAGTTGAGGCTGCACTGAGTTGAGATTGTGCCACTGCATTCCAGTCTGGGTGACAAAGTGAGACCCTGTCTCCAAAAAAAAAAAAAAGGGACATGGCACTCCTGAATATAATAGTTTAATGTTCACTCTTAAAATATAAATAAATCTCCTAAAAAGAAACATGGACTGTCTCCTGCAAAGGGTAAGCCAGGTTCACCTGGAATAAAGGATGGCAATTGTAATGGTAAGTACGATGATCTTTTTGCTTCGCCCTGTACGTTGGCCTTGTCTTCCCTAGCTTAAGAGACGAAACTCCAAATACACAACACTCCGGGAACGAGGTCCGTAGCCCCGCAGCAGGAGAGCTCGAAGAAAGCGCCACGTGGGAGTCCAAGCGTCTGCGCAGTGCCGGCCGACACTAGATCCCAGAAGGCAACGCGCTGGATGGCGACGACTACAACTGCCAGAGGCCGCTGGAACGCCTGGCTCCGGAGGGACGTTTCGGGAGACCGCGGCTCTGGGTCACCGCGTTCCACTCGGACCTGCCGCCTCAGTTTACAGCCCAGATTCCCTCCTCTGCCCGTCGGGGGACTCACATTCACCCACTTTGTCTCCACAATCCGGCTCATCAGGCAATCGCATATGCACCTGCGCAGAACTCGCCACCTACTTCAGCAACCAGAGAGCAATGCGCGCTGCGTAATGGACTACAAGTCCCAGAAGCCTTTGTTCCAACATTTTCATCCAACATTTTCAACCCAAGAGCCTACAGCGGGAGGCCTTGGTTATCAGTGAAGTCTGGCTGTAATCACTGAAGGAGCAGGGATATAATCACTGATGTGCGGCGTTGGGTGGAGGCCAGGGGATTATTGTTTATTTGCAGGACCCGTAAAACACCCAGCAAAATCAGACTGGCAGCTGCTGTGTCAGAGAGAACAGTCAGGTATACAATAAGCCTGCACAATACAAACATATTGTCTATGCAGAGGGTGAGGAGAGAAAGAACTTTGTTTACCCCACCTTATCTTACTGACTGACTCCAATAAACTGTACTAAGGATCTGGATGTGAAAATCTAAGCATTAAGGCCCAGAGGGATGGCTCACTCTTGTAGTCCCAGCTACTCAGGAAGCTGAGGTTGGGGGATTGGCAGGTGTATCGCTTGGGCCTAGGAGTTGGAGACCTCCCTGGGCAACATAGCAAGACCCCGTCTCTACAAAAAATACAAAAATTAGTAGTGGTACTCACCTGTAGTTCCAACTATTAAGGAGGCTGAGATAGGAGGATCCCTTGAGGCCAGGAGGTTCAGGCTGAAGTGAGCTCTGATGGTACCACTGCACTCTAGCCAGGGCAACAGAGCCAGACCCTGTCTGAAAAGAAAAAGCAGTGGCCATATCTAGTGTTGGAGAAGACATGGACATTAAGTTTTTACCTTCTGATGGTGCTATAATAGATTGAAAAACCATGTTGAAAAAGTTGCCCCTGCCTCATACAGATCTTTGCAAACAAAAATTCTCCTTCCTGTGGACCGAGAAGCATATGCAAGAAAAATAGCAAAACACCCGGAGACGGTCTTTGGAAAGAGGGTGAATGGACAGGCTTCTCTGCACAGTGCTACCTTATCTGTAGCAGCCGGACAGTTCTCTGTTCTGAGGCAGAGGTGACAGAATCAGAGAAGCATCATAATTTATGCTGCAGAATTCTCCCCTTCCATCCTTTACGCCGTTTCTACATGGCACCCTCTAGTCTTGGATTGAACCCCAGTTGCCTAGTGAAAACCAACTCACACAAGTATCCCCAAAAATCGACTAGCATATGCATTGCTATTTCAGCTTTGCCGAGAATTCTTTTTCTCCAAACTGACCTTTCAAACCGGTTCCAGAAATAAGCTCCCCTTTCTCACATCCCCACCATCTTGGAAAAAATTAATGGGGAAAAAGGACTTTTCTGGTAACCATCTGTCAATAAAATAACCATATGCAATTTTCAGTTACCATATTCAGCTCATTTAGCTATTAATTTCTCCTAAATTTTAAACATTATAATATCTTTTATATATGAAAGTTTGCTTTCATCATCTGAGGCCCACTTCCAGATTTCCACCTCTGCTTCACCCATTTTGAGGTCTACGTGGCTGCACCAGAGTTAAACGTTATGATGTAAAGACAAGGGAGTAGGCAGGGAAGGTCTCACTGGAGCATGGTGAACTGGTGTTTGTGTCCTCAAGGGTGGAACTTATTGCCTTCTAATATGTGAACATTGCTGGATTTTAAAGAATAATGCCAGGCACTGTGGCTAACACCTATAATCCCAGCACTTTAGGAGGCCATAGTGGGAGGATAGTTTGAGACCAGCCTGGGCAAAATAGCAAGATCCTGTCTTTACAAAAAAAATTTTTTATTTAATTAGCCAGGTGTGGTGGTGTGCTCCTGTAGTCCCAGCTAATTGGGAGGCTGAGGTGGGCGGATCACCTTAGCACCAGAGCTTGAGACCAGCCTGACCAAGAAGGGTAACCCTGTCTCTACTAAAAATACAAAATTCGCTGGGTGTGGTGGTGCATGCCTGTAATCCCAGCTACTCGGGAGGCTCAGGCAGGAAAATCACTTGAACCCGGGAGATGGAGGTTGCAGTGAGCTGAGACGGCACCATTGCACTCCAGCATGGGCAACAGGAGCGAAACTCCGTTATAAAAAAAAAAAAGCCCCGCCTCTCCCTTGGCCGCCACGTGGGAGAGAGGCAGAGATGGCAGATGAGATCGCCAAGGCTCAGGTTGCTCGGCCTGGTGGCGACACGATCTTCGGAAAGATCGCCCGCAAGGAAATCCCAGCCAAAATCATTTTTGAGGATGACGGGTGCCTTGCTTTCCACCACATTTCTCCTCAAGCACCAACACATTTTCTGGTGATACCCAAGAAACATATATCCCAGATTTCTGCAGCAGAAGATGATGATGAAAGTCTTCTTGGACACTTAATGATTGTTGGCAAGAAATGTGCTGCAGATCTGGGTCTGAATAAGGGTTACCGAATGGTAGTGAATGAAGGTTGAGATGGTGGACAGTCTGTCTATCACGTTCATCTCCATGTTCTTGGAGGTCGGCAGATGCATGGGCCTCCTGGTTAAGCACATTTTAGGGACAATTTTCCCTTCTCTAGGCAATGATTAAGTTAGGCAAGTTCTAGTATGTTAAGTGGCACACTTATTTTTGCCTGTGTATGGAGAGATTCAATAAATAATTTTCTTTTTTTTTTTTTTTTGAGACGGAGTTTCGCTCTTTTTACCCAGGCTGGAGTGCAATGGCACGATCTCGGCTCACCGCAACCTCCGCCCCCTGGGTTCAGGCAATTCTCCTGCCTCAGCCTCCTCAATAAATAATTTTCAAACCATATACATAATAAAAGACATTCTTGCATGGTTAAAAAAAAAAAAAAAAAAGCCCCACCTTTCCCCTTTGTCTCTTATCAAAATAGCGTATCTTTCATTGTTTTTGAGATTGATATTAGACTTCTACAAGGAATTGAGTATATCTCAGATATCAAGTAAGAATTATGAAATGGATAAAAGTGTTGCTTAATGAATTGGACCCATTTATTGACTGGAGGACCCAATTATTATTATTTTTTTTGGAGACGGAGTTTCGCTCTTGTTACCCAGGCTGGAGTGCAATGGCGCGATCTCGGCTCACCGCAACCTCCGCCTCCTGGGTTCAGGCAATTCTCCTGCCTCAGCCTCCCGAGTAGCTGGGATTACAGGCACGCGCCACCGTGCCCAGCTAATTTTTTGTATTTTTAGTAGAGACGGGGTTTCACCATGTTGACCAGGATGGTCTCGATCTCTTGACCTCATGATCCACTGTGCGCAGATGGACCCAATTATTGACTGGACACAATAATTGACTATGCAGGCAAAAGATGTTTTCTGTTGGAATCACAGAAAGCATTCTACCTTTGTATTACTGCTTCAAGGTGACCTATCTTCTGTCTTCTAGAGGCAATGTCATGCCATTATCTTAAGTAGTTGTTCTCCTGTCCCTGACCGAAAGTGCACAGACTGAGAGACTGACTTCAATGCTTCCGAGTACATACATTTGAAATGTAATATGGTAGAGGCTGGGTGCGGTGGCTCACACCTGTAAAGCACTTTCAGAAACCAAGGCGGGTGTATCACCTGAGGCCAGGAGTTCAGGATCACCACAGTGAAACCCCGTCTCTACAAAAAATAGAAAAAATTAGCTGGGCGTGGTGGTGCGCGCCTGTAGTTCCAGCTACTTGGCAGCCTGAGGCAGGAGAATCACTTGAACCCGGGGGGCGGAGGTTGCAGTGAGCCCAGATGGTACTCCTGCACTCCAGCCTGGGCGACAGAGGGACACTCTGTCAAAAAGAAGAAGAAAGAAGGAAGAAGGAAGAAAGAAGAAGAAATAATAATGTAATAAATATAACATCCCTACTAGTGGATGAATTTCATGTCTGATGGCTCTATGGAATGATGTATATATTTGGATTGGCAGCCTTAGGGAGCGTCTGATAATAATTTTAGCCTCTGGGAACCTGCTGAACTTTATGAAGTATGAAATAATATTTCCCAAACACTTGGCTGATCAGTTGCAGATGGCGCCGCCGATATGCTGCCTGATTACGACACATTCAAGAAAGGATGAAGCCCCCCCGTCTGCCCTAGGACCCAGATAAGCCATTTCTCATCACCCAGCACCTGGAGTTCGCCTTTTCGCCAGGAGGTTGGTGCAATGCATCCCCACTCCCGACCTCAGGATGCATGAAAACTACATTATCCAGAATGCTCTGCATTGAACGGCAGCACTACTGAGCCAGCGAGAGCTCAGAAGATAGACTTTCCACGAGAGTCACCAAAAAAAAAAAAAAAAAAAGGACGGGACTTTTGGAGGCTGCATCGTGGCGGCCATTTTGGCTTCTCCAGGGTGTGTTTACCGGATCTATCGCAGAGCGCCTAGTTGGGGCTCCGAAGGGTGAGGGGAGCCGCCGTCCCTCCTGCACGGAAGCATCTCAGCCTTGGTGACGGCACCCCTGGTGACCCGCGCCAGGCCTGGGATAGGGACCGCCGCGCTCGGGTCGCTCCCGGCCCATCTCTACTCACAGAGGCT
This sequence comes from Aotus nancymaae, assembly GCF_030222135.1. Classification (NCBI taxonomy): domain Eukaryota; kingdom Metazoa; phylum Chordata; class Mammalia; order Primates; family Aotidae; genus Aotus; species Aotus nancymaae. Next base: position 1,833,499 of record NW_026988484.1, on the reverse strand, counting down.
GATGGCAGCGGCCGCTCTGAGGGCGCCAGCTCCGGTGAGTGCTGCCTCTGCCCCACCCACGTTCTAAAGCCACCCGTGAAGGGCGCCTGCGGCCCAGGGTCGGGGACACAGGCGCTCGTGGGCGCGTGCCAGGGCTGGAGGCGCGGCGGAGCCAGAATTCGGAAAGCTCTTTTCTGCAGGGAACAAAAACATGAGGCGGACTGACTCGTAGGGCTGTACCTTCATGGTGAGGATGCCGGAAGAAAGGGGGGATGCCATTTACGTTAGTTTTTTTTTTTTGAGACGGAGTTTCGCTCTTGTTACCCAGGCTGGAGTGCAATGGCGTGATCTCGGGTCACCGCAACCTCCGCCTCCTGGGTTCAACCGATTCTCCTGCCTCAGCCTCCCCAGTAGCTGGGATTACAAGCACGCGCTACAACTCCCGGCTAATTTTTTGTATTTTTAAGTCCCCAAATGAATAAGTCCAGGGGCAAAGAAGTCCACGGGTTTCACCATTTGGGGACCAGTTTGGTCTCAAACTCCTGACCTCAAGTGACACGCCCGCCTCAGCGCCCAAAGTGCTGGGATTACGGGCGTGAGCCCCCGCGCCCGCCTTTTGCTAGGGTTTAAAGTTTTTTCCCAAGACTGTTAACAGGACGAGCAGCGATAGGGCGATGACGACACTAAGGTAGTGGGAGGCTGCATCTTTTTTTCATTGCCCTACAGTTGGTGAGAGGCAACAGTGAGCACTGAGGCACCGAAGTAAAACTGCCATCCTGAGTTCAGGGCCAGGGCGGGAGACAGGGAGGCTGAGCGCATTGAGCCTCATCAGGGATGCATTCCTCTTTCCCTGGTTCTCCTGGTTACAGAAGGGCATATGTAACTCACATAGGGAAGTGGGGAGTGTTCCAGTCCCTCAGCAGGCCCCACCCCTACCCCCACCCACATGTTCTTGGCACTATGGTTTCCTAGTATGCTCAACTGCTGTTACCCCAATCCTGGGTCTGGTGCCCTGCAGAAATTCTAAGCCCAAGCTTCTAAGTCCATGCCAGGGGTTATCCCATTTTTGGCAGCCAGTTGAAACGTTTGAAAGGTTACTTCTGGCGCTGGTATCAGGAGGGGCACGTGCTTAGTAAAACTGAGCTGAGATTTTTTAGGAAACCATAGATCTCTTTCCTTTTAGCTGGGAACAAAGAGCAGGGGGAAGGAGTTTGGACTGCAGTGGTTGCCTGAGAAGTTGGGTACCTATTCTGGAGGTAATGGGAGGTCTGGGTTAGAAAAAGGTGGTGATCTTACCAAAGTCCTAACAGGCTCCACCCTGTTAGCATGGAGAGCAGACTGTGGGGTTTAGGGAGGAGGAAAGATCAGCGTGGAAGCTACAGCCAGTCCAGGTGGGGATTAATGGACCGCAGTCGTTAATTAGGAGATGTGTTGCATTCTGGATGCAAGCTTTTAAAGGGGGCAACTACATTTTCGATGTAGATAGCGAGGGAGTTAAACAGGATTCAGCGATGACCCTGATTCTTCAGCTGAGATGGAGAAGTTGGTATTAACAGTAATATTCACTGGAGACATCAGGAGCTTTGATTTGGTCATGTAAGAGTTTGCGACGTTTCAGAGACATTAAGTAGGCATTAAGTAGGTGGCTGTTGAACACACAGGTCTCAAAATCTGGGGAGTGCTTCAGAATGGAGATGTCCCAAGTGCTGGGGTCACAGGCCTGAGCCACCACACCCAGTCTGTAAGGGTTAACCTTTAGGCATGGAGGTACAGGTTATTTGGCCTGGAAGGGCAGAGTTGGGGCTAAGGACCAAGCCTTTTGGTTGGATAACTGGGTGATGTTCTTGGGCTTTATAAACACAGGTCAGGGTGGTTAGTGACTATGGAGGTAGGGTAGGGTGTTTGGGGAGGATAGTTGGGCAGGTGGCATACGCTTTGAAGGAAAGAGTGGATGTGAGGTGGATGCAGAGGCATAGGTGTATTTGAGGCAAATGGCTGTCCTTTTTTCCCTTAGTGCTTATTCAGCACTTTGTGGAATCACTAGCATTTTTTGATGACTTTGATGGGGCCTGGGGTGTTTATTCTCCCTGGAGAATAAGTCCAGGGGCAAATATGGTTATCTGTGGTGGTCACTTGGCCTGGGGTAGGTGATCAATGGGGCCAGTCTTTGGGTGTTAGGTGGACAGAGGAAGGCTTCACTGCTGAGGGGATAGCATGTGCAGCACAGAAGTGGAATAGGGCCATGGGTATCTGAGATGCACATGTGCTTCTGTGTGGCCTAAGTCTGAGGCGAAGAATGGAGCCAACCAGGAGCCTTCCTAGGATTTGGGGCTGCTACCACTGGTGGATGCCCTGGGGGATCTAGAGTAGTATTAGATCCTGTCTGAATGTGTCAAGCATACTCTGGATGCTGTGTGCTAAGTTACAGTGTAAAGTCTAAAATTAAGGCCCAAGATGACATGTGGTGAAATCAGGGTGACATCAAATGGCTTGATGACAAGTGTCCCTCCCTACCCTTCTCCCAAACAGACAAGCCTTTTTATCAAGGGACCAAGCACAATTTCTGCTTCTCCCTTTGTAGCAGATTTCAGCTCCCTACCAGGCCATGGACTTTTCCAAACAAGCCAATTGTGGGAACCAGGGGGCACCTGATCCTTTTGCTGGCAAAATGCTTGTACTCCACAGCTGTTGGTCATTCACTTTTTTTGTGGACTATATCTCCTGTGACCCTGTGGGTACATGTTGTTGTCATCTCCCAGGTTTTATTACATATATACACTTTCCTAGTGTCAGGTATTGTGTGTTTGGCCATATCCATAACCCTAGTGTAGCAATCCTGCCTTCACTAATGGGGTGAAGAGGAAGAGATGAAAACAATGACATGGGGATTAAGAGCAGGGAGATGTCTATGGTGTGAGCAGTGAGGTGGCAGCCCTGGGTTTGGGCTATGGTATCTGGAGATAGGAGGGATGTGTATTCTGAAGAATGATGTGCATCTGGACAGGGAGTAAATGACAGCTGTAGGGCCCTGGTATTGAGACTTACATGACCTTGAACATTCCAGGGGGATTTCATCATGGGATAGCATACATCCTTCCATGCCAGGCCCCCAGCTTAGATACCTATTTATCCACATGTGATTGGGGCTGGTTTCTCCTCTCAGTTGGGAAGCTTGGGAAGAGAATGGGCATGGGGTAAGGATGTGGGGGTATGGATTGTGGGTGCTTGGGAGAAGGGCTCTTGGTGGTTTCATCTGTTCCCATTGTGGCAGGGCACTGTGACCTTTGAAGATGTGGCTGTTCACTTCTCCTGGGAGGAATGGGGTCTCCTTGATGAGGCTCAAAGATGCCTGTACCATGATGTGATGCTGGAGAACTTGGCTCTTTTAACCTCCCTGGGTAAGGTTCTTTTACCCATTCCTGTGCCCTGAGCTAGTCTGTGCCCTTCCTCTTTTCCCTGTAGGCAGGTCTGTCCTTCTCATGATGAATATAGGCTCTCTTCTTTCTCATTTCCCTGCATAATTCTGTCATTGGTATGACTAAGGTTTGCATACTGTCCTCTAGTACCTGTTTCCCCACAGCCTCACAGGGAAGGATTCAGAGTCCGGAGTTTTACAGTCACCCTAGTGCATCTCACCTTTATTGTCCCCTCCATGACTGGGTGACTTTTTCTAGATTTCAGGATCCTGTGTGCCTGAGCTACTACTTCCATCCCGTAGCTGGCATTTCATTATGCCTGCCTACGCCAGGGGTTATTGTCACTGACATGGTCACTACTTATGTAGACCATGGACTCTTCTTACAAGCTATTCCTCTGAAATTTTCTTTTTCTTTTTTTAAAGTGAGGTTTCACCATACCGGTCAGGCTGGTCTTAAACTCTCGACCTCAGGTGATCCACCCGCCTTGGCCTCCAAAGTGCCTGGATTACAGGCGTGAGCCACCACGCCCGGCCTTCCTCTGAAATTTTCTTTGTAATATTTGTGTGTGTGTGGTGTGTCTCTGTGTGTGTGTTTCCTACAGGCTGTCATGTGCTGACTTTTTTGTGGGACAGTATAAGGTGGTTTTCTGTTCTTTCTTCCCTTGGTACTTGCATTATCCATATGCTATATTATAGCAGCAACCTATTCTGTTTGGCGAGCATTTTGGTGCTGATCCAGTGGTCACAGCACACTTCCAGTTTTCCTTCACCATTCTTGACATTTTGGTGACATGTCAGCTCTACTACTTGTCACTTCTGCTCTTAATATCCAGCCTGGGGCTAATCCTCACATCTCTGGACTCCATATCTTATCTGTTTTTCTCACTGCTACATCTGCATTTCTTTCCAATGTTGGCCTCTACATAGTGTGTCATGAGGTATGCACATACTTTTTTTTTGAGACGGAGTCTCACTCTGCTGCCCAGGCTGGAGTGCAATGGCACGATGTCGGCTCACTGCAACCTCTGCCGCCCAGATTCAAGCGATTCTCCTGCCTCAGCCTCCCGAGTAGCTGGGATTACAGGCACCTGCCACTGTGTCTGTCTAATTTTTGTATTTTTAGTAGAGACGGGGTTTTACCATCTTGGCCAAGCTGGTCTTGAACTCCTGACCTCGTGATCCACCTGCCTTGGCCTCCGAAAGTGCTGGGATTACAGGTGTGAGCCACTGTACCTGGCCTTGCACATACTCTTAAACAGTCCTTGAAGGCCAGCTGCTGCACTGCAGTCATATTTCCTTGGGCTTGCCTATGCTATTCTACACAGCACTCATGTGTTACCAGCAGATAAGCTTCTGCTAAAGTTGTTTGCAGAGTATTTAGTATTAGACCCTGCTTTTCCTCTCTTTGTCATACCTCATGGTTGTGGCCTTTACCTCTTGAGCTCTCCCACATTCTTGTAATCTTTATAGCCTAGTATTGCTAAGCAGGCTCATCTGGAACCTGAACCCAACGCTACTGCCATGCAAACGTTCCCATAGACCTGTTCCTGGGTTTGTCATACACACACTTGTATCGGGGCTGCCTCCTCCCACCATAATGTGCACTTCACTAGCATTTCTTGCTTTTAGGTTGTTGGCATAGAGTGGTGGATGAGGAGGCACCTTCTGAGCAGAGCATTTCTTTAGAAGGAGTGACCCAACTCAGGACTTCCAAGGCAGGTCTTTCTCCTGAGAAGGCCCACCCCTGTGAGATATGTAGCCTGGGCTTGAGAGACATTTTGCTTTTGGCTGGGCCCTAGAGCACCCATCATAGGCAGAAATTATACAGGGGTGTGGCATATAAGAAATAATTGTATTTCATTTCATTGCAGATGTTCATTACCAGAAACAGCACTTTGGAGAAAAACATTTCAGAAGCAATGTGGACAGAGCCTTGTTTGTGAAGACCTGCATATTCCATGTGTCAGGGGAGACTTCCACATGCATAGAAGTTGGGAAGGACTTCCTGGCCAAGCTGGGATTTCTTCATCAACAGGACACTCACACTGGGGAGCAATCAAATAGCAGAAGTGGTGGTGGGGCTGTCAGTCACAGAGGAAAAACTCATGACAATTGTGGAGAATACATAAAAGCATTCAGCCATAAACACTCACTTGTTCAGCAGCAGATAACCCTCACTACAGAAAAGTGTTACATGTGCAGTGAGTGTGGGAAATCCTTTAGCAAAAGCTACAGCCTCAATGACCATTGGAGAGTTCACACTGGAGAAAAGCCTTACGAATGTCAAGAGTGTGGAAAGTCCTTTAGGCAAAGCTCTAGTCTCATTCAGCACCGGAGAGTTCACACTGCAGTACGGCCTCACAAATGTGGTGAATGTGGAAAATTATTTAGCAACAAATCCAACCTCATTAAACATTGGAGAGTTCACACTGGGGAAAGGCCATATGAGTGCAGTGAATGTGGGAAATCCTTTAGCCAAAGGTCTGCACTCCTTCAGCATCGAGGAGTTCACACTGGGGAGAGGCCTTATGAGTGCAGTGAATGTGGGAAGTTCTTTACCTATCATTCCAGTCTCATAAAGCACCAGAAAGTTCATAGTGGATCAAGACCTTATGAGTGCAGCAAATGTGGGAAGTCATTTAGCCAAAACTCTAGCCTCATTGAACACCATAGAGTTCACACTGGAGAAAGGCCTTATAAGTGCAGTGAATGTGGGAAGTCCTTTAGCCAAAGGTCTGCACTCCTTCAACATCGGGGAGTTCACACTGGGGAGAGGCCTTATGAGTGCAGTGAATGTGGAAAGTTCTTTCCCTACAGCTCCAGTCTCCGAAAACACCAGAGAGTTCACACTGGATCAAGGCCCTATGAGTGCAGTGAATGTGGAAAATCCTTTACTCAAAATTCTGGCCTCATTAAGCACAGGAGGGTTCACACTGGGGAGAAGCCTTATGAGTGCACCGAATGTGGGAAATCCTTTAGCCATAACTCCAGCCTTATTAAACACTGGAAAATTCATAGTCGATAAAAGCCTTATGAGTGACAAATATGGAAAATCTGTTAGCACCCTGGAGAAAGTCCTTGAGTACAGTTAATGTTAGAAAGCTTCACCTGAAGGCTGCATCTCATTGAATACTAAAGAGTTCACAAGGAAAAGACACTTTTGATATGTGGAGATGTCCAGTTGCTATAACAGCTCTGAAGGAGATCCCTTATGAGGGTGGCATCAGCCTGAATTGAATCTCCTATATCTAAACATCTGCATAAATTCCAGGTATGTGGGAGCTGCACTGCACCTTTTGCCTTGCCCAGGGCCCATGCCAGATTTATGTCTGCTGATTCTGTAGTGAGAGCTATTTTACCTCTACTGCCTGGCAGGTGGTCACAGTGTACACCATTCACCCACCACAGTGTATTCAGGTAAGTGAATCTCCTGTTATGGGAGGAATCTGTAAATAGCCTAAGCATTTATTCTTGTTTTTTTTTCTCTTTGATGAGTTAGGCCATGGATCTGATCCAGTTTGGCCCAGAGGACTCTGCAGGTGACCTGAAAAGAGGGACTACCTATTTCAGGATATTGTTGGGTCTCACATGACTCTTGATATATTTTGCCAGGCTCCAAATCACCAACTGTGGGAGCCACCTGCCTCTTATCGCCCTGGTTTGTACAGTAATAAAGGCCTTACTAATCTTGAGGGTTCTAGTCACTGTATGGGTTGGTTTGAAAAAAACTGGGTTCTGCTAACATGAAGAGGTAACTTTTTGGGATCACCAACTGTGTGGCTCAACAGGGACAGGGACAGTAGGATGGCAGAATAGAGTTCTCTTTCTAGTTTGAGCCTAGTTTTCACTGCTATTCAAGGCCTCCGAGAAAAAACTGCAGGGTATTGTCCTAATTTATATCCTGGATGCCATAATATGCTGTGGTTTCAATCTAAGTAGGCAGCAATTACTGTGACATCCTTTGGTGCTTCTGAAAGCAACAGAAAATTGCTCTCGTTTGTAAGGAATATTGCATTGTGTTCAGTGCTGTTGGGGGATATCTGTTCCCCAGGATCTATATGCCTTGATATCCTGAATTCCATAGGGTAGCAGCACAGGTGGTAAGATTATACTAGGAATTGTAATTGTTATAGAAGTTCTGGATTGATACTGAGTGGAAAACTGAAGTAAACAGAATGTGCCCCTTTAACAGGGGTTTCCATGATGTTTACCATTACGGCTCTTAAGGATGAGCAGGTACAGAAATTCTCAGGACTTCCAGAATTGTGTATCTTATGTAGCTAAGGTCATTGTCAGAAATACTATGGAATCCTGTAGCCTCTGGGATGTTCACCTCAAGGTCACTGCTATGCAGGCAGGAAAACAAGGATAGAGAAGAGAGGTCTAGGCCACTGACAGAGCCTTTGTAATCCAGCCAACATTTCTGTTGAGTCAGGTGGAAATGGCTTTCACTGTTTATCTATATTTGCTATCACTGAGGCAAAATCCTCTCCCAGGACATGAGGCTCAGAGAGATAGTGGAATCAACTTAAGAGTTGTCAAACCTGATTTTCCAAAAACAATAGAAAATTCAGACTTTTATTTTGAACCATATTTTGTTAGGCTGGTGCAAAAGTAACTCTAGTTTTGAACTACGATTTTTTTTTTTTTTTTTTGGTCGGAGTCTTGCTCTGTCATCCAGGCTGGAGTGCAGGGGTGCGATCTCAGCTCACTGCAACCTCCGCCTCCTGGGCAATTCTCCTGCCTCAGCCTCCTAAGTAGATGGGATTACAGGCGCCCACCACCGTGCCCAGCTGATTTTTGTATTTTTAGTAGAGATGGGGTTTTGCCATGTTTGCCACACTGGTCTCAAATTCCTGACCTTATGTGATCCACCCACCTCAGCATCTCAAAGTGCTGGGATTACAGGCATGAGCCACCGCGCCCGGCCCCAGGAAGTGCTGGGATTACAGGCGTGAGCCACTGCGCCCGGCCACCTGCATGCTTTTATTTTCATTCCATTTCCTTCTGGTCTGCAGTGTCTTCATGAAAAAATCCATTGATAGTCTTTGGATACTCAAAGAGGAACCCTTTGTGTACACAGCAAGTTCCTTTTCTCTTGCTCCTTCAGGTTTTCTCTTTAACTTTTTAACAATGTGATTATAATAAATCTCATTATGGATCTCTGTATCCATCTTATTTTGTGTCCTTTGCACTTCAGGAATTTGGATTTCTTTTCTCTCTCCTGGGTTGGGGATTTTCAGCCATTATTTCTTTGAATAAGCCTTCCGGGCTGGGCATGGTGGCTCACGCCTGTAAGCGCTTTGGGAGGCCAAGGTGGGTAGATCACAAGGTCAGGAGTTCGAGACCAGCCTGACCAACATGGTGAAACCCCATCTCTACTAAAAATACAAAAATTAGCCAGGTGTGATGGCATGCGCCTGTAATTCCAGCTACTTGGGAGGCTGAGGCAGGAGAATCACTTCAGCCTGGGAGGTGGAGTTTGCAGTGAGCCAAGATCACACTACTGCACTCCAGCCTGGGCAACAGAGCAGACTCCTCCAAAAAAAAAAAAAAAGATGCTTTCTGTCCCTTTCTGTTTCTTTCCTCCTACTGGAATTTGAATAATGTGTACAGTGTTCTGCTTGATGTCCTGTAAGTCCTTTGAGTTATCTTTTTTTTGTTCATGTAAATCCAGCACTGTGGAAGTCCAAAGTGGGAGCATCACCTGAGGCCAGGAGTTCAACACCAGCCTTAGCAACTGTAGTAAGACCCCATTTCTACAGAAAAATAAAAATAAAAAAAATTAGCTGGGTATGGTGATGCCTGTCTGTAGTCCCAGCTACTTAGGTGGCTGAGGCAAAAGGATCATTTGAGCCCAGGAATTTGAGGCTGCCGTGAGCTATGCTAACACCAGTGCCCTCCAACTTGGGTGACAAAGCAAGACCATGTCAGAAAGGAAAGGAGGGACGGAGAAAGGAAGGGAGAAAAGGAAGGAGGAAGGACACTGTTGATTGTTGTGGTTATTTCTTTTCCTTTGTTGTGGTTATTTCATATTCATTTTTTTTTTTTTAAGAATAGATTACTGGCCGGGCGCGGTGGCTCAAGCCTGTAATCCCAGCACTTTGGGAGGCCGAGGCGGGTGGATCACGAGGTCAAGAGATCGAGACCATCCTGGTCAACATGGTGAAACCCCGTCTCTACTAATACAAAAAATTAGCTGGGCACGGTGGTGCGTGCCTGTGATCCCAGCTACTCAGGAGGCTGAGGCAGGAGAATTGCCTGAACCCAGGAGGCAGAGGTTGCAGTGAGCCGAGATCGCGCCATTGCACTCCAGCCTGGGTATCAAGAGCGAAACTCCGTCTCAAAAAAAAAAAAAAAAAAATAGATTACTATTACAGTCTATTTTCACTTAAGAACAAATATGTAGGTAGGATGTGGTAGCTTATGCCTGTAATCCTACCACTTTGGGAGGCTGAGGAGTTTGATCACTTGAGATCAGGAGTTCAAGATCAGCCTGGCCAACATGGTGGAAACCTATCTCTACAAAATATACAAAAATTAGCTGGGCATAGTGGCATCTGCCCGTAGTCCCAGCACTCCAGCCTGGGCATCAAGAGCGAAACTCCATCTCAAAAAAAAAAAGAAAAAAGAAAAAGAAAAATGTTTATTGCTTTTTTTTTTTTTTTTTTTTTTTGAGATGGAGTTGCCCAGGCTGGAGTGCAGTGGTGGCTCACTGCAGCCTCCGCTTCTGGGTTTCATGTTGGCCAGAGTGGTCTCAAACTTGTGACCTCAGGTGCTCTGCCTGCCTTGGCCTCCCAAAGTGCTGGGTTTACAGGCATGCGCCACCACACCTGGCCTATTTTTCAACTTTAGCTATACAAATTGTCTGTGAAACTCAACTGAATCACAATTAGAATTAATGTAAAAATTGAATATTCTTCCCAGATATGACCACTATGTGTAAAAAATGTTTTACTGTAATTTGAGCATATCAATTTAAACTTAATTCTTAAATGCCAAGAAATGCAAATAAAAACATGGGGGATCCTGATCAAAAAGCATTGAAAAGATTAAATGAAGAGACATCATATTACTGGATGTGAAATCTCATTATTGCCAGTAAGTTATTATTTTCCAAATTATTTTCTACATTAAATTATAACTAATTCCTCCCCCAAATAAAAAACCCCATTGCTTCTGAAATCCACATAGACTAAAACTCCAAACTTAAAAAAAACTGGAGAAAATATTTGCAAGTTATATGTTGGATAAAGGGTTAATATTCAGAATATATAAACTCCTACAACTTAACAAAAAGCCAAGTAGCCTAATTAGAAAATGGGTAAAGAGGCTGGGCATGGTGGCTCACTCTTGTAATCTCAGCACTTTGGGAGGCTGAGGTGGGTGGATCATGAGGTCAGGGATCAAGACCATCTTGGCCAACATGGTGAAACCGCATCTCTACTAAAAATACAAAAATTAGCCAGGTGTGGTGGTGCGCACCTGTGGTCCCAGCTACTTCGGAGGGTGAGGCTGAAGAATCTCTTGAACCCAGGAGGCAGAGTTTACAATGACCAGAGACTGTGCCACTGCACTCCAGCCTGGGTAACAGAGCAAGACTCCGTCTTGAACAACAACAAAAATGAAAATGAGCAAAGAACTCGAGTAGGTTTTCTCCAGTGAAGACATACAAATGGCCAACATGTATATGAAGAGATGCTGAACACTAATCAGTAGATAAATGCACATCAAAATCACAATAAAATATGTTACCTCACACCCATTAGGATGGTACTAAAATAACTGTTAAGGGCATAGAGAAATGGAACATTTGTGCATTCTTGATGGAAATGTAAAATGGTGCAGCCACTATGGAATACTGTCATAATAGGGGAAAAAAAACTTTGAATTTCAATAAAAGTATGGAATCCTCCTTTGTCCAGAGCAAATCTCTTTCATCAGACTTCCCATTATAGAAAAATCTGTACATGTGGTGAATGTGGAAAAGGCTTTGGCAATAATCCTTAATTGCATCAGATAATTTATAGTGGAGAGAAATTTTGATCATCAATGCTGGAAGACTTTTAGGTACAGCTCATGTCTTACCTGATACATGTACTGAATGTGGGAAGGCCTTTAACCGTGGCTTAAAACTATTATCAACTTTCTCATATAAAAGATAAGCTGTATAAATGTGTACAGTGTGGAAAGTCTTAGTCATGGCTTCCAGCTCATTGAACATGAGAGAATTCATACTTCAGAAACCCTATCATTGTACTATATGTTGAAGGCCTGTGTCCACACGGAATCTGTGATTCTCCATCAGAAAATTCATAGTGGAAAGAAACCTTATGAATGTAATGAATGTGGAAAAGGCTTTCGCTAAAGTTCACACTTTCTCAGCATCAATGGATTTCACATTGTAGAGTAACTGTCAGTGCAATAAATCTTTTAATAAAGACTAAAAGTGTTTGAAAGTCTTTTACTAAAGACTTTTAGCCTCTTTTTTTTTTTTTAATTTTTGGCAGAGATGAGGTTTCACTGTGTTAGGATGGTCTCCATCTCCTGACCTCTGATCCACTCGCCTCAGCCTCCCAAAGTGGTGGGATTAAAGGTGTGAGCCACCATGCCCAGCCTAGCCTCTCATTTTTTATTAAACATCAGAATGTTCATTTGGAAGAAAAATCATTAGAATCTCAAAAATGCAAGAAATCCATCCACCAGTATGAATCACTGAATCTGCACATCAGAAATTACTATATAGAGACACTGCAAATACAGTCTGTGGGGAAACCTTCAGTTATATGTCATCACTATTTCAAGAGAAATACTATAAGTGTATTGAATATGGAAAAGACCTTCAGCTATAATTTAAATCTTAGTGTACGCTGCAGGATTTATATTGGAGATAAACCATATAAATGTAATGAATGTCAGAAAGCTTTTGACAAAAGCTCAAATCTTTCAATCAACCATGGAGAGAAAATCTTTTTAGTGCAACAGTATAAAAATCTTTGGACAATATGAATCACTTAGCGTGTAAGAAATCCTACAGGAGAGAAACCAAAGGAATGCAGTATTTGCTGTAACTTCAGTCAAGTCCTTCCTAATAAATATCAGAAAATGTGTGGTGGAGAAAAGTGCTGTAAATACAGTAAATATGGGCAGAATTTTCACAATGGTACAAACCTTATTCTCCATCAAAGGGTTTATACTCGAGAGAAAACAATTATTGTAATAAATGTGGGAAATCCGTTAGCTAGCATGCATCTTAGTTGACATAAGTGAGTCCATGCTGGAGAAAATCACTATACATGTCCGACTGTAATACTAGATGTCAACTTGACTGGAATGAGGGATCCCTAGATGGCTGGTGGAGCGCTGTTTCTGGCTGTGCTTGTGAGGGTGTTGCCAGAGACTGGTATCTGTGTCAGTGGACTGAGAGAGAAACATCCACCCTCATTGTAGGCGGGCCCCACTCCATGGGTTGCCAGAATGGCTGGAGTGAAGCAGGTGGAGGAAGTGAGATAAATAGCTTGCTGAGTTTTCCTGTTCTCTCTTTCTTCCCATACCAGATGCTTGCTTCCTTTCCTCCTGCCTTTGGACATCAGATTCCACGCTCTTTGACCTTTGGACTCTGGGACTTGCACCAGCAGTCTCCGGTGGGCTCTTGGGCCTTCAGCCTCAAACCGGGGGCTGCACTGTCAGCCTCCTTGGTTTTGAGGTTTTCAGACTTGGACTGAGCCACTACTGGCTTCTCTCTTCTCTCAGCGTACAGAGGGCCTATTGTGGGACTTTGCCTTGTAATCATATAAGCCAATTCTTAAAATTCCCTTTTATGGCCGGGCGCGGTGGCGCGTGCCTGTAGTCCCAGCTACTCAGGAGGCTGAGGTGGGAGAATCGCTTGAGCCCAGGAGTTCTGGGCTGCAGTGCGCTATGCTGATCGGGTGTCCGCACTAAGTTCGGCATCAATATGGTGACCTCCCGGGAGCAGGGGACCACCAGGTTGCCTAAGGAGGGGTGAACCGCCCAGGTCAGAAACGGAGCAGGTCAAAACTCCCGTGCTGATCAGTAGTGGGATCGTGCCTGTGAATAGCCACTGCACTCCAGCCTGGGCAACATAGCGAGACCCCGTCTCTTTAAAAAAAAAAAAATCCCTTTTATGTATATAGATATCCTCTTGTTTCTGTCCCTCTGGAGAACCCTAACATGTAACAAATGTGAGAACGTCTTTAGGCAATATAAATGGTTTATTTAGACTGGGCGCGGTAGCTCACGCCTGTAATCCCAGCACTTTGGGAGGCCAAGGTGGGCCGATCACGAGGTAAAGAGATCGAGACCATCCTAGACAACATCCCCATCTCTACTAAAAACACAAAATCAGCTGGGCATGGTGGTGTGCCCCTGTAGTCCCAGCTACTTGGGAGGCTGTGGCAGGAGAAATGGCTTGAACCCGGGAGGCGGAGGTTGCAGTGAGTCAAGATCACACCACTGCACTCCAGCCTGTGACAGAGCGAGACATCTCAAAAAAAAAAAAAAAAAAGTAAATAAATTTCTTATTTAGCATTTATAAACTTATACAGGAGAGAAGGCCAGGACTATAATTTAATAATTGTGGAAAGTGTATCAGTTCAAGTGTATCCTTCATTCTACACGAAAGAACTCACTGCAGAGACAAATCTTACATATTTAAGAAAAGTAGCAAAACATTCAAGAGTTCTTGCTATACCTTAGATGATTCATGGTAGAAAAATCTGAAGAAGAAAAAAATAAATAAATAAAACAAAAAAAGAAAAAAAGATAAATCTGAAGAAATGGGAATTATACACCACCTTTGCCATATAGCTATTAGTAAACAGGTTTCTACAGTTGAAAATAACTAACCATAAAAATGAGTGTGTTTCTTATTGCAGTGGTGTATTAGTCTATTTTGACACTGCTATTAAGAACTACCCGAGACTGGGTAATTTATAAAGGAAACAGATTTGATTGACTCACAGTTCTGCGTGGCTGGAGAGGCCTCACAAAACTTATAATGATGGCAGAAGGGGAAGCAGGCACCTTCTTCATCAGGGTGGCAGGAGGGAACGAAGTAGGAAGTTCCAAACACATAAAACGATCCGATCTTATGAGAACTCACAATCATGAGAACAGCATGGGGGAATCCGCCCCCATGATCCAATCACCCTCCTCCTTTGACACGTGGGGATTACAGGTCCCTCCCTTAACACATGGGAATCACAATTCGAGATGAGAATGAGATCAAGTAGCTTGCAATTTTATTCAACAGTCCTCCTGTATATAAAGACTGTTTACCTACTGGGTATACAAAGATACCTAATGGATGCAGTGCCTGTGCTAAAGCTGAGAAGTATACTTGTGAAAGTAGTAAGAAGTAATGAATAAGAACCTTGGTTGAGAATCTATTATGGGCAAGATAAGACACACTCAATACTATTCAGAAGCTCAAAGACGTGCGTGTATGTGTTTTAAATATCACAATATGGCATAGTAAGTGCATTCTTTCTTTAAACCACTTCTTTCCTATCTCAGGGTCTTTGTGTTTAACCATTCACCATAAAACCTTGTCTTGACTGCAGTGGTTAATATAGTAGATTCTGGTCATGTTACCTGGGTTTAAATCCCAGTTCCACTGCCTCAAGTCTCCTCATCTGAGTAATGGTGACAATAATAGCACTTATTTCAGAGTTAGTAAGATTAAAATAGTTATGGCAGGTAAAAATCTTATAACATTGCCTGATATCTTCAAAAGCATGTGTTTTAAATGTTAGTTTCAGCATTATGATATTTTCATGGCTGGTTCCCTACCACTCTGGTAAACGCAAATGCCACGTTCTTTGAGGTTTCCTTCCACCTGTCACTCTCTGCTCTTAATGTTTCTAGTACATTTGTAACTATTGGATACAGTTGATAGTTGTGTTCCCCCTCACTAGAATGTGAACTCAACATTTTTTGCAGTTTACTTGATTAAATTGAGTGAAGCTCTGCAACGTAGATATTGGCAGCTGAAGCTGAGATTCCAATTCATAATGTTTTTCATTCAATGTTTTTCACAAGGCATTTTTTCCCTATGGGTTCTATTTCTTCTATCCTCAGGGACCTTTATCTAATATATACATTTTGATTTCTGTTAATCTCCTCTGCTGGCCGGGCGCGGTGGCTCACGCCTGTAATCCCAGCACTTTGGGAGGCCGAGGCGGGTGGATCATGAGGTCAAGAGATCGAGATCATCCTGGTCAACATGGTGAAACCCCGTCTCTACTAAAGGTGCAAAAAATTAGCTGGGCATGGCGGCGTGTGCCTGTAATCCCAGCTACTCGGGAGGCTGAGGCAGGAGAATTGCCTGAACCCAGGAGGCGGAGGTTGCGGTGAGCCGAGATTGCGCCATTGCACTCCAGCCTGGGTAACAAGAGCGAAACTCCGTCTCAAAAAAAAAAAAAAAAAAAAATCTCCTCTGCTACTTCTCCTTAACATCATTTTCCTATCTCCTATTCTAACAATAATAATCTCTGATCATTTTGGGGGCAACTGTGCACCCAAACTCCTACCATGCTTTGGTGTCACATTACATGGCTAATGCTCCCCTACACATTTTCTAACAAATGTCACAACTTAAGAGATGCTAATCTTTCCCATAGTTGCTATGTGTCCTGTGATTGTACCAGGGTTACTATAGAGTGCTTTTATTTAACTCATCATGTCTCCATAAAAGAGAATCATTATTCAGTAGGAGAATGTATGAATACAAGTTTGTTTTTGTTTTTTTTTTTTTTTTTTTTTTTTTGAGACGGAGTTTCGCTCTTGTTACCCAGGCTGGAGTGCAATGGTGAGATCTCGGCTCACCGCGACCTCCGCCTCCTGGGTTCAGGCAATTCTCCTACCTTCAGCCTCCTGAGTAGCTGGGATTACAGGCACGCGCCACCATGCCCAGCTAATTTTTTGTGTTTTTAGTAGAGACGGGGTTTCACCATGTTGACCAGGATGGTCTCGATCTCTTGACCTCGTGATCCACCTGCCTTGGCCTCCAAAAGTGCTTTTTTTTTTTTTTAACCGGAGTTTCGCTCTTGTTACCCAAGCTAGAGTGCAGTGGCGCGATCTCGGCTCACCGCAACCTCCGCCTCCTGGGTTCAGGCAATTCTCCTGCCTCAGCCTCCCGAGTAGCTGGGATTACAGGCACGCGCCACCATGCCCAGCTAATTTTTTGTTTTTAGTAGAGACAGGGTTTCACCATGTTGACCAGGATGGCCTTGATCTCTTGACCTTGTGATCCACCCGGCTCGGTGTCCCAAAGTGCTGGGATTACAGGCGTGAGCCACCGCGCACGGGGTATGAATACAAGTTTAGCATTTCTCCTATATGGGTGAAAAAGTTATTTCTATATTTGGAAAAATAGGAACCATCATCCTTCTGGGTATAGCTTCCCAATCTGATTGCATTAAATTAACATTTATCTTTGTTATCTGTTTATGTTGTTCTTCATTCCTTCACACAATTCTGTATTTCTCCCTCACAGTATTTCTTTCTACCCGAAGACTTCCCTTTATTATTTTGTTAGAGTAGATTTCCTGGCTATAGATGCCTTTTCTCTCTCTCTCTGAAGATATGTTTACCTGTCATTCATTTTTGAAGAACATTTATGCTGGGCTTAATATTCTAGGTTGGGAATGGTGTTCTTTCATAGCACATCAAAGGTATCATTCCATTGCCATCTGCCTCCCATTATTTGAGGAATAAGCTCAAATTATTGCTCTTTTGAAAGCAGTGTATTCAACCCTGGCCAGTTTTAGTATTTTGTCCTTGGCTTTGTTTCTTAGAAGTCTTGCTAAGTAAAATAGGTATGCATGTGGTTTTCTTCATATTTATTATCTATGAGATATGCAGTTTTATACCTTTTACTAATTTTTGAAAATTTTCTGGGATTGTCTAAACAGAATTGCTTTTTCTCAATTCTGCTTACTTTTCTCTTTCCAGAACACACTTTTTGGTAGTCTTTTTTCTCTCTCTCTCTCTCTGATTCAGTTTGGATATTTTCACATCTTTGGGTCTGGTGCCCCATAGAACCTCTTGGCTGGGACAGGAGCCCAGTGGTATGATGGGCAAAGCACATGCGTAGGTGAGAGAGACCTGCAGCTCTTGGAAATCGGGGCTGAGCTGTAAATATCTCCATCTCCCTCTCCCTAGCAGTCCCCATTCCAAAAGGAAATCTCTCCTCCCCTCATGAGTTGAGGGCAATCACAACCCTAATAATAGCTGCTGTCCACCAAAACAGTGACTGTGCACGAAGCCCTCTCTGACCCATGCCCTGTAAACCTCAACTCTGTACATCATCTTAATGGCCCCTAGATGGCTCCACTCATTATCTCCATTTTGCACAGGAGTAAACATCCCCTAAGAGTGTGTCGCTTGCTTATAAACCTATGAAGAGAAATAGGAAATCCTGAATTCAAACCCACACTGAAGGACCTCCAGCCCACTACCTTTCTATTCCCTCTGTGCTTGGTGCCAGACCCCATTTCATTTTGACTCTTCTGAGGAGCCTTCTCAGGCCCCCCAGAGCACTGTGTAGACTTCCCTGGATGCTGACAATCAAGACTACTATTTTCATGTGGGGCTAATATTGACCAGCTTCCTAAGGATTACATCGTTTACTTATTCCTCCTTTCCCCCAAAAAGAGTAGAGAGGAATGATCATTCCTGCCTCTTAATGTATCTGCATTTCAGAGAGGGCGAGCAACATTCATACAGGACCAGTTTGTTTTGTTTTTCGAGACAGAGTGTTGCTCTGTCGCCAGGCTAGAGTGCAGTGGCACAGATCTCAGCTCACTGCAACTTCCGCCTCCCAGGTTCAAGCTATTCCCCTGCTTCAGCCTCCCGAGTAGCTGAGACTACAGGTATGCGCCACCATGCCCAGCTAATGTTTTTGTATTTTAGTAGAGACATAGTTTCACCATGTTGGCCAGGATGGTCTCGATCTCCTGACCTTGTGATCCGCCTGCCTTGGCCTCCCAAAATGCTGGAATTACAGGCGTGAACCACCGCACCCTGCCGAGAAAATATTTTAAATAGCCCATTTTCCAGACATGATAAATCTAAGTACTGGCAGCCAGCCTGCAAATGTAACAAACTGCATGGCTCATGCACCTAGGTCACGATAAGCACACAGAATGTAGAAGAGGAGTCAGCCCATAAAAAGGAAGAAAGTTTTGTTATTGGGAAATCAAAACTTAAGCAGGGAAGGGGATTGGCATTTAACCTTTTAAGTGGGATAATGAAACTTAGGTGACATCTGGGAAGATTGTAACCCCATAGTACTCGACCAAGGAGGAACTGCGGGGGGAGGGACAGGGACTTGCAAGCGAGGAGGTAAATTACCTGTTGTGATTGCCCCAGATGTGCCTGCCTACCAGACACCCAATCTCACAAGACTGTTACTGAAAGTCTCACTCTCACTGTTGGCGCCTCTAAGTCTGTTCTTTGGGTGTGGATGGGTGAGTGTTTCTCACACAAGCAGCTGAGGTCTACACTGAACTGGGTGGGCTTCCCTTGTTCCCTTTACTCCTCTGACTGGAAATGAAGGAGGCTCTGGGCAGATTCCTCTCTGCCCAGTCTGCTAAGCCCAGAACGTAAGTAACCACACTGGGACGTTGCTACCTGGGTCCTCAAGTCCTTCCCCACAAACGTGCTTCTCGTGGTCACCACTGCCACTGCCTGAACACCTCCAACAGGGTAACTGGTGTCACTCCACGACATCACTGTCACAACCAATTCATTGGTTGTGATTCAATGATTCATTCCTAGGGTCCAATTCATTCATTCCTGGCATCTGAACACCACCAGAGGATGCTTCCTCCACACCATACTGAACTGTCACTCAGTTATCAGTCACTACTGCAGACACTGGAGGGAATGTCCAATATGATCATCACCATGTCTCTGTGCCCACGGCTTTCCCCACCCATCCCTCTAGGTGTCCTTAGTCCCGGCTGCTCCTCCCCAGCCCTGTGTAAAATCAATGACTGACAATGCGTACTAAGTCCCAAGAGTGTTCCTTCTCCCACCTGCAGTTGCCCAGCTACTTCTAAAACTGGCTGAATCTGGGCTGAGCCCTTCTATAAAGCCCATAAACATCCTGTTCTCCTGCCTAGATCACACCTGCTCACACACGTCCATTTCCAGGTCATGCTGGGGTACGAACCAGTTCTCTGATCTGACTCTCACCAGTACATCATGTAGTGTGCAGCGATGGGTGTAGGCAGTAGTATCATCACATTGGGTTGTGCCTGCCCCATCACAGTTGGCCCACAGAGAGTGCAATTGTGCTTGTGGCCCACACATCAGATTTTTGGGTGTCCCTATGATGTCTGTCCCATAAGTCTCTGTGGAGACTGCTATGGTGTTTCAGTATCTCCATCCTGTCTCACAGGTCCCTTGCATGATTCGCACATGCCTGTGTGTTTCATGTTTCTCATACATGTTTTCTGTTATGGATGTGGCATACATGTATGGCTCCAGACTGTGCTGGGGAGTGTCAGCTTCCTACATCTGTCCGTGTATGCCACAGATGTATGTGTATGTTGCTAGGGTGTGCTGTCACCACTGCACACCTGTCTCACAGCCAGCACATACAGTACCTGTAATGTTTATTTCTAGGCTGCCCATGTTGTGACAGCAAAAGACACATGGTGTTTCCAGGTGTGCCACCACCATAAACCTATCCATTTGGAACAGATCTTAATTATTCATTTCATCAATATCTAGTATACAGGAATACTGGGGAATGGGGTCCAGAGTAGGCGGTGAACACATTGAACAGAATCAGAGATTTAATAAGCCAAATCAAGAATGTGGGAAGTTCTAATGGATCAGCAGTTCAGTAATGTTATATAAGTATTAAAAAAGCAAGGAGTACATATAGGTTAATAAACTCAAAGACACACCTACTAAACACTGAATATATTTTGTATGCTCATAGCATATTAATCTTAAATATGCTCATAGCAATCTGTCTTGATAAAATTCAGTACTCTATGTAAAATATAATTTTGTACATATATATATTTTTATTTTGTATATTAAACTTAGGAAAGGGTCCTTAAATTTTAGAAACGCAATCTGAAGACTTTATGCCTTTAACAAAATATCTGTGATTATAAATCCACATAGGGACAGATGAAACAAGAACCACCATGAACTGCTTGACAGTTTATGATGAAAAGAAAAAAAAAAAAGAACTACCACAAATAATAAATGCACCACTGCACTCCAGCCTGGGAGACAGAGTGAGACCCTGTCTGAAAAAAAGAAAAAAAAAAAAGATAAATGATAGAAGATTGGGAAAGGGTTCATCAGGTTTTATAACAATGTCTTCCATTTATGGACATATTTGAAAACAGGCAGAATATGTCCTACATATTTATCTTACAAAAGGCAGAATATGTCCTATCAGTAATTTATATGCGGCAAAAGATAAACTGAAAAGGACTTGAAGAAACATTTGGTTTTGGGGACATAAGATGTATAAAAACATAAATATATATGTATGTATTTTTATTTCTTTGAGACAGAGTTTTTCTCTTGCTGCCCAGGCTGGAGTGCAATGGTACGTCATCGGCTCACTGCAACCTCCACCTCCCAGGTTCAAGTGATTCTCCTGCCTTAGCCTCCAGAGTAGCTGGGATTACAGGCACGTGCCACCACACCTGGCTAACTTTATATTTTTAGTAGAGATGAGGTTTCCCCATGTTGGTCAGGCTGATCTTGAAATCCTGACCTCAGATGATCCACTCGCCTATGCTTAGCCTCCCACCTCGCCTAGCCATATATTTTAAAAATAATCCGTTGTAAGGTGAAGGATAAAAATCCATACAATTGGCCGGGCGCGGTGGCTCAAGCCTGTAATCCCAGCACTTTGGGAGGCCGAGGCGGGTGGATCACGAGGTCAAGAGATCGAGACCATCTTGGTCAACATGGTGAAACCCCGTCTCTACTAATACAAAAAAAAATTAGCTGGGCACGGTGGCGCGTGCCTGTAATCCCAGCTACTCAGGAGGCTGAGGCAGGAGAATTGCCTGAACCCAGGAGGCGGAGATTGCGGTGAGCCGAGATCGCGCCATTGCGCTCCAGCCTGAGTATCAAGAGCGAAACTCCGTCTCAAAAAAAAAAAAAAAAAAAAAATCCATACAATTTAAGTCAATTATATCTCAATAAAACTGTTTAAAAAACAAATATTTAAAACTTGCCACTTCCTGATCATTTTACGTTTTATTGTCATCTTTATTCTTCTGATTATCTGTGGATACTCTACCAGTATATTGGAAACAGAATACAAAGATGTGTTACCAGAAACTCTTCCTAACTCCAGGTTCAGTGACATCATTTTGGCAGCTTGAAATTGACCACAGCTGGGGCTGGGAGAGTACGGTGACCTTGGCCTTGTGGATCCATGGCCTGAGGGGGTAAGAGAGGGTTGAGGGTGAGAATGGATAGGGTCACAGAAAAGAGGGAGGAGTGATGGCTGGAAGCAACAGTGCGACTGTATGCTTAGCTGAGGAGTGCTATTGTTGAAAGAAGGCACAAACAACTTTACCAAAGTGAGCTCTTGTTCATGCTGCCCACAGGTCACTCCAAAACTCCTGTTTTTCACACTTTGTACAGACAAACCTTCCAAAATTGTAGGACACACTTGAACGCCAGTGCTGAGACTTGGCTTCTTTACTTCCCTCCTTTATGTAGCTTGCATAAATGTTTCTTCGGGGCCTCTTACACTATGATCTTCCTAAGAACTAGTAACACAGTAGTGAATAGAAAAAAAGGCCTTGGCTTTCTCAAAGCTTAGAATCTAGTAGGAGAGATGGAAGATTTAATAAGCAGTTTTGATAAAATGCTAACACTAAGTAGGCACTCAGTAAATGTTTGCTTAATGAAACCAAAAGTACTGCTGAACATATACCTATATGTATATAATTCTGACTTGTAAAACCACATCCTATCTAAAATCACCAAATAAGGATGGACAAAAAACCAAAAAGAATATTGACTATAACACGAGCATTTACATTAAGGAAACTGGCAAAAACTACAAACCTAGTTTTAATTTAATACATGATTGAATGCTTAGATTCAAGAAAGTGACAGAGAACATGTTAATGTAAATTAAAAATAAAAATGTATGGAGAATATAGGCATTACATTGTGCGCAAAAAAATTGAGGAAAAGACCAGGTGCAGTGGCTCATGCTCTGTAATTTCAACACTTTCGGAGGCAGACGTGGGAAAAATTCTAACCAGGAGTTAGAAACTAGCCTAGGAGACCTGTCTACACACACACACAAACATGAAAATTCTGAAATGGGTAGTGAGGAAGTTTTAAAAGAAAATTACTAACTAGTAACGCTACCCCCCTCCCCCAAGCTAAAGATTTAAACGTAAGACCTAACACCATAAAAACCCTAGAAGAAAACCTAGACAAAAGAAACTATCATGAGAGTGAACCGGCAACCAACAGAATGGGAAAAAATTTTTGTAATCTACCCATCTGACAAAGGGCTAATATCCAGAATCTACAAAGAACTTAAACAAATTTACAAGAAAAAAACAAACCCATCAAAAAATGGGCAAAGAATATGAAAAGTCATTTTTCATAAGAAGGCATTTATGCAATCAACAAACATATGAAAAAAGCTCATCATCACTGGTCATTAGAGAAATGCAAATCAAAACCACATTGAGATACCATCTCACACCAGTTAGAATGGCGATCATTAAAAAAAATCAGGAGACAACAGATGCTGGAGAGGTTGTGGAGAAATAGGAACAATTTTACACTGTTGGTGGGAGTGTAAAGTAGTTCAACCATTGTGAAAGACAGTGTGGCAATTCCTCAAGGATGTAAAAATAGAAATACCATTTGACCTCGCAATCCCATTACTGGGTATATACCCGAAGGATTATAAATCATTCTATGATAAAGACACATGCACACGTATGTTTACTGCAGCACTGTTTACAACAGCAAAGACTTGGAACTAACCCAAATGCCCATCAAAGATAGACTGGATAAAAAGAAAATGTGGCACATATACACCATGGAATACTATACAGCCATCAAAAAGGATAAGTTCATGTCCTTTGAAGGGAAATGGGTAAAGCTGGAAACCATCATTCTCAGCAAACTGACACTAGAACAGAAAACCAAACACAGCATGTTCTCACTCATAAGTAGGTATTAAATAATGAGAACACATGGACACAGGGAGGGGAACATCTCACACCAGGGTCTGTCAGGGGATAGGGGGCCAGAGGCAGGATAGCAGGGGGTAGGGAATTGGGGAGGGATAGCATTATGAGAAATATCTAATGTAGACGACGGGGGATGGATGCAGCAAACCATCATGGCACGTGTATACCTATGTAACAAACCTGCACGTTCTGCACATATACCCCAGAAGTATAATAATAATTTTAAAAAATTAAAAATGTGGGCGAGGCATGGTAGTTCACACTTGTAATCCCAACACTTTTGGAGGCCAAGGCATTCGAGACAAGCCTGGCCAACATAGCAAAATCCTGTCAGTACTAAAAATACAAAAATGGTTGGGTGTGGTGGTGCACACCTGTAGTCCTAGCTACTTGGGAGGATGAAGCATGAGAATTGCTTGAACCTGGGAGGCGGAGGTTGCTGTGAGCCAAGATTGCACCACTGCACTCCAGATTGGGCAACGGAGCAAGACTCTGTCTCAAAATAAATAATGAAAAAATGAGAACAAAATTGAGGTCCAAGCACAGTGGCTCATATCTGTAATCCCAGCACTTTGGGAGATCAACGCGGGAGGATCTAGAGTCCAGGAGTTCAAGACCAGCCTGGGCAAAATGGCAAAACCCCATCTCTACAAAAACAAAAAATTAGCCAGGAAAAGTTAGCCACACACCTGTAGTCCCAGCTACTTGGGAGGCTGAGGCAGTAGAATCCCCTGAGCCTGGGATGTTGAAGCTGTAGCGAGCCATGATGGTACCACAGCACTCTGTCTGGGCAACAGAGTGAGACCCAGTCTCAAAAAAGAAAAGAAAAGAAAAAAATTTCCTCCGATAGAAAAAGAATTCTTAAACACAACAAAGAAACTGTAGCATAGAATACTGAGGAAAATTCCAACATGTCTTTATTACTAAAGATAGTTATTTGGCACTGTGTTTTAATTTTTTTTAAATATAAACTCATCTGAAAAAAAGCAGGGAAAACATATGAACAGATATTTTACCAAACATACACAGGTGGCAAATAAAAACATTTAAAAATGCTTAACATCATGAAGTTTTAGGGAAATGCAATGAAAACCACAGTGAGATACCACTACTCATATTTCATTTTTTTTTTTTTTAAGCCTTTCTTTCTAAACAAACCACTACTCATATATTAAAAGAGCAAAAATAAAAAAGATTGGCCATATGAAGCTCTGGCAGGGATGTAGAGGAACTGGAACTCTCATACAGCCTTGGTGGGAATACAACAGGAAACATCCATTTAGATCAGTTTGGCATTTCTTAAAATGTTAGACATTCACCTACATTGTAACTTAGACATTACAGTTTGAGTTATTAACATAAGGAAAATAAAACATGTCCCTATAAAGAACCGAATGCAAGTAGTTACAGCAGCTTTATTTGTAATATACAAAAATCTATAAATAACATAAATGTCCCTAAACACACGGATAAACAGTGACTTATCCACAGAACAGCATGATACTCAGCAACACAAATATTCATCATTGTTGAATCTCAAAATAATAGCATGAAGAAAACCAGTAAGAGGCCAGGTGTGGTGGCGCACACCTATAATCCCAGCACTTCAGGAGGCCAAGGCGGGTGGATCACGAGGTCAGAAGTTCAAGACCAGCCTGGCCAACATGGTGAAAACCCGTCTCTATTAAAAAAAAAAAAAAAGAAAAGAAAATCAGTAAGAAAAAAAGTCCTGTGTGTGTGTATGTATGTATATATATATAAAATTTAAAATTTCAAAAACTGCAAACTAATTTACTGTAAAGGAAATCAGTTGATCCCTGAAGAGCTGGGGAAGGCAGAAAGAGATTATAAAAGGATACAAGAAAAATATATGGGTGACAGATAAATTCATTTTCATGGTTGTGATGATGGTTTCATGGCTTTACCAAACTGTACATTTTGGATATGGATACTTTGTTGCATATCAGTTATACAATTTAGACCTTCACAAAGCTTTAAAAAGTGGTTCAAAATTAAGAGCCTAGATGTTCCACTTTTTTTTTTTTGAAAGTCAGGTTGGTAACCTGATACGGACTCCACCATCTCTCTGTCTCCTCATGCCCTGAGGGAGGCAACCTTGCCTCAGGGGCAGCAAATTCTGGCAAGCAATGAAGGCTGTTGCCACCTGAATTAATAGGAATGTTGGCTGAGTCACAAAAGCCACATCCCTGGACTGCAGAATGATCCTTCTCTCTATTCTTATTCTCCTGCCTGCATAGCAATGGCCTTGAGATGAACAGCCCAGAGAGGATATAAGGAGACACAAAACCTTTATGGACTGTTTTCTGACAATGATCTCAGCCATAAGAAATGGTTACAAAGATCCTGAGAATTTCTGTACTCACTGATCCCACACAGCCATATTTACTGGAAAATTTGTGGATGAACTTTTAGAAGAGGCATTCCATCTAATTTACTGCAGTCTTCTCTACTCTTCTGCCATATTCACTGGAAAATTTGTAATGAACTTTTAGAAGAGGCATTCCATCTAATTTACTGCAGTCTTCTCTACTCCCCATTTGCCCAGAGTTTTGGTCCCAATTACAGTTGTGCCTGGATCTTCACCTCTACACCTATAGTCTGCAAACAAATGGAACCAGCCTACACTGACTTATACATCATGGCACATGGCTCCTTTGCAGGACCTGGGAAACAGATTCCCCTCAATGGTGCTAAGAATTATGTGGTACCTCTTGTGAACAACTGAACAAAATTTACGTTCACAGAAGCACTGGGGATTGTCACAACTGCCTCCTTTTCTTTTTTTTTTTTTGAGATGGGGTCTCGCTATGTTGCTCAGGCTGGACTGCAGTGGCTATTCACAGGTGCGATCCCACTAATGATCAGCGTGTGAGTTTTGACCAACTGCCTCCTTTTCATGGTGACCTCTGACCTCACAAAAATGGCAACAGATCACAATACAGGAACACAAAGCCTTGCAGTCTTTACTTTGAGGTATTGGGCAGCAGGCCAATTACACCAATACAGGACAAAAACCTGTCTTCTGCCATCACATTGTCCCTTATGAGCACAGAAAATTTGAGATCTCCACAAAATCTGTCCACCCCTTCATGCTTACATTACTATACTGCTTATAAGTCATTCTACACAATGAATAGAAACCCCAAGATTAAAGGTGCATAAATTTTTTAAAACCTTTGTTTTGAGACGGAGTTTCGCTCTTGTCACCCAGGCTGCAGGGTAATGGCGCGATCTCGGCTCACTGCAACCTCTGCCTCCCGGGTGCAAGCGATTCTCCTGCCTCAGCTTCCCGAGTAGCTGGAATTATAGGCGCCTTCTACCATGCCGGGCTACTTCTGTATTTTCAGTAGAGATGGGTTTCACCACGTTGGTCAGGCTGGTGACCTGGCCTCAGCTGATCTGCCTGCCACAGCCTCCCAAAGTGCTGGGATTACAGGCCTAAGCCACTGCGCCCGGCCTTTTTAAAACCTTTATAAAAAGATCACAAATCAGAGCAATGTGCACCAAGCAGTTTCCAAGCTGGTGAATCAGAATCTGGAAAAATTCATTACAAGCATCATGTGAGAACAACAATGTCTCTAAAAAAAGTAATCCTTCTTAGAAAGCTGACAGTGTAACTCGGATTGACTCCTCTGGACCAAAAATGGCACAGGTCTATAAAGTCAGAGGAAGGACATGAGGACCTCCTGCATGCTTGGGCTATTAATAATTTCCCCAAGCAAATGGGAGAATACAGAGGTTTGCCTCTCTGAGCACTGTGGGGAAGTGACTCATGCACACGGTGTGCACCTGCCAGGTGGCAGAGGTGAAATGGCTTCAGTCTCAGAAATGGGCAGTGACATAAATCAGGCTATGGCCCTGCACAGATTACAAATTACAATGAACCTCCTCAAAGCTTCCCACATACCTGAAGCTGACATAGAATTCCCCATTGTGGATGCTCAAAGTTTACATTTAGCAAGATGGCTCCCAGTCTCCTCCAGTGCTATTACACTGAATAAAGAAATAGCACCTTCCCTTCACATTTAAGGCCTTTCTTCAGTGTGAACTTTTCGATGTCGAATGAGGTTAGATTTGCGGCTAAAGGATTTCCCACATTCACTGCATTCATAAGGCCTTTCTCCAGTGTGAACTCTTTGGTGCTGAATAAGGTCAGATTTGTGGGTAAAGGGTTTCCTACATTCATTGCACTCATAAGGTCTTTCTCCAGTGTGACCTCTCTGGTGCTGAATAAGGCTAGAGCTCTGGCTAAAAGATTTCCCACATTCACTACATTCATAAGGTTTTTCTCCAGTGTGAACCCTCTGGTGTTGAATAAGGCTAGCACTTTGGCTAAAGGACTTTCCACATTCACTACACTCATAAGGCCTTTCTCCAGTATGAAGTCTTCGGTGCTGAATGAGGCCAGAGCGCTGTCTGAAAGATTTGCCACATGCACTGCACTCATAAGGTCTTGTGCCAGTATGAATTCTCCTGTGTTGAATGAGGTCAGATTTGCGGGTAAAGGATTTTTCACATTCATTGCATTCATAAGGCCTTTCTCCAGTGTGAACTCTTTGGTGCTGAATCAGAATAAATTTGCGGCTAAATGATTTCTCACATTCACTGCACTCATAAGGCCTATCACCAGTGTGAATGCTGCGGTGTCGAATAAGGTTAGAGAATTGCCTAAAGGATTTCCCACATTCGCTGCATTCATAAGGTCTTTCTCCACTGTGAATTCTCTGGTGTTGAATGAGTTCTGATTTGCAGCTAAAAGCTTTCCCACAATCACTGCACTGATAAGGCATTTCTCCAGTGTGAACTCTTCTGTGTCGAATGAGACTGAAGATTTGTCTAAAAGATTTCCCGCATTCACAGCACTGATAAGGCCTTTCTCCAGAGTGAACTCTCTGGTGTCGGAAAAGGCTAGAGCTTTGTCTAAAGGATTTCCCGCACTCGCCACATTCATAAGGCCTTTCTCCTGTGTGAACTCTCTGGTGTTCAATGAGGTTAGATTTGTAGCTAAAGGTTTTCCTACATTCCCCACACTCATAACGCACTCCTCCAGTGTGACGTCTCTGGTGGTGAATGAATTCAGATTTATGGACAAAGGCTTTCCCATGATCACTGCATTCATAAGGCCCTTCTCCAGCGTGAACTATCTTATGTAAGTTTAGGCGGCACTTTTTGCTGAATGATTCCCCACATTCATTACACTCAAATGCCTTTGGTCCAGTGTGAATTTGCTGGTGCTGAACAAGTGTGTTCTTGCAGGTGAAGGCTTTCTCACATTTCCTACACTCATAAAGCCCTTCTTCAGAGCAGACACTCTGAGGCTGAACAAGTGTGTGTTTGTGGCTTGAGGCTTTTTTGCATTCACCCCACTTGTGACAACATTTTGCCCCAGAAAATGCCTGTATATGCTTGCTGCTGCTACTGTGTGGCTCCTCACCACTAGGAGTGGCTTGGTGTTGGAGTAGGTCCATGGAGGCTGGGAAGTCCTCCCCACAGGTAAAATAATTGAACACATGGAATCTGCAGCCTGTGACAAATGTAGCCCCATCCACATTCCTTGTCCAGGGTTCTTCTTCATTGTTATGCTTTTGGTGCTGGTGAAGGTCAGCATTAAAACAGAAGCCTCTCACACTTGTGCCACCCAAGTACGACTTTTGCACAGGGGATGTGGTTTGGTGCTCAGCCTCAGGCAAAATGTCTTTCAAGACTGGGACACACATCTTAACCTCAGTGAGATGAGTATTCTGGGTGGGTGTATCCCCCTTAGAAGTCCTGACCTGTAACTTTCCTCCTACAGATACACTGTGCTCAGAAGCTATCGCCTCATTCTCTGTCCCATGGCAAAAACCTGAAAGTAGAGAAATACTGATGAAATGCATGGCGACTTTCATGAAAGCGGAAAGATATATCACAAAAAGGTGTGAGACACAAGAACTGAGTGCATGGAACTGTTCTGAGAACAAGGGAACTGGGGAGGAATAGTCTGCTTTGAAGTACTGGGCTTTTGGAGATTTTAGAGCAGATGTCATCTCATCACAAGAAGGACACAAGAATGAGGTAGGTACAGCACAGGAGAAGGAGGAAGAGGATCTCCAACTCACTCTGTGCCAAAGCCCTCAGCAGGACTTTGCTAGTGATGTCTGTGCTGCGCATTAGGCTGCTGTTGTCCAGTCCTAGGTAAATCCAATTGAAACCGGGTAGTTGGTGATCAAGGAGGCCTATTTGAGGCTGTGTGCATACCTCATAACACAGTGAGTATAGACTGAAGAAGACTGAAAAGAAGTGAGCTATGGAGAGGAACAAGTGACACACTGAGACCACGAGGGCGGAGGTAGCCAAACGCTGGAAGTGACGATGAAACCACAATTCAGCACAGTATTAACTATAGGGAAGCAGAAGGAGAAATGAGGTATGGCCAGTGGCACTTGCGCCAAAATGCTGCTGAGCACATTGCAGGTTCCTGATATGATTCTAATACAATCATGATGTCATGCCCTTCCACAGCTGCCACTCACCAAGGCCAGGCCTCCTCTGAGACAATCTTGCCTTGTTCACTCTGTGAAGCAACTAGGGCACTCCCTGCAGCCCTCCTTGTGTTACCACATAACACATGAATGATTTAAGTTGTAAGGAAAGAAAGGACAGGGGAGTAACCTGTATTCACAGACACACACACACACACAATAACCCACTCAACGGAGGGTCTTGTAAAAAGAGCGCCATAGTTGATGTAAGGAGTAACCATGACAATGCCTGCAATTGCTGATACAGGTGTACATAAGGAAATGGCAGCTAGAGGAAAAGGTCAGAAGGTACCATGGGCCACAAGGTATCATGAATCTGTACACGGTCACCCTGACAAGGAGAAGAGAAGAAAGATAAGATCTACTAGGCTCACAGCAAGACTCCTGAGACAGAGGTAACTCTGGGGTCAAAAACTAAGGCAGAGACCATTCAGAACACTGAGAGGGACGCTAGGACCTTACCCAGGGAGGTTACATGTGCAAAGTTCTCCAGCATCACATTGCAGTACAGGAACCTCTGAGCCTCATCAAGGAGCTCCCACTCTTCTTGGGAGAAATAAATGGCCACATCCTCAAAGGTCATACCCTGTCATAGCAGGAATAGTTCAATCCACAATCAGACTTGGAGTTCATTAGCCTCTCGCCCCCAATATCCATCCCCGGGTCACCCTATTGCCTACCTCAGAGGAGATAACGAGCCGCGGTGCCACCGATGCCTACTCTCCCCACAGTTCCACTGATACTAAG
The DNA here is from genome assembly GCF_030222135.1 of Aotus nancymaae. NCBI lineage: Eukaryota > Metazoa > Chordata > Mammalia > Primates > Aotidae > Aotus > Aotus nancymaae. The sequence continues at coordinate 1,802,573 of NW_026988484.1, read as the reverse complement.
CCCTTGAATAGCAACAATAGGCATGTGAACAGATAGATGCTATCTAAGCTCTGGGCCTAGCAGGTAGGGTATACCTCTTGTTACTCATAAACACCAGTTAGTTAGAGAAAAGGGTGTGAGTGATCTGACATTTGTCTTGTCAGGCAATATCCCTGAAGTCACCAAGATTCAACCTCCAAGACACAAGTAACATGGGCTCACCCTTTACCCCTATGACTCTACTTCACCCACAAGGCCCTCAGTTTATTCTCTTTATTCTCATGCATATCACTTTCAACCACACCTGTCTCACACAGCTGCATTCCCACAGCCACAACCTCAAAGTTCACACAACTTTTCCATGATGAGGACAGTTCATTCTATGATCAGTATCTTCCTAGGACCCCAAATTCATACCTGCTGCATCTATCCCTGTTGATTTTCCTCTCCATCTTCTCATATGAAAGAATAAAACAGGGCCTGGTGACACTGATGTCCCCTCTCTCCTCATTGTCCCATTCGTTATTTTGTTCTCCCATAACAATAACAGGCAGTTGGTCAAATATCTAAGCTCTGAGCCTGCCATGCAGGGATCCACACACTCTCTTATACGGAAACTCTCCTGGAAGACTGCAGACCATGGCTCCCAAACACAACCAAAAGTCTAGGGTCAAACGTCACCCTTGTATCCTGAACACCAAGGGGCCACCACTTCACATTCTTGTCTCCAGGTGCACATCACTCTACCACACCTCTCTCATAGTGTGGGACTGACACTCGGCTACAGCTTACTCCCTGCCTCACACCATGAGCATCTCCTTGGTCTCCCCACTGGTTACTCAGCACATGGGGCCCAGAGAGTGGTTGGCAAATTCAAACACAATTCAGTACTACCCCAGATCAGTCGGTTTCCCATGCTGCAGCCACCACGAGCCTAAAAGACCTAAGCCAGATCACCTCCCTATTCCACTCCAAACCTCCTATTGTTACTATTAACTAACGAATAGATAGTCAACTTCTCAGGGAACTATTCCAGGTCTGACTTCTACTCCTCTGCTCCCTGATCTCATGAGAAGAAAAGAATTGTCGGCTCCTGAACCATCTCAGCCTCCTCTCCAAACCTTTGCATATACTGATAATTATGGCTTGGACAACCTTCTACATCTCTAGCTGCCAACAACTTCGTATAATCTGACCTGGACTTAGGACTCTGGGCTTGTATCTGTTCAATGTCCCAGGACCCAAGGCTACTAAAAGAGTGGTGGGAGAGCAGATCAAGAACATCACTTGTTCAGAGACTGTAACGGGTGAATTGAGGACCAGTCACACACACCATTCCCCAATTAGGCTCCATAAGCGATTCTACAGTTATGGGAATCTACAGAAACAGAAAAGCCACGAGCGTCAGGAACCACCACTAGGCTCCACAGGCTCGGTGCAAAAAGACACTTTTGGAGCCAGGTGGCCTGGGCTGGCTGCACTATCTCTGCCCCTCCTGAGTCCTCAGTGCTGACTTTACCAGCTGTGTGAGCTTGGACAAGAACTCAATCTTCCTATGTCTAACCAGTATCACCTCTCTTCAGCCTGTTCTTCCCCTGAGCAACGTTTGGAAAGCTTTAGGAAATCCTAGCCCAGGGTCCCTATCTGTTCACAAATCTCCAAGGCTGCCGGTTTCCTCAGAACGGTCAAATTCCTCACGCGCAATTCTGCCTCACTCTACGTTCCTGCAGACACGAGATGGATCCCAGGCTCCTGAATCCCCCTAGCTTAGCTGCAACCTCAAGCTCTGCACGCGCCAGTGCCCCTGCCCGTCACGTTTCCTTACACACTGGGCGTCATAAACGGGCTCCACCCACAAGCGCCTTCCTTTCCCGGGCACTGCGGCCTGGGCTGCCGGGCTGTGAACAGACGCCCCTCCTGGGCTTTAGGACTTTTGTTGGGAGAGGGCAGGCGAGACCCGAGGACGCAGCACTCACCTGAGCTGGGTCCCTCAGCGCGAGTGCCGCCATTGAGCTCTGTGGACCAGGCTGGGAGCGGCGGGCGACCGGGGCGGGCATTCGAACACAGCGGTCCCTATTCTGGGCTTGGCACAGCTCACCCGGCGTGGCGTCGCCGATCGCCGAGCCTTAGACCCACTTTCGCGCCTTCTCTGTCCCGTGTCTCAGTCGCGACCCCCGTTGCGGAAGTTCTGTTCGGATGGACAGACAGGATAGAAGCCAAAATAACCGCCCAGAGGAGAACGCCGGAAGTCCCGGTCTGTCGTCCTGCGCATGCGCGGAAGTGCGCCTATCCTGGTCTCTCATTGGGTCAACTTCGGCGTCATTTACCGACCTCCGCTCTGGGTAATGTAGTTTCCTAAACTCCACAGAGCTCTTCCGAGTGTATCCACTACTTTGACTTTTTTTTTTTAAGATGTTTATTGTAACTTCTTTTTTTTTGTAAGCCCTGGAAAGTTAAAACAATTAATTCAATATTGTAACTTCTTTTGTTTCATTTTTTTTCTTTTAACTACACTTGAAGTTTATTGTAACTTCTTTTTTTTTTTTTTTTGAGATGGAGTTTCACTCTTGTTACGCAGGCTGGAGTGCAATGGCACGATCTCGGCTCACCGCAATCTCCGCCTCCTGGGTTCAGGCAATTCTCCTGCCTCAGCCTCCTGAGTAGCTGGGACTACAGGCACGCACCACCATGCCCAGCTAATTTTTTGTATTAGTAGAGACAGAGTTTCACCATGTTGACCAGGATGGTCTCGATCTCTTGACCTCGTGATCCACCCGCCTCGGCCTCCCAAAGTGCTGGGATTACAGGCTTGAGCCACGGCGCCCGGCCCCTATTGTAACTTCTAAGGGAGGAATTAATAAAATATTTTTTTACTGGCAACTTTGATTATTTTATTTTTACAGTTTTAAGAGTTACAAGCTCAGACTTTTTTTTTTTTTTTTTTTTAGACGGAGTCTCGCTCTGTTGCCCAGACTGGAGTGCAGTGGTGTGATCTCGGCTCACTGCAACCTCTGTCTCCAGGTTCAAGCGATTCTCCTGCCTCAGTCTCGGAATAGCTGGGATTACAGGCATGCGCCACCACACCCGGGTAGGTTTTCTATTTTTAGTAGAGATTGGGGTTTCGCCATGCTGGTCAGCTGGTCTTGAACTCCTGACCTCACGTGATCCGCCCACCTCAGTCACCCAAAGTGCTGGGATTACAGGTGTGAGCTACCGCGCCCGGCCTCAAGCTCAGACTTTTTAACATGCATATACTATGTAGAGATGAAGTCTGGGCTTTTAGTGCACATATCATCTGAATAGTTAACATTGTACCCAACAGGTAATAATTTTTCAACCCTCATCCCCCTCCCACCTGGGATTGGTAAAATTAAAAAATAAGTATAATGCTTGGTCCTCTAGGCACACTGCCTCTGGGGTGGCCCCGTTAAAAAAAAAAAAAGTTGAGATTGTGGCCCCGCACTCCAGCCTAGGTGACAAAGTGAGACCCTGTCTCCAAAAAAAAAAAAAAGGGGACATGGCACTCCTGAATATAATAGTTTAATGTTCACTCTTGAAATATAAATAAATCTCCTAAAGAGAAACATGTACTGTCTCTTGCAAAGGGTAAGCCAGGTTCACCTGGAATAAAGGATGGCAATTGTAATGGTAAGTACGATGATCTTTTTGCTTCGCCCTGTACGTTGGCCTTGTCTTCCCTAGCTTAAAGGAGCAAACTCCAAATACACAACACTCCAGGAACGAGGTCCGAAGCCCCGCAGCAGGAGAGCTCGAAGAAAGCGCCACGTGGGAGTCCAAGCGTCTGCGCAGTGCCGGCCGACACTAGATCCCAGAAGGCAACGCGCTGGATGGCGACGACTACAACTGCCAGAGGGCGCTGGAAAGCCTGGCTCCGGAGAGACGTTTCGGGAGATCTCGGCTCTGGGTCACCACGTTCCACTCGGACCTGCGGCCTCAGTTTACAGCCCAGTTTCCCTCCTCTGCCTGTCGGGGGACTCACTTTCACCCACTTTGTCTCCACAAACCGGCTTATAAGGCAATCGCATATGCACCTGCGCAGAACTCGCCACCTACTTCAGCAACCAGAGAGCAATGCGCGCTGCGTAATGGACTACAAGTCCCAGAAGCCTTTGTTCCAACATTTTCATCCAACATTTTCAACCCAAGAGCCTACAGCGGGAGGCCTTGGATATCAGTGAAGTCTGGCTGTAATCACTGAAGGAGTAGGGATATAATCACTGATGTGCGGCGTTGGGTGGAGGCCAGGGGATTATTGTTTATTTGCAGGACCCGTAAAACACCCAGCAAAATCAGACTGGCAGCTGGTGTGTCAGAGATACATTAAGATTAAAAAAAAAAAAGAGAAAGATGGGGTCTTCCTTCCCTCCCTCCCTCCCTTTATCTCCATCTTCTCCCCTCCCTCCCCCGCTCCGTCCCTCCCTCCCTCCCTTCTTTCCTTCCTTCTTTCCTTCGTTGGTTAGGCTGGTCTGGAACTCCCCACCTCAGGTGATCCACCCACCTTGGCGTCCCAAAGTGGTGGGATTAGGAGTGAGCCACTGTGCCTGGCCATCTCTTTTATTTATTCATTTATTTTATTTTTATGTTTTGAGAGCGAGTTTCGCTCTTGTTGCCCAGGCTGGAGTGCAATGGTGCTATCTCGGCTCACTGCAATCTCTGCCTCCTGGTTCAAGCAGTTCTCCTGCCTCACCCTCCTGAGTAGCTGGGATTACAGGAGTGTTGTGTGCCATCAGGCCCTGCTGATGAGTTCTGTATTTTTAGTGGAGACAGGGGTTCACCATGTTGGCCAGGCTGGTCTCAAATTCCTGCCCTTAGGTGATCTGCCCGCCTTGGCCTCCCAAAGTGCTGGGATTACAGGCGTGAGCCACCGCCGCTGGCCCCATCTCTTTTTTTTTTTTTTTTTGAGACGGAGTTTCACCCTTGTTACCCAGGCTGGAATGCAATGGCGCGATCTCAGCTCACTGCACAAGCAATTCTCCTGCCTCAGCCTCCCGAGTAGCTGGGACTACAGGCCTGCGCCACCATGCCCAGCTAATTTTTGTATTTTTTAGTAGAGACGGGGTTTCACCATGTTGACCAGGATGGTCTCGATCTCTTGACCTCGTGATCCACCTGCCTCGGCCTCCCAAAGTGCTGGGATTATAGGCGTCAGCCACCGCGCTTGGCCCCATCTCTTTTTTTAAAAAAAGGATATCAACATTACGGATTCATTAATTTATTCAACAGAAATTTATTGGTTATTGGAAGTGTTCCACTTTCCCAACCACTTGGAATACTTTAGTGAACAAAACTGATAAATTCCATGCTCTGCTTAACATTACATTTTAATGAAGCAAGACAATAAATTGAAAGCATAATCAGGAAATCATCTTATATTCTATGGGAATATACATACTTGCATATGTATTTATACACATTACATCCGACCAGCAGCCTTAGGAAGCTTTTGGTGTTGAGGGAACACTTGGCAGGATAATTTTCTCATGAGTCCTCATGTGGCGGTGGTATGTAGATGACTGGCGGTAGCTCGTCTTACAAAAGGGACATGTATAGGGCTTTTCTCCTGTGTGGATTCTCTCATGAGACCGCAAGTTGGTTTTGTGGCTGAAGGACTTTTCACACATGCTGCATGTGAAAGGCTTCTTTCCTGTGTGAATTATCTGATGCACACGTAGGTCTGATGTCTGGAAGAAGCCTTTTTGACACTTAGAACAAACAAATGGCCTCTCATTCCTGTGTCTTCTCTGATGAGCTAATAAGTGAGAGAGATACCTAAAGACCTTGGGGCATTCCTCACATTTGTATGATTTTCGAACTCCATGAGCTCCTTCCTGATGTACCTCACGTGTGTAGTTTCCCTCATTGCTTTGGTGGGTAGGGGCATACTCAGGGGAGGACTGCTCTTGCTGTGAGATAAACCCTGGTCCCATCTCCATAGGGACACCTTGAAAAGAGATTCTGTTTATGGACCCTTCCTGGGATCCAGCAGTGCCTAGCTCTCCTCCTCTTGAGTTCTGTGGGTTCTCACAAGAAGCACCACCCTCTTCAGGCCTAGGACCATTCTCTTCCTGGATAATGATTAGGGAAGCTATTTGATTGCCTTGATTAGTAATATTTTTGTTTACTTGAGTAGTTTTCAAAGAACTGTTGCTGCCATCTTGTTCATCGTCATAGCCTGTGAAAATAGACACTCATTGAAGTTGTACTCAAGAAGGAATCTGCATAGAACATCCCTCAGTTGTGCAGATTCACCTGACTTACCTTGTCCTGTTTCCAAGGAAGTATCTTGGGAAGTCTGGAAGGGTGTCCGCATGTTTGCTTCTTTTGGCGTTTTGGCAGACATTTGTTTTGTGAGGTGAACAATGACATCTTTTAAGGGCATATTCTCAGAAAACAGAGCTTCCTGTCCCTGCATGTGGACATGGACCTGTGAAAAAAAAACAGATCACTGTTGTATGTGAATCTGTTGTGAAACAGATTTTTTGGAAAACTGGCCCTCAACAGGCTCTCACAAGCTCCGTCAAGTATGGGCTACCACATATTTTTGTCCCATCCTTATCTCTGATGGTGTTATTCTTGTTACCTCAAGCTCTTCTGTTTAATAAAGTCACATGGGCCGGGCGCGGTGGCTCAAGCCTGTAATCCCAGCATTTTGGGAGGCAGAGGCAGGTGGATCACGAGGTCAAGAGATCGAGACCATCCCGGTCAACATGGTGAACCCCGTCTCTACTAATAATACAAAAAATTAGCTGGGCATGGTGGTGCACGCCTGTAATCCCAGCTACTCAGGAGGCTGAGGCAGGAGAATTGCCTGAACCCAGGAGGCAGAGGTTGCAGTGAGCCGATTATCGTGCCATTGCACTCCAGCCTGGGTAACAAGAGCGAAACTCCGTCTCAAAAAAAAAAATAATAATAATAAATAAAGTCACATGGATATTGAATTTGCCAATACTGAATCATTTCCCCTAGGAAACATTTAGGGTTAGTTTCCTGTGAGATTCTGGCATTATGTCAATGGATCAATACATGAGTTTGTTGTGTGTATATGTTCAAAGATACCTCACTTAATACATATTCTTTCATAAAGGAGAGCTCAGATAAATAAAAAAACCAATAAAGAAAAAAATACAAAAAAAATACATATTCTTGATTAGTTAATTCTGAATTCAGAGGCTCCAACACATGTATTATCACCATAATATCAACTTTCTGGCACTTAGAACACTAGACAGTATTTCAGCATTTTATTTCAGTGTCACTTTAAACGACAAAGTTATCAATAAAAAGCACAAAAGTGTGAAAATGTGCCACTAAATAGGCTGTGAAAAGGACACTTACTTACACTGTAAGAACCAAAATGGGAAGTGAGGTTGTAGCCTTGTTCAACCCCAACTGGAAACATGCACCTAAGGTAACTCAAATACTTTACCACGCTACACATGTCTGAAAATGACTGAGAAGATGCCTCAACTATTTATTTTACAAATAAATTTTAGCAATTTTGGAAATATGAGCTCTGAGAATAAGGATCTACTGTAATTGCTTCTTTAGAATGTCTTTCTTTTTTTTTTTTTTTTTTTTTTTTTTGAGACGGAGTTTCGCTCTTGTTACCCAGGCTGGAGTGCAATGGCGCGATCTCGGCTCACCGCAACCTCCGCCTCCTGGGTTCAGGCAATTCTCCTGCCTCAGCCTCCTGAGTAGCTGGGATTACAGGCATGCGCCACCGTGCCCAGCTAATTTTTTTGTATTAGTAGAGACGGGGTTTCACCGTGTTGACCAGGATGGTCTCGATCTCTTGACCTCATGATCCACCCGCCTCGGCCTCCCAAAGTGCTGGGATTACAGGCATGAGCCACCGTGCCCGGCCCCTTAGAATGTCTTTCTTGATTAGGGCTACCTGACAGAAGAACCAGCTCTTGCCAAGACATTTCTTCCTTATCCTTGAGGTCTTCATTTAAATGTCACTTTCATGCCGGTCTCAGTTGAGGCCAAGGGAGGTGGATCACTTAAGCCAAGAGTTCAACACTGGCCTAGCCAACATGTTGAAACCCTGTCTCTACGAAAAACACAAAAATTAGCTGGGCTTGTTGGAGCATGCCTGTAATCCCAGCTACTCTGGAGGCTGAGGCAGCAGAATGGTTTGAAACCAGGAGGCAGAGGTCGCAGTGAGCTGATACAGGCCACTGCACTCCAGCCTGAGCTACACAGTGACTCCGTCTGAAGGAAAAAAAAAAAGTCGGGCCCGGTGGCTCTCGACTGTGATCCCAGCACTTTGGGAGGCCAAGGCGGGTGGATCATGAGGTCAGGAGTTCAAGACCAGCCTGGCCAAGATAGTGAAATCCTGTCTCTAGTAAAAATACAAAACTTAGCTGGGCGTGGTGGCACACGCCTGTAATCCCAGCTACTCAGGAGGCTGAGGCAGGAGAATCGCTTGAACCTGGGAGGCAGAGGTTGCAGTGAGCCAAGATTGCAGCACTGCACTCCAGCCTGGGGGACAGAGCGAGACTCTGTCTCAAAAAAAAAAGAAAAAGAAAAAAATGTCCAATTTCTCAGAGTCTGGCATTATACAGACTAAAATTAACTTAATCAAACATCAATATGTTTGGCTCCTATATGTCCTATAGAATACACAGATATATAGCTTTTTGCTTGTTTTCTTGAGAACTTAGGACATTAAAGATTCTTTGTGTGAGTGGTGGGAGAGTGTGGGCTAACTAATCACTGGACATGCAGTAGCTTCTCTAACTTCCAGACAACTCCAACTGACTATGATTCATCCCTTCCTTTCCTTTGTCCCTCATCCCAGCAATCAGAACCCTGTACTCACTAAGGCAGGTGGATTCATGCTGTCATCAGTCAGCTCTTCCATGAATCTCTCCAAGTTTTTGCCACTTGATTTCCATTTTTCTTTCACACTGGCCTTGTCATTGCAGTAGCCACCAATCATAAACTGCTCCAGGACTAACAGAGAAATAATTTCATCCTTACTGTGCTTTTCTGGTTGCAGCCATGAATGAAAGATCCTATAAAGCCTTTGCAGTTCCTGCCTTGCATATGAATTATTGCTGTCTTGCAATGAATTGAGCACAGTTCTTGAGAACTCAGAAATCCCTTCTTCTGTCTGAACAGCAGGTCCTTGGCTTCGTTGAAACTCTGAATTTCCTGATCTAAGACCATTCTCAGATGGTTCACGCTGAAATAAGGTTCTTTGATCTAAAGCCATTTTCAGCAATTCTCAGAGAGACTTAATTTTGATGATTCAGTCTCTTCTCTTGTGTCTCTGGGAATTGGTTTCAACAATTGGTGGATTGTTTAAAATGGCAAGCTAGAAATAGAATAGAGATAATTAATTGCACCACTGGCATAATTAAAGACAAACAAATCAACCAAAACGTTACACCTAGATGATTTTATGGATGAATTCTACCAGACATTAAAAAGAGAAATAATTTGCCCGGTGCCGCGGCCTGTGCCTATAGTCCCAGCTACTCGGGAGGCTGAGGTGGGAGGATCGCTTGAGCCCAGGAGTTCTGGGCTGCAGTGCGCTATGCCGATCAGGTGTCCGCACTAAGTTTGGCATCAATATGGTGACCCACCGGGAGCGGGGGACCACCAGGTTGCCTAAGGAGGGGTGAACAGGCCCAGGTCAGAAGCGGAGCAGGTCAAAACTCCCGTGCTGATCAGTAGTGAGATCGCGCCTGTGAATAGCCACTGCACTCCAGCCTGGGCAGCATAGCGAGACCCCGTCTCTTAAAAAAAAAAAAGGCCGGACGCGGTGGCTCACACCTGTAATCCCAGCACTTTGGGAGGCCAAGGCGGGTGGATCACGAGGTCAAGAGATCGAGACCATCCTGGTCAACATGGTGAAACCCCGTCTCTACTAATACAAAAAATTAGCTGGGCACGGTGGCGCGTGCCTGTAATCCCAGCTACTCAGGAGGCTGAGGCAGGAGAATTGCCTGAACCCAGGAGGCAAAGGTTGCGGTGAGCCGAGATCGCGCCATTGCACTCCAGCCTGGGTAACAAGAGCGAAACTCCATCTCAAAAAAAAAAAAAAAAAAAAAAAAAGAAATAATTCAAATTTTACATAAACTCTCCCAGAGCATATGAGGAAACACTATGCACTTTAGTTACTGAAGTCAGCACTTCCTGATAATAAAATCTTGCCAATACATTAAAATAATTCAAAGCAAAATATTTGAAAATCAAATCGACTCATAAGAATACATCACAAATGGTGTTCATTTCCAAAATGCAGGAGTTTGGGGTTAAAATTCAAAAATCAGTGCAATTTACTTCATTAACAGGATATAGATCCAAGAACATAATATAATCATCTCAATGAATGCGTTTAAAAAAAAAATGAATGTGTTTAAAATTCAGCATTCCTGAAAAAGGCACTTCATAAACTGGAACTACTAGGAAATATCCTTTGCTGGTCATGATGGTTCACTCCTGTAATCCCAGCACTTTGGGAGGCCGAGGTGGGCAGATCACTTGAGGACAGGAGTTCAAGACCAGCCTGGCCAACATGGTGAGCCACTATCTCTACTAAAAATACAAAACTTGCCAGGTGCGGTGGCTCATACCTGTAATCCCAGCACTTTGGGAGCCTGAGGCAGGTGGATCATCTGAGGTCAGGATTTTGAGACCAGCCTGACCAATATGGTAAAACCCCATCTCTACTAAAAATACAAAAATTAGCAGGGCATGGTGGCATGTGCCTGTAGTCCCAGCTACTTGGAAGGCTGAGATGGGAGAATTGCTTGAACGTGGGAGGCAGAGGTTGCAGTGAGTCGAGATTGCGCCACTGCACTCCAGCCTGGGTGACAGAGCAAGACTCCGTCTCAAAAAAAAAAAAAAAAAGACTTAACCAGGTATGCTTGTAGACTTAACTTCTCTGGTGGTGGAGACACGAGAATCGCTTGAACCTGGGAAGTGGAGGTGGCAATGAGTCAGGATCATGCCGCTGTGCTCCTGCCTGGGTGACAGAGTGAGGCTCTGTCTCAAAAAAAAAAAAAAAAATCCTTAATGTGATAAATATTTTACAAAGCAATTACAACAAAATTTATTGTTAAAAGTTTTCTGCTTAAACTACTATCTCTGTGAAACACTGGATTGCTCCCTAATCAGTGAAATAAGGAAATAAAATATTTCAAACATATTTATAGAGTCTTGATTTTGTTTACAAAAAGTATTCAACAAATTTGGTGGGAATGTAAATCAGTTAACCTCTCTGGAAAACAGTATGGAGATTTCCCAGAGAACTAAAAATAGAACTATCATTTGATACTGCAAACCTACTACTGGGTATCTACTCAAAAGAAAAGAGATCATTGCACTCATATTTTGATTGCAGCGCTACTCACAAGAGCAAAGTCGTAGAAGCAACCTAAGAGTCACCCAGTGGTTGACTGGATAAAGAAAATGGGAAATACATACTATGGAATACTATGCAGCCATAAAAGAATGAAATTAGTCCTTTGCAGCAAGCATAGATGGAGCTGGAGGCCATTATCCTAAGTAAACTAACTCAGAAACAGAAAACCAAATATCACATGTTCTCGCTTGTAAGTGGAAGCTAAACAGTAGGTACGCATGAACACGGGATGGAAATAACAACTGGGGACTCTAATGAGGGGATGCGAGGGAAATGGGTATTGAAAAATTATCCAATGGGTACAATGTTTACTATTTCAGTAATGGGTACGCTGGAAGCCCAATTTCCAATAATATTCAAATTTTTTTTTTTTTTTTTTTTTTTTGAGACGGAGTTTCGTTCTTGTTACCCAGGCTGGAGTGCAATGGCGCGATCTCGGCTCACCGAAACCTCTGCCTCCTGGGTTCAAGCAATTCTCCTGCCTCAGCCTCCTGAGTAGCTGGGATTACAGGCACGCGCCACCATGCCCAGCTAATTTTTTGTATTAGTAGAGACGGGGTTTCACCATGTTGACCGGGATGGTCTCGATCTCTTGACCTCATGATCCACCCGCCTCGGCCTCCCAAAGTGTCAAAATACTTTTTATAACAAACATGTACATGTACTCTCTGAATCTAAATAAAATAAAATATTCAACAAATATTAGCCTAGGAGAATTTAGTGAGGTGCCTATTACAATGCCATTATGCCAAAATGAACTCAATTTTTAAATATTGTGTTATCACAAGCAGTCATAATAATAATAATAATAAAACTTTTTTCACTATGGCTCATGCCTGTAATCTCAACACTTTTGGAGGCTGAGGCAAGGCGAGCCGATCACTTGAAACCATGCATTCAAGACCAGCCTGGCTAACATCAACCCTGTCTCTACTAAAAATAGAAGAATTAGCTGGGCGTGGTGGTGCACCCCTGTAATCCCAGACACTTGGGAGGTTGAGCCAGGAGAATGACTTAAACCCGGGAGGCAAAGGTCGCAGTGAGTGGAGATCAGACCACTGTACTTCAGCCTGGGCCACACAGAGAAACTCCATCTCGGTCGTCATCATCATCATCATCACCATCATCATCGTGATCATCAGAAAATAAAGTATTAGGGCCGGGCGCGGTGGCTCACGCCTATAATCCCAGCACTTTGGGAGGCCGAGGCTGGTGGATCACGAGGTCAAGAGATCGAGACCATCCTGGTCAACATGGTGAAACCCCGTCTCTACTAATACAAAAAATTAGCTGGGCATGGTGGCGCGTGCCTGTAATCCCAGCTACTCAGGAGGCTGAGGCAGGAGAATTGCTTGAACCCAGGAGATGGAGGTTGCAGTGAGCTGAGATTGTGCCACTGCACTCTAGCCTGGGTGGCAGAGCAAAACTCCGTCTCAAAATAAATAAATAAATGAAATGAAATGAAATAAATAAATATGTCATTCTGTCCTTCTCAGGCTAAGAAAAAAGTGAATAGGCTCTGGAGATCTGATGTACAGCATGGTTGCTATAGCTAATATATATTGTATGATTGAAATTTGCTAAAAGTAGATTTTCAGTGTTCTCATGATATAAAAACACTAAGTGGCTTTCGCCTGTAATCCCAGTGCTTTGGGAGGCTGAGGTTAGCGTATCGCTTGAGACCAAGAATTCAAGACCAGCCTGGCCAACATGGTGAAACACCACCTCTACTAAAAATTCAAAAATTAGCCAGCTGTGGTGGCTTGCACTTGTGATCCCAGCTACTCGGGAAGCTGAGACACAAGAATTGCTTGAACCTGGGAGGTGGAGGTTGTAGTGAGCCGAGATCATGCCACTGTACTCCAGCTTAGGTGACAGAAGAAGACTCTGCCTCCAAAAAAAAAAGATAATTATGGGCCAGGCGTGGTGGCTCATGCCTGTAATCCAAGCACTTTGGAGGCCAAGGTGGGCGGATCACCTGAGGTCGGGAGTTCAAGACCAGCCTGACCAACATGGTGAAATCCCGTCTTTAAAAAAAATTAATTAATTAAAAAAAAAGATAATTATGTGAGGTGATGAATATGTTAACTAGCTTGATTGTGGTAATCATTTTGCAATGTATACATATATACAGAGAGAGAGAAATCACATTGCACACCTTAAACATATAAAATCTTTGTCAATTATACCTCCGTAAAGCTAGGGAAAACAAGAAAAAGAGAAAGAAATGAATGAAATAGAAAAGACAAGCCAGAATCCATACAAATGACATCTTTCTCTGGCTGAAAACTTATTAGCCACAGACATCTACAAGGCCACTACCAGCCACACCCACCATGTTGTGAAAGGATACATTCCTTAGGAAACATTCTTAGAACCTTTACTGTTGAATTTTTTTCCCATTAACAGTTAGCATTCCTTAGAACTTCACCGCTTTAACCAAAGCTACAATTTTACGTTTATTTTTACTACCTGTCCCACGGATGTTTAGAAGTCAGAAGTAAATTGATTTCTAATCCCAAATCACATTACCTGGCAACTACAGACACACCGTTTGGAATGCTGAATGGATCAAGAATTTAATCCCTTTTCTGTTAATGTATTATTGCCATTTTTGTGTTTTTTCTTCAATTTTGTATATGGTTAACATTTCAAAGATCTGTGCAATTTTGAAAAAAGCAAATTTCAAGCCGTAAAATCAGAAAATGTGACTGTTTGGTAGGAGTAATACATGGGCACACAAAAACCTAATTGATTTCTATTTCCATTAACGTTATTTCCTGTTTTCTGTTACTCTCATCTGGTCTGATTAGACCAGATCTGCCACGATGATTGCATCAGTTAATGAGGCAGAGGTGATCTCGGTTTTAAAACCTCCTAGGAGAAAACAGAATACATTTTTGCCTTTCCCTAATCCATTTATCATAATGCTTCCAGTCAACGTTTATAAAATGCTAATCTGCTCACGTCACACCCGACTTTACACTCCGGATGGCTCCCCTTTGCCCTCAGGGAAATGCACTGAGTCCTTCCTCGTACTATAGGCTATCCTGGGCCAGCTCCACATTTCTCAGGGCCCATCTTAGGTGTTGTGGCTGGTTCTCTATATCCAGGGACATTGGTCTCTCTCTGCTGTTGTTTTCCTGTGAAACCCAAGACTTCCCTTTCATTTCGCCTCCCTCCAAGTTCTTTTTTTTGGATTACCCATCCTTTCTCGCCTATGACACACAGACCACACGTTCACACTTGGAGACATGCACTCCGTCCTACAGACAAGGCTGCAAAGTACTATAGCTTATTTCCCAGAACCTGGGAATACAAAACAAGCCTACCGAAGTTCTAATCTGGAGTCTGGCATTTACAAAGTATGTGATCCAGGCATGCTACCCATCAGGTCTGGGTCTGTGTCCTGGGGTTTATGATCTCTAATGGCACCCAGTTAAATATTTCATATAATGCAACAAAAAGGAATTACTAAACTGGGCGCAGTGGCTCACATCTGTAATCCAAGCACTTTTGGAGGCCAAAAGTGGATGAATCACTGAAGGCCAGGAGTTTGAGGCCACCCTGGGCAACATGGCAAAACCCTGTCTCTACACAATATAGAAAAATTAGCCTGGTGTGGTGGTGTGTGCCTGTGGTCCCAGCTACTCAGGAAGCTAAGGTGGAAGGATCACTTGAGCCTGGGGAGGCTGA